>NC_044303.2:47046511-47703074 GCF_007474595.2 Lynx canadensis | reverse complement strand
CTTGCCTGTAATTAAGGTGCATTTACAGATCTGATATTCCTTAAAAGAAGTATTAACATTACAAAGGCCAATTATTCATGGTCAAACAAAGGAGATTCAGATTCTCTGATCAAAGCAGTAATCTCTTTTACAATTGTTATTTTTGAAGTATCTTCAAACAGAGCAAACACACATTGACTATGTAAACAGGGATAGCTGTGGGCTAATCTGCTGTTTCCAGGATCCCACCGTGTTCCCACAGGGCTCAGACTTGGTAGAGTATACCTTGCTTTCCATTCCCAGCCCCAGCCTGCCAATGCTAAGGAACCGTAACTTTACGGGTAACTTTATATGAATGAGGAAGGTTCATATAAATAAGAATATATGTTTAAAAAAATTTTTTTAATGTTTATTTATTTTTCACAGAGAGAAAGAGAGAGAGAGACAGAGCATGAGTGGGGGAGGGCAGAGAGAGAGGGAGACACAGAATCCGAAGCAGGCTCCAGGCTCTGAACTGACAGTACAGAGCCCAATGCGGGGCTCGAACCCACGGACTGTGAGATCATGACCTGAGCTGAAGTCGGTCGCTCAACCGACTGAGCCACCCAGGTGCCCTGAGAATATATGTTTTTAAACCTCATTGTATCTTTGGATAGACATCCTTGGCGTTCCAAAGAGTAAAAATTAAACACACACACACACACACACTAACACCTATAACAGTTTAAGCCATATTTGCTTCATGAAACTAGCTCTGTGGTCCAAGAGAGTTAGATGAGTTCTTTTCTAAAGGGCTCATTGGAACCCTTTGAATCTCCAGGAGAATCACAGTAGCAAGAGCCGTATGCCCAACACTGGAAAGGACTGCTTTATCCTAAGGCTGTTGGAGGGACCGAGTGTTCCTTTGAAAAACACTTTGGGAATTGTTGTGAGTGTTCCTTTGAAAAACACTTGGGGAATTGTTGCCTTCTGGTGTGCTGCTGATTTAGTTGGGTAGGGAGTGCTTACATGCTCAAGCAAATCTACTTTTTAGTCTATACCATTTGGTACGAATGAACAGTTAGTAGCAGCAGAACGTCCTAAAATAAATCACAGCATAAGGAGTTTGCAACAATCTGGCACTTTGAGACAAGGTACCTCGCAGCTCCACCATTTATAACCTGAGTGACTTTAGGTAAGTTTGAAAATTTCTTCAAGTGTTACTAGTCTCATCTGTCAAACAGAGGTAACATTTACTGCATACGTTGTGCCCAAATCAAATACATGTAGTTAGCTTAATAAATGGTAGGTTTAATGTTCTCATTCTTTAAGAGTGACCTTCTCCAGGTCATATAGCAACTCAGTGACATTGTTAGACAGGGACCAGAATTTTGGAAACTGCTATTGTTTGGATTCACTTCCGCAAAATTCTAGAATAGTTTATTAAAGAGAAGATTTGTAAGAAGAAAAGGAACAGTCACTAGGGACCAATATTATTTCAATATAAACAAGTTGGGCCAAACTAAGACAAGATTTTTTCTTTCCCAGAGGTGCTATTAGATTCATAGCCAGGGGGAAGCCAGAGGCATGAGAAAAAAATATCTTTAGTTGTTCTTGTGCATAAGATGGTTATAGGTAAAGCAGCCTACAATCCAGCAAGATTTATTTATAGTTGTTTGAAAAAACTATACCCAGAGAGTGACTTATTTCAACCTAGAAGGAAATGTTAGCATTTATCACAGGGTTCTCTCTTGAACAACATTTTAATCAATGACTTGCAGGAAAACACGTAAGAGCTAAGTTGGGAAGAAAAGCTTATACATGTTGATGGCAAAACCAGGAATCAGAAAAGTTCCAAAAGCCTAGGATGATGAGTAGAAATTAAAAATGATACTTAATACAGAAATTTAAAAAAGGCTACACTTATGTTCTGAAAAAATCCATTTGGGACTAAATCCCAGCGCTTCTATAAGGCCTGTGATGTAAGCAATTTAAATCTGATTTCTTACATCAAAAATGCAGGTAATAGCTACCTCATGAGTTGGGAGAATTACATCATAGAAAGGGGCCCATTTAAGGGAGCGTCCCAGTGCTGATCCTGACACATACAGGTGGTTGGGTCAATAAGTACTGACATTGGTAGTGGTATCAATAATGAGACTAATACTACTAATAAGAGTAAAAAGTTTACGCAGAAAAAATTTAGGGCTTTTAATTGACTACAGGTTCAATAGTAGTGAATAGTCTGATGAGGATGACAATTATTTAGGTGAGTTCTATGTAGTTCTGGAACCCCATTATTATTATTATTATTATTATTATTATTAGTTATTTTATTTTATGTGTCCTTTAAAAAAATTATTGTCAAGTTAGCTAACATACCATGTACACACTGTAGTCTTGGCTTCTGGAGTAGATTCCCATGATTCATCGCTTACATACAACACCCAGGGGCTCATCCCAACAAGTGCCCTTCTAGAACGTTTTTAGAGACACACGGGGAAATTAGAATACATTTATGTAAGGGTGGCCAGATGATAAAGAGCTGCGAAATCAAATCACATGAAAAGCAAATGACTTTGTAACATGCCTTGGGTAAATTTCTTAAAAACAAAACCAAAACAAACACTTTAGGGATGCCTGGGTGGCTCGGTCGGTTAAGCATCCAACTCTTGACTTTGGCTCAGGTTGTGATCTCACTGTTTGTGAGTTCTAGCCCCGCATCCGGCACTGCACTGACAGGGCAGAGCCTGCTTGGGGTTCTGTCTCCTTCTCTCTCTTCTCCTCCCCCACTTGCTCTCTCTCTCTCTCAAAATAAATAAAAATAAACCTAACAAACAAACAAACAAACAAACCCTTTATCAAAGTATGATTGGTGTACAAAAAGTTGTATATATTTAATACATACAACTTGATGAGTTTGGAGGGTAAATTCTTTAAATATATCACTTCCTTTAATCGTCTCTATAACTCATTAGGCACGTATAATTATCCCAGTTTAAAGATGAAGACCTAAGACTCAGAGAGGTTAAGTGATCATCATCTAGTAAGAAGTGTTGCCTGGGTAAGTGTCCGACTCTCGACTTCGGCTCAGGTCATGATCTCACTGTTTGTGAGATCGAGCCCTGCATCCAGCTCTGTGCTGAGCATGGAGCTTGCTTGGGATTCTGTCTCTCCTTCCCTCTCTGTTCCTCCCTGGCTCACATACTCTCTCTTCCTCAAAATAAATAAATAAACATCTTTTAAAAATGTTCATAAAATGTCCAAGGACACATTAAAGCAAATGGGGAAGATCAAAGTAGCATTTAATTGAAGGACAGTCTACAAAATAACTGCTGTGTACTCTTCAGAAACATCAGTGTTGTAAAAGACCAAGAATGACTGAGGAACTATTTCAGATTAAAGGAGATTTAAAAGATAGGACAATGGAATGCGGTGAATAATCAAGAGATTTTCTTGCCATCAAGGTCATGATTGGGACAATTGGTGAGATCTGAATAAGGTCTTTAGATTAGATAATTGTATTGTATCAATGTTAATTTCCTGATTTTGATCATTGTCCTGTGCTTATTAAGTGAAAGAATGTTCTTGCTCTTACGAGATGTTCATTGAAACATTTGGCAGTGAAAGGAAATCATATCTTCAAAGTATTCTCAAAGGTTCAGAACAACACTAACAAAAAAGGGGGGAGGGAGATAAAGCAAATGTGATAAAATGTTGACATTTGGAGAATCTGGCCAAGGGATACATGAGAATTATTTGCATTATTCTTACAACTTCTATTTAAACTCAAAAAGTTTCAAAGAATTTAAAAATGTGTAGGGCAATGAAAAAAATAAAGAAAGAATATTCTGTAGACAATTGGTAACATGGGACTGAAAGCAGAGGAGGCTCCAAGTATCCTTTGGGCTACAGAGAGAATTTGAAAGTCATGTGACAATAGTTGACTCATTCCTTTCATCCATTTTCTGAGAAAAATACTTGTCATCATTTAGAATGTTAAAAAAAAAATACAGTTGTACTAACAAATATATTTTACCGACACCTTTTTCCCAAAGTGATGAAGGCTTTTTGGTCTATTTATTTATTATTTATTTATTTTATTTATTTTTTATTTTATTATTATTAAAACCTTTTTTTTTTACTGTTTTTTTTTAATGATTTTTTTTTTAACGTTTATTTATTTTTGAGACAGAGAGAGACAGAGCATGAACGGGGGAGGGGCAGAGAGAGAGGGAAACACAGAATCCGAAACAGGCTCCTGGCTCTGAGCTCTCAGCACAGAGCCTGACGCGGGGCTCGAACTCACGGACCGCGAGATCATGACCTGAGCCGAAGTCGGCCACCCAACCGACTGAGCCACCCAGGCGCCCCTTACTGTTTATTTTTTAGAGAGGGACAGAGCATGAGTGGGGGAGGGGCAGAGACCGAGGGAAACACAGAATCTGAAGCAGGTTCCAGGCTCTGAGTTGTCAGCACAGAGACCAAAGTGGAGCTTGAACTCAGGAACCGCCAGATCATGACCTGAGCTGAAGTCAGAGGCTTAACCAACTGAGCCACCCACGCGTGCCTATTTTATTATTTTATTATTTTTTTAAAGTAGGCTCCATATCCAACATGGGACTTGGGCTCACAACCCCAAGATCAAGAGTCGCACGTTCTACTGACCGAGCCATCTAGGAGCCCCTTGTATTCTTCACTGACTCTTTTGGGAGAAACAAGTTCTGTATGTTTGAACAGAGACCAGATAGTTATCTCAGAAGGAGAAAGGGTGAAAAAGGCATTTTACACTATATCACAATATGAGTATACAGATCTCTTTCAAAGGAAAAAAAAATTCTGGAGCTCCTGGCTGGCTCAGTTGGTAGAGCATGTGATTCTTGATGTAGGGGGTTGAGAGTTCAAGCCCCATGTTGGGCATAGAGCTTACTTAAAATACATAAAATAAAATAAATAAACAAATCTTTAATGTTGTGGAGATGTGTGGGGCTCAATAAATAGCTTCTTTCTGCCCAGGCAGGGTCTGAACAAATAGGTTAGGGAAAGAAAAGGCTGAGATTTAAAATACCATCTTTCTTATGGATAAATGCTATCTATATTGGAGGACATAGTTTAATGTGAAGGCCAAGTGAGCCCTTAGCCCTTACCTCTCTCCCACCATGTCTGACTTATCCCTCAGCCACACGATGATGACTGTGACTTAGAATAAGACGGGCAGGGAACTGTCCCAGGAGTAGAATGGGCTGGTTCTTTTTGTGGGCAAAATGAACAGGAAAAGGAAAACAATGCAAGCACAGCTCCTTAAATAAGACGTACCAGGGGTGCCTGGGTGGTTCATTCGGTTGGGCCACCTGATGCTGGCTCAGGTCATGATCCCACGGTGAGCCGTGGGGTCGAGACCCACATCAGGCTCTGTGCAGACAGCTCAGAGTCTGCTTCAGATTCTGTGTCTCCCTCTCTCTCTGTCCCTCCCCCGCTTTTACTTTCTCTATCAAAAATAAATACACATTAAAAAAGAAAAAAGTACCAATTAGGAGGTGGAAAGAGGCAGGAATGTTTGGGGAAATTCCTCCTTGTAAAAGATGTGGAAGTGGGTGGGAGGAAGGCAAGGGAGGATACATTTATTTCTCTGTAATGCTTTTTTTCCTCAAAGAAGAATAGAGAAAAATAAAACACAGCACTCATGATTGAACATTGAGGAATGACTATTCAAGGGGCCAGCAGGTTGAGACAGGAAGTAGTGAGAGATGAAAACTTAGAAGTTAAGTAATAGGAGGTGTACTAAGCACTTTTTGGGAGAAGAGTCTTAATTTGGTGGTTTAGGCAGAAACCAGATTGTAAGGGGTAAATGAGAGTGAATAGGTTCTCCTTCCTATGTTTTTCCTTCCTTTGTCCTATCCTCACATGTCGGTATTTGTTGGCATTTTGTCCGTGGCCCTCTGCATTTCCTATTTTCCTGTCTTCCAGGATCCTCACATGTCCACCCATGGACTTTAGGCTAAAGTAAAGAAGTACAAGTATAATGGTGTTAAGCTTGGAAGGGAGAAACACCTCTTCTTTTGAGATCAGGGGAAAAAGAAGATGTAAAGATAAGGAGATGAAAAATGACCTTGTTTTTCTGAGTAACATGGGAGGAGGGGTTAACTAATTCGTTACTAAATTTTTTCTGTGGAGCCTCTTGGTGGCTCAGTTGGTTAAGTATCCAACTCTTAATTCCGGCTCAGGTCATGATCTCACAGTTCATGAGTTCAAGCCTGCATCTGCTAACAGCACAGAGCCTGCTTGGGATTCTCAGTCTCCCTCTCTCTCTGCCCCCGACCCCCCACTTGCTCTCTCTCTCTCTTTCTTTCTCTCTGTTTCTCTCTCTCTTTCAAAAATAAATAAACTTAAAAAAAATTTTTTTTCTGCTACAGCTGTTTGTTTTCCCCCAGAATTCATATGTTCAAATCTAATTCCCAATGGGCTGGTGGTATTTAGAGGTGGCACTTTGAGGAGGTGACTAGGTCATGAGGGTCAAGATCTCATGAATATGGTTAGTGCCTTTATAAAACAGACCCCAGAGAGCTCCCTAACCCCTTCTGCAGGTGAAGACACAGCAATAAGACACAGCTACCCAGGAACCAAGAGGTAGAACTTCACCAGACATTGAATTTGTTGTGCCTTGATCTTGGACTACGTAGCAGTCAGAATGGAGAAATAAATTTCTGATATTTGTAGGCCACTCAGTCTATGGTATTTGGACTAAGGCATTTTTTTAAACCAAAATTCAATATGAAAAAAAAAAATCAGAAAACAAGTGCCATTTTCCTTCTTTCCTTCCTTTCTTCCTACCCTTCAACACAATTTCCAGGAGCAATTTTTATGTGCTGGGGATATGGCAGGGGCAGATAAGATGGTCTGCTTTCATGGTATGTATATTCTATTTAGGAGGGACAGCCTATGAACAAATAAAAGAAATAAGAATTTCAGATATTGCTCTAAATAAAAGAAAACAGACATGGAATACAGAGGGGCCATTGTGTATGTGACAAGGAAGGGAATGAACCCTAAGCTTCAAAATAGGAATTTAAGGAGTCTACATATTGAATAGGTTAAAAAAGAACTTTGTATTTAAAAATTAAATTCAAGACTATTTGTGAGGTCAAAGAAAATCATATCAACATCTGTACAGTTCTGCTGAAACCACTTACTCCTGATCCTATAAAACCAAAACAAATAAGTATGCTTTAAAAAAACAAACAAACTTTGGGGCGCCTGGGTGGCTCAGTCGGTTGGGCGGCCGACTTCGGCTCAGGTCATGATCTCTCGGTCTGTGAGTTCAAGCCCCGCGTTGGGCTCTGTGCTGACAGCTCAGAGCCTGGAGCCTGTTTCGGATTCTGTGTCTCCCTCTCGCTGACCCTCCCCTGTTCATGCTCTGTCTCTCTCTGTCTCAAAAATAAATAAAAACGTTAAAAAAAAAAAAACAAACAAATTTTTTTGAATGTTTCTATTTTTGAGAGAGGGAGACAGAGCACAAGCAGGAGAGGAATAGAGAGAGGGAGACGCAGAATCTGAAACAGGCTCCAGGCTCCGAGATGTCAGCACAGAGCCCGATGCGGGGCTTGAACTCATAAACCGTGAGATCATGACCTAAGCCAAAGTTGGACGCTCAACCGACTGAGCCACCCAGGTGCCCCGTGTTTTTTCTTTAATACTCAATTCACCTGTCTGCATGAATAGTTGCTAGAATAATCACATGCTAAATTTTATTTCACCTTTATTGAAACAACAGGTACATAAAGAACTTGTGACTGAAGATCCCACATGGAGATGTGGTGTCTTTGGCCATATAATTTATTTTGATCAATGCATACACCTTGATCCAACTGGATGGAAACTGGACCCGTTAAGTCTACAACTAATTAAAATACATATATATTTGGGGCACCTGGCTGGGTCAGTCAGTAGAACACGCAGCTCTTCACCCCCAAGGGGTTGTGAATCCAAGCCCCGCGTTGGATGTCAAGATTACTTAAAAATAAAATCTTAGAAAAAGAAGAAATACATACATATTTGTGGGCATTCAGTGCCACACAAGGAAAGACATGGGTGTCCTCCCTCCCTGTCCCCAGATTCATTGATTCAACCATCCTTTATTAACCATTCAGCATGTGTAAGGCGTTGTTCTAAGCTCTGAGGATACCAGTGACTATGCCGGGAAGTTCTTTACCTTCCTAGAGTTTTCTCTAATGGGCATAGCATAGTCACCAAAGGTAACCGGAATTAGATACAGGTTTTTATTATTTGTTCCAGATCCTTAGGATGATAACTTTGTAGTAGCTCCAAGGAAAAGCATCTTGAGGAAAAGCGCTTTTTACAATTTATAGAATACTAGAAGTAAGAAAATAAAAGTGGAAGTAACATTTTACAGAGCAGGTAGTATGATCCTGGAACTGTACAAGTAAGTAATCAGTAATGACGATCCAATCATACCAATAATAGTAAATCAAGATGATCATATCAGAAATAAATGGAAGGAACTGGAAGTACAAGAGGCAGAAGATTTATGGCTGTGGGTGCAGTACTGCAGATAAGTGAGGAGAGTAATGAGAGAGAAGTCATCAGTAGTTTAGAATGTCTAAACACATTTTAGAGCACAATTCTTTAATGTTAGTGACATTTCTGCTATATAAATTAACAACTTGCTTACTAAAAGCACTAACAGATGGTGTTTAAGGAATTACAAATGCTACGAACTTTTAAGGTTTAGGGGATAGGTATTTAATTTTAGATTCTCAGTAAATGTTTTCATTGTCCTATAGTTACTAAACAGAGAATCAAGTGTGATTAGATACAGAAAATAGATATTCAATAAATACCTGATACAACAGGTCAAAGAAGATACAAAAACAGATCAAAGAAGATACAAAAGCAGACTCATTCTCATTCAGGTACCAATATTAACTAAAGGAAATTAAAAGAAGAAACCTTCTTTTAATTTTTATTTTTTTTTAATGTTTATTTATTTTTGAGAGAGAGAGAGACAGAGTGTGGGCAGGAGAGGGGCAGAGAGAGAGGGACACACAGAATCCGAAGCAGACTCGAGGCTCTGAGCTGTCAGCACAAAGACCGCCTGATACGGGGCTCCAACCCACAAACCATGAGATCATGACCTGAGCCCAAGTCAGACGCTTAACCAACTGAGCCACTCAGGCGCCCCAGAAAGTTTTTTTTTTTGTTTTTGTTTTGTTTTGTTTTGTTTTGTTGTAAAAGAAAGGCAAGATAAAGGAGGGAAGAAGGAATGGAGGGAGAGAGAGAAGACTTAATAAGTATATGACCATGGAGAATCTCATAGAACTTTCTTGAAAATGATGTCAGTGGAAATATATAACAGTGATATAAATAAATCCTATCACTTAAAGACAGTGGTGGGGTGCCTGAGTGGCTCAGTTGGTTAAGCAATGGATTCTTGATTTTGCCTCAGGGCTTGATGGCACGGTTGGTGAGTTCAAGCCTCACAACAGGTTCTGCGCTGACAGCGCGAAGCCTGCTTGGGATTCTCTCTCTCTCTCTCTCTCTCTCTCTCTCTCTCTCTCTCCATCCCCCATTCATGCCTGCACACGTTCTCGGTCTCAAAATAAACATTAAAAATATTCTTTAAAAAAAAAATAAAGACAATGTTTATAAGATGACTAAAATGACTCACATTTCCATTGTATTAAGCGACATAGGTAAGAGGCACCTGCGTGGCTCAGTCGGTTGGCCATCCAGTTTCAACCCAGGTCATGATCTCCTAGTTGATGGGATCCAGCAGAGCCTGGAACCTGCTTCAGCTTCTGTGTCTCCCTCTCTCTCTCTGCCCCTCCTCCGCTCACACTCTGTCTCTCAAAAATAAATAAACACTAAAAAAAATGACACAGGTAAGATATGAGGTACACTCTTCTTTTTTACGAGGGATGTTGAAACATTAGAAGTCTGAACGAGGACTTCGAAATCGCATTACAACAGGAACATTCAACAACAGAAATGAAATAATCTGTGTGGCTGGTACGGAGGGGAGGTATCGTGGCACATGAGAATAAAGTAGTCCTCTGCCGGGGAAACGATAGACTCACCATTTCCTGCGTTAGAGCAGATATGCAACTGGAAAGCAGGTTCACTGGCCCCAGAACGGAAGGACTGGACCGTAACCTGATGGAAGAAATTAGCCTACAATGGCCGGGGTGGGGTCAGGACTGGCGATCGGAGACCTAGAAAACGAGAATCCGCTGGCAGTGCCCATCCTAGTGTTGTCTAGGGCAGTGGTTTGGAAAACTTTTGTTTAAAGAACTACATTAACACAGAACCCAAAACATTTTGTATCATGATCCCAGTTCTCCGGTAGTGCGAGTGCATGGGAAGCCGGAGATCTAACCGGAAAGGAGGGTGCGGTTTTCCAGGCGGAGGAAGAAGCCTGTGGTGAAAACCCTGAGAAAAGAAAGAGCTGCGGGGTCTAAGGAACTGTAAAAAGTAAGAGTAACGTAAGGAGTAGCTCAAGAGGAGTTGGAAGGCGCGCAGAGCTGCACTCTCAGGGCCCCAGGAGTGTGTGGGTTCCAACCCATCAGCTTCCGCCAAGCAGCTCCGCAGGCACCTGTGCCCAGAGCCACGGTCGTGGTTTGATGCTGGCCACGGGGGAGGTATTTATGGCATCTCACCATGGAAATCTGGTCTTACCAGATCTGGGTCTTTTTTTCCTGGAAGCCGCTTGTTAAACATTCACGAGCACACGGTTCCATAAGAGGGTAAACTTCTGTTCCTGTTTTTCACAATTACAGACAACGTGTCAAAGACCAGGCCGAGGTTTTACGAATCAACATGCTAAGTACAGGGTGATAGAGTAAAATTATAGTGTATAATACATAAACAGTAATAGTATAATACGAGGTTTTACAAATATTTAGAAGTCACGACAAACAGTCCTCCCACCATCCCTGGCTTTACTAGGAAGGAAACTATAATGATAAATTAACTGAAAGGTGTTCGAAACGTTTCCCTAAAACGGCAAAGCTGATACTCAAGTTTTTTGATCAGCTTCTACGATTTATCCTCATCTTTGGGGGCTTACGTTTTGATTATTTGAAGGAAAAAATTGCAATTAATTTTTTTTTCTCTGCTCTGAATCCATTTATTCCACAGGACAGGGCATTTTAGAAAAAAAAAATACCTATACTTTCACTCTTTTTCTATGCTTGAAACTACACGTTATTAGTTTTTATGAAGTTGTCAGCAATAGAAACAACTGTTATATTATGTGCTGTGGAATTGAATGATTTAAAATGTTTAGAGCTTACCCCCCCCCCCCAAAAGTGATATATAAGCATTTCCATTATTAGAAGAAAAGAAACATTTTATATTGTATCTGGGTTAAGAGGACAGTTATTTTTATTCTACTCCATCTCATTCCATTCGGGGCAATATGTTAGATTCTAAACTGCTTCTTACAGTTTAGAGCCTGTTTCATTAGTCACAGAATTAAATGTATTAGGTAGTGTTATGTTTTTGAATCGGAAAGTGCTCAACTATAAGAAAAATAAAAGTAAAGCCCAAAAGACAAAATAATGTATCAAAAATTTGTTTAAAAGATGTATGAAGATTTTTCTCACCTAAACTATATTCTCCTTGAAAATAAAGGAAGCATAACATACTTCTACTACAATAACTAAAAACACTGGCTAAATTTAGGATACTTTTGGGATCTATAGAGTGGGGGTAATGAAATATATGTTTTTGTCCATCTGTTTAGAAGCATTTACCTTAATATTATGCCAACACAGCAATCTTTTTAATTTGATTTTTATTTATTATTGAAGTATAATTTGCATACAATGTTATATTAGTTTCTGGCATACAACATGGTGAGTTGACAATTCTGTTCATTACTCAATGCTCAACATCTGTCACCATACAATGTTATTATAACTATATTCCCTTTGCTGAACTTTTCCTTGCCATGACTTACTAATTTCATAACCGGAAATTTGTACCTCTTAATCCCCTTCATCTATTTTGCCCATACCCCAACCTACCTCACCTCTGGCAACTACTAGTTTGTTCCTTGTATGTAAAAGTCTGTTTCTGTGTTGGTTCACTTGTTTTGCTTTTTATATTCGACATATAAGAGAAATCATACGGTATTTGCCTTTCTCTGTCTGACTTATTTCACTTAGCATAATACCCCCTAAGTCCATCCATGTTGTTGCAAATGGCAAGATTTCACTTCTTTTTATGGCTGAATAGTGTTCCCTTGTTATGTATATACCACATCTTTATCCATTCATTTATCAATGGACACTTGGGTTGCTTTCATATCTTGGCTATTTTAAATAATTCTGCAATAAACATAGGGGTTCATATATCTATTCTAATTAGAATTTTTGTTTTTTGGGGGGTAAAAACCCAGCAGTGGAGTTACTGAATCAAATGGTATTTCTATTTTAAATTAATTAATTTTTTACTTTTTTTTTTAACATTTATTTCCTTTTGAGAGATAGAACTTGAGTGGGGATGGGACAGAGAAACAGGGAGGCACAGAATCTGAAGCAGGCTCCAGGTTCTGAGCTGCCAGCACATGGGGCTCAAACCCACGAACCATGAGATCATGACCTGAGCTGAAGTTGTGTGCTTAACCGACTGAGCCACCCAGGTGTCCCTTAATTAATTAAATTATTAATTAAATTAAATTAATTCTTTGGTATTTCTACTTTTAAAGAGCTGCCATACCATTTCCCACAGTTGTTGCACCAATTTATATTCCCACCAACAGTGCATGATGGTTCCCATTTCTCCACAATCTCACCAACAGTTGTTATTTCTTGTTTTTTTGATGACAGCCATTCTGACATGTGTGAGGTGACATCTCATTGTGGTTTTGATTTGCATTTCCCTGATGATGAGAAGTGTTGAGCATCTTTTCATGTGTCTGTTGGCCATCTTATGTCTTTTTTTTTTTTGAAAAATGTCTATTTGGGTCCTTTGCCTGATTTTTAATTGCATTATTATTATTATTATTGGTGTTGAGTTGTGTAAGTTCTTTATATTAAAAAATAACCCCTTATACAGTAGTTTTTAAAGTTAATTCTGGGAACTTGCTTATGGTTCACCATACTTTTCTAGTTCCAAATCACAATTTATCTGCTATTCCAGAACAAACTCATTTTGCTACTACAAAACAAAAACAAAAACAAAAACAAAAACAAAAACAAAAAACATAGTTCTGAACTTCTAGTCTGTGAAGGTAGCAAGTGAAATACCTTTGGCAACTATTGAGAAATAAGTGTTACATTATGATCAACATAGTTAAGAATTTTAAAAATTGCCAGTGATGTACAATATTATGATTAAAATTGCCATGATTACATTAAATGAAAAATAAAATTATTCTCTACCTTATATGAAATCAATATTTATTATTTGTTTATTTATTTGTTTGTTTGTTTGTTTATTTCAATCAATATTTAACATGGGTTTAGTAAAAATCAAGGCTCATCTATCTGGTCATTTACAATTTTGAATTAAATTTACTGAAACATGGCACTGTGCTCTTAACTTCTACCTCAATTGTATTTTGTTCTGTTTTTCAAGTTCATGACTTATAAGTACTTATATAAACTGTAGATTAAACTTTAAATAAAAAATTGTCGTATAAAAAAAGAAAAGATTGTTCTGTGGAGAATGGTTTGGAGAGAGGCATGAGTAGATTTATGGAGATCAGGTAGAATACTACTGATATAATTTAGGGAAGAGGACATAAGGGCTTGAATTAAGTTGGTGACAGAAATTCATAAACAGTAAATGAAATACAAAATATAAAAATCAAGAAGTTGAAATCTCTACAAAAATCTTAACTTAGATTGGATGTATCAATAGGAGCTTATGATTTCCCCCCTCCATTTAAGAACGTTAATTTCACAGCTCTATCAAAGAGGCTACAAATAAGGCCTGGAAACATTGAACATTCCAATACCCATAACGTCCTACATCCTGGATTTAGTCAATTCCTTCTTCATAGTGTTATTCAGCTTGATCTATTTCTTGCTTTGCCTTTAGATTGAAGTTAGATCTGAAGACTTGATTTGATTCAGGGTAAGTTTGTTTTTCCCAAGGATACTGCACAGGTATTGTTTTATATTTCACATTATATCACATCAAGAGGCACATAATTTCTGCTTGCCCCACTTTTAGTGATAATAAGGTTGATCAGAAAATTTAGGTGATTATGGCCTGATGTAAAGTTCCCTATTATCCTTGTATCTCATTGCTTCAGCATTCATTGGTGATTGATGCCCGAATCATTTATTTCATTAGGGGTTACTAAGTAGTGATTGCCTCCTTTTCTTTTCAAACATTTTTAAGGTACAACTGACATATAATAAACTGCACATTTAAAAAAGTGTACAATTTTATAAACCGTAAACACTCATGAAACCATTACCACAAACAGTGAGCATATCTGTCTCCCCCCCCGCCCTGCCAATGTTTATGCTGCCCTTTCGTTTACTTGGAAATTCTCATAATCAAAATTTTTTTAAAAAGGGGAAATATTTATGAGGCAGATCAACAAGGCTGGGTGATTGAATGCTTGGGAGTTAATAAGAGAAGGGTCTAGAATGACTCCTACAATCATGCTATGAGCCATTTAGAGTACAGAGATGGTGGTACCATTTATTGAGGGACTGGAAAAGAAACTTGGTGAATTCAGTTTTGTTTTGGTTTTTTGTTTTTGTTTTGTTTTGGTTCAAGTTAGGTTTGAGGTCACAATGGGACATCCAAGTAGACACATCAAGTAGTCAGGTGTTAAAAGAAACAGTTTGACCTAGAGATATACATTTGGGAATATTGGCATATAGTAACTAAAGCCAGGGAGTAGAAATTATCAAGAGATTCAATACAGAACAGGAAAAAGATTTAAGGGGAAAAAGAAACTGAAATGTTCTCATGTTTCATGATCAGCTAAAAGAGGAGGAAGAAGGAAAATGATGAGTTTACAGTATTGCAGAAGCCAAGGGAAAATAGGGAATGTTCCATCTGTGCCGATCATGGAGTTGTATTCTGTAGAATAGTTTTACTTCTTGCTCAAAATACATGATTTATACACCAGTGAGTGGGGGCATACTCTTGAAAGATGTAACCTTCAGTACCTTAAGTAATAAAATTAAGTTTCTGAGCCTGTAGACCTGAGGCCTGGACTATGGACTCTTGTAAATCAACCAAAAGAAACGATACCTAGTGAGGACTCTTGATAGCTAGCCGGCGAGCTTTGTCTGGTGATCTCTAAGCCTCAGGAAATCTTTCTTTGAAGCATTTATAGTACTTATTACTTTCTAAACTAAGTAACATTAAAATAAATTATTTTCCCTGCCCCCTTTTTTGCATATTCTTAGCTTCGCAAGATCTTAGGATGAATGAAAGGGAATCTGACTCATTAATAGCTTCAACCTTCTCTAAGGGGTTGGGAATCCTGCTTTAAACTTTCTGATGGGTGATTATCTAACCACTGTCGGTATAATACAGTGAATTTGGAGTACTCATGGTCACTGGGTGATAGTTCTTTTTAGAAATTCTTACATTGAGGATAAGATAAAATCTCTTCTCTGGTGTTTGAGACATCATAGAGTTCTTTTTCAAAGCCCTTTGGAAAAGGAAGAGAACAAACACTTCAAAGTTTGAATGCCTTACACATTTTAAGTGTTTCACGTTTGTCGAATGAATGCATGAATTAATTAACGCATGGATGATTTAGTTGGTTCTGAAAAGCTTATTATATACTATTAACTTAGTAAGAACTGTGAGAACACGGAATTTCTTAGTGTCAGAATCCTTTAACACTGGAACATTATCTTTAGGAATAGATCCGATACCTATAAATTTTTCTTGACTAAAAATTCAGCTATGCTACATCTTATCCATTTTTTTTTCCCTCCAAAGAAAGCTGATAAATCAAGATTTTTCCCCCTCCTTTCTGTCCCACTGGGGTGGGGGTGGGGATAGGGAGTGAGGCATGAGAAGCAGTAGAGTATACTGGAAAGAGCATGGCCATTAGAATTAGACAGTCTTGGTTCAGATCCACTTCTATTTATTACGTGTCTGATCTTGGGCCATTAAGTTACTCTGAGTCTTAGTTTCTTCATTTTAAAAATGAAGATAATGCTTACTTGGCAAAGTTACTGTTTAGATTAAGTAAATTAAGGAGTAGAAAGCATGTAACACAGCAACTGGCTGACAGAATGAGCTTGATAATGGTAGCCATTACTCTTACATTTGGGCAACATTTCATAAAACATTTACCAGGAAAAAAAAAGAATATTATACTAATTTTGTTTTATTTACGTTTTAATAAGAAAATGCCAAAGCCAGGAAAGGATTATGATAAAGTTAGGAAATAAGGAGATTTGTAATAGTCAAGAGGTGAAAGCAACCCAGATGTCCATCAAGGGATAAATGGATTAAAAAAAATGTGTTATATACAAACAGTAGAATATTATTCAGCAATAAATAAGGAAATTTTGACATATGCTACAATATGAATGAACCTTGAGGACATTTTGCTGCGTGTAATAAGCCAGTCATAAAAAGACAAATACTGTATGATTCTAAATCTAAAGTAGTCAAATTCATAGAAACAGAAGTATGGTGGGTTGCTGGGGAGGGAAAAAGGGGAAATGAGAGGCTGTTTAATGAGTATTTCAGATTTGAGAGATGAGAAAGTCTGGAGGTTTGCTGTACAACTATGTGAATAGAGTCAATACTACTGAACTGTACATTTAAAAATTAAATGTACATTAAAAAAACTGTACATTAAAAATTTTGTTATGTGTTTTTTACCATAATAATAATAATAATAAAGAAATGGTAAGGAGGAAAAAGTGAAGAAGTGAAGGTCTGGAAATTTGGAGAAAAGGCAAGGGTTGTAGTGACATTAAGAAATGAGCTACAATAGATTTCATGATACCAAAAAAAAAAAAAAAAACCTCTAGTTTTTAAGACATTAGTAAAATAAAAATTTACATCACTGTATCTCATCTCTGCTCAAATTCATCAAATAAACATTTCCTACTTAAGTTCAAGGCACAGTGCTAAATTACCAAGGACCAAAAAAGCCTAAGAAATAATTCTTGCCTTCAAGGAAATGGACAAGCATAAACAATTATTATAAAACATGGTAGGCAGAATTAAAGATAGATAAAGTACAGAGAATTTAATACAGATTATTATGGCAGAACAGATAAGACTTTCTGATAGGAGTGGCATCTGAATTAGAAATCCACAAAGGTCTTCCAAGAAGCTTTCATATCACAATCAAGCAGGAAGTTAAGGAATGGGTGAAATAGGTAATAGGGATTAAGAGGTACAATCTTCTAGTTATACAATAATATAAGTCATGGGAATATAATGTACAACTAAGGAATATAGTCAATAACATTGTAATAACTTTGTGTGGTGACATAGGGTAACTAGACCTATTGTGGTGGTCATTTCATAATGTATAAAAATATCAACTCCCTATGTTGTGCATCTGAAACTAAAAATTATAGTATGTCAAATATAATTCAATAAAAAACAAAACATTCTAACCCTGAGATTTATTAATAGATATTATGGTAAGAAATGATACTAGGAACTTTTTTTCCCCAAGGAATTATATCTAGTAATGAAAGGAAAGAAAGAGGGAAGAATATTAAGGATCTGGAGACAGAAAGACTTCCTCAATTTCTTCATCACTGCAGTTTCTATTTCTTAAATGAGCTCCTAATTTTCCTACTTCTGTGCCCTTGTTCACATCACTACTTTATTATTTGTTTATTTTTTAAAACATTTTTAACCATTTATTTTTTCCTATACAGCTTTGATTTTATTATTTACTTATTTATTTAATTTATTTTTTAAATTTACATTCAAGTTAGTTATCGTATAGTGCAACAATGATTTCAGGAGTAGATTCCTTAATGCCCCTCACCCATTTAGCCCATCCCCTCTCCCATAGCCCCTCCCCGTAACCCTTTGTTCTCCATATTTAAGAGTCTCTTATGTTTTGTCCCCCTCCATTTTTATTTTTGCTTCCGTTCCCTTATGTTCATCTGTTTTGTCTCTTAAAGTCCTCATATGAGTGAAGTCATATGATATTGGTCTTTCTCTGACTAATTTCGCTTGACATAATACCCTCTAGTTCCATCCACGTAGGTGAAAACGGCAAGATTTCATTCTTTTTGATTGCTGAGTAATACTCCATTGTATATATATACATCTTCTTTATCCATTCATCCATCGATGGACATTTGGGCTCTTTCCATACTTTGGCTATTGTCGATAGTGCTGTAATAAATATTGGGGTGCATGTGTCCCTTCAAAACAGCACACCTGTATCCCTTGGATAAAAACCTAGTAGTGCAATTGCTGGGTTGTAGGGTAGTTCTTTTTTTTAATTTTTTGAGGAACCTCCATACTGTTTTCCAGAGTGGCTGCACCAATTTGCATTCCCACCAGCAGTGCAAAAGAGATCCTCTTTCTCCGCATCCTTGCCAACACCTGTTGTTGCCTGAGTTGTTACTGTTAGCCATTCTGACAGGTGTGAGGTGATATCTCATTGTAGTTTTGATTTGTATTTCCCTGATGATGAATGATGTTGAACATTTTTTCATGTGTTGACTGGCCATCTGGAGGTCTTCTTTGCAGAAGGGTCTATTCATGTCTTTTGCCCATTTCTTCACTGGAATATTTGTTTTTTGGGTGGTGAGTTTGAGAAGTTCTTTAGATTTTGGATACTAACCCTTTATCTGATATGTCGTTTGCAAATACCTTCTCCCATTCTGTCAGTTGCCTTTCAGTTTTGCTGATTGTTTCCTTCGCTGTGCAGAAGCTTTTTATTTTGATGAGGTTCCAACAGTTCATTTTTACTCCTGTTTTTCTTGCCTCCAGAGATTTGGAGTAAGAAGATGTTGAGTAAGAAGTTGATGCGGGCAAGATCAAAGAGGTTTTTGCCTGCTTTCTCCTTGAAGATTTTGATGGTTTCCTGTCTTACATTGAAGTCTTTCATCCATTTTGAGTTTATTTTTGTGAATGGTGTAAGAAAGTCGTCCAAGCTCATTCTTCTGCATGTCACTGTCCAGTCTTCCCAGCATCACTTGCTGAAGAGACTGTCTTTATTTCATTGGATATTCTTTCCTGCTTTGTCAAAGATTAGTTGGCCATTCGTTTGTGGGCCCATTTCTCGGTTTTCTATTCTGTTCCATTGATCTGAGTGTCTGTTTTTGTGCCATCACATCATTACTTTAACTTGGGTAATCAATCAGTATCCCTTTATATTAAAATATCATATAATAATGGATTGACTAAAATAAATTACAAAATGCTTTTAGATTAATAATTAGAATTGAACATAAGACATTTTCTATCATTTTAGAAGGAAACAAATTAGTCTACGAATTAATATAGTTTTAATGAATCATATAAGTACTCTGCATTTTACATGCACGCCTAAGAAAGGTCATATTCACAAACCTTTGTTGCAGAAAGTAGTATATTAGAAGATGTTTAACTAAATGAAACAAAGAGGGGAGATGAGATTAGGGTCTTCAGGTCGATGATAGATTTGTAAGTATATACTATCATCAAAGGCTTTTTCTGTTCTCTCACTCACCTAACAGTCTGCACTATTGTGATTTTCAAAGAACACATTGAACAGATGGTACTTGTGTTTCACATCTACAGAAATCAACTTCCGTATCACTGGTTCCTCACTAGGAAATAGGGAGGGACTTTGCCACCCCCGAGGACAGAGACGGTTCTGCTTAACACAACTGGGGGTGGTGGTGCTACTGTCATCTAGTGGCGGAGGCCAGAGATGCTGCTGAACATCTCACAATGCAGAGAACTGCCCCCACCAACTCCACCCGGAACGAAGAATTATCCAGCCACTATGTTCAACACTGGTTGAGAAAACCTGATTTATAAAAACATATTTTTCTTTTCTTTCTCTATTTCCCTCCTTCCCCTTCTTCTTTACATTTTATCTCTTGAATGAGAAATGGGACATATTTTGTATCAAGAAAAAGAGAAAGTATTATTCATTTTTTTTTTTTTTCTCACTGACTAGAAATTGGGTCCATACTGCATCTGAATCAGCACTGTTTAGACCAATGTACCAAGAGACTTTCTACCAAATTCTTACTTGACCAACGGAGTAACAGATTTTCTACTAGACTTTATTGATTAATGATCATATTATAAGGAAAAACAGAGCCCAAAGAAATAGTCAGCAATTCATATTCGCCTACATGATATTTGACCACCGTCACTGGGCATTTGAAGTGTCTTCTAATAGATTTCACAAATGATTCTTAATTTTAAAAACGTAATGTGTCTTGGTATTTATGTTACGACATTTAAGCCTAGTATTTATATATTTAGAAAAAAGCTTCAAAATGTAAATCATAAGAGTATATGATATTTATTTTGTAACACAATAGATAAAACCAAATACAAAGTGGACTACTTTCTGCACGTTATACATTTTGATTCTTAGGCTGAAATCTCTTAATTTAACATTTGGTTAAAATAAGCTTTGGTTATTTAAAAAAAAAAATGTCAAGTCCATGATTAAGATAAACTTTTTGCTCATCAGAGAAAGAACTTCAGGAGTAAATAATGATACAGCAAATCCGTCCAAAACACTAGGTCTTCATCTTTTGTTTCTTAGACCACTCAGGTGCTTCTTTTTTGGTCTGTTAAAAACAAAAAAACAAAAATCAAGTAAAATGCTTATAAGGAAAATAAGAGAGGCCATTCAGAGAACCAAGTACCTATATATACTGGGGCTTTGTGTGTAAAATTGCAGGAAATAATTGCTTTTCTTAATTCGGAAGGATACTCAAAGGCAAAGGTTCAGAAATAATTTCTCATCTGGTAGGTCTGTAGAAAAAACACACATCTGTGTTTTCTGGCTCAAGGCTTGTACATAACACACACATAGGTAAGTATTTATGAATTGATTTTATTTTCAAAGAGAATTACAAAAAATCAAGGACATGGCTCTTTTCATTTGTCTTATGCATCTATATATGGATATTTATCCACTCAATAGGTATTTACTGAAGGATTAGTGGGGCCAAATCACTGTACTTTGAGCTTCTGAATTGCAAAGTATTTGCCAGAGTACTTCTTAAGCTTTACTGCTCAATTGTTTCAATCTAAAAAGCGTCTGGCTGTACAGAGTAGTAACAAAAAAGCAAGGGAGGTTGACTGTTACAGAATAAAGCACTCAGAACCCTGTATACATAAGGCACTGATTCCGATCAAAACATCCTATTTTATACAATATTACAATAAGTATACAGTGTACTTCTTTCCCACTTAGATCTGCTTCAAAGTAAGAAGGACCATATTCCTAAATATAGATACATATATGTATACATATGTGTAGGCACATAGATTAGTATGATAGCTTATGATTTTATCTTTTTTATATTGTTTTATGTTCCATAGCAGATGTACACAATGTTGGAAGTGACATCAATGATCAACTCCTCTTGACCTTATCTATGCCATTGGCCAGGTTCAATGACCACCACATAAATCGGTGGACCCTCCTCCACCCCTGTTTTACACTGTGGCTCTAATGAGCTATAGACACTTTCACAGGATGGTTCCCACAGGTGACTAAAATTCAGTCTGTCAAAATGAACTCCCCCATTCCTCCATTGTCTCGGTCTTGGTGAACAGTATCATACTTTGCTCAATCATTGAAACCAGAAATATTTGATTCCTCTTCATCCTAGATTTCTCCTTCTTTTCACTGACTATACCCATTATAAACAGGCTAAAACTTAACTTTTATTGAATACCTTTTTAACTTATTCTGTTCCTATCTTGACCTCACTGGGCCGTCATTGTTTCTAGCTTAATTCCTGTATGACCTCCTAATTCTGATTTGGGTCTCTCTTGTGTTCAATTAATTGTCCACAATCCTTCTAACCTTAGCTTTCTAAAATGTAAATCTGTATTAAAACACTTCAGTATTGGGGCGCCTGGGTGGCGCAGTCGGTTAAGCGTCCGACTTCAGCCAGGTCACGATCTCGCGGTCCGTGAGTTCGAGCCCCGCGTCGGGGCCTGGAGCCTGTTTCCGATTCTGTGTCTCCCTCTCTCTCTGCCCCTCCCCCGTTCATGCTCTGTCTCTCTCTGTCCCAAAAGAATAAATAAACATTGAAAAAAAAAATTAAAAAAAAAAAAAAAAAAAACACTTCAGTATTTCCTTCATTAAAACAAAGTTCAAAGTCCTTAGTACTAAAGGTGAAAGAGGGGTTCCTGGCTGGCTCAGTCGGTAGAGCATGTAACTCTTGATCTCAGGGTCTTGAGTTCAAGCCCCACGTTGGCCATGGAGCCTACTAAAAAAAAAAAAAAAAAAAAAAAAAAAAAAGAATAAGGGGATCCTGGATGGCTCAGTTGGTTAAGCATCTGTTGTTGGCTCCGGTCATGATCTCCAGTCCTCAAGTTCGAGCCCACATTGGGCTCTCTGCTCTCAGCAAAGAGCCAACTTCAAAGAGCCAACTTCGGATCCTCTGTCCCCCTCTTTCTCTGCCCCTCTCCAGCTCTCTTGCATGCTCTCTCTCTCAAAAATAAATAAATAAAAAAACATCAAAAGAAAAAAAAGAAGAATACAATGCACAATATTTAAAAAAAAAAAAAAAAAGGTGAAAGAAGCTTCCATGGCCAAATCAGGAAATCATAGGGAAGGGCAGGTGCTATCTGCTAAGAGATTTAAAAAGTGGCAGAGGCTGGGGTACCTGGTGAGTTCAGTTGGTAGAGCATGTGACTCCTGATGTCAGGGTTGTGAGTTCAAGACACATGTTGGGTGTAGAGATTACTTAAAAAAAATAAGATCTTTAAAAGCAAAAGCAAAAAAAAAAAAAAAAAATGTGGCAGATGCCAACTAAATCCAAAAGAATCAGAACGCTAGTTTATTAACTGGTAATAAGAAATACAATTGTTGGAGCACTGGGGTGGCTCAGTCGGTTAAGCGTCTGACTTAGGCTCAGGGCATGATCTCACAGTTTGTGAGTTCAAGTCCCACACTGGGTGAGCCCCGCTTCTCTCTCTCTCTCTCTTCCTCTCTTTCTGCCCCTTCTGGGATTCTCTCTTTCTCTGCCCCTTGCTCACTTGTGCCCCCTCTCACTCTCAAAAAAAAAAAAGAGAATAAAAATTAAAAAATTAAAAATATTTTAAAAACCTCATTTAGCTTTAAATGCTTTACAGCAGGAATTCAGATATGCAAAAATAAAATCCACTTAAAAAAAACCCAACAGACTAGAATAGAAAAGGTCAGAGTACGTGCCACAGCTGGGGCAAATTCTGTTTTGACAAAGTGTGTGACGGTCACTAAGTCACAATATGAACTGTTTTTTTTTTTTTTTTTTTTTTTTTTTTTTTTTTAACTGTGGCTCCTTGACAAAAAAAATCTCTAAGCGGCTTCTGTAGACTAAGCTACAGCTTATAGCAAAGGGTAGATAATTTGTACACCTGTGTTTTTTTCAATCAACTGATACAAAAAATATTACTACTATGTGTGTATGGGAAGAAAGTAAATAAAACTCTTGATATTGAAAAGGAATCTTAAGACCCAAAAAGGACAATATAAGAATTTCAGTAGTAGACAGTTTTTCCTGACTCCTTTTATCTGTCTGGTCCACTGCAGACCAAGTCCCTTCCATCCCCTCCCCATCAGTACTTCCTTTTAACAGATGTGCTAATGAAGTAGATTTGCCATAATCAAATGTACCTCTTTCCAGGCATTAGTGGCTTTTCCTCTTTATAAATTGACTTTCGAGATATTTGATCTCTCACAGTTTCCATTACATGAAATCTTTTTTATATGTGTATATGGAACACAGCTTTAATTCTTATGTGCTGGTTTAGGCTAATTATATTTGCAATTTTATAAAGAAACCATACAAATCAGTGAAAATTTTGGATTATGAGTAAAGTGTTAACAAATGCTAAAGTAAGCTGTACTCCAGATGTAGGGAGAGCTCAGAGGGCTGTGCTACACACAAATGACAGGATTAACTGGAAACCTATCAGGAGTAATCTACCACTACAATGTGATTCTGGAGATAAATAACTGATAAGATAGGTACCTATTGTCACGGAGAAGCTGTCAACTAAAACATCAGTATATTACTCTGGGGGGCTGGGGTGGCTCAGTCTATTAAGCAGATTAAAAGTCTGACTCTTGATTTCAGCTCAGGTCATGACCTCATGGTTGGTGAGTTCAAGCCCTGCATCTGTGCTCTGCACAGACAGTGTGGAACCTGCTTGGGAGTCTCTCTCTCTCTGCTCCTCTGCTGCTCATGCTATCTCAAAAAAATTAGTATGTTATTGGAGATTACAACATATTGAGAAAGTATTTAAAATAAGAAAGAATGATGATAATGCAGGCATAATACACCTGGTAGATTATTCCTGGAATCTAGAAAAAGAGCTAGAAACTAAGAATCCATTAGTGCTCAACCAGTGCCACTTTTCTAAAGGAAAAAAAAAAAAGATGATGTCTATTACATACCATTACTTTGTTTTCCAAAAAAGATATAATCTTGGAATCACAGAAATAAATATTTAGAGTCTTCACAGGCAGGGCCCAACTTAAGTGAGTCGATCTAGGCAGCAGACCCGGCTTTCTTACCAACCAAATGAGAGATTCCCCAGATCGTTCAACCTTCACCACCCTCCTTCCATGTTCACAAAGAAATTCCTTACTTCAAAATTACCTTACCAGCTAAAGTACAACAGGAAGAAGCTGCCATTAGAATTCACAATGTTAGAATCAAAAAGTTACTTTTTAATTTTTTTGATTACGTAGGCTCCATGCCCAGTGTGGGGTTTGAACTCATGACCCTGACATCAAGGGTCGCACACTCTACTGACTGAGCCAGTCAGATGACCCCAAAAGTTATATTTTTTGAAATGTAAATGTTGCATTCACTCAATTACTATTTTATAAATAACTGCTAAACTCACTTTTGATGAATGAGGAGAAAAATTGTTTTTATAACCTATATACCTAGAGACAATTTTAAACTGTGGCAAAATACACATAACATCATTATCATTTTTAAGCGTAGAGGTCAGTAGTATTAAGTATATTCATGTTGTTGTGTGACTATCACCACCATCCATTCACCTTGTGTAACTGAAACTCTGTCCCCATTAAACAATAACTCCTCACTCCCCCCAGTCCCTGGCAGCCACCGTTCCCCTTTCTGCCTCTATGACTCTGACTACTCTAGGTATATCCTATCTACTTTTATTTCTCTTTTGTCCCAAGGAAAGTGTTAATGGATCATGAAGTGACTGAAGTGAGGGACAAGAATGTAGTAAGAAAGGAATAAAGTCAAGGTATAAAAAAAAACACGTATTAGACATCTTAATATTAAATATGGAAAGGAGCACAAATTTGAAAATACTTTGTCAATACTGTACTTTTTCTGCCTTTGGAATTTCTCTCTCTAACCCTACCTGTCACCTGTCAAAATCTTAGACATTCTTCAAGGCCAACCTCAAATACTTTCTGCGGGAACCCATCAACATCACAGTATCTATTCTTTTTTTAAATTCCCATAGAACTTAGTATTTTCTTTACTTTAAAGTAGTCCACCCGATTTCATCTATATCAAAATGATCAAATCTTCTATAATGGTAAGCGTGGGTTCTTGCATATAGTCAGGATGAACTTGTTGAACTGAATTGTACTTATTCGAACATTTTTTTTGTCTTCCAGGTGACCACGTGTAGCCTTCTAAATCACTTCTACGGAGAGAGTCATGTGCTCATATAAGCATTATGTATAAATTACATAAATTTACCTTACCATTCAGCAGATGCTAGCCATTGAGATAACCAATCTAAGTTAAGATCTGAACCCTACTACAAACTCATAATTTGGAAACTTCATACACTATGTACTGGTGCTACCCATTTTTTTTTTAAAGTTATTTATTTATTTTGAGAGAGACAGAAAGAGAGAGAAATAGAGAGTAAGTGGGGGAGGGGCACAGAGAAGGAGAGAGAATCCCAGTCAGGTTCCAAACTATCAGTGCAGAGCCTGATGTGGGACTCAAACTCATGAACCGTGAGATCATAAACTGAGCCAAAGTCGGACGCTTAACTGACTGAGCCACCCGGGTGCCCCTGGTGCTACCCATTCTTATTATGTTCCCTGCCCTCCCTAGAGCCTAAGGCTCTTTATTGTTTCAATGCTTACAATCTGCGTGGAGAAAAGACTAAGAGCAGGATTGCTCATATCTGCATTTTTATTGAGAAAATAGTGACAATGATATGAATCCTGAGTAAAGATGCTGGTTTGGAAAAGGATGGTAGCAGAAAACTAGCAAAAGGTAGTCCCGTGGGTCTCTGGAAGGAAAAAAGAAAGTTGCTTCAAAGAGGATTAGAATAGCTCCAGTTTTCTTCTAGAAAGGAGATAGGTAGGGCTACAGAAAAGGGGTAGCACAGCTAAAAGCTACATTGAGAGAGAAAGTAGATGATTAGTGGGAATGAATGGGGTGTTTGTGAATGACAGGGACTGAAATGGTGCCGCCTGTTGCAGAAGTGGCACTAACCACAGTGTGGGGACTAACCACAGACTTGGGAGCTGCCTCTTTCACTCTCCCTGTCCTTTTAGTTTTAACACTGAAGTTTCCCACCCAGTAGAGTTTTAACAGCAAAGAAGATAAGTAAATCAGGAAGGCACATAACCGTTTTTTTTTTTTTTTTAAGTCCTCAATGAGCAAATATTTGAGAGTATCAGCTCTGTTCATGAGCTGTGCAAGGCAATGGAAACACAGCTCCTATCCTTAAAGCATTTATTGCTTCTCGGCCTTTTGGCTAAGATCAAGTGTACTATCCTTAAAGCATTTACATTCTGTGGTTCAGTCTAGTCTTTGTTAGTGCATTAAATGCCTGAAAAACAACTTTGCCATATCTGCGATTTCGATGGCCAGCACTTGTCCATAAAATGCACCTTTTGGGGCTGTCTTCTTATGTATCACGTGAGCACTGCAAAACATTCATTTGAATATAATAGCATATAAAGAAAAATGTTGCAAGCTCTTATTCTTCCTTCTCTTCTGTATCACAGCTGTACCTCCACCCCATTGCCCAGGCAAAAGTAGTTTTGTGTGTTTTCCTCATACAAAAATATGCGTGTATGAACACACATCCATCCATCTATCCAGCATTAAATCTGGTATCAGGGAAAAATACCAATAGCAAATAATTTCAGCCAAAGGATCTAGAAGCAAGTTAGAAATGTTTCCATTTTTGAGGACACCTGGATGGCTCAGTCAGTCAAGTGTCCCACTTCGGCTCAGGTCATGATCTCACGGTTCATGAGTTTGAGCCACACTTTGGGCTCTGTGTGGACAGCTCAGAGCCTAGAGCCTGGAGCCTGCTTCAGATTCTGTGTCTCCCTCTCTCTCTGCCCCTCCCCCGCTCACACTGTGTCTCTCTGTCAAAAATAAATAAACATTAAAAAAAATTAAAAAAGAAAAAAGAAATGTTTCCAATTTTATGGGCCGCTTGGGTGGCTCAGTCAGGTAAGTATCCGACTCTTGATTTCAGCTCAGGTCATGATCTTATAGTATGTGAGATCGAGCCCCACGTCAGCTCCACGCAGAGCCTGCCTGGGATTTCCTCTTTGCCCCTCCCGTGTGTGTGTGCATGTTCTCTATCAAATTAAATAAGTAAACATTAAAAGAAAGAAACATTTCCATTTTTGCTATAAAACTAAGATTATTAAATAATTAAAACTTATTTTCAAATATTTGCATCATAAATTCCTTATTAACAATATCAGAGAAGATACAAGAAAAATATTGGTATGGAAAATTAAAAATATTCAAATAGCAACTGTAAAAATTATAATGCCAAAAAAGAATCATAGCATGTTGGTATACAAGTTGTCCAGGGGTGCCCAAGTGGCTTAGTCGGTTCAGTGTCCGACTCCTGGTTTTGGCTCAGGTCAAGATCTCACGGTTTGTGAGTTTGAGACCCATGTCAGGCTCCACACTGGGTATGGAGCCTGGTTAAAATTCTCTCTCGGGGCGCCTGGGTGGCGCAGTCGGTTAAGCGTCCGACTTCAGCCAGGTCACGATCTCGCGGTCCGGGAGTTCGAGCCCCGCGTCGGGCTCTGGGCTGATGGCTCAGAGCCTGGAGCCTGTTTCCGATTCTGTGTCTCCCTCTCTCTCTGCCCCTCCCCCGTTCATGCTCTGTCTCTCTCTGTCCCCAAAATAAATAAGTGTTGAAAAAAAAAAAATTAAAAAAAAAAAAAAATTCTCTCTCTCCCTCTCTCTCTGCCCCTCTCCCCTGTTCACATTCTCTCTCAAAATAAATAAACATTAAAAAAAAAAAAAGTCCAGACTTCATCTCATATGATTTCCTCCCTAATTTTACAGACAAGAACCAGCTCAGAGTGTTTAAATGGTTTGCTCCCAGTTACCCAGTCAATTCACATGAACAATTTTGCATTAGCACAAGGCCTTGATGCGACTGGTTTACAGTATTAGCTTTCAGTTTTCATTAGGGTATAGCTGAGGTCATACCTTGTTTTTGTTTTTGTTTTAAACTCATGGCCCTGAGATCAAGAGTTATATGCTCTATGGACTGAGCCAGCCAGGCACCCCTGAGCTATACTTCTGACAATTTTTCCCTTATTATAAAAGAAATTAAGTTTATCATAACCCCCCTAGAAAACACAGATAGGGAAAAAGAAGGAAATAAAACTCACCCAATTAATACTTTATATTTTGAATCTTCTTAATTTTGTTCTCATTGCATAACCTTATTTTGAGGTACTGGAGAAATTTTACTGTTAATTATACACTGGGTACAGTCAAGATATCAGAATCAGTTATCATCCAAAGTGAGAAATATAGGAGATCAGGGTTAGAAGGAATAGTTCATTGCTTGGAACAGAGAAGGGTCAGAAAAGCAGATCAGAGGGCGTGATAGGCTTTAACTATTTGGCTGTACCTCATGGTTTTCATCTGACCTTACTTTTCCCATCAACATCTATGCAGTCAGTTTGTTCTTTTCTTATAGATTATAATATAATAGACATATCATATCGTCTGCCATAATCTTAGCCCACTTTCAGAGCCACGGTGCTTTGGAATAAATAGCTGTAGGCAGCTTTATTTGGTACCATGTGATCCCTGCTCACTAGTACGAGTGGCCATTCAATAGGCTGACTAATAACCTTAACAAGTCTCACCACCAAGGGGTATTACCCAACAAAAATAAGTTGCACCAATCAGATTCTTGTTTTTGGAACTTACAGAGAGAACTAGGTTATAACAGAGTAGATCTGAGAAGGAAACATGTCTCAAGACAAGGGGCCAAGTGCAAGTTGATGAGGAAGTGGAAACTATGAGTAAGCAGAAATTGGGAGAGAAACAAAGAGAAGCTGGTGTGCTACCAGAGGAAAAGATCCCAGGACACAGCTGCGGAAATCCGGAAATCCGTATAGCTGTCTCGTTTCCTGGCTGGTCAATCTAGGCTTCCTGTTTTCTCTCTCCTGTTAGCACAGCCTCCATTACTGCCACATGAATCCTTACAGTAATTATCCCTTATTTTATCTAAATTGTAACTCTGTCATTTTTTTTTAAAAGGATGTTGCACCAAGTAATCACCATATCTCATTGATCTTGAGCATTATCTGAATGTATACAGAAGTAGCTTAGATCAGAAACTCCTATACTTGACTAATTCTTACAATCATCTAGTTTTAAGTTTTAAAAAATGAAATTCTGGGGACTCACTAAATCAGAATATCATACAGAAATCTGTCTGGTTTTTAGTTTCTGTTCCGATGGTAAAAATCACATTTCTTCTGAGAAATTAAAGGATGGGAAACGATGTTGAAGTGTAATATTTAATAATGTTAATCCTGTTTGATTCTGTTGTCTTTTTATTCTTATTTTTATTTGTTAAAACACCATTTTCAGTATTTTCTGTATTATCAATCCAAAGTTTTCTGATTTTTTGTTCTCTGAATGATTTCTGTGCCTGTACATTTCTACCTAATAATGTATTTCAGTTTATATTAATATGATTGGTTTTATACTTTACGAAGAACCTCTTAGAGCAAAATATACTAATTTACAAATAAGAGGGGGCAGGTGATATTCTGCATTCCTTTTTATTCTTAAATAAATTAAAAAATTATACAAAATGTCTTCCTGATTCCCCTAGAAGTCCTGGAGGCTGAAGGAGGTAAATGCTACATTAAGGCTAATTTCTGGGCAAGTCTAATATATTAACTAAAAATATAAAACCCCACTATCAGCTGTAAGGTAGGTAACACATACATTCAGAAGTGGGATTAATACAGCTCTCTCGAGGCCTTTTAATAAAACGATTAAAAGTAGTTTAAAACCAATATGAATAAGAGGCAAGAAATTTAAAATATATTTATGAAAATCAGAGATATTAAAATTCTAAGTTAATTTCGATTGTACTTACAAAGAGTGTTGGTTTGGGTATAAATATATTGTCTTCATGTTCTCTAGGCACATTTAAAATCTTTGATTTATGATCTTCTGTCATATTTTTTGCTTCTGTTTTAGTAAGAAGTAACTGGTCCTCAGAACGCTTACTGCGCATATTGGTGACAATCTGTTTCATTGCCGCCAATTCCTGTTGATAAATGAAGATAGAACATAATGGCAAGAATGATTTTAGCAAGCAGACTAATCATGACTGATGTTAAAACATAACATGCCCATGTACAATGATGCACATAATAATCGATTAGTATCAATATTTTTAGTATAGTAAGTGATAAATCGGTAATTCCATACTCTAGTGGGTTCCTGATATTTCTGCATATTGGAATCACCTGTGGCACTTCAAAAACTATTGAGTCCTGTGCCCCACTCCCCCAGAGATTGTGAATAACTGGGCTGGGATATGGCCTCAGCTTTGGAATTTTCTAAAGCTCTCCAAGTGATTCTAACAGACAAATTTGGGAACCGCTTACATTGCCATGTTCCACTGCAGTTTTTCTATACCTGTTTGGTGAGTAGATGAGTTAGGTACTTAAGTTTTTCTCTTCTGCCTCTTCAATTATCCCATTTCCTTTTGATGCCTTATATGAAGAAGGTAAAGGAAAAAGAATGCAAAACTTTTTTTCTTGCCTACTAATCGCCAGTTCAAACCTTAAGTTCCATACAATTTCAGGATTTTTTAAACCGTACCATTCCCTCTTCTTTTACAAATGAAAACTGGAGTTGGCTTTAGCAGTGGCTGCTTGAACTATGAATTAATTATGCTGAACCTCTTAAATAAGAGCACAGATCACAATTTTCAGTCATTTCCTCTTCCAAGTCTATTTTGTCTTTTATTTCTCCCCACACTCAAACCTTCAGCATCTAACACTAATTACTGGATATTTATGATTAATTACTAAATTCATTCAATGAAACACAAGCATTTGGAGGACAGACTAAACTTTTCTTTACCTTACTTCCGTAGAATAATGGTGGGCTGTGCTGGAAATAATTTTTTCCTATTATTTTATTTCATTTTCATGCCAAGACATAAGAGTTATGGAGGTAGAGAGATGTTCTGCTCCCTTCTACTAATCTGTTTATAGACATCAGCTCTGTGTCAGAGCAAGTTCCTACAGGCCTTTCCCCCCCCCCCGGCTGTCATTAGTTCTATTTAGAACCATCTAGCTTGAGTGAGTATTTTAAAACATAGCTGTTGAGTTCAAGCCACCGAGCCTTAATAAATCTTAGGGCCAACAGAGGAGCTGGAAGAAATGGTGCCAGAATCCTTTTTCTCCTTTCTGCAGTACTGGGGTTGGCTTGGCCGCTGCACATGAAATGTGTATACCTTCAGACACTGCCAATCTGATAGAATATTGTTTGAGCCTTTGGAGGGCTTTTTTTGCTTTCAAGATTATTTCATTTATATGTTCCCTAGAGTGAAGTACCTAATCACTGATTTGATGTTAAACATGTCTGGTATTATGGTAGATTTTAGCTCGTGTTCTACTTTCCATGGTAAGTAGAAGGGAAAGGGGAGATGATGGACTCTCAGCCTATCAAAGGAAAACTTTCTATCTGAAAGAACCTAAATTTACTTGCCATAACTTTTGTATCATAGCATGAAGGTAAAATAATAGGAAAAATAAGCTTTAATACAACCTACTACTAGTCTCCAGATTAACACAGTAAAGAGGATCATTCATATTTGCTGGGGAAGGGGACAGGGAGGGCAATGAGGATGAGGAGGGAGAACAGGAAGGAGTTGCAGGTACACTAGGCAGAGGGTTTGGCTCCCAGGTGCCCTAGAGGAGCCATAATTTGGTTTCTCTTGGGCTTCCTTCTGCTGCCGGTATAGGAGCAGTTACAGGAAGCAGCTCATTCCTGATGCTGGTCAAGAGACAGAAGGGAAATCATATGTTGTTGCTTTATCCACACAAGGACCACTCAATTTATGGTGCTGTCATAGTCTACCTTTGTTCATCTGATTGCATTAAACAATGTTAGCATGGTTTCTGAAATCTAGATAAAGAACACTTTTTAAGTAACAGTTCTGTAAAAATCCTATTAAGATGATATAGCTACAATGGATACCAAAAGAACATGTAGAAAAATTTTGTTCAGTTTTATTATGTTTGGTCATAAATGATCCACCCTTTTTGTACCAATGGTAAATTTGGGGAAAGAAAATTCCACTTTAACATCACATACGATCTAGAATAACATCATCTACTGAACACATAGAAAAGCAAGCACATGTACTGGAAATATTTTAGTTAGGTTAGAAGTCAAAGACACATCTATTCCTGACTCTGTTATTAACTATGTAAATTTAGGCAATCTGTTCATTCTGTTCAATGAACTTCAGTTTCGTAATTGATAATATCTACGCTTGTGTTACTTTTTTGGATATTTGCCAGTCGGATAAGTGAATGTGTTTATTTAGCATTTCTTCTGTTGGGAGGTTAAGCAGCTTCTCCTATATTTAAAGGTATTTCCTTTTCTGTTGATATCCTTGGCCCATTTTTCTCCCAGATGATTGGTCATTTTCTTCTGCATTTCAAGGAGCTCTCTATATGTTAGAGCCCTTTGTAGTATGAGTGGCAGTTTTTCTTCCCCCTTGTTTATATTTTATTTGACTATGTTTACACTTAAAAAAAATTTTTTTTTTGCTATGCAGAACTTTCTGATTCTGATGTAGCTGAATATATCAATCTCTCATTGTACAGCCTTCTCTGTGTTTTCTTCTTCCATTTTCCTCAAGATAGTTTTATGGTTTTTCTTTTCCTTTTCAAACATTTAGACCCCTAATCTGTTTGAAGTTTATCCTAGCTTATGGTGAAGGGTGTGGATTCAACATCTTTCCCCCATAGCTATTCTATAATAACATTATATGTTCACCCACTTCAGATGCTTATCTTTATCATATACTAAATTTTCATATAAGTATGTGTTTTATTTCTGGACTTTTAAACTCTATACCAATAGTCTGTCAATTCATGCCCCCATGTCACACTGTTATAATGTTTAATGATTCAAGTATTTTTAGGGCTATATTCATAGAAATAGGGGTGGGATTATGTTGAATTACAAGAAAAACTTAGAACAGACTTATATAATACTGAGTCTTCCTAACCATGGCAATATTTTAATATATTTTTCACCTACATTTTTGGCATAAATTGTCATGCCTTATTTGGTTGTTACTATTACAAATAAATGGTTATAGTTGTGAGATTCCAATTCTTAGACTGACAAAACGAAAATAAACAAACCAACATAACGTACACGAGCTAGAAAACTTGCTTGTCACTACAAAACAGAATCCTTTGGTGAGATGAAGTCACCTTGAGATCTTCTGGTTTGTTCCTGATCTGGTTTGGTTCTCACCATGTTCTTGCCTGGCTCCTGATCGCTGGCTCCATCTCCTATTTAAGATTCTGCTCTTATTGTTTGGACTTGACTTTTGCATTTCATTTCTCTAGCTTTTGATTCTGCTTTTCTCTGCTCTACAACTGTCCTTTTCTGACTGGTCAGTAGGGTTATTTGTACTACTATGTAATGATTTACAAATACTGTTCACTGTAGAGCAGAGCGTATGATTAGATCCACAGGAAGGGAACCTCTGATGTTCAAAGGAGAATGTTTCAAGTATCATGTTCAACTGAATTCTTTTTTCTTATACTGCATCTATTGCTCAAAATCATATCATTTACTTGTCCTGTTTGGACTCTGACGTTTTTACAGATATTTCCCTCCCTCTTCTAGAGTTCCTGCCTTTTATTTTCTTTCCTCATTGATGGAAACAATATATGCGTTTTTCCATCTTTCCTAAGATTATCTAGTTTCTTAATAATGCTATTAACTGGACTCAATTTTGTACTGACTGCTTTTAAGACTGATGCATAGTTGTTATCCTGAAATGTCTTTTTATTACTTTATTTCTTTATTATTTATCTTGGCAAGTTCCAGTATTTCTTGTACTTCTCTCTCTCTTTGTTATTTGATGGCACACAATTTGGTAGTTTTCTGAGAAGTTACTGTGGAAGAAAATATTGTACTTTTCTTTAGGACTTGCATGGTATTACTTCTTTGTTTCCTAAAGTCAAGTTTCTGGGGCACCTGGGTGCCTCAGTCAGTTAAGCATCCAACTTTAGCTCAGGTCATAATCTTGCGGTTCGTGGGTTTGGGCCCCGTGTTGGGCTCTGTGCTGACAGCTCAGAGCCTAGAGCCCCTCTGGATTCTGTGTCTCCCTGTCTCTCTGCCCCTCCCTGACTTGCTCTCTGTCTTTCTCTCTCAAAAATAATAAATGTTTAAAAAAATTGAAAAAAAAATAAAGTCAAGTTTCTGAGAACTATGATGCCAAGCTGATTCCTATTTCTTTGTAGGTATTTTCTTTCTCTGGAATATTCTATGTTGTTTAACTTTTCTCTGCTAGTTTCCATCTTTTTAACTTTTTCTAAATTTTAGGAGAGCTAGTTGACTTTTCCTCACATCCTGTCCTGGCATTTTTACTTACTTATAATAATTTCATGACTTTTAATTTAGCAATTTTGAAAATATCACCTTTTTTTGTTCACTGTTTCTTATTTTATGGAAATACTACTTTCTCAAATCTTTCTGAAAAAACTACTTATAGTATAGCTACTTTGTAAGTTCTTTTCTGCTATGGAATTTTGTTTTTGTTTTCTTTGGAGAACAGGGTCAGTTTCTCTGTTGATTGTGATTTTTTTTGTATTAAAATTTTTTAAATAAATGTTTTATATTGTTTTTGAGAGAGAGACAGAGCGCAAGCAGGGTAGGGACAGAGAGAGAGGGAGACAAAGATTTCAAAGAAGGCTCCAGGTTCTGACTGTCAGCACAGAGCCCACCCAACACAGGGCCCAAACCCATGAATCTTGAGATCATGACCTGAGCCGAAGTCTGACGCTTAACCAACTGAGCCACCCAGGAGCCCCTGTTTATTGTAATTTTTTCTCCTCTTATGCTAATTATTTTCTTTCCGTTTCTGACAGTCTTTGGTGTGTGTTCCAATTTATGAACAAAGAACCACATTAAAAGTTTTCTTTTTGTTTTTTTTGTTTCACTCATATGAATGAGACAGTTGAGTACAATCTCTATGTGGATGAGAGAAACTGTTTAGTAAGCTTCACTTGAAGGTCCTCTTGCAGAAAGTAGGCGCTCTTCTCCAAAATGACAAAACGTAGAGTGCCCTAATCCAGAGTCCCTTATTTTGGCAGGTTTAGCCTCTTCTTGGCAAATGTTCCATTAATTTAGAAAGCCATTTCTCAAAATATTTTTTACAAATTCCTGTTTTTAAAAATGCTATTAGTTGTTCGTGGAAAAATTAAAATACTGTAAAAGTGCCACGCCCCAATCCTCTTTCCCTTAAATCACTAGTTTGAGACCTTTAAATACTAATCTATAACATGGTCTGATTTATAATAATATTAATTAATTCTGATATACTCTTATACTGATTTCCAAAAAGTGAACAGTATTTATGTTACAATCTAGTATATCAAATACATAAAAAAATTACAGTAACTTCAGAATGAATGAACCATTCTTTAAAATTAACAACTCCAGAACTGCATCTGGCTGAACAATTGAGACTTAGGGTAAAACTGAAATAAAATGAAACAATACAAACCACATTGAAGTGAAATAATTAGTGTTCAAAATGGAAGAATTAAGGGCAAGGACATTCTTATAAAACTTCTAGATGATGATGATGAGGACGATGAAGATTGTTACTGCAGAAATAATCTCTACAAACATGATAAACTGCTCTCGTAAATCCAAAATCGTATATCTCGGCCATTTAGTAGAAACTATGCACAGAGAGTGGTGGTATATTAAAACAGCTCAACCACACAGCAGCTGCTTAACAGAATTGCGTAGTTGATGCCAATAAATTGCTGAAAGTTGTAAACTCTGCAAAGATGTTGGCAAGGGGACACATAGATGGCATTTCTTGATGAAAATAGCTCTGACAAGTATAATGCAAAGTATGTGCTCCACTAGAGGTCAAATGTAAGTGTTTTTACATACGAATACCAATGTGTCATGGCTACTAAGTCAGATAATTCTGTGCATCTTTCCTACTTGAGGTAAACACAAGGTAAAAACCAACCTTGTTTTAAACCAAGTACATACATATTTTGGATATTTAAATTTCATCTGAAAGGGTATTTAAAAAACATTTTATTATGGAAATTTTCAAACATACAAAGACAAGAGCATATGAAGCTCTCAATTTCTATTGGCTAACTATACCAATGATAAACATTTTGCCAGACTTGTTTTGTCAAACAGCTTTAATGAGATACAATTCACCACCATACAGTCATCCATTTAAACTATATAATCCAATGTTTTTTTAGTATATTCGCAGACATTACGATTACCCACTATTACTATAGTCTATTATGAAACTTTTACTTCAAAAAGAAACCTGGACTCCTTTAGGAATCACTCTGCTATCCCACCTTACTCTCAACTTCTCAGCCTTAAGTAACCACTAATCTTTTTTCTGCCTGTGTAGATTTTCCTGTTCTAGACATTTCATATGAATGGAATCATAAAATATGTGATCTTTTGTTACTGGCTTCTTCCATTTAGCATAACATTTTCAAGGGTCATCCATGTTGTAACATATCACTACTTAATTCCTTCTAATGGCCAAATAAAATTCTATTATCTGATTATACTGTATTTTGTTTATCCATTCATCAGCGGATGGACATTTAGGTTGTTTCCACTTTTTTTTTTTTTAATTTTTTTTTTAACATTTATTTATTTTTGAGACAGAGAGAGACAGAGCATGGACGGGGGAGGGTCAGAGAGAGGGAGACACAGAATCTGACACAGGCTCCAGGCTCTGAGCTGTCAGCCCAGAGCCCGACGCGGGGCTCGAACCTACGGACCGCGAGATCATGACCTGAGCCGGTCAGCCGCTTAACCGACTGAGCCACCCAGGCGCCCCAGGTTGTTTCCACTTTTTGACTGCTGTGAATAATGTTGCTATAAAGATTCATGCACAAGTTTTTGTGTGGACCTGTTTTCATTTCTCCTAGGTATATACCTAGGGGTGGATTGCTGGGTCATATGGTATTTCTACATTTCTGTGTTTAGTTGTTTGAGGAAGTGCCAGATTGTTCTGTCAACAATGTTTTATCTATTCCCTTACCAGTTTTTTTTTTGAAACATTTCAAAGCAGATTTCAGACCTCAAATCATTTCAACTTGAAAATACTTCAGTGGAGATATTTTTTAAATATTCTTTTTTTTTTTTTAAAGTTTATTTATTTATTTTGGGAGAGAGAGAATGTGTATGTGAGCAGGAGAGGGGCAAAGAGAGAGGGAGAGAGAGGATCCCAAGTAGGTTCCGTGCTGTCAGCACAGAGTCCAACTCGGGGCTCAAGCTCAAGAACTGTGAGATCATGACCTGAGCTGAAGAGTCAGATACTTAACCGACTGAGCCACCCAGGCACCCCAGGAGAGATTTTTAATATGTGATTTTTGAGGAATTTAAAATATACCTTGAATGCCAATGCCACTACACTCTAAACAATAGATAAAGCAGATTTTGTATGGCAGAACTGTTAGAGAACAGTAGCAGTATCTACGACTGCAAACCCCTCTTTTCCAGTCCCTCAGTCTTCCCGTCAAAATACTTGTTCCCATTTGTAGGCTAACGTCTCCCTAGAGTGCAGGTCTTTCTGGGTTCAAAGCCGTCATTATTTACACAATAGAACATCTATCTTCTATCAAAGCCTTCGATACACACACTTTCAGGTTTGGAAGTGATCTTCAAGTTATTTAACCCAGACTCGATACAAAACAAAACAACACAACAACAACAAAGCAACAAAGCAACAAAGCAAAGGAAAACAAATAAAACATGTCTCCTTATGAGGTCTATCTTTAGGTTTTAATTCTAGCCTTTGGAGACATGTATAACAAGTCTATTACTGCTTCTTTCACATGCTTACTTTGAATTTCTTACATCTCTCTGAATCATTTCTTCTGTAAATACCCCCAGTTCATTCATCCCTTTTATGACTAAAAAGAATTCTTGAGTTCTTTCACTATCCTGATTGTTTTCCTCAGATTATCTTCTAGTATTTAAAAGTTTTGGGCCTAGAACAGAACAAAGAAAAAAGTCTTGGCCAGCGAAGAGTAGAGTAAGGCCTATCTACTTCTTATTCTAATGTATTTAAGACGACATTCACATTTTTGGAACCATACCTTATCTATGACTGAAAGCTTAGCAAGAGCTCAAGTATTTACTTGAATGAGAGACTACTGTGCTGTCATAGCCTAAGGGATGTAACTAATCACCTGGTACATTCTTTCCTGAACTTGGATATAATCTTAAGGTCAGGCAGAAGAAGCTAGTGTTAATATAGTAGAGTAGGCCCCTGAGTTGAAATCACTGCCATTGTTGAACTTACAACAGAAGTATGGGCACTTTGATTCTGCTGATTGGTTTGTACATACCTTTATCTTGTCTGATTGCTGGGTTATACATCTTGGACTTCTAACTGCTCTCCCTTCTGGTATTCATGCTCTCTTGGTGCCCAGCTTTCCCTCTGAAACAGTATTCATATAGTTGCTGTCTAGTTTCTGGCCTTTACTCTCTTAGTATAATCTGATAGGTTTTTATGCATGTTCTAGCTGATGTCCATCATCGACTTCAGTCTCTAAACACTGTGCTCTATTTTGAGGGCTGGTTTCCTGAGTGTGGCTCATTCCAGTGCCTATACTTTCTCAATGTTTTATTCTTAGTCTTCTTTGTGTTAGCTCCTTGATATGTGATCAGTGACTTGTTAAGTTACATCAAAATAGTGCTAATATGGTACCTAACAGGATTATGATCATAATTATCTCACATCATTGTTCACAATCTCTTGGTCACCACATATTTCCAGGGACTTATCTTAGAGCTTTGCATTTTGTGCATCTCCTCATGTCCTAGAATTGTGTGGTTTGTTACAAACTGCTACAGTTCTTAGTCATAAAAACACAGGGTTAGAAATGATAGTAGAAGGTCATTTACTTGTCCCTTACTGATTAAAAAAAAGGTCAGAGAAATGTACTTACTATTTAAAAGAAAATATGCCAAACTTCTGAAATATAGTGGAAATAAAACATATTTCATTCTAAAATATTTAAAAAACTAGAAAATAACAGGTCTATATGATACCTAGTAGATATGAAAATATGATGTGAAAAAAGTTAAAAGGACATATATATGCAGATAAAATATTTTTATTTATTTTGCTTTTTTCAGATAAAATATTTTTATGATGAGATATATTGTTTCACACAAGACATAGTTTTGCTTGTAATATACAACAAAGATATTTGTAATTTTAAAGATGATGAAAGATTAAAGCCAAAATACTTATGAAAATCAAAATAAATTAAAAAAATTTTTTTAATGTTTATTTATTTTTGAGAGAGAGAGAGAGAGAGAGAGAGAGAGAGAGAGAGAGAGAGAGAGAGAGTGAGTGGGGGAGGGGCAGAAAGAGGGGGAGACACAGAATCCAAAGCAAGCTCCAGGCTCTGAGCTGTCAGCACAGAGCCCGACGCGGGGCTCAAACTCATGAACTGTGAGATCATGACCTGAGCCAAAGGTGGACACTCAACTGACTGAGCCACTCAGGCGCCCCGAAAATCAAAATCATTTGACCTAGTTCTACTGAGTTCTGTACAAGTCCACATAAACACAGAGGTCCACCAGAATACAATCTAAAAGAAATTCACATGTCTTTTATGCAATTCAAAACTGAGAAGAGTTATTAACTTTCTACAAAATGGATAACTGAGATTCAGTTGTTATTTCTGTGAAATGGGTAAAAGACCATTATAGGGTTCCTGTGAGGCTTAAATAAAGTAAATGAGTATAAAAAACTCTAAAGTAATATACAAATATTAAGCATTCTTATTATTACCTGAAAAGCACCTATTTTGGGAAAAAGTTCAATGCTCTTGAATTCTATTAAAAAAAATTTTTTTAACGTTTATTTATTTATTTTTAGAAAGAGAGAGAGAGCTGTGGAGGGGCAGAGAGAGAGGGAGAGAGAGCATCCCAAGCAGGCTCTTTTCTGTCAGCACAGCCCAATGTGGGGTTTGAACTCACGAAATGTGAGATTATGACCTGAGCCGAAGTCAAGAGTTGGACACTTAACTGACTAAGCCACATAAGTGCCCCAGTGCTCTTGAATTCTAGAAGGCACAAGCAAAAGACCAGGTCTCTCAATACGAAGGAATAATTTAAAACGTTTGCTTTCTTTGATTCCATATTTCCAAACACACTTGGTTGAAAGCAATCTATAACTGATCCGTATGTATATTAGTATAACATAATCTGAAAATGTTGTAAACATTTTGGTAAAAAGAAGCTATAAAAATTCAAGATATTATTATTACTGATATGTAATAGGTTTGGTTCTGGCATACTTTTAAAAGTATATGTAAATTTGAGATTATCAATGAGTATTTTTTGCAATATTTTACTCCCTGAATTTCCTTGGACCTGAGTTCACATACCCTTATATGGAAAAAATAAGCATTCTAAAACTTTATAGAAAAAATATGACTTCCTTTGTATGTGTGCTTTAGGTTTTCACTATAATAATTGTCTTTCTTTAAAATACTCACTTAAACCCAGCAAATCAAAGCAAATTTTAACTGGAAGAGTACCACTAAGATGAGAAATGTATAAATCTGAGAAATAATTGAATCTTCATTTAAAGAAAAATTAACTTATGCACTCGGTGTGTTTTTTTTTTTTTTTTTAGGATGATGTAAAATGTAACTACAGAAGTATATAAAAAAACATGTAAAAAAGGTACTCTTAAGAAAATGTCAAAACGTGAAGTAGGAACCAAAAGGAATGACACACATATAGAAATATGTAATTTATTTGAACCCTTTATGAAGTGGATTGCCTAAGGGGCACTTGTGGTGCTGAAATGTCCCTGAAACTTTCCGAGAAATCACAAAGAACATAACGAGTTAGAATCCGGGAACATAAACATACCATAAAAGAATGATAATTATACTGTGACTTCACTTTTAAGAAACCTGGCTAACTGCAGGTTTGTTTTCTTTTTGTTAGGTGATATACACTGCAGTAAGGGGTAAGTTATCTGGGCTAATGGGACTACAACATTTAGGCAAGTATGGGGCTTTGCATATTCTATGTACCGTAGTAAGGAGTGGTTAGTTAATTCTGGTTAAATACAAACTGAAATGCCTGTAGACCCTGAAAGATATTATTGGTAGAGGCACTAAGCGAAGGGGTAGAAGAACCTTACTTAAGTCTTAGAAATAGATACTGCCCATGAACATATACCATTCCTTAGAGGCTGGATACCCATAGAGGTTGCTGCGTCCAGGGTTTTAGGAATAGCTTTACTGTAGACAAACTTTTCAAAGCTTTTTTTTTTTTTTTTTAAATTTTATTTTAGAGGGACAGAGAGCATGCGAGTGGGGGAGAGGCACAGAGGGGGAGAGAGAGAATCCCAAGCAGCCTCCACACTTAGCACGGAGCCTGACATGGGGCTCGATCCCACGACCCTGGGATCATGACCTTAGCCAAAATCAAGAGTCAGACGCTCAACCGACTGAGCCACCCAGGCGCCCCTAGACAAACTTTTCAGATAGGACTTCCTAGTGGCTACTTTCAGATAAATCTCTGAAATTGTTCTTGGGTGCAACAGACCTTCCATACTTCTTCAGTTAAAATGTTATCAGTTGTCAGAGTGTATTTTACTATCTGAGGGAAGGGGATGAGGATATATTAAAGGCTAGTTTCTAAAGCTTTCTATTTGACTATTCTATTTGACAGCTTCAAGTGCAATTATAGTGGAAGACTGTAAAGGGCCATAACAAACATTCAACTGAGTACTTATTATGTGCTAAATACTGTGCTAAAAGGCTAATATACAAGGAAGAATGAAGTACTTTACTGGGAAAGACACATGCATAATTATGACATATAGTGATGTGAACATTAATAGAAATATTTAAAAAACTATTGGAAAGAGGTAGAAAAAAAAGATAAGTTTTTCTTTGTCAAGTTACAGAGAACTTCAAAGCATACATAACATATGAATTGAATTTTGAAACAGAAGGGAAAAAGAAAAAGGAACCACCTTCATAGAGTTATGTGCCTGTGACATGCCAGGAATGTTACTACAGTATTTCATTCTCATATAGTCCTGAAAAGTAGATATTACTTTCACACACGAGGAAACTAAGTTTAGAGGGGTTCAATTATCATCACAAGAATCCATGGCTATCAAGTAGCAAAGCTGTGATATGAACTCATCTTGTCTGTTTAACTTTTGGCTTTTTCCACAGTATTCCAAATGTAGGTGACATAAAGAATATAAAGGTAATTCCAACCTTACAATTTAACAAGAGATCTGAACATGTATAATATGCATACCTAAGAGAAGGTGGAATGTAATTCTGGACCAATCCACCTGTCCATCTTCCCCATGTTGACACCTAGCATGCTGAATGCTACTGGAAAAAAATTACATAGAATGGTGGTACTACTAGAAACACATGGTGTTTCAACTTGGCAATTATTTGATGTTTCCATAATATATATCACTCATTTACTGTGTGGCTATTTCAAAATTCTATTTCCTCAAAACTGTGACATTAGCACATCTGCCATTATAGTATAGCCATTAGACAGGAACTACCTAAATTCTTACCACCAAACCTACAAACTCACTTTTATCTTAACATAATCTTTATTTCTATCTTCAAAATGGAAAAGGTATAGCCCTCCTGTCTAAAGTTAAATCCCATCACTGTGCTCTGATCTTCTCCTTCCCTAACACTTTGCTCAGCTGATTATTTTCTCATTTGTATCTGCAACGTCTACGTGCCTCCTTCCCATCACCATTTAAACTGGATACTCTCATCCAATGGAGAAAAAGACAGTCTCTTTAGCAAATGGTGCTGGGAGAACTGGATAGCAACATGCACAAGAATGAAACTAGACCATACACAAAAATAAACTCAAAATAGATGAAAGACCTAAATGTGAGACAGGAAACAATCAAATTCCTAGAGGAGAAAACAGGCAACAACCTCTTTGACTTCAGCTGCAGCAATTTCTTGCTCGACATGTCTCCAAAGGCAAGGGAATTAAAAGCAAAAATGAACTATTGGGACCTCATCAAGATAAAAAGCTTCTGTACTACAAAGGAAACAATCAACAAAACTAAAAGGCAACCAACAGAATGGGAAAAGATATTTGCAAATGACATATCGGATAAAGGACTAGTATCCGAAACCTATAAAGAACTTACCAAATTCAACACCTAAAAAACAAACAATCCAGTGAAGAAATGGGCAGAAGACATGAATAGACACTATTCCAAAGAAGACATCCAGATGGCCAACAGACACATGAAAAGATGCTCAACGTCACTCGTCATCAGGGAAATACAAATCAAAGCCACACTGATATACCACCTCACACTGGTCAGAGTGGCTAAAATTAACAACTCAGGAAACAACAGATACTGGTGAGGATGTGGAGAAATGGGAACCCTCTTGTACTATTGATGGGAATGCAAACTGGTGCAGCCCTTTGGAAAGCAGTGTGGAAGTTCCTCAAAAAATTAAAAATAGAAATACCCTATGACCCAGCAAAAGCACTACTAGGAATTTATCCAAAGGATACAAGAGTGCTGATTCATAGGGGATCATGTACCCCAATGTTTGTAGAAGCACTTTCAACAATAGCCGAATTATGGAAAGAGCCTAAATGTCTATCAACTGATGAATGGATAAAGAAGATGTGGTTTATATATACAATGGAATACTATTTGGCAATGAGAAAGAATGAAATCATGCCATTTGCAGCAACATGGATGGAACTAGAGGGTATTATGCTAAGTGAAATAAGTCAGTCCGAAAAAGATATCATATGTTTTCACTCATATGTGGAACTTGAGAAACTTAACAGAAGACCATGAGAGAAGGGGGAAAAAATAGTTACAGAGAGGGAGGGAGGCAAACCATAAAATACTCTTAAATACAGATAACAAACTGAGGGTTGATGGGCGGGGGGGGGGGGGTGGCAGAGGAGAGGGGAAAATGGGTGATGGGCATTGAGGAGGGCACTTGTTGGGATGAGCACTGGGTGTTGTATGCAAGTGATGAATCATGGGAATCTACCCCCAAAACCAAGAGCACACTGTATACACTGTATGTTAGCCAATTTGACATTAAATTATATTAAAAAAAAAACACAACACAACTGGATACTCTCTAGCTGTGGGAGGTAAAAGCCCTCGACTTCATGCCTCCTGCCTGATCATGCTATATTCTCTGATTTAAATATCTCAAGGGCTGTCTATTTTTCCCACAGCCCACTTTTCAACTTCCGCTCACTCATCAATTCTCTGTCGTCTGCTTTTTAGCTCCACTGAAAGTGCTGTACCATCTTGTTAAATTCAATCGATGGTTGCTTTTTTATCTTTGTCTGACTTGGCCCCTCGACAGTCCATGTCACTGGCCAGATTCTACTCTCCTTCTGATGTTCCTGCTATCTTTATGGTCACCCTGCACTCTAATTTGTATATGTACTTTTTCCTCTGCCCATCCTTTAAATGTTGGTACTCTTCAAGAGTATGGCCTCTGCCTTTTTCTGCTCTCACTGTATGTAGTTCATTTATCAGTTCATTTAATGACTTCCATGTAAAGCACTATCTTTATGCTGTGACCCCCAAATCTCTACCTCTAGATGAGTTCTCTTTCTTAGGCTCCAGAACCTACATTTAAAAAAAATACATATTTTAAGCTTATTTATTTATTTTTGAGAAAGATAGAGACAGCGTGACCAGGAGAAGGGCAGAGAGAGGGAGGGATAGAGAGAATCCCAAGCAGGCTTGTAGCTGTGAGCACAGAGCCCAGTGTGGGGCTCGAACTCAAGAAACTGTTAGATCATGACCTGAGCTGAAACTAAGAGTCAGAAGCTTAACCAACTGAGCCACCCAGACGCCCCTCCAGAATCTACATTTTTAACTCTCTCCTGGTTATCTCTACTTAGGTATTTCCTTGAGCTTTTCTTCTCCAAATCTATTTCTCCCATGTGCTGTGTAGCACCACCATAAACCCAGGCCACAAGCCAAAACCCAGGCCATCAATTCTCATTCCTCCTCTCTTCAACAGTTTCTGGATCCAATCACCACGCTCTATGATTCTGCTTTCTAAATAGCTTTCAAGTTAGTCCATTCTTGGGGCACCTGCATGGCTTAGTCAGTTAAGTGTACGACTTTGGCTCAGATCATGATCTCATGGCTCGTGGGTTTGAGCCCTGCATCAGGCTCTGTGCTGACAGCTCAGAGCCTGAAGCCTACTTTAGATTCTAGGTCTCCCTCTCTCTCTGCCCCTCCCTAACTCACAAGAGTGCGTTCTCTCTCTCTCTCTCTCTCTCTCTCTCAGAAATAAACATTAAAAAAATTCAAATTAGTCCATTTTTGCTCGACACCATCATCACTAGTCAAGTTCAAGATACCACCATCACTCACTGAAATACTGGAATAGCTTCTTAAGTGGAGCTCTTACTACTACCCTTAATATAGCTGCAAAAGAAATTAGAAAAGAGCTTTTACATCAGCTTTTTTTATTTTTTTATTTTTTAAATGTTTATTCATTTTTGAGAGACAGGGAGACAGGGCGTGAGCAAGGGAGGGGCAGAGAGAGAGGGAGACACAGAATCCGAAGCAGGCTCCAGGCTCCGAGCTGTCAGCACAGAGCCCTACGCAGGGCTCGAACTCATGAACCATGAGATCATGACCTGAGCTGAGGTCAGACGCTTAACTGACCGAGCCACCCAGGTGCCCCTTTTACATCAGCTTTTTAAAATTATGCTCAGTATTCTATTAGACATTTGGCTGATTAAATATGATTTTCCAACTCTTGAAAACTTATATTCTAAGGGCATATGATGAAATATACACACAGAAGCGCAGAATTAGAATTTCCAAATCAGCAAATCTTGTTTCAGTGAGGCAAAGATGAGTGGATAAAAATGGATGAAACATGAAAAAGCCATTAAAGAAGATTCCTGATAGGGGCCTGGGTGGGTCATGATCTCACAGTTTGTGGGTTCAAGCCTCACATTGGGCTCTGCACTGGCAGTACAGAGCCTGCTTGGGATTCTCTCTGATGCCTCTCCCTGACTCGTGTTCTCTCTCTCTCTCAAAATAAATACATAAATTAAAAAAAAAATTTTTTTTTCAATGTTTATTTATTTTTGGGACAGAGAGAGACAGAGCATGAACGGGGGAGGGTCAGAGAGAGAGGGAGACACAGAATCGGAAACAGGCTCCAGGCTCTGAGCCATCAGCCCAGAGCCTGACGTGGGGCTCGAACTCACGGACCGCGAGATCATGACCTGGCTGAAGTCGGACACTTAACTGACTGCGCCACCCAGGCGCCCCAAAATACATAAATTAAAAAAAAAAAAACAAGAGTCCTGAGAGGTACACTCAACAAGAAAGAAGACATTCCAAGTCATCACATTTCTTTTACTCAAAACTGAATTATTTAGCTTGAAGCCCTGCTATGCTATCCAACAGTGGGGTCCTAGGAGTTGATCTTTTCCTTGACCTCCTTTTTACCTCATTATTTAAGATTAAATTATTTTATATTTTTACACCTCAGAGGTCTCAGTATATAAGTAAAGACATTTAAGGGTAAAAAAGATCACAACCTATTGAAAGAAACAGAGAAAGTTATTCTGAGGCATCAAAAGTGAAAGAGGAAAAAAAGATTATAACACCTGGATAAGATATTCAGCTCTGAGTGTTTTGGCAACTAAGACAAAAAGGAAACACATTAAATTACATAGTTTTCACTTTCTGACAAAAAAGAAAGAATATAACTTCATCTACAGTGGCAAAAATATTTCCTGGAACTAATGCAAGCAATAATTCATCATGAGGTTTTTGTCTAAATGGAACTAAGGAAAAAGATCATAAGCTTTTGTTTCAGGGAAAAAAAAAAAGGATTTTCTTTTAGTTTTGACAGTAAGTATATAATCATGGTTTAGTTTTTTTTAACTCAGCCTCAGTTTTGTCTGTAAAAGTGGGGACAATGATATTTAACTCTGTGATATTTAACTTAGCTACTTTTAAGCAAGTAATTTTGATCTAACACTAATTAATATAGAAAATAAAAACCCTCATAGAGGTCATGCCCCAATGTCTTAGAATTGTCAACCTAGAATTATCTCATCTGTTTTCTTTTTTCATTTAACGCATACTTGGATAATTATGTAAAGGAGTTGGCGATCTCATTTCATAGTACAGGACCATCTAAAGTCTTTTTATTTTGGGGCACCTGGGTGGCTCAGTTGGTTGAATGTCTGACTTCAGCTCTGGTCATGATCTCACGGTTCATGGGTTTGAGCCCCATGTCAGACTTTATGCTGACAGCTCAGAGCCTGGAGCCTGCTTCAGATTCTATTTTTCTCTCTCTCTCTGCTCTCCCCTAGTTTGCACTCTGTCTCTCTAGCCCTCAAAAATAAACACTAGGGGTGCCTGGGTGGCTCAGTTGGTTAAGCGTCCAACTTCGGCTCAGGTCATGATCTCATGTTCCGTGAGTTCGAGCCCCGCGTTGGGCTCTGTGCTGACAGCTCAGAGCCTGGAGCCTGCTTCAGGTTCTGTGTCTCCCTCTCTCTCTGACCCTCCCCCGTTCATGCTCTGTCTCTCTCTGTCTCAAAAATAAATAAACATTAAAAAAATAATAAAAAATAAAATAAAATAAAAATAAACATTAAAAAATTTTAAAAAAAGTTATTTTATTAAGTGTATTTATTTACTTTGAGAGAAGGAGAGAGAGAGAGAGAGAGAGAGAGAGACAGAGAGAGAGAGAGAGAATGGGTGAGGGAGACAGCGAGAGAATCCTAAGGAGGTGCCGCACTGTCAGCATGGAGCCCAATGCAGGGCTTGAACTCACAAACCATGAGATCATGACCTGAGCTGAAATCAAGAGTCGGATGCTTAACCCACTGAGCCACCCAGGCACCTCAGGACCACCTAAAGTCTTATTGGAACTAAGTGACACTTAAAAAGTTAAATTGTCCAGTGCAAAAAAGGCAATGAAAAACTTTAAAATGTGCATTTGATCACATGTGGATTTAAACAGAAAATTTAGCTGGGATTAAAGCAGTGACTCATATTAGACAATTTTCCCAGGGTCCTGCCTAGGGTGGGGCAAGCTCTCAGGTGCACTGTGCATGGTCCTCAGAGTGGGCACGTCCTATATTTTGTGCCCTAGGTGCCTTGTTTGCCTCACCTTAGTCTCAGCCCCAATTTTCTTTCTTTCTTTTTTTATTATTAAAAAAATTAATATTTATTTATTTGACAGAGGAAGAGAGAGACAGAGCACAAGCAGGGGAGGGACAGAGAGAGAGGGAGACACATAATCTGAAACAGGCTCCAGCTCTGAGCTGTCAGCACAGAGCCCGATGCGGGGCTCGAACTCACTAGTTGTAAGATCATGACCTGGGCTGAAGTTGAACACTCAACTGACTGAGCCACCCAGGAGCCCCCTCAGCCCTGATTTTCACTTTCAAAATATTACATTTATCAGAGGTATTCTTATCCGACTGTTATCTATTGGCTATTCTAAGCACTTGACCCATCAGAGCCATAAAATGAATATATCAATTCTGTAGACTCTCTGTTTCATCAGGTAAATATTCAAGTGAATGGTCAAGCATTACCCTGGGTCACCTGCCACTCCCTTCCATATAAGCAGTTTACACTTGCTTTTGTATCTGCACGTTCTATGCAAGTTGGCATTAAACTGTTTCTTAGAAAAAGATGAAAAATTTGTATCAAGTTTATTTTATTAAGCTTCAATTTTTATTTTGCTTTGAAAAGAAATAAAGCTCCTTTTCTTTAGCTGTTTGGCATTAAGAAAAGTTATAATGTTGGATTATTAAAATGTAATTGCCAAAATGAAGATCCTATCAAATGCATGAAAATTAACTGATAATTAGACATGCATCCACGCACATTTCATTGGTGTCATATAGTAGGAGTTTCATTTTGCTAAGTATTTAATTTCTATGTTTAAACATATTTTCTTCTAAACTTACTCAATTCTCAACCCATTAAGTATAACTTTGAGTTTTTATTTGGACTCATGAATAATGTGATTCCAAGCATGATGTATAAAATATATAAAGTTGCTCCTATCTTTTTCAGAGTGTAGCATAATCTTCTAAAAACAAATGAGAATCGCCATTCCAAAAACATACTTGTTATGCAGCTTTATGGAAAAAAAGTAGCTGGTATCGCTGAATGGACATCTGCAGTTACTATTTCCCAAATAGTCAGTTTTGTGAAAATCCACATAGTGAATGAATCAGGCTTCCACAGTGAAGAAACAACTATTTGAAGGCAGAATCTAAGGACACAAGTGGTAGTAGATGGGGCCTGGAAGCCAGAAAAAAAGAGTATCTTCAGAGAAGCTCTTCCTAATCTATATCACCTGTTGTTAGATCTAGTTAGCTACACAAAAGTCATCTCTAAAATCTAGTCCAGGGACACCTTATCCCTTTCACCCAACATATAAAATACACCTTTAAGAGAACCTACTCCAAAGGCCATTTCTAAGACAGAGACAACCCTGCAATTCCCCTGACACCACTTCTAGGATATACACTTCTGAACTGCTTCCAGTAATATTCCCCACTTCATCTCTCTCAATAATATCTTTCCAATAATTTCTTCCCAAATACCTGATATAGCTTTCCCAGACTAGGAAACAATGTCTTCAGGATACTTATAAACCAATGATCTGTTTTGAGCATTTCTTTCTCTGTTAGGATAACAAAATGGCAAAAACATGGCCAAGACAAGGCAGTGATAGTTCAATGGAAAAAATGCACTGGATTAAAAAACTAGGCTTCATAATACCAACTGTTGGCGAGGATGCGGAACAACTGGAACACGCATTCATTGCTGACGGGAATGCAAAAGGTGCAGTCACTGTGGAAAATAGTTTGGCAGTCTCTTATAAAGTTAAACATATACTTTCCATAGGACCCAGAAATCCTGCTCCTGGGGTATCTACCAAGAGAAAAGGAAACTGACATTCACACCAAAACACGTACACAATCGTTTATAGCAGCTGTATTATTTACAGACGCCTCCAAATGGAAACAAGTCAAATGATCATCAACTGGTGAATGGAGTAACAAACTCTGGTATATCCATACAATAGAATATTCCTCAGCAACAAAAAGGAATAAATGACTAATATTTGCAGCAACATAGGTATATCCCTTTTTAAATTTTTGAGAGAGAAAGGGAGAGAGAGAGAGAGGGAGAATGAGTGGGGGAGGGGCAAAGAGCAAGGAGACACAGAATCTGAAGCGGGCTCCAGGCTCCAAGCTGTCGGCACAGAGCCCGACAACACAGGGCCCAGACTCACGACCCATGAGATCATGATCTGAGCCAAAGCTCAACTGATTAAGCCACCCAGGCGCCCCCTCGGTGTATCTTTTTTATGGTAAGTGAAAAAAGTCCAACCTGAAAAGACTGATAATTCATTTATTCAACATTCTGGGGAAATGTAAAATCTTTTGTTGGAAAAGGTAAAACTATAGGGACAGAAAATAGATAAGGGGTTGCTAGGACTGGAGCTGGGGAGAAGGGTCGACACAAAAAGGGCATGAAGGAATTTCCTGAAGTGACAAAACTATTTTCTTTATTGATTATGGTAATGGTTATGAAACTGGGTGTGTCAGTCAAAAATCATAGAAATGTATGCTTAAACAGGGCATGAATTTTACTGTGGGTGTACTGTACTTCAATAAGTCTGACTCAAAAAAACAAGAAAGAAAAATGGGGTTATCTCTTAGTTACTAACTGGCTTTGGGCAAGCCACTCGAAACTCATTTCTCCTTTGGGCAAGCCACTAGACATTCATTTGTCCTTTTATAAAATGAGGAAATTTTATTAGCTCTAAAGGATTTTTGGTGAGGAATAACAACAAAAAATCCTTTATGGACTCTAAAGTTCAACACAAATATTACACACTAGACATACATACAGTATATGGGCAATACAATGATGAATGAGACAGAGGTATGCTAAGGAAATATACTGTCTAGTGAGAAAGAGATAAAACAATTATTAAATAATGTGGAAATTCAATTCCAGATATATGAACAAGGCAATAAGGGGTCAATAACAAGGAGTATTCCAGGAATAAGAATTAACCCAAGAATGAAGTATAAATTAATTCATAATGAATAAAGTGTATCACATATTCAATATAAAGGACCGGATCACAATGAGACACAAACATGAGAAGTCATTAATGCACACGGACAACTGGGATCCAGTAATCGTAACACAACATGGACTTTGAAAAAGCCTAAAGTAAAAATTATGACAACATAGAAAAAGTACCTCACGATGATTTAGAAGTTGTTCTAAATCTAATGCCATTTGATTCTTCATCTGTAGTAAAGCTGACTTTTCTTTATTCAAATTGCTGAAAAAAGAAAAAAAACACCCAAGTTTTAAAAAGTCATCATATTGGTGTAAATCTAATTAATAAATAGAAAAAAGCAAAAGGCTAAAGACAAATATGATGGCTTGAATTAAAGAGAAATTAAATTTATACTCTATAAAGATATCTATCAGACCACCCACTATAATGTTTGATTTAACCAACAGCTAGCTATTTTCTAAGAAGACTTTTTCTTTTAATAATCATTTGACAGTGCAATTGAGATGTTTTCTGAGAATCTTTCCTGCCTAGTAGGGGTATAAAATTTGTGTTTTAAAGGTGACTATTTAATCCTGAAATGTAAAAAGATGAAGTGGGATTTATATAAAAGGTAAAGTATGTATGGGCAAAATAGTAAAACTCAAGATACTAGAAGTCAAATTAAAAATTTAACCTTAAAACTAAAAGTAACATTTTATAATTTACTGCACACTAAATTACCAGGTATATAATTGAATTAGATAAATGAATCAGATATTCAGTATGTGGTAAACTTGGGAAAACAATTTTTGTCTCTATATTCTTAGTTCAATCTTTAATTTCTAAGTCTGCCTTGTGAATTTCCCTTAGATAGGACCTGTTTTCTGATACGAAAGGGTGAAAAAAGCCTAAATAGAAGAATATATTAATATTTTAAAAGATAAATATTTGAGGCATGATTTATATTGTCTGGAGTTTTATTATTCAACATATAAAAATTAATTAGAACCGTTAAATGAAATACTTTTGAAAGCCCCTGGAATGAATCTACTCAGCACTACAACGAGAATAAGAAAAGCAACAGTGAATTAAAATACCGTAATTCCATAAATGTCAAAACAAAATCTGTGAAGGTAAAACTAGTGAGGATTATTTTGCTGAACAGGTAACATGTTTTAAGTTATCCTTTAACAAAATGGAAAGCCATCAATTTTTAAATTAGGCAGAAGTTTTTGTTTTTGTTTTTAAATTCAGGGAATAGTAGCAGGTATTCTGGAAGAACTGGTAATTCCAAGGACTTAAGAGGAAAAAGCTCACATTCTCTTTTATCCTAGTAACCGTGAACTTCCCCAAGGAAGCACCACAGTTTGTCCTCTGAGAGAAAACACAAGATGCAATTCCGACTTTTGTTTCCAACTGTGCCACTGACACAAGTGTGTGGCATAAATCACACCACATGACTAAGCCTCAGTTTTCACATCTGTAAAAGTGGAAAATAATACTCATGTATGTCAAAGCGATATATGAATTATCTAGTGAAATGATTATATAAAGAATTGAACACATAAAACCTGACATAAATGTATATGGTATTACTACTTTAGATGAAAAACAAATATCACAGAAAAACAGTAATTAAATGCCATACAGGTTAGCAGCTTAGCAGAAAAACAGATTTGACTTTCAGAATTAAGCATCAGAGATCTTACTGAGCCTTGGAGTTGAAAAGAACTAAATAATATAATGTAACTGAACGCCAGATTCTGCCAGAGTCTTCCAAAGCCTGGTAAAGATCAGATGTTTCTGTAACTGTTGAATTCGAATCTATCTTTAGCTAGAATCATCATGAAGAAGATAAAACATTTTTCGAAATTAAAATAAACATCCAGTAACATAGGACTAGGATTTTTCGAGGAATAGAAATGTATTAATGTTCACACGCATGTTAATGTTCATATACATGTTACATACACATCGTATGTAAACATACACTCACATACAGTACACATATGCACACACACATGCATACTCTCAAATACCAACAGGCCCTTAAATAAAATGCAGTGCAACAGGAATGGAGGAATGTTGAGGTGATAAAGGATTTTGACTGGATAATTCATTAGAAATCCTTTATATGTAGTGTTCAGTGTTTTCCAGAATAAAGTAAATATTCCATATTTAAATAGCAAAAATGGGGAGCCTGGGTGGCTCACTTAGTTGAGCATCTGACTTCGGCTTAGGCCCTGAACTCACTGCTTGTGAGTTCGGGCCATGTGTTGGGCTCTGTGCTGACAGCTCAAAGCCAATCCTGCTTTGGATTCTGTGTTTCTCTCTGCCTCCGCCACTTGTGCTTGCTCGTGTGCGCTCTCTCTCTCTCTCTCTTTCACACACACACACACACACACACACACACATACAAACATTAAAAAAAGTAAAAAAAAATAAATAGCAAAAATAACTGTATAATACAGAATAAAAGCTAGGTGTATAAATTGGTTTACAGAGCAACTCTGTTCTATCTGCAAGATGTGGGTTTATGACAAACAGTACAGACTCCTCAGACAATACTTGGGCATATATTTTCTAAGTCTCAGCCTTCTCTATAATATACTCTTAAACCACAAAGGAGGCCATCTTCAACACATGGGTCTCTAAAACTGAATATGACAATTATTATACTCTGTGTTCTTCCAGTATGTATGTAATTACTCAAACGAAGTTTAGTCTCCTTAAGACACATTTCACAACAGTGGAAATTTACCTTTAAAAATACAAAGCTTCCATGCGTGACTCATAAAGCAACTACAAAACAAATCTCCTTATAAGCACATCTATCGTGAATGGCATATTACACCCATAATTGTTTAATTCACTGTTAATTATTACTCAGAAATTCATGTTTATGGCTCTGTGTCACCTGCTATATGAAAACATATTCCTGATATACTCTTCTTTAACTTCCTGGATCAGTATACCCTGACTTAGCTTTACAAGGCTAAGTAGTTTTTTCTTCTTAAACTACTAGTAAAGAATAAACTGAGGACTGACAACCGGGAAAGGAAATTTATGCTAATTATTCTCTTTCCATGCTTCGTTCAGTTGTGAACTATAGATCAAACAAACTATATAACCCAGACTGTCTCTTGTGGCTTGGTAGAAAGTTTACCAGTACTACTTTTAGAAGGGATTATTACTTTAATGATAGGGGGATTTAAAGTAGTTAATAGTGATATCTCAAATGTTAGCTTTTAATGTGTTTATAATGATTTCATTTTAGTACATATTTACTCTAATCTTTCTACACATTGAATATGTATAGCTAAATTTGCAAGTCATGGGTGTGGTATAGTGGTATTGTTTTATTTTCTAAGAAAATGATAAAATTACTCAGTTCTTTAAAGAGCTTTTACTGAATAGAGAAATATTTAAAAGGCAATCATTTAACTGAAACCATAAAACTCCTAAAAGAAAGCATATGCAATAAACCCTTGGACATTGGTCTTAGCAATTATTTTTTTGGATCTGTCTCCTTAGGCAAGGGCAACAAAAGCAGATATAAACAATTGGGACTATATCAAACTAAAAAGCTTTGAAACTACAAAGGAAACCATCAACAGAACACAAAAAGGTAACCTACAGATAGATGAATGGATAAAGACGTAGTGTGTATACACACATGCACACACATGGGAATATTAGTCTGTTATAAAAAAGAATGAAATCTTGCTATCTGCAATAACATGGATAGACCTAGAGGGTATTATGCTAAATGAAGTAAGTCAGACAGAGAAAAACAAATACTGCATGATTTCACTTACATGTGGAATCTATAAAACAAAACAAATGAACAAACAAAACAAAACAGGAAGACTCATAAAAACTGGTGAAAATAGTCGTAAGAACTGGTGGTTGCCAGAGGGGAGGGGGCCGGGATTTGGATAAAATAGGTGAAGGGGATTAGGTGGTACAAACTTCCAGCTATAAAATCAGTAAGTCACGGGGATGAAACGTATGGCATAGGGAATATAGTCAATAATACTGTAATAAGTTTGTATGGTGACAGATGGCAGCCACACCATGGTGAGCATTTTGTAACGTATCTAAATGTCTAATCCCTATGTTGTACACCTAAAACTAATATAATATGGCATGCCAGCTATACTTCAATTAAAAAAATAATCAATTAATATAAATATTCCTTACAATTAAAATCAACATGCAGCAAAAAGGAATAGGCATTTTCAAGGAACAACCACTCAGTAATCTTTTTGAATGGGTCATTTAATGTTTACATTTCAAATTAATGAAGGACAAAAGGAAGGGAAGTAATATTTACCAAGTTTCCTCATGTGCCAGAAGCTTTATATAGGTCATTTCATTTAATTTTCACTTCTAACCCTTGATGTTCACGCTAAGATCTGTATTTTACAGGCACATTTACTATGACAAAAGAAAGCAGGCTGATGTGTGCTCAAAGCCCAGGATAATTCCACTACATCTGAAATGTCATCAGCTCAGAGTAGGAGTGATGGTAGACAGACTGCTGGATCTGACTCGTTGATCGGGCTATTTTTATGGTATTTCATTCATGTCATTAAGGTACATTTAACAGCATCTCAAAGGTCATAATTAACCTACTGAAAGCACCTTAATTTTTCACATTACAAGGTAGCATAGCTACTTCAATTAAGAGCAAGGTTTCATATCCTATGAAATACTAGTTCAGAATCTATTAAAATATACAGTAAATTTATGAAACAGCTTTAAAGGACTCAGATTTAAGCACAAAAATATTTTTATATATTTATATTTTATGCCAATTTTCGTAATTGGCATAGTTTTTATGATTATTGTTGCTGTTACTAAGTGTGAGAAAGAAGCCCATTGCCCCAATCATAGGAGAAACGTGGAGCGAGGAGAACAGTGAAGTGAGGCTTTAATCAACATTCTTGCAAGAGCTGGTGTCTGATGGACAGATCCACTCAGAGGGGTTACAGCAGGCAATTTATCTCCTTGCAGGAAGTCCCTCCCCTGATTCCTCATTGGCCGAGTACTACAGAGGTTAAAGCCTTACCCAGAAGTCGCTTATGCCCATGTAAGGCCAAAAAGTAGCCTGACTGGAACAAATGTACATTCCTTGAGGTGACGCAGAGACTTCAGTTCTTTGGCACATGCTCATTGCAAAGCCGGCGAAAAATAAGCCCATGAAATGGAGAGGGGAAGAAGAACCAGGAAGTGAAGTGTCTAAGGGTTTGGGACTCGACTGTGTGTGTGTGGGGGGGGTGGGGGGGGAGGTGGGGGTGGGGATGGGGGTGGGGGTGGGGGAGGGTTTGTACATATTTCCAATAGGTTGTAAACCTATTGCTAACTAGACAGCACAGCTTTTATTTGGTATTCCTGAAAATGAATCATCTCACTTCTCACATTAAGGGAGTCCTAATTTTTGTCAAAATTCAAGATATTTTGAGAAATGTTACTTCTTATTTTTAAGGTAATTCTCAACATGAAAATTTGTTACATGTCAGACCAATACTCAAAAGAGCAAACAGTTATATAGCATTCATAATGTGTAGGCACAGTCCTATATATATCACCGAGATTATATCATTTAATCCTCAAAATGACTATATGAATTAGGTACTGTTAGTGCTAGAGTACTACTCTCAGTTCACAAATGAGAAAACTGGTTGTACTGTCCAATAACATAGCCATTAGCTGGCCATACGTGGTAATTAAGATGAAAAGTAATTTAATTAAAATTAAAAATTTAGTTCTTCATGTGGGTAGTGGCTACCATACTGGACAGTGCAGATATGGAATATATTTACCATTACAGAGAGTTCTATTGGAGAGTGGAGGTTTCGAGAGTTTAACTGACTTGTTCTAATTCAAAGCTGAGTACTAAGCTAGATATGAACCCAGGCAACCTATCTGTAGAGCCTGTGTTCCCTTTTAAACTCTGTTTTTTAAAAACAAGTTTATGTGGAATATTTTGAAAGAGAGAAAATATAACAAACCCACATGCATCCATCACCTAGCTTCAACAACTGTCAATTCATTAAAGCTCCAAATGTAACTACTCTTTTACACTTTTTTTTTTTTTTTTGGCTTCTCTTCCTTAATTACATTAGTTAACGATAAATTACCCCTTATTCAGAATAGAACATAGGGAGGCAGTATAACATAATGGTTAAGAGTATAGAATTGGAAAGCAGACAGATCTGGATTCAAATTTTGGCCCTACGACCAAACAGTATGTTCTTAGATAACAAGTTACTTAATTTCTCTAGGGCTGAATTTGTTCATCTTTATAGTTTCCTCCTACAGCTAACTATTTAATAATTAATATTATTAATTAATCTGTATTAAAGATTTTCAGCTCTCTTAATTCTTAGTTAAATAAATATTCAAATAAACTTATTCGAAGGTAACTGTGAAAGGTAATTTTTCCACAGGACTTTTATGTTTTCACTCCAAGATTAAAAAGGTAAAAAAAAGATTCTACACAAAATTTCAAATATAACAGAAGTATATAATATAGGAAGAAAAAGTTCTTCCCTCAATTTCCCTAAGATAACCAAGTACCCAGTGAGTGATAAGACATAATTTCTATTGCCCCTAGTAGCTATTTATAGAAGAACTGTTTAATTGATTGAATTATTTAACAGTTTCTTAATTTGGTTTATTTATTATTCAGTAAATTTAATGAATACTGGCTATACATATTCTAAATGTAATTAACTTCAAAATCAATCCAAAAATAAATTCTTACTTATATTGACATTTTAAAGCATAAATGTGATTTAAAATTATTTTAACCTATCATCTTAAGATTAAAAAGATCAGGAATAAAGTTTTGGACCAATTATTTTGGTGGGATAGAAACAAGAGAAGGTGGTTATTCTGATTCATCAAAAAGAATACCCTCCCATACTTTAGAGTTAATTACCAGTAGCTTTATACTTTGATTATATACCTTAGGAAATCTGAATTTAATATATTCTCCTTATTGTTTTCCAATTTCTTAATTTAACAATTTCTATTCCCATCTAATTCTTTGCTTCTATATTTATGAATTGGCTAATAATTTATCTAAATTATTCTAACAACCTTAAAATCCAATAACTAAGCCAACTAATCAACCATCCATGAGTTAAAATCTTTCTTTCTGTATAACATCACTCTTTTACTCCAATTTAAAAAGACTAAAATGATTGTATAGATGAACAGTTAAAGAATGTGAATGGCTATTAAGTGGAGCAAGTCCTTTGGATAAGGTGTCATGTAAGAAAACAATTTAAATTTAAGGAAGTGAAAGGGGTTTATTTATATTTAGGTGATTCATGGGTTACTTCATGTAAAGAGTCAGGGGAAGAAAACCCTAAAAAATTCCTTGGCAAAGTCAACAGAGTCTAAGCAAATGTGTATATTTTATCTGTTTAAAAAGTTATTTTGTCTCTGGGGCGCCTGGGTGGCGCAGTCGGTTAAGCGTCCGACTTCAGCCAGGTCACGATCTCGCGGTCCGTGAGTTCGAGCCCCGCGTCGGGCTCTGGGCCGATGGCTCGGAGCCTGGAGCCTGTTTCCGATTCTGTGTCTCCCTCTCTCTCTGCCCCTCCCCCGTTCATGCTCTGTCTCTCTCTGTCCCAAAAATAAATAAACGTTGAAAAAAAAATTTAAAAAAAAAAAAAAAGTTATTTTGTCTCCACAAATGGCATCTGGTTATGGTCTCCCTCGCTCTGGTTAAACCCCATCCCACTAAAGAATTGTAGGGGAACAAGGACAGGATAGCTTTTTGCTTCCTAGGGTGGGGGGAGTGCTGTTAGTAAGCATAGCACTGTTAGGTCCAGGCTAAGACTTCTGATCACAAGGTGGAATGTGAGCACCTAACGTGACGTGACCTAAGTTTCTCTAAGATAAATTACATTTAAAACCATATTCATTATTTACCATATTATTTAAACCATTATTTAAAACCATATTCATTATTTTTTCTTCCCAATTTACAACCTTAGTTCATGGATAGCACTATTATGTTTACGTTGCCTTTATAATTAAAAAAAAATAAATAAACAGATGATTTTACCTGACATCTTTCTCAAGTTGTGTAACATGCTCTTTCAGCGAATCAATCTTAGAGTCTCTCTGACGCACTGATTCAATGAGATATCTGTAAGGTTGCTGAGTCTGGTTTAACAGAGAATTGGCCCTGTCAAGCTAAAGAAAAACAGATTTCATGAAAATCTGCAACATTTTATAAGAAACTGAAGATTATTATTCTAGCACAGGTACAGTATGCCAAAACTCCCTTGCATGAGTTACTCAGAAGAGCTTTTCCTATGTAACTTTGAAGGTTTTCAAAATTATTAATCAATAGAACTATTCTTTATAATATAATAATAATAATAATAATAATAATAATAATAATATGTAAACACAAAGAAAAATGTTAAATAAAATATGAATTATTACCAGTTTCAGGGACGGGTCACCTAAATGTTTTTGCCATTTGTTGGTTTGAGAAGATATGTGACAAAATTTATCTCCTTTTAATAAACATCCATTAGCTAAAAATAAAAACCTTTTATTTGAGCTTTATATCTATTAAAAATAATATAATGACATTGCAATTTAGTATTTTTCTACATCTTCATATTTCCTTCCATCTTTATTTCTAAAACTGCTAATTTATGAAACTAAATCACTAGGTATAATGAAGTTTTTTTTAACAAAAATTGTAGGGGCACCTGTCTGGCTCAGTTGGTTGACTGTACCACTCTTGATTTTGGCTCAGATCATGATCCCAGGGTTGTGGGACAGACCTCCTCAGTGTGGAGCTTAAGATTCTCTTTCTCGGGGTGCCTGGGTGGCTCAGTCAGTTAAGCATCTGACTTCGTGACCTCAGGTCATGACCTCATGGTTTGTGGACTGGAGCCCTGCACTCGGCTCTGTGCTGACAGCTCAGAGCCTGGAGACTGCTTTGGATTCTCTCTCCCTCTCTCTGCCCCTCCCTGGCTCGTGCTCTATCTCTCAAAAATAAATAAATGTTAACAAAAGTTAAAAAAAACAAAGATTCTCTCTCTCTCTACCCTATCCCCACTCTCACTCTCTAAAAAAAAAAAAAAAAAAATTACAGTTACAATATAAAGAATATAAAAGTCACCAGCTTAACCATTGTGTAGCACACAATTCAGTGGCATTACATATATTCATAATGTTGTATAACCATCACTAATTTCTATTCCTGGAACGTTTTTATCAATCCCAATGGAAACTCTGTATCCATTAAACAAAAACACTCCCTGCAACCCCCCAGCCATTAGAAACCTCTACTATCTGTCTCTATGAATTTGCCTATTCTAGATCTATAAGGGGAATCATATAATATTTGTCATTTTGTGTCTGCTTATTCCACTTAATGTAATGTTTTCAAGGTTCACCCATGCTGTACAATGTATCAGAACTTCATTCCTTTCTATGGCTAAATAATATTCCATTGTGTGTTTATAGTACATCTTATTTATTTATTCATCTGTTGATGAATACTTGGGTTGTTTTCACTTTTTTGGCTATTTTAGTTAATGTTGCTACAAACAGTGGTATATAAATATCTGCTTGAGTCCCCATTTTCAATTCCTTTGAATATCTGCTAGAAGTGGAGTGAAATTGCTAGGTCATATGGTAATTCTATATTTAACTTTTTAAAAAGTTAAAAAAATTTTTTTTCTATAGTTAACTTTTTGAGGAACAGGCAACTGTTTTGCACAGTGGCTGCATCATTTTACATTCCTATTAACAATGCACTTGGTTCTACTTTCTCCACATCCTCACCAACACTATTATTTCATGTGCCTATCGGTCACTGTGTATCTTTGGACAAATGTCTATTCAAGTCATTTTTCCATAATTTCAATTATGTTGTCTGCTTTTTTGTTGTGGAGTTATGGGAGTTTTTTTTTTTTTAATTTTTAAAATGTTTATTTATTTTTGTGAGAGAGTGAGAGCGAGAGTGAGAGAGACAGAGCACAAGCCAGGGAGGGGCAGAGAGAGAGAGAGAGAGAGAGAGAGAGAGAGAGAGAGAGAGAGTCTGAAGTAGGCTCCAGGCTCTGAGATGTCAGCACAGAGCCCGATGTGGGGCTCAAACTCACAAACTGTAAGATCATGACCTGAGCCGAAGTTGGATGTTTAACGGACTGATCTACCCACATGCCCCTGGGAGTTATGTTCTGGATATTAAACCCATATTAGACATATGACTTGCAAGTATTTTCTCCTATTCTGTGGGTTGTCTTTTCACTCTATTGATTATGTCCTTTGATCACAAAAGTCTTTAATTTTGATGATGTCCAACTTACCTAGTTTTTTCTTTTGTTGCTTATACTTTTGGTATCGTTTTATTTTTTAACATTTATTTTGAGAGACAGATAGAGAGCGGCAGGGGAGGGGCAGAGAAAGAGGGAGACAGAGAATCCTAAGTTGGTATCATTTTTAAGAAACAACTGCCAAGCCCAAGATCATGAAAATTTTCTATGTTTTCTTCTATAGTGTTACATTCTTAGCTCTGAAATTTATGTCTTTGATCCAGTTTGAATTAATTTTTGTAGACAGTAGGATAAGGATTCTATTTCAATGTTTGACATGCAGATATCCAGTTTTACCAGCACCATTTGTTGAAAAGACCATTGAATGGTCTTAGCAATCTTACTGAAAACGTTTTGACCATATATGAAGGGTTTATTTCCAGACTCTCTATTTTATTCCATTAGTCTTATCTATCTATCCTTATGCTAGTACAACACTGTTTTGACTACTGTAGCTTTGTGGTACATTTTAAAACTTGGAAGTGTGTCTTCCAACTTTGATTTTCCTTTTCAAGATTGTTTTGGCCATTCAGGGTCCCTTAAAATTGCACAGGAATTTTAGGATGGGTTTTTCTATTTCTTCAAAAAATGCTGTTGGGATTTTGATAGGGATTATACTGAATCTATAAATTGTTTTGGGCAGTATTGTGATCTTAGCAATATTAAGTCTTCTAATCTATAAACATGAGATGTCTTTCCATGTATTAGGTCTTTTAAAGTTTCTTTAGCAAAGTTGTGTAGTTTTCAGTGTACAAATCCTTCTCCTGTTTGATTAAATTTATTCCTAAGCTTAGATTTTATTCTTTTTGATGCTATCGTAAGTGGATTTGTTTTTGTAATTTCCTTTTGGATTGCTTTTCCTTAGTACATTATGTACAATCTTATATTAGACCTTTTCACTTTACCTTTATTATTTTTCCAAGCTCTCAGAGTAACTTAATTTATGATTTTAATGGCTACAAAACTGTCTAGGAAGCCAACATACCATAATTACATTGCTTATAGTAATAAACCTTTAGGATGTTATCAATTTATCAATTGCATCATAAATAATGTTGCAACAGACTTCAAAATTACTTTTTTCTTTAATTAATGTTTTCTTTGTGAAGTTTTTCCATAACAGAAGTTGCACTAAGTTTAAGGACAACGTAATGCTCTTGATACATAAGACCAAGATTCTTTTCTTAAGGATTTTATTAACTTATATATCCAACCAACCTTGGTTTTTGTTGTTGTTGTTGTTTATTGCATTTGCTCTTTTTTCCTAAGCAGATGTAAGATGTAGGTCACACACAGCACTGTCAGTATCCGTAGGCCCCTACTTTGGTACCTAATGATTTCTCAGAAAAGGTATTCTAAAGTTGGATATGCAAAAACTGAACAAATCACTACATAAGTGGTAAACACCTATTATAAGAATGAGGGGTGGGGAAGGGAGTACTTTATTACACAGAACAAAATTGCCACAAAATTCCTACTTTATGACCTTAAAATATTCTTTGCCAATAAAATTCTAGCCTTGTATATGTTTCAGTATTTTTTCCTCTTTCCTTCATAGTTCCTAACAAGTTCAATGGAGGCTAAAGATTTGCTCTTTTTCTGGGACAAGAAATGACTTTTTTTCTCAAGTGAGTTACATTTACAAGATTTATTTTTTTTAAACATTTTCTTTATTTTTGAGAGACAGAGAAATAGAGCGTGAGCAGGGGAGGGGCAGAGAGAGGGAGACACAGAATCTGAAGCAGGTTCCAGGCTCTGAGCTGTCAGCACAGAGCCCGATGCAGGGCTCAAACCCACGAACCGTGAGATCATGACCTGACCCGAAGTCAGATGCTTAACCGACTGAGTCACCCAGGTGCCCCTACAAGATTTATAGATATATATTTTAAGATCTAAACATATCATTTATTTTAGTACCCACATAAAAGAAATGAGTGACTAGCAGCCCAGAAGCGGAAGGTGTAGAGAACAGCAGGATGGATATAATGGAAGGTTCAGAGGAAGGCAGAAGAATCAAAGGCAGAAACAATCATTGTTAAAGTGAACAGCCTTGAGGTCTAGGTGGGTAAGGAGGAGAGTGAAGCCAAAAGGTGGTTGACCAGCTAGCTGCTGTAGAATATCTGTTTGCAGATTGAGGACTACTTTGTAAAAGTTATTTAAATGATTTGACTAAATTATATTAAAAATTTTCCTTTTGGTTACATTAGCCCAGGAAAAGAAATTCCTCAAAGATAAGGAAACGAACAGTGAAAAAAAAGAAGACTTCATTTTTTGAACATGATTCATTACAAAGAAGCAATGCCATAAAGAAAAAAATACCATGAATATTTTCTATAGTTTGGGTTTTAGTGTCCTTTTTCCTTGCTTTGGTAACCATTCTTTTAAATTTATTACAATGTCACTGGAATCTTATTACTCTACTAAGTTACTTTATGAAATTCAAATACGCAACTGGACAAAAATAAAACTGAGTTCTTCTTACCTGTATAACCAGTTTCACTAGTCAATTAAATCAAACAATTGCCTTGACTTTGTTTTCACGGAACTGACCTTAACTGAATAAACTGAACTGACAAGTTGCTTTGTGTTTCAAAGTGCAGAACAATCGGGGTGGGGTGGGGTGGGGCAGGGGGGCAGGGTGGGGGGCTGGGGTGCAACGTGAGGGAAGCATTAAGGGCATTTACAAATCGCAGTTAGCTGTAGTCTAGAATGTGCTATTTTTGAAACTTATTGGATCTAAATTCAACTGCATAAAAGAATAACAGCAGTCATTAGTCTTAATTATTTTAGTTCCATTTTTTTTTTCATCACAGAAATTACATATGTTAGGTTTCAGTACTGTAAACAAAATCAAGGGCCCCAATGCCTTACTTTTAACAGGTATCTTTAATATACAACCTAGAAACTACTCCCTCTCTGGATAATAAAAATAACTATAGTGCTGTCAGTTTTAAGAACATATTTCTTTATAAACTTTTAAGATTCTAAATCCCAAAATGTATTTTAATTCCTCACGAAAAATACACGTTTGTTGATGAAAAGTGATGCTAATACCTATTTTTGAAATAAATGTAATTTGACAGAATTTAATTCCTCCAATGTGATTTTAAAAAGTCTTTCTGTAACCATAATAATTAGTATTAGAAGTTTCACAATCACTTACTTTGTCTATTGTTAGTAATCTTTTCCTTATAGGAAAGCCTTAGTAATTAGTGACTCAAGAATCATATACGTAATAAATGACTCAGGACTAAACCCATGACACAACATTTTACAGAATTGTTATTCCTCCTTTGTTTCAATAAATTGTACATATGATTCAGAGAAAAGCAACACCTGATTAAAACATAATTACATATATATATATATATATATTTTTTTTTTTTTTTTTTTTTTTTTTTTTTTTTTGAGAGAGAGAGATAGGCAGAGAGAGGGAGACAGAGAATCCCAAGAAGATTCTGGACTGTCAGCACAGAGCCCAACATGGGGCTCGATGCCATGAACTGTGAGATCATGACCTGAGCCAAAATCAAAAGTTGGATGCTCAACCGACTGAGCCACCCAGGCGCCCACAGAATTGTTATTCCTCCTTTGTTTCAATGAACTGTACACATGATTCAGAGACAAGCAACGGCTGATTAAAACATAATTACATGTTTTAATTCAAATCTTAACTTGTTCTTAGATAATCTAAAATTATATATTTTCTCTTAAAATTACATATATAAAGGTGATCACATTTTGTTGTGTTTTTCCTAAACGTGGGATTTTTTTTCTTATGGAGTTTATTTTCAAAGAAACTTCTAGAAATGGAGCTCCTTCCTGCCAGAGACAAAATGCATTCTGTTGAATAGAATTTAATACTGAATTGATTTCTATTCAAAATATATACAAATGATGCTTTCTAGTACTGGTGGTAGTTTGTGAGGAAAATTCCATATATCCTATCTAATCTTTTTGATGGTGCCAAGGAATGTAAAATGCCTATTTGAGGTCCAATAAGGGGCAACACTTTAGTACTAATTCTCTGTGTTCTCAATCTAAAGCAGTTCTCAAATCTAGTTAAATCATCAGAGTCACTGGGGAAAATTGTTCAAAAACGGATTTCCGGGGCCCACCCCAGTCCCACTGAATCAAAATTTCTGATAATTGGTCAAATTTGGAAAGCACAGCTCTGGTCATCTTGGACTTGCTGCAGGCTATTCCATCCAACTATTTTAGCAGGTTTAACAGGACTGCACATCATCTTATATCCTGACTTTACTATCCTTCCCATTAAAACCAGCTTCTTATCCTGTGTCTCACATGGTTAATTATCTCATCTTTAACAGGAGTGATATTTAACTGATAAAATTCAACCATTTAAGATGCCAGCTTTGCACTGGGGCAGGTGCCAGGTATGGTATCTCTGTTGGTGGATGGTGAGGAGGTCGCAGGGATCTCGGAGAGGTGCCAGTACAGACAGGAATGACACTCAGGGCCTTGGGACAACAGCTGTGTGCAGCCTTCTTGCAAATATTTTGTTGTTTTAATAACCAAAAGCAAGTGCTAGTTGATTATCAGCCCTGCTCTGGTCCCGAGATTGTCAAAGTATGGTAATAAGGAGATATTAATGAGATAAAAGGAGAAAGAACAGATAATAAGATGAAATTCATGAGTAGGACATTAAATATTTCAGAGCAATCAGTGATGGATGCAAGGGACTATCTACTTATAAGTCACAGAATAGATAGGCTGTGGAGTATTATTTTCCAAAGTGTGGCCATGCATCACTTTTATTAGAGTCACAAGATGAGCTTGTTAAAAATGCAGATTCATGGGTTTCATTCCAGACCTACTTAATCACAATCTCTGAGGGCAGGATCTAGAAACCCACATTTTATTTTATTTTTTTAAATGCTTATTTATTTTGGAGGGATGGAGGGAGGAAGAGAGAGAGAGAGAGAATGAGAATCCCCGGCAGGCTCTAAGCTGTCAGCACAGAGCCCGATGTAGGGCTCTATCTCATCAATCACATCATGACCTGAAATGAAATCAAGAGTTAGATGCTTAATCATCTGAGCCAGGTGCCCCTAGAAACCTACACTTTAAACAAGAATCTTTGGTGATTCTTACATTCACCAGCATTTGAGAATCACTAGTGACATGTAAGAATAGGACAAAGGGCAGATATGTGAGGACAGCTACGCTATAGGGTTGGAAGATGATGAAGACATGGGAGAGGAATGGTGTTGTCAAGCAAAGAGAGAACAGAATTTCTAGCTTATCTATAAAATCTATAATGTCATGCCATAGATCAGGAGACTGAGAACACTGTCAATTAGGAAGTTACTGGCGATCACTAACAGAGGACAGAGCTGAACAGAGGATCAGGGGGGATGGAAGGAATAAGGTATAAAGAGAGGGGTTAATTTTTGAAAGTTACCTCTGTGTACACACACACACAGACACACAGACACAGACACACACACACACACACACATTCTCATTCTCTCTCATTTTTTTTGAAGAGAAACCAAAAGGGGGAAAAAGAGAGAAAGTGAAGACACTACAAAAATCCTTGGGTGAAAGAGACTTAAGAGAAAGAAATTTAGATGACCTAATAAGGAAGATAGAGATGATGGAACTGATGGTTTTGAGTGGAAGTGACCTGCAATGAAGATAATGGGAAACAGGACAGATGCAGAACAATAAAAACAGTGGGCAGTAGGAATGAGGTTCTGGTTGATGTTCAACAACATGAATTTGTAATGCTTTCAAGCAGTAACACATTTCCACAAGAAATTTTCAGCATATTACCACAAAACCAAAGAATTTTCTCTCCCTCTCTCTTTCCTTCCATTAAGTATTTACAGGGTAACTATCGTTGCCCTGTAAGGTGCTCTGTGAAAGGTAGGGATGTCAAGAAAAGCCTGATGGATGAATTAGTGACAAAGCAATCTAGGTGCTAGTGAATGTAGTGCTCAGATGGCTGGTAAGGTCATGGCTGGGTAGAAAGAAAAGTGAAGCCAAGAAGGGCCTGACAGATTGGAAAATACAGAGTTTATGAATGTGGAACATGTATTGAGTGCAAATAAAGCACAGATTTAGTGAGAATGAAAGGACTGGGAGAGCTGGAAGGACAGGAGATTAGAGTCAGAGAATGGAATTTTCAAGTTCAAGTGTTTTAAATTTCTTGCCCCCTTAAAGCTCCCTCTGAGAAATTCATTTTAACGTGGTTCAACTGTATGACAATCCTGATGGCAGAGGGGAGGGCACTGCAGTGTTGAGTTGTAACAGCTCTTAAATGAGAAAAATGTAGTCATTCATGAGTTATCAAGGCACATCAGTAAGGTAAAAAGTTTAAACAATTTGTTTGATGTGTAAACAGGACACAATTTATAGATAAATCACTTTGTCCCTTACTTCAGTGGTGGCTGGCATTCGGTACACACACCCACTCACATGAGCTGGTGTGTGAACCTATAAAAAGCATGTTTACAGAACAAATTTTACTATATTATCCTGAATCCATGTAATTGAGTTTTTTCCAGAATGAGCCATAACAAAGACTTCTTGGTTTAAGCACTTGGCAAGGTTAGACACAGAGCTGTTAGAAAATGAAAGGGAAATGTTTTGTCCGTAAAATAGTCATTCATAGGGTAGATAATATATGTTCATCATTATTAAAATGAAAAGGCTAATTTATTAAAATTTTTTAATGTTTATTTTTGAGAGAGAGAGAGAGAGAGAGAGAGAGCAGGGGAGGGGCAGAGAGAGGGAGACACAGAATCTGAAGCAGGCTCCAGGCTCTGAGCTGTCAGCACAGAGCCCAACGTGGGGCTCGAACTCACGAACTGTGAAATCAGGACCTGAGCTGAAGTCTGATACTTAACCGACTGAGCCCCCAGGCACCCCATAAAGGACAAAATTTGCATTCAGAGCAGTCAAAATCCAAATCAGTCTCAGGTCAACTTTGTGGACAGTGTTCTGTGGGCTTTATCACCTGGTGAAAATTTCAGATCTTAAGGGCAGAGGTATCATATATTACAGCACTCGATATGCTAACTGTGGTGACGGTGAATCCATGAAAAACCTAAGAGCAGATTGAGTAGACTTTGCATCTTGGTCATTCTTCTCCTTTGATTCTTCTCTGATACACCTTCCAATCTAATGGAAGCCTGCACTGACACAAAAGGGCTTCTTTGAGGCCTCAGGAAGCCTGGGAAGCTGGTAAACTCCCCTGAGTTTACCTCACACTCTGAACATACTAGTTAGCCCAAGCAATACTCCTATGGTTTCATGAGATAGTATGACTGGTATTAAAGCAAGCACTCAAAATAGCTAGCCATTATTTTATTTATTTATTTATTTATTTATTTATTTATTTATTTATTTATTATATATACGTATAATAATTTTGAGTTTAATGAAATACTCAAAAAATTTGAGACTATTTTCATTGCTATTAAATGTTTATCTTCATTACCTTATTACATATTGCTTACCTTTCGCTTTTCTACACAGATTCAGCAAATTAGGTGAATTTTATCAGTAATTCATGTACTCTGATTTAAATATAATGATTCTGGTTAAATTGAAGTTTTTATTAGCCTTAAAATACATAGTTTTCCATACTTTTCTTAAGATGATTAGTTTGTAGGGTGCCTGGGTGGGTCAGTTGGTTAAGTGTCCAACTTCAGCTCAGGTCATGATCTCACAGTCCGTGAGTTCTAGTCCCATGTCAAGCTCTGTGCGGACAGCTCAGAGCCTGGAACTGCTTTGGATTCTGTGTCTCCCTCTCTCTCTGCCCCTCCCCCACTCACAGTGTGTGTGTGTGTGTGTGTGTGTGTGTGTGTGTGTGTGTCTCTCTCAAAAATAAACTAAAAATATATAAAAAAAAAGATGATTGTATGCAATTAAATGTACTTTTACATTTGGGAAGAGCAGGTGGTTACTCTCCAGAATTGCAGTTTTACCACCATTACTTCACAAAATTACTTATATTGTCATTACAAAATCTTACCATGTTGCGTTAAAATTCATTTGGATGGTTCATTCTGAGTATTTCCACATAAGCAAAACAAGCATTATTTATTCCAATTGGGAAATTACTATTTCTTTAAAATGCCGTTTATTAATAAAAATACTGATTTTATCAATACTATTGCCATTAGCAGAAAAATAAATGAAACATAGAATTAAAAAGCCCATCTGCATTTATTGAGTGATTTTTTAAAAAAGTTTAGTTTATTTATTTTGAAGGGGGGCAGACAGAGAGAGAGAGAGAGAGGGAGAGAGAGAGAGAGAGAGAGAGAGAGAGAAAGAGAGAGAGAGATAGCCAGATAGATAGCTGGGGAGGGGCAGAGAGAGAGGGAGAGAAAGAATCCCAGCCAGGCTCTGCACCATCAGCGTGGAGCCTGACTCAGGCTCAAACCCACGAACAATGAGATGGTGACCTGAGCCCAAACCAAGAGTCGGAAGCTTAACTGACTGAGCCACCCAGGCTCCCGAGAAAAAACTCTAGTGTTTTCAATAAAAGTTGATGATACTACCGATTCCATGTAACTAAAATATTTTTTTTTCATGATGGTGGTGGGTGGAGCTGGTATTTACGCTGCTCTGGTTCCATATGTGACATAAAGCATATGACTGAGTCTCTGACACTTAAAAAGAAACTAAAGTTTTCTTTCTAATTAGCAGGTCTGATTTCTCCCTCATCCTCTGTGCCTCTTGGTTGGTACCTCTAATCTGCTTCAGGTTCATTCTAGCATCCCCCACTTCTCTTATTTACTTTGACCCATCAAAACCAGAAGTTATTCCTTCAACAAAGGTCTACTTACTACTTACTAGAAACAGGCACTGTGCTGCTAAGCAGCTCAGACCAATAAAAAAGAATCCTTCCTCTTAAGAAGCACACAGACAGTTATGTCAACAACATCTCTATCTAAATATATCTTGGTATATATGGTATCATGGGGAGACATAAGTCATTTTTGCCTGGAGTTCAAAAAAGGCTTAATAGAGTAGGTGACACTTGATACTGAAAGACAAGCACCTGCGATGCAGACATGGGTACACTGGGCAAAGAGATTGGAGTGTGCAAAAGCACAGAGGCATGAAATAGCGCAGAGTGCTTGGAGAATTCAAGTAAAGCACAAGAAGTTACAAAAATGGGGAGAAACACAAGTAATTGTATACAGAAGCATGGCTGTGTGTGTGCATGCATGCGTGTGTGGCATAATATACGATGAAACTGGGTATGTAGGCAGGGGTAGCACAATGGGAGGTCTTATATATTGTTATTCTTAGTGAACAGAGACAAGACTAACTGTGGGAGAAACAAAAACAGATTTTTATTTAGAAAGAGCATTTTGGCCAACAGGGTAGAGGACTAAACAGAGATAATGCCAATCTATTGGATGGTTCCAACCATTAGGATGGTTCCTAATTTAATTCAGATGATAGATAAGAGCTTGTACCAAGTCAGTAGCACTAAAACAGGAGACTGAGTAGAGATGTTCAGAAGGTGGTATGAAAAGAACAGGGAGAACCCGTTACTTGCTGAACACTCCTTTTGCATTCTTTCAATTCTGGTAATATCTATGCTGACTGCATAAATCTCTAACTTATTAAAAAAAGGCTACAATGAAGAGATATTGTAGCTGGTAGCTGAAGCCATGAAACACAGAGAACAGTGCCAAGACAGATGTCTGGGCTGTCCACATTTATGGAACAATCAGAAAAAAGTAAACAATGGAGACTGAGAAGTAGGAAGGTTAACAGTGGTGGCAGCAGGAGCAAGAGACATGTTACTTGGGGTAGGAGGGGTTGCAAGTGAGGACTGGGGAGAGGGGAGGTAGAAGATGAGGACTGAGAAGTAGGTTAGGATCAAACTGGCTTTCTTTGCCATGCTAAAGAATATGGACACTGTCTGGTAGGCAAGGGACCTTTTATTTATTTATTTATTTTTTATTTATTTTTTAATTTTTTATTTTTTTTATAATCCTTTGGTTTTTATTTTTTTTTTATATATATGAAATTTATTGACAAATTGGTTTCCATATAACACCCAGTGCTCATCCCAAAAGGTGCCCTCCTCAATACCCATCACCCACCCTCCCCTCCCTCCCACCCCCCGGCAAGGGACCTTTTAAAATGAAATCACGATCCATAGTATGGAGGACAGTTCTGGGTAGAAGAAAGAATTTTGATGGACTGATAAACTTTATTTGCTAAATTAAAAAAAATTCAGGCAGTGTATTTATGTTTTAAGACTTGTATTTATAATTTTTAAAAAATGCTTACTTATTTTTGAGAGAGAGAGAGAGAGAGAAGGAGGAGGAGGAGGAGGAGGAGGAGGAGGAGGAGGAGGAGGAGAAGCAGCACGATTGGGGGAGGGGCAGAGACAGAGGGGGAGACACAGAATCCAAAGCAGGCTCCAGATTCTGAGCTGTCAGCACAGAGCCCCACACGGGGCTCAAACCCACTAGCCGTGAGATCATGACCTGAGCTGAAGTCAGATGCTTGACCGACTGAGCCACCCAGGCGCCCCTAAGCCTTGTATTTCTAATGGTGAAATAAAAGCACTGTTCTTTATTAAAAGAATTTTTAGGTATCAACAAACTTTCAGGAAAACACTTTGGGAGGCAAAGGGAACCCATAAATCATACTATTTTTCATCTTTTCTATGAAAGTGGAAGCCTCTTACAATTGCTGCTCATCAAGTCTGCACATGCAAATTTGATCTTAGCTATTTATACTTTGAATTCAGTTGAGTTCTGAGTATGGCTAATCTGTCATAGGCTGAGTTTAACTGCCATTTAAAATGTCTCCAATATGATTCTGATGTGATTTGGCACATTCAGCACAAAGTTTATGTTAGAAGAAGAAAAGGATAGAAACTGTATGTAATATATGATAAGAGACACTGCTCAAAGTCTAAAAGAATGTGTGCTTAAAATTAAAAAAACATTAGAGTGATAATAAAGCATTGTATGGCAGTTTCATTGGAAGTATCTCCTGCTCTTACTCCTTGGTGGTACATAAAATAGTGCATTTTTTCCTCACATCAACAAAGGCTTAGAGATACGGAAGGGAAGATTGGCTTTGAAGTTTAAAGAGATTTGGTGGTGTGGCTGGCAGGTGCGTCTCCCCCTTTAGAATACGAAGGTGGAGTTGTAGGACCTGTGTGCTACAGACTCCTTCCTAGACACTGGGTACACTGGGGTTGCTGAGAGAACACTCTCAGCAGTTGTTAGGTGATTCAAAGGACAAAAGCACATGTCTTACTCATTTAGATACTTATACTACGTTTGTAGAAATCATATATCCCAATATCGCTGGTATAGAGAACATACGGGCAAGTATTTCAAGGACTCCATCAAACAGAAACTCCTGTCACATCTTTTTTCCTTGCCTGAGCATGTATTAGACACCCTTTCTATTGCCTTTTATCAGTCCTAAAACTTTCAAATGCGTATGTTATGTTTTTTAGAGGCTTCTGAATTTTTCCTTTGTCTGATATTCTAGAACAATTTCATAGTCTTCTAAATACTTGCTCTTGATAATGAAATGGAAGAAAGGAGATGAGGAAGAAAGGGAGTGGAGAAGGGAATACACATGCACATAATAAGTAATTTAAGCTAAAAAGAGGGAATGTACACTCAAAAGATCGCTTTCATCCATTAGAATTTGAGTGGCCCTCCACTGTGATTATCATCAATGATGAATGATTTCTTTTGGTTTTTACCATTCCAAATATCTCTATGCATATATTAAAGCATATATATATATATATATATATATATATATATATGGGTATCCATATATATTTCCTTGGCAACAAAATTTTGGGTACAAAGAATATTGCTGGAATATAATCTGTTTATAAATACTGTTTATAGATGTATTTTAAAAAGTAGAATTTTGCCTCTTATTTTCATCTTTAGAAATCTACGTAAGTTTGGTAGATAAGGTATGTGAATGATCTATCTAATGCATCAATATTTACTTTATACCTGCTATGATTCAGATATTGTTGATCACCAAATCTATGCCTTAAAAAATTCCATGTGAGTTAGAATAAATTCAAGCAATTCAAAAATGCATAAGGTATAAATTGGTCATTCCGTACTTCTCAACTCCCAATCTCAGAGGTAAGCACCGTTTAATGTTTGAGAGACAAATATGGATGGTCCTGGAGGCTCATTTCCTATTCTACTAGAATAGGCTAAAAGAGATAACAACCCCAAAAGCTCCCTCCCACTCCCATTGTTACTTAGGCAATTAGATGTTCCCTAACCTTCTCTTTAGGTGTGTACAATGTTCTAGTGTGGAGCCCCTCTATCAGGTCACTTTCTGTGGTGCATCCAGACTACCCACACCAGGCCTAAGCACACTTTTCTGTGAGAAGAGAACTTGGGGATGGTATATGCTCTGTGAATTCTTTCCCTGTAAGTTTACTCTAATAAAATGTTTTAATATTCATACAGCAGGACTAGTTGTATTTGTGTGCCCTTGGCATGACAGGTGTATATTATGTGAGCTCTTCCTTTTTCTCTACGCTTAGAAACACAATTTCACACCCTAGACACACACACACACACACACACACACACACACACACACACACACTCAAAGGCCAAGCAGAGAAATACAATACAAATTATTCTGCAATTTTCCTTTTTGGAAAAAATTTATTAATATACATTATGAACATCTTTTAAAGTTAGTACACAGAGTTCTACTTTATTCTACCCAGGCATCTTAAAAATCTCTCTTAAATGTAGCAATCTAAAGCTTTGTAACAAATTACCTGGATTTCACTCAATGGCTTCTATGTAAAGAATTCCAGGTAACTGAACCTTGGCATTTGGTCACTTGAGATTGTGCAGATTCCATTTTCTAGACAACTTTTCTAAAATAAGTTAGTTATAACAGATGAATCTCTAAGTGCTTATTCTAGAAGACAAGGCCTTTGTGAACAAGACTGTACATGTTAAGATGTACATGTACTCTTTTGTTATCTGTGGTGGAGTATAGTGGGAGTCTGATAAATATTTACTAAATGACTAAAAAGATTAAGTAAGAGCAAGTGCCAAGAGTCAAGAGAGCTGAGGCTTAACAAGTCTGATGGTAATGTGGCATGCTTTATGATTTAGCTCAGATCTCTTCCCCACATCGACACTCCTTTTTTCCCCTTCTTCTCTTTTAAAAATTGAGATATATTGACATACAGTATTATGTTAGTTTTAGGTGTACAATGTAAGGATTTGACACTTGCACACACTGTGAAATGATCATCACAATAAGTCTAGTCACCATCTGTTACCATAAAAAGTTACAAAAATTTTTTTAATTAAAAATTTTGTGTGTGTGACGAGGATTTTCAAGAATCACTCTCTTGGCAACCTTCAAATATGCATGACAACAGCACTGACTCTAGTCACCACGTTGCACACCATATCGCCATGACCTATTCTTTTTGTAACTAGCAGTCTGTATCTCCTGACTCCCTCCCACTGCCAACCAACACTCTTTTCCATATCCAAGAGTTTTGTTTGTTCATTTGTTTTGTTTTTTAGATTCCACATATAAATGAGATCATATAGTATTTGTCTTTCTCTGTCTGACTTATTCACTTAGCATAATACCCTCTAGTTCCATCAATGTTGTTGCAAATGGGAAGATTTCATTCTTCTTTATGGCTGAATTGTATCCCATTGTATATAGACCACATCTTTATCCATTCGTCCGTTGATCAATGCTTAGGTTGTTTCTGTATCTTGGCTATTGTAAATAATGCTACAATGAATATTGTACCTCTTTTCGAATTAGTGTTTTCATGAATTCAGAATATTCTGAATAAATATCCAGACGTAGAATTGCTGGATCATATGGTGGTTCTATTTTTAATACTTTGAAGAACCTCCATACTGTTTTCCATAGTGGCTGTACCAATTTACACTCCTACCAACAGTGAATGAGGGTTTCCTTTTTTCCACACCCTGCCAACACTTGTTATTTCTTGTCTTTTTGATTCTAGCCATTCTGACAGGTGTGAGGTGATATCTCATTGTGGTTTCTATTTGCATTTCCCTGATGATTTGTGATGTTGAGCATCTTTTCATGTGCCAATAGGCTAGCTGTATGTCTTCTTTGGAAAAGTGTCTATTCATATCCTCTGCTTATTTTTTAAAAAAACACTTATTTATTTTTGAGGGGGGGAGGGGTGGAAAAAGAGGAAGACAGAGGATCTGAAGCAGGCTCTCCACTGTGAGCAGAGAACCCAATGTGGGGCTTGAACTCATGAACTGTGAGATCATGACCTAAGCTGAATCAAGAGTTGGCTGTTTAACCAACTGAGCCACCCAGGCTCCCCTATTTTTTTTTTCCTTTGCCCATTTTTTTTTTTTTAAATTGGATTTTCTTTGGTGTTGAGTTGTAGGAATTCTTTATATATTTTGGATATTAACCTCTTATTGGATATACGATTTCTAAATATTTTCTCTCATTCAGTAGGCTGCCTTTCCATTTTGTTGATGGTTTTCTTTGCTGTGCAGAAGCTTTTTGTTTGATGTAGTCCCATTTGTTTATTTTTGCTCTTGGAGTAGGATCCAGAAAAACAACACCAAGACTGATATCAAGGAGATTACCGCCTATGAACACTCCATTCTTATTTAACCCAGTTAGTGGTTTCTTGAAAATTAGGTGATATACATATATACAAAAAAGAAGGCCAATAATTTTTTCTCTTTTATACTGAACGAACTAATGGAACAACAGTCTGAAGACACTGTACATCAAACAATGAAGAAGAGTGAACCCTGAGATATAGGAAACAAACAAGTTGAGTGTAACCCTACAGTTGCCCCAGTTCACTCTACGGAAAGAGTTTCCAGGCAGTAGTTAAGGAAGAGGGAATCAAAGCAGAGCCTGCCAAACTCCCTAAGTTAAGGATCTGCTGCTAGATGTAGACACCAAGTTGGCTACAGTTCCTATGGCAGAGTGCTGAAGAAAAGAGAGCTGTACAAAGACAGAACTCTGAAAATGTACACACATTCACCTTTGAGTATGCACCTGGGCATTGAATAGTGCATGTGTTTAAAGAAAATACCAGAGACTGAGATAGAACCACTGAAAAGATTAGAAAGAACAATTTCTGAAGACCATATGGGCCAGGAATTTACTTATTCCCACTATCCAAAGTAGGAAACTTATTAATTCATAGGACGTGGGGTAGATTATTCAAAAGACTTTGGTCTCAGTAGTGGAGGGGACAAAAAAAGTAGCCTGAGGATCAATGCTTCTTTGCTTATAAAAGCTTAAAAGCAAGACTTAAAAGGGCCAAATCTTTCCCAAGAAACTTAACCATGTTGGGGAACAAAGCTAACACACACTTACAGGAATCCAAAAATATTTAGCAGTAAGGTAACATTCACATTTGTCATCCAGTGAAAAATTAGTAAGCATGCAAAAACACAGGATAATATGACACATATGAGACAGATCAATGTAACTGAAACTAACCAAGAAGTAGCAGCCACCATAATAGAATCAGTAGACAAGAATATCAAAATAGTGATTGAAACTGTATTTCCTATGCTGAAGAAAATAAAGTCTGAAAAGGTTAAGTAGACCTGGAAGATACAAAAGAGAACTAGAAATGAAAACTGCAATATCTGAGACGTAAAACGCTAGAATGGATTAACAGCAGATTTTACACTGAAGAAATGACTAGTGGACTTGACATACTAAGAGAAATTATGCAAAAGGAAAGGCAGAAAATGACGGAAAACAATGAAGAGAAGAGCATCTGTTCTGTTGTAGGACAACTTCAAGTGGTATAAATACATGTCTAATGGAGTGTCCGAAGGAAACAGAGGGTAAGGTAGAAAAATATATGAAGACATATGACTGAAACATTTCCAAATCTGATGATCACACATATGTAAGACGTCTGATAAAACCCAAGCAGAGGAAACATAAAGAAAATCACAACAACCACATCGTAAATTGCTTAAGGCTAGTGAAAAAAAGAAAATCTTAAAAAATTCTAGAGACATTAGACACATTACCTAGAGAGACACAAAGATAAAGACAGCATATTTCTTGGCAGAAACAATGCAAACCAGAAGAGAGTGGAGCAACATCTTTCAAGTACTGAAAAAGAGACAGAGGAAAAAAGAACCAATCTGGACTTTTTTACCCTGGGAAAATTATCTTTGTAAAACAAAAATGAACTCAGCAATTCCACTCCTAGGTGTTTACTCCACAGATTTAAAACAGGTAGACAAATATAATGCTTGTAGTTGAATATTTAGAGCAACACTATTCACAATAGTCAAAAGGTGGAAATAATCCAAATGTTCATCAATGGATGAATGCATAAACAACATATGATGCATCTGTACAATGGGATATTATTTAGTCATAAAAAGGAATTAAGTACTGATAGATGATACAAGATGAATGAATCTTGAAAACATTATGCTAAATGAAAGCAGCCAGATAAAAAAAAGCCACATATTGCACGATTCCATTTATAGAAGGGTGTAGAACAAGCAAATCCATAGACAGAAAGCACAGAGTGGTTGCCAGGGTTGGGGGGGGAGGGGAGAATAGGGAGTGACTGCTTAATGGGTACAGAATTTCTGTCTGGGTAATGAAAATGTTCTGTAACTAGATGGCGGTGATAGTGCAATGCTGTAAACACACCAAAAGCCACTGAATTGTACAGTATTTATGTGTGAATTTTATTGTCATAAAAGAGTGAACCCTTAAATGTATACTTCCGGGGTTTTTTGCCTTAGTAAACATAACTGTCAGAAATACATTTTAATCTTAAATTCTGTTAAAAATAGTAAGACATATAAAAACAAGAAACAACAAAAAGAGGTGAAATAACTTTCTGCAACATACAGAAGCAGAAAGACTTCATTACCAGCAGACTTGTTCTATAGGTACTGTGAAAAGAAGTACATCAACCAGAAGCAATATAATACCAAATGGAAATTTGGATCTACACAAGGGAATAAAGAACACCAGGTATGGTAACTATTTGGTTAAATATAGTATCTTTTCCTCATATTATAGCTCTTCAAAAAATTGTCAATTGCTTAAAGAAAAATAATAGCAATGTTGTGTGCAGTTTCTACATGTATAAGTAAAATATATGACAACAGGAGCACAAAAGCTGGGCGGGGGGGACAAATGGAACTATACTATTTTAAGGCTTTTAAACTATACATGATGTAGTAAATGAAATGAGATGATGTTAAAGATATATACTATAAAGAAAGTACTGTAATAATAGAGTTCAAGCCAATAAACCAATAATGAGAGCATATAAAATGATAAAAATATTCAGCTAATCCAAAAGAAGGCAGGGAAAAATAAAAGGACAAGGGAAGAAAGAATAGATGGGATGAATAAAAAACAAATAGCAAGATGACAGACTTATCAAGAGACACATCAAATGTAAATGTTCTAAAAACTCCAATTAAAGTCCTATTTTGTTAGAATGGATAAAAAAAACTAAGATCCATCTACATATGATGCCTATAAGACAATTATAAAGACATAAAGAAGTTAAAAGTAGAAGAATGGAAAAACATAATACAACACTAAGATTAGTCAAGGGGCGCCTGGTCTCATGGTTCATGAGTTTGAACCCTGCATCAGGTTCTGTGCTGAAGTGTGGAGCCTACTTGGTATTCACTCTCTCACCTTTTCTCTGCCCTCCCTCACTTGTTCTTTCTCTCTCTCAAAAATAAATAAAACAACTTAAAAAAAAAAAGACTAGTCAAAAGATGTGAAACTTTTACACTAAAGAATAAAAATGGCAGGATATGGCCAATTAATAGGACAGAATTTCAATATTATTAAGATGTCAATTTTCCCCACTTGATCTGTAGATTCAATGCAATCCCAATCAAAATCAAACCCAGCTTTTTCTTTTTTTCTTTGTAGAAATGATTACAGAATTCATATGGAAATGCAAAGGATACAGAATAGCTGAAAATCTCTGAAATGAACAGAATTAGAGGACCAATGCTATCTAATTTCAAGACATTATAAAGCTTCAGAAATCAAGAGAGTGTGGTCTGGGCATAAAGACAGGCAAATTAGATAACTGGAAACAGAGAGTCTAGAAACAAACTCACACATTTATGACTAATTTCCAACAAGGTCTTTTCAGCAAATGATGTGAGAACAATTTGATTTCAATGTGCAAATAAGTGAATTTCAATCTATACTTTGCAAACAATACAAAAATAAACTAAAAATGGATTACAGACTTAAAACTACGAAACACCATGACAAAAACCCTGTGACCTTGGGTTAGGCAAAGATATTTTAGACACAACACTAAAAACAAAGTCCATAAAAGCACGAACTGATGAACTGGATTTGACAAAAGCTGCTCTTTAAACATGTTTAAGAGATGGAAAAACAAGCCACAGAGTGGGAGAAAATATTTGCAAATCACATATCTGATAAGGGAATTGTATCTAAAATCAATAGATAATACTCAAAACTCAATAATAAGAAAACAATGTGATAAAATGGGCAAAACATTTGAAGACATTTCTCCCAGTGAGAGCAGAGGGCAAAGAGCATCTGAAAAGATGGTCACTGTCGTGAGTCATTAGGGAAAATGCAAATTAAAACCATAATGAGAGACCATGACACACCCATCGGAATTGCTAAAATTAAAAACACGGACTGTATCAAGTCTTTGCAAGGATGCAGAAGAATAAGTACTTTCGCATGCAGCTGGTGGAAATGTAAAATGGTACAAATATTTGTAAACCAGTTTGGCAGTTTCTTAAAACATTAAGCAGACCCCTAGCCACATGATCCACCTAATCCACTCCCAGGTCTTTACCCAAAAGAAACAAAAGCATACGTTCATAGAAAGACTGTACGTGGATATCCATATATGCATTGTTTGTCACAGGCGAAAACAGCAAACTACCTGAATACCCATCAACAGGTGAATGAATGCACAACTGTGGTATACCCATAAATGGAATGTTCCTCAGCAATGAAAAGGGCTATGGGTGAATCTTGAAACGATTAGGCAGAGTGAAACAAGTCAGAACAAAAAAATGTGTGTGTATATAATATATACACATATTTTATGACTGTATTTATATAAAATATCAAAAACATGGTCAATCTATGGTGACAGAATGCAAGTCAGTGGTTGCCTGAGGACCATCTTGGGGATAGGGAATTTTGGGAGATTCCTAAGGGGCACAAGGAAACATCTGGGGTGATGTATGTGTTCATTATCCACATTTTGGTGATTCCACAGGTATACATGTGTCAAAAGTTATTATATTGTACACTTTAAGTATGAGCAGCTTAGTGTTTGTCAATTATACCTCAATAAAGCCACTATAAAAGGAATATTTGTTTTCATTTTGACTATTTTTTAGCATTCTCATGTTGGCAATTCATTTATGTTTAATCTCAGACATATTCTCAATAACGTATTTAACAATGGTAATTCTAGCTTTAGTTATTTGTTTTATCTGTGTATTATCCTCAAAATTCCAAGCTAGTTTTAATATTTAAACTGTTTAAAAGAATATAGATCCTGAGAGAATTTCCTTCTCTATTTTTTTTCACCATGTATCATAAATAGTCAGTTGTTATACTGACTGTACTAACACTATCATCTTTCAGCTAATTAGTTTATATATTTTCAATTTAAGCAGTATAATTTTTGTGAGGCAAAAACCAGTTAAATCGACAGAATATTTCAAATTATAATACTTTATTTTCAATCTTAAGGGAAAAGTTATATACTATGGTAGCCATAAAATTTTTAAGATACGGTTACTGATTCTTTCTCCCAATGTCTTATGAAAAATTTTCAAACATACATAAAAGTACAGAATTGAATAATAGATCCACATATAATCTTCCCCCAGCTCCAAACATGATTGAGATTTTGAGATTCTCCTTTGATTTATGAGCCCTTCCCCCACTTTTTACAGGGTATTTAAAAGCAAATTCTAGGTATCATACCATTTTCTATCACATGTATTTCAGTATTTAAATCTTTTTCTCAATATAAGCCAACAGCTTACCTTAAATGGGGGTGCCTGGGTGGCTCAGTTGGTTAAGTGTCTGACTCATGGGGCGCCTGGGTGGCTCAGTCCGTTGAGTGCCTGACTTCGGCTCAGGTCATGATCTCACAGTTTGTGGGTTCGAGCCCCACACTGGGCTCTGTGCTGACAGCTCAGAGCCGGGAGCCTGTTTCAGATTCTGTGTCTCCCTCTCTCTGACCCTCCCGCACTCGCACTCTGTCTCCCTCTGTCTCAAAAATAAATAAACATTAAAAAAAAAAAGTGTCTAACTCTTGATTTTGGCTCAGGTCATGATCTCAGTTTGCGAGATTGCCCACGTTGGGCACTGTGCTGACAGTGCAGAGCCTGCTTGGGATTCTCTCTCTATCTCCGTCTCCCTCTCTCAAAATAAATAAACTTAAAAAACAATTCCTATTTCAATGAACTGAAGTGTTCAGGAAGGTAGTTTTATTTATTTATTTTTTAAGGTAATATTATGACGTGCATATATGTACCTATACAAGTATGGACAAGTTTAATTTTTTTTTAGAAATATGTTTGATAGGTTATTCTGAAATTAAAACAAACATGAGTGATTTATAATGTATTAGCAAACAGAAATTTCTTTAACCTCTCATTGGCTTCTGTAATCATTTATTTATCCTTTCATGGTGTAGTGGTGCTGGCTTACAGTAGTTTCTGACAGCTGACTAGTAAATTTTCAGGAATTTTGTGAGCTGAATGTTAATACATCTAATATTAAAAACTTTAAATTTACAATAAAATCAGTTTTATTTTATTTTTAAAAGCAAGACATGTTTTCCTTAAATGTTTATTTATTTTTGAGAAAGACAGACAGTGTGAGCAGGGGAGAGGCAGACAGGGGGAGACTGAGGTTACAAAGCAGGCTCCACGCCAACAGCAGTGAGCCCGATGTGGGGCTTGAACTCATGAATCATGAGATCACAACCTGAGCTGAAGTTTGATGCTCAACCAACTGAGCCACCCAGGTGCCCCAATAAAATCAATTTTATTTAAAAAAAATTTTTTTTTCATGTTTTTATTTATTTTTGAAGGAGAGAGAGAGACAGAGCATGAGCGGGGGAGGAGCAGAGGGACACACAGAATCAGAAGCAGGCTCCAGGCTCTAAGCTGTCAGCACAGAGTCTGATGTGGGGCTGGAACTCAAGAACCATGAGATCATGACCTGAGCTGAAGCCGGACGCTCAACCAACTGAGCTACCCAGGCGCCCCAGTAAAATCAATTTTATTAAAAAAAGGGAACAAATTTTTTTTTTCAACGTTTTTTATTTATTTTTGGGACAGAGAGAGACAGAGCATGAACGGGGGAGGGCAGAGAGAGAGGGAGACACAGAATCGGAAACAGGCTCCAGGCTCTGAGCCATCAGCCCAGAGCCCGACGTGGGGCTCGAACCCACAGACCGCGAGATCATGACCTGGCTGAAGTCGGACGCTTAACCGACTGCGCCACCCAGGCGCCCCAAGGGAACAAATTTTCAAAGTCATGGATTTTTAATTATTTTACTATTATCTATGCTCTTCAGTTTATCCAAGTCTATTGTATCTGTATGGTGGGGACAATATGTAACAGTGTGCTACTGAGTATCTTTATTCTGTGTGCAGTGAGGTGATGTTGACAGCTCAAAGTTAGTCGCGGTAGGAATATTTATTCCACAGACACAAGAAATGCTCCAAATCTGGCTGTGCCTCGCACTCCTGCCGGCAGAGCTGGCTGTGGCACGACACTCTTCCGTCCCAAGTGTAACTCTATGTCGGGCCCCATAGTAGGAAGTTATTTCTGGTCTTTTGGAATTTGAGCACAGAAATCCTCCTAATGTCACATTATTAAAAGTATTTTAATAGAGGGTACTATAAAGGTAAATATGAACAGGTCCTTCAGAAAACAAAGAATACATGATATGTATTGATAGTCTTTAATATACGCCTCTAAAAATCCCTTTATTATAAGATCGAAGTTTTAAATTATTAACATAAAAAACTTGTTATGCTGAAACTCAGGAAATAAAAGGAATACTAATGAGGTGACATCTTTGGTTATACTTATTTTATTACTTGAATTTCAGAAGTACAGAAAAATGTAATTAGATGTTAAGTAAAAGGATTAAAAATACCATGTACAAATATGTATCTTTTTTAGATGACATAAGGCTAAGGAAAATAAGAAATATGAGTCTGAGTTTTAAAAGATACTTTGGGAACTATCATGTACCAAAGAATTTGAGAGCTTAAGAGTATACCAAGTTAAGTGTGTGTTTAATAGACAATTTTTCATCTCTTTAAAAGATGAGGTTTTAAACAGATGGCTACCAGAGGGGAAGTGGGTGGGGGGGGTGGTGGGGGAGGATGGGGGAATAGGTGAAGGGGATTAAGAGTATACTTATTTTGATGAGCACTGAGTAACGTATGGAAGTGTTGAATCACTATACTGTACACTTGAAACTAAGATAACAGTACATGTTAACCACACTGGAATTAAAATTTAAGAAAAAATTTTTAAGATGAGGTTTTATTAAAAAACTCAAAATGCCACCTAAAATCGCCAAACCCGTTTTGCCAGTTGATACTCTCAGAAATCAAAGCTCCGCCTGTCTAGTCTGCATTTATATTTAGTCTGGGCATTTAATCTCTTTTTTGATCTTAGTTTTACCATACACTGCACGATGTTTTATAAGGCTTTAACAGTAGGTTAGTTTTGTACGTTGTAACATCATTTTGTACTAGCAAACAGCTAGTTTGAAAACTGCTCAGAAGATAGACAAAGGAGTAACAGAGAATTAAAATGAACACTGTGATTCTTTATATATGTTTCTTTTGTTTAAGTTATTTACCTCTTGTGAAAGCTGTGTTACTTGGTCCTTTTGATGTTCCAGGTCTTTTAAAACCAGTGAGTTTTGTTTTTCTAACTGAAGCACTCTTCTTGCCAAGTGGACACTAACGGAATGAAGTAAGAAAATTAATGCTTAAGAAAGAGGAATGTTATCTAAGATATTAAAAATGTGTTTGTGTGCTTAAAAATTGACTTACCATTTCCTAGTAATTCTTAAATATTTACAGAAAAAATATGGAGTCAAATATTATCAGGTGTCAACAGTGGAAGACCCATATCCAAACAGCTCAGAATTTTGAAAGTAACATTAAAATCTCCATAATAATATAACTGTGATATATTGATTACTGCAGTAATGGCTTCTAGCCCTTGCTATAAAAGTAGAGTTACATTATACTTGCTTGAAAAGCCCACAGACAGCAATTTACAGCTTTCTCCATTTTTATAAAAATTTCCCATTTACAAACAAATCAGGCAATTAGTTGAAACAATAATAAGCCTGCACTTTGAAAAGCTTCAGTGTTTCCCTCACACAACCTAATGCATTTTATAATACAAAAAACAACTGAATAGAGTTTCTATTGAAAGTAGAGATGAAAAAGATGCATGAAAAATGGGGAATGTCTCAGTAGTAAAAGATCACCCTTTGACTATCACATGATCACAACTTACTGTACAGAGTGTAACCTTTAGTATTTAACATCACATTAAACATGAAATACCCCAATTCCACTTTTAAGACACAATTAAAAAAAAAGTTCAGTTATAAAATCATTCCTCCTAACAACTAGGGGGAAAAAAAGTGGTAGAATTCTTTAAAGAACTGCTAATACTGTTGAGAAGACATGTTGCTCCAAAGACCCTGTCTGTGATTCTAAAAATTAATAATTTCTTATTTATCATATTTTCATATTCTATATGAATTAATCTACTGAATTGCAAAAGCTATTGAATCTGAGAGGCCAAGATGTTATATAATGACATGGCATAAAATATTTTCATTAATATTTGAGACAGACAGAGCATGAGCAGGGGAGGGGCAGACAGAGAGGGAGACACAGAACCCGAAGCAGGCTCCAGGCTCCGAGCTGTCAGCACAGAACCCAACACAGGGCTCAAACTCACGAACTGTGAGATCATGACCTGAGCCAAAGTCGGACGCTCAACCGACTGAGCCACCCAGGCGCCCCTAAAATATTTTCATTTTAAAGAAAATTATTTTATTTATATGTGGAACAGGAACAATTCCATTATATTTTTAAATATTTCCTAATCTTGGATAAAGGAATGCAGACAAAAAACTCTGAAAATAATGCTAAACATCATCCTATACATCCATTTCTAAGGCCTTGTTATTCCAAATGAAAAAGATGAGTTCTGATAAAAGTTTATACAGCAAATTGGGGAGTTTGTTTAGATATGCTCATTTCTAAATTTCTATCTTTCCAACTGGCATAAGATTTTGTCTTAATCACCTAAAGTTAGAGGCAGAAAATACACAGTCCTTATTTTTTGACAATCATTTAAAAAATTTTTTTAATACTTATTTATTTTTGAGAGAGAGAGAGACAGAGTGTGAACCGGAGAGGGGCAGAGAGAGAGGGAGACACAGAATCTGAAGCAGGCTCCAGGCTCTGAGCTGTCAGCACAGAGCCTGATGCGGGACTCAAACTCACGAACCACGAGATCATACCTGAGCCAAAGTTGGATGCCTAACTGACTGAGCCACCCAGGTGCCCTGACAATCTTTTTTTTTTTTTTTTTTTTAAATAAAATACAGCTTTACTGACATATAATTTTATTGCTATGTAATTTACATATTATAAAGTCCATCCATTTAAAGTGTTCAATTCAATGGCTTTTAGTATGTTTAGAGTTATACAACTAACACTATAACCTAATTTTAGAATATTTTGATTACAAAAGAAATATTTCCCTGTTAGCATTGCTCCCCAGCCTCCTGCCAGCCCTAGGGAACCACTAATCTATTTTCTTCCTTTACAGATTTTACACGTGTTTACGGTTTATGGCTACCCCATTTTCTATCTCCCAATTTAAAATATGCCAAGTTCTCTCAAATTTGACCCTAAAATAAGATCTCTACAAATAAGTCTTAATGCTAATTTTATGTTATGTTTACAGCTTTAATACATAAACATCAGTATTTTATATCATTAACTCTGTTTTTTACTAAGGTAATAAAAATCCTTGGAGTCATCTTCACTCATATTTTCATTTTCTTCCTCATCCTTCATAAATGTTAGGAATAAGTCTCCCACGGAAAGATGAGGGTCTTTTTGTACACAGTTAATTTCTCAGTAAATGGATGTTGAAGGTACAGACCATGTTTGTGCCATGCTCAGAATAGAACAATAACACAATCAAAGGCTACTACACAGAAAACAGTTGCGGATGACATTCAATGAAAGAAAAAAGGATGCGAGAAAATAATCAGATGCAAAGGTCACCCATTACCAACATTCTGAAGATGATAATGACTTGAAGACATCAAGTTTAATAACAGCAAGTAGCTCATTTGGTTTGGGTGCTTTTTGGTTTGTTTGGGAATTGAATAATGCTCTTACGCAGATATGGTGTGATACCATTTATCAGTGCAAAATATCACATGATATAAAACAGTGAATTCGAGAAATTCTTGACATGCTGGTGCCTAAGCCCTAATACCAGGGCTACCTCCTTCTACTAAAAATTGCCCTGATTTTGGTTGGGGATTCTGACTGAGGAAAATCAACTCTAAATAGAAGGGAGCTATCTTACGAGGCCTCGAAATGCTCCTAATGTGTTCTATACTGTTCTGATTACTAGCATATAGAACTATTTTATTGAGGGGTGCGTGGGTGGCTCAGTCGGTTAAGCAGCTGACTCTTGATTTGGGCTCTGGTCTTGATCTCATGGTTTGTGGGATCGAGCCCCGCACTGAGTTCTGCACTGAGTGTGGAGCCTGCTTGGGATTCTCTCTCTCCCTCTCTCTCTCTGCTCTCCCCAGCTCATGCTCTCTTGCCGGAAGCCGAGCTATCCAACCAGCCTGACGGCAGGGCCCGGGCGGTGGACGGATTGGGGCTGCAGGGCGTCCACCGACAGTGAAGCTTCTTGTACTCCCGATTTTATGTAATTTGGCCTTAATAAAAGTAGCTGGGGAATTGTCTGTTGGGGAACTGCCCTCGACAGGCCCCCTGAGAAAAGAACCATTGGGGAAAGAAATAAGGTTCCACAAGGAAATTGTGTGGCCCTGCATTTAGCCCTTGCCACCCCCTATAAAGACTCCAGCCAAGGAAGGAACAAATGGATTTGAAAGCCCCACTCCGGTAACTAAGGAGTGTATCTATGGGCACAGGTTACTTCAACCCCTAGGCCCACTTGGCCCCCAGGACTGACTCACTCACTCACTCTCTCTCTCTCTCTCTCAAGTAAATAAATATTAAAAAAAAAAAAAAGAACTATTTTATTGAGAAAAACTTTCTAAGAACTGATGCTGACAAGAATGACTGTGACTTTTACTATGAATGTTGGTATCACTTATGATACATAATATTTATAATGTAGAAGACATGGTGGTATAACTGGTCTCCAATTGATGCACTGATCACATTTAAAACATTTACCTCTAAGTCATTGTAAAGACAGCAGAACACATTTCTTCACAGACATTTCAGAAATGGTACTAAGTATTAAGGTTCTTAGATTGCCCTAAATGACACATTTAGTCCATGGATTGTGGATGTTACAGAAACAAAACAAAAACAAAAAACACAAAGAAAAATATTGTGAAATCTAGGACATGCAGAAAAAATGAGAAATAAAATTTTTGATCATTATCATATTTACAATGAAACAAAAATGATTCAAAAATTAGAATTTTTTTCTTGATCATAAATATCAATGTCTGTAGAAAAGCAGGCTGAATTAGAAGAAATGTGTTTACTAACTCATTCACCAAGATATTCATGAACATTAAAAAAAAAATTTATTAAAAGCCCATAACCTATATAGGTACCAGGAATACACAGTTTCTACTTGGAGGATCTGACAGTCTCCTGAGGAAGACGGACAAATAAATTACCATAGTGTGCTAAGTGATAAGAAAGGGCACACTGAGGAATGAAGACTAATAGTAATCTGGAGAGGAAGCAGAGAAATAGCATTCTGGGTAGAGAGAAAAGCATAGGTAAAGGATGATGTGCAGGGAGGTATGCTGTGGATTGATAAAATGTATGGCGCATGGTGAAGGCTGAAGCTACAGAGACAGAGGCAGGGACATATGAAAGACCTTAAATGACAAGCTGAGTTTGGATTTTATCCTTAAGTCGGGTAGGCATAACATGATCAGATCTGCACTTGAGAGAGTTCTCTATCAATACGGTGGAGAAGGAAGAACATTTGAGCCAATCAATTATAAAGTTAAGATCACAGTCTAGACTGGTGGTCTCCAAAAGCAATTACATACAAAACAATCCACTGAAGTGTGGGAAATTTTATTTATTTTACTATTAAGTGTCTTTAAATTTTAATTTTCTATGTAGTTTTGTATTTTAACATACATGTTATTCATAGGATAGTACATGTATATAATTGAGAGATAAATACATGTACATATATTGGTGGGTGAATGTTCAATATTTTTTCCCCAATAGGGAGTCATATCAAAAAGTTTGGAGACTGTTGGTCTAGGCCAGTTTTGTCCAATAGAAACATAATGCAAGTCCACATGTAATTTAGAAATTTTTAGTAGCCATATTTAAAATAGTACACAGCCCTTACCTTACATGACATAAAAAAATTAACTTAAAGTATGTCAAAGACCTAAATGTAAACACTAAAATATAAATGCTTAGAAGAAAACACAGGAGTATGTCTTCAACACAGGAGTAAATCTTCCTGACTTTAGATAAAGGATTCTCAGATATGGCACCAAAAGCACAAGCAACAAAAGAAAAATTAGATAAAGTGGACTGCATCATAATTAAAAAGTTTTGTGCTTCAAAAGACACCATTAAAAAAATGAAAAGATAACCCATGAAATGGAAGAGAACATTCCAAAATACCTATCTGATAAGGGACTTGTACCTAGAAAAATAAAGAACTCTTATAACTCAACAATAAAAACACAATCCAATTATAGCAGTCACAGCAGTGCTATATGCTATAGAAAATTCTAAATAATTACATAAGTTTATCTTTGCACACCTTGTATTGCCATTTCCTCAGAAAGCATAATGACTGTGTCAAAACACACGTGCGCTACGGATTTTCAGACATTTCTCTCGAAAGATTGGTATAAATTTAAGTTCTCATGAACTACAATGAAAAGTTCTCCAAGAACTAGAATTTTTATTTATTTTGTTCTCTAATGTATTCAAAATACCTTGAATAATATTTGGTACAAAGGAAGTAGGTGTTCAGTAATAAACTGTTGAATGACTGAACTTTATAAGACCTCCTGTTTCTTCATGCCCTAGTACATGGCTCAGGTCACGATCTCGTGGTTTGTGGGTTCGAGATCCACATCGGGCTCTGTGCTGACAGCGCCGGGGCTGGAGCCTGCTTCCGATTCTGTCTCCCTCTTTCTCTGCCCTACCCCACTAGTGCTCTCTCTCTCTCTCAAAATTAAATAAATATTAAAAAACATTAAAAAATATAAATAAAAAAATAAAAATATGAAGGCCTTTTGTAATGTCAACTGAACCAACCTTATTTTCCATTAATGTCTACTCCACTTACTGTCCCATAAACATGTTTTATATATTCCTTGCACTATACGTCTGTTGGTTCCCCGCCTGGAGACGGCAGACTATTTCACTGCTTGACAGATCCAACTTTTTCTTAAAGGCTCCTTGCAAGTTCTACTTCCTCCATTTCTGATCATGCTAGTCTTCACTGATCTCTATTCCTCTGACTGACATAGTCTAGCGTACAATACAGCTCTAAATTATACATTTTTGGATGTTTCTTAATATTCTTTGACATGTGTTAATCTTTTCTTTCCCAAAAGATGCTACTTACATGAAGACAAGGTCTTATCCCCTGTGGTGTGTACTAATGAAAGCAGCACTGAATAAATCCTTCTTAATCAATTTTGCTGTAAATGCATTTTGTTTACATGAACACACTGCTAGAAACCATATTCTTAGGTTGCAGAGCTTCAATATTAAAGTATGACTAGTGCTCAGCAACTGAGCATTAAACTAGTAATAAAAACATACATAAAGTTGATAAGGGAAGGCAAATATTACAGATGCCAGTTCATTTCTTTTATACTTCAACCTCCTACATCTTTAAATGTGGCATATTGTAGTGAATGATTTAGTGTCACAGGTAGATTCTTTTTTTAAAAATATAATTTATTGTCAAATTGGCTTATAATTTTTTTTAATGTTTACTTATTATTGGGAGACAGAGAGGGACAGAGCGTGAGCAGGGGAGGGGCAGAGAGAGAGGAAGACACAGAATCTGAAGCAGGTTCCAGGCTCTGAGCTTTCAGCACAGAGCCCGATGTGGGGCTTGAACTTACAAACCGTGAGATCATGACCTGAGTCAGACTCTTAACCGACTGAGCCACCCAAGTACCCCTCAAATTGGCTTATATACAACACCCAGTACTCATCCCAACAAGTGCCCTCCTCAATGTCCATTGCCCATTTTCTCCTCTCCACACCTGCACACCGCCCCCCTCCCCCACCACCAGCCATCCACCCTCAGTTTGTTCTCTGTATTTAAGAGTCTCTTGTGGTTTGCCTCCCTCCCCCTCTGTTTGTACTATTTTTTTCCTCCTTCCCTTCCCCAATGGTCTTCTGTTAAGTTTCTCAGGTTCCACATATGAGTGAAAACATATGATATCTATCCTCTGACTGACTTACTTCACTCAGAATACCTTCCAGTTCCATCTACGTTGCTGTAAATGGCATGATTTCATTCTTCCTCATTGTCAAGTACTATTCTATTGTATATATAAACCAAATCTTCTTTACCCATTCATCAGTTGGTGGACATTTAGGCTCTTTCCAAAATTTGGCTATTGTTGAAAGCGCTGCTATAATCATTGGGGTACAGGTACCCCGATGCATTAGCACTCCTGTATCCTTTGGGTAAATTCCTAGTAGTGGTATTGCTGGGTCGTAGGGTCTCCACATTGTTTTCCAGAGCGGCTGCACCAGTTTGCATTCCCACCAACAGTGCAAGAGGGTTCCCGTTTCTCCACATCCTTGCCAGCATCTGTAGTTTCCTGATTTGTTCATTTTAGCCACTCTGGCTGGTGTGAGGTGGTATCTCAGTGTGGGTTTGATTTGTATTTCTCTGAGGATGAGTGATGTTGAGCATCTTTTCACGTGTCTGTTGGCTATCTGGCTGTCTTCTTTGGAAAAGTGTCTATTCATGTCTTCTGCCCATTTCTTCACTGGATTGTTTTTCAGGTGTGGAGTTTGGTAAGTTCTTTATAGATTTTGCATACTAGCCTTTTATCTGATATGTCATTTCCAAATATCTTTTCCCATTCTGTTGGTTGCCTTTTAGTTTTGTTGATTGTTTCCTTTGCAGTGCAGAAGACTTTAATCTTGATGAGGTCCCAATAGTTCATTTTTGGTTTTAATTCCCTTGCCTTTAGAGATGTGTTGAGCAAGAAATTGCTGTAGCTGAGGTTAAAGAGGTTGTTGCCTGCTTTTTCCTCTAGGTTTTTGATGGTTTCCTGTCTCACATTTAGGTCTTTCATCCATTTTGAGTTTATTTTTGTGTATGGTGTAAGAAAGTGGTCTAGTCTCATTCTGCATGTTGCTGTTCAGTTCTCCAAGCACCATTTGCTAAAGAGACTGTCTTTTTTTCCACTGGATGCTCTTTCTTGTTTTGTCAAAGATTAGTTAGCCATTCATTTGTGGGTCCAATTCTGGGGTCTCTATTCTATTCCATTGGTCTATGTGTCCGTTTTTATGCCAATACCATAATGTGTTGATGATTACACCTTTTCGTAGAGGCTAAAGTCTGGGATTGTGATGCCTCGCGCTTTGGTCTTCTTAATTATTACTTTGGCTATTTGGGGTCTTTTGTGTTTCCATTAAAATTTTAGGATTGTTTGTTCTAGCTTTGAGAAGAATGCTGGTGCAATTTTAATTGGGATTGCATTGAATGTGTAGATTGCTTTGGGTAGTATTGACATTTTAACAATATTTATTCTTCTAATCCATGAGCATGGAGTGTTTTTCCATTTCTTGTGTCTTCTTCAATTTCCTTCATAACCTTTGTATAATTTTCAGCATACAGATCTTTTACATCTTTGGTTAGGTTTACTCCTAGGTATTTTATGGTTCTTTGTGCAACTGTAAATGGGATCAGTTTCTTTAATTTTCTTTCTGTTGCTTCATTGTTGGTGTATAAAAATGGAACTGACTTCTGTACATTGATTTTCTACCCTGAGATTTTGCAGAATTCATGTACCAGTTCTAGCAGTCTTTTGGGTTTTCCAAGTAGAGTATCATGTAGTCTGCAAAAAATGGAAGATTGACTTCTTCTTTTGATGCCTTTTATTTCATTTTGTCATCTGATTGCTGATGCTAGGACTTCCATCACTATGTTAAACAGCAGTGGTGAGAGTGAACATCCCTGTCGTGTTCCCAATCTCAGGGGGAAAGCTCTCAGTTTTTCCCCATTGAGGATGATACTAGCTGTGGGCTTTTCATATATGGCTTTTATGATGTTCAAGTATGTTCCTTCTATCCTGACTTTCTTGAGGGTTTTTATTAAGAAAGTATGCTGTATTTTGTCAAATGCTTTTTCTACATCAATTGACAGGATCATATGGTTTTTATCCTTCCTTTTATTAATGTGATGTATCACACTAATTGATTTGCAAATATTAAACCAGCCCTGCAGTCCAGGAGTGAATCCCACTTGATCATGGTGAATAATTCTTTTTATATGCTGTTGAATTTGATTTGCTCATATCTTGTTGAGAATTTTTGCATTCATGTTCATCAGGGATATTGGTCTATAATTCTCCTTTTTAGTGGGGTCTCTGTCTGGTTTGGGAATCAAGGTAATGCTGGCTTCATAGAATGAGACTGGAAGTTTTCCTTCCATTCCTATTTTTGGGAACAGCTTGAGAAGGATAGGTATTAACTCTGCTTTCAATGTCTGGTAGAATTCCCCAGGGAAGCCATCTGGTCCAGGACTCTTACTTGCTGGGGAGATTTTTGATAACTGATTCAATTTTTTCACTAGTTTTGGGTGTCACAGGTAGATTCTGTGTAGAAACCCGGGGTGTTAGAAGAGGGAAGAAAGAAAATCACTTTAACTATAATTCAAAGACAAATGAAGAATTTCTCCTCTATGTGGCTGAGTTTATATCTCCTTAAGCACAATGCACATAGAATGCAAACAAGTCCTTCCCAAGTTCTTTATGAAAAGTAACTATGGATACAGTCAGGAAAAATGACTCCTGCTAAAGGCTAGTTATTTATTTATTTTGTACAGAATGTACTAAACTCAAGAAAGCTTTGCTTTTACAGGCTATCTGTTGAGACACTAAAGTAGGTACAACTTAACAATACTTCTTTGTAATTATATTAACTGCCATGTGACTGTGAATTCTACCTGTACCAAGATTAAGTTCAACATCAACTAAAAATGAATGCTACAAGACTATAGTTTTGTATTTAAGTATTAAATGAAATGGGGTGCCTGGGTGGCTCAGTCGGTTAAGTGACCGACTTCAGCTCAGGTCATGATCTCGTGGTTTGTGAGTTTGAGCTCTGCGTTGGGGTCTGTGCTGACAGCTCGGAGCCTGGAGCCTGCTTCAGATTCTGTGTCTCCTTCTCTATCTCTGTCTCTCCCCCGCTCACACTCTGTCTCTGTCTCTCTAACAAATAAGTAAACATTTAAAAAAATTAAAAAGAAATAAATATTAAATGAAAATTTCACCTGTTACTGGTAAAATTATTCCCGCCAGGGAATAACCCCACCAAGGTCATCTTTCAGCTCCCTCATCACTTCTTGACTCCAAATAAAACTTATTCTCTTAGATTGTCAATGGAAGTAGCACTTCCGATTATTACGTAATTTCATAGTAGTAGAGCCCAGCCGATACGGACAAGGTAGATCTTCATCTGTGTATGAGATGTCAAAGCACAATGGAGGATTGATGTTCTGCCTCAATTCCTTCAATCTTGGTATGGTTTTCTTAGTATCACCAAAACTCTAAATAAATATCTGTATTTATTTAGTTACTTGCTAATTAGTTACTTGCCTGAAATAGCATTTGGCTCCTTGATCTTTTTCAATTTTAGGAGGTCAGAGATTTATCTCTATTAGTATGGCATAAAAAAAAAAAAAAGTTTCCAAAAAAGGGGCACACGTACCAGAATGATTCTAGCTTCAGAACTCTTCACGTTGGCACCTATACTGCCTGCTCTACTGGTAATTATTGAAAACCAAATAATGGTCTCAAGCTGATTATCTATAGTCATATGACACTTTCTCTAGGTTCTTCTATAGGTTTAAACTCTCAAGTTGATCACGAATAGAATGGCAGTAACTTTTTAAAGGACTATTCCAAAAACAAACCCAAATAAGAACAACTTTCCCCAAGGACAAAAATGACAACTTACATACATGAGAAGAAAGAGAGAAAAATTTTCATTTTACACAAAAGTCTGCTAGAGGAAAAAAAAGTTTTCTCAGCTTTAATATTTTCCTTTATTATAAAGTTCAGTGTACTGTGAAAATTTCAACTTAACACTCTTTATAAAACTAGACAGAAACTAAAACAAAAGGTCTGGAGTATGCAGTAAATCTTGCAGTTTGAAAGGTTTAAAAACCTTCAGAAAAGGCTCTTCATTCAGATCTGCCAAAGCAAACAGAGAAGCGCACACTAAGACCACGCTAGTGCCTGGCAGTTCCCCAATTAAGATGCAGGTTAAAGAGCATAACCAAAACATGTAACCAGAAAATCTTGTTTGCTATTTTCAAAACAATCATGACCGAAACAAAAACATTACTTCAGATTTTCAAGTTTAGTCAAGTCGAGAAGAGCCCATTTCATGTTAATCTACTTAATTGTATAAGCCCTTTTAACTTACTGCAACTTTGTCCCAGAAAGAGTTTAATGTGATATTTAGTTATTGTTCATATCTCCACTGAAACGTCAACCTGTGAGTAAGCTTATTTGATAATTACAATGTGCTTAAAAGACAGTTTTTGGGAGTTATTTTTCAAACTACAAAAGCTAGTTTTTTATAAGAAACTGGCATTATAGTATATGTCTTAAGATTGATTGACAGATATCAAAAAAAATCTCAAAACTGGTTTCATGTCCAGGGGAGTGTTTCGACTAATTATTTTAAAAAGTCTCATTACAATTCTCAAACAAAATGATTTTAATTAAAACCTTAAATTGTACCTAAAGTTTTTGGAACACTAGCTTTTCCTCTAAAATCAACTGTGTAATTTACTCTAAGAAACATTAACTGGTATAACCAGTTAACATTTCCTAAATAACCCACTATGTGCCAGGGACTGTGTGGTGAAATTTGCATCCATTTTCTCACTTTAATTTCATAATATACGTTGAGTAGCAACAGGTAACCTATGAAAATTTTCAGGGACTATTGAATTTATTAACAACAACATGAAACTCAAAGCAGAAGGCCTAACAATTAAAGGTTTGGATAACTATTAAAAATTATCTTTTTGAAGACTATTCAGTGATACAAGAAACGTTCAAGATGGAGTTGTAAGAAAAAATATTAAACTTCCCATGTTTAATACCCTAAATATGCAAGAAGACATATGTATATCTATTATACATTTTTGAATGGTTACCTTTGGATGGTAGGATTACTAACAATTTTCTAAAATAAACATAATATTTTTATAATCAGAAATCTGTTCCAATTAAGTGTTAACCTAAAGTACCTAAAGCTGGCTGTTGAATGTATGAGATTTCACACTGAACTTAGTATGAATGGTATAGTGTATAGTAGTTGAAAAGTAAGTTCCTTTGAAATTTTCATGTATCTTGCTGTAGACTAATGTATAATGAAAACTTTATTATGCAAACATTTCATTTGCCATTCTGATTGAGTTGTTTTATAATGCACCTTCAGTTTCTATTGCTTTAATTTTAAATGTGAAGAATTAAATATAGACTCTCTCAAAGGTTACATTGCTTTCATCTTAAATCAGTTAAACAGAGAATGAAGCCATTGACTTCTTTACAAATAGCTACTGAAAGTGAAATACAGACTTTGCAAACTTTGGATATGTGTCAGACCCTAAAAGAGGGATCCTCTTTGCCACTGCTCAATTTTACGCATATAGTAGGTACTCAATAAAAGATGTTGAAGGAATACAAAAACGTCCTCTCTGGATATCTAGACTTACTTTCCCTTCACTCAGTTTAGATGACCTGAGAAGCACTTCCTCAAAATAACCCTCTGGTTCACCATGAGACGAATGCCTGGCACCAGCTGGTAGGAGATATTAATAGTATGCCCATTAGGCACTTGTTCAAGGCACACAGATAGCTCAGTGATAAAATCTTCAGAAATATTTGGATAGTTAAAATTATTCAGAATATGAATCAGTTGTGGTTCTTTGAATCTCCACTCTAATTATTAAGGAATCAACATCTGTTTTTGGAAATTTTTTTAAAAAAGTAAGGTAACAGCAATAATTGCTTTCAATTTTAGAGGAACTCAGCATTTAGGGCTAAAGAAAAAAGCTTACAACAGCAAAATTCTTTCTTCCTTGTGACAAAGATTCTTTTGAAGGATTCATATGCTAAAAAAGAAGAGAATAGACTTTTTCCTTCAAATTTCAATTTTTAGTATTTACCAAGCATTTACCACTGACCAAGAAGTCTCTTCCCCACAAAAGTGTATTTCTATTCCCCCCTAGACAATATAATGCTCAAAAACAGTTATATGGGGAAAATTACAAAATAGCCTAGGTCATCCTTAATGACTCATGAGGGACTGAGCAGAGAAGGGGAATGGGATGGGACTACAGCTCATTTTTCAAATAATACATAATTTAGAAATACTTGCACCTTCACCAGACAGAATTAACCATTCCAACTATAAAATAATACTTGACAGTCATCTATCCTTGGTCTAAAATTCTTCCAGATATTTAGTTTAAACAGTAAGAGACATACATTCAAAGCACCCATTTGTTTTGTTATAAAATGGCCTATATCTTACATCATAGCATTAAAGACATTTTATTCTCTTAGCCATCACTTCAAAGTTTCTACAAAACTATTAGAGTTCAGATGAATTGTTTTTCTTACATAGTGTGTAAGGTGTCTAAACACTTAAATCAACTCAAATAAAAATAAAAGATAAACAAGCAGTTGGGGTACCTGGGTGGCTCAGTTGGTTAAGTGTCTGACTTTGGCTCAGGTCATGATCTCATGGTTTGTGGGTTTGAGCCCTGTATTGGGCTTTTTGCTGTCAGCCCACTTCTGATCCTCTGTCCCTCTCTCTCTCTCTCTCTCTCTCTCTGCCCTTCCCCTGCGTGTGTGCACTCTCTTTCTCTTTCAAAAATAAATAAAAACATTGAAAAAAAAAGATAAACAAGCAGATTTGAATCCTCAAATACTCAGATGAACAGACAATTCTACTAGGTATCTTATACCATGCTAGGTAGAGACAGAGAATAAACAAAAGTAAGATATCATTGCTGACCTTCAGGAACCTTCCATTTGGCTAGGGAAATGATGTGGGAAACAAGAGCTAATGAGATAAGAGAAATGCTCTATTATGTGGTATGGAGCAAATAGATGTTTATAGGCATAGAGATAGACTACCCTGATTTTAGGTAGAGAGGCAAGGAAGGTTGGAGAGGTGGGGGCACGTGGAAGGGCCTGGAAGTCTGGCAGTAATATTTAGATGTGATACGGTAGCATATGGGACAGTCAGATGTTTTTGCATAGGAGGATGAGTTAAAGTGAGAGAAAGAAGTTAGATAAAAAAAAATTTAGCTAGGTCAACTGGAAAACTGATTAATATAGGTACAATTTTTCTCTTAGTGTACTTAAAATTTTTTTTTAACTTTTATTTATTTTTGAGAGACAGAGATAGAGCGTGAGCAGGGGAGGGGCAGAGAGAGAGGGAGACACAGATCTGAAGCAGGCTGCAGGCTCTTAGCTGTCAGCACAGAGCCTGATGCGGGGCTCGAATTCACGGACCGTGAGATCATGACCTGAGCCAAAGTCGGACACTTAACCGACTGAGCCACCCAGGTGCCCCATAGTATACTTTAAACAGAATCTCACAAAATCACTAGTGGATCTCCCCCAAATTTTCTTGGTCTTCACAAAGTCTTTTATACTTTCTTTCTTTTTTAATTTACATCCAAGTTAGCATATAGTGCTATGATGATTTCAGGAGTAGATTCCGGTGATTCATCCCCTACATAACACCCAGTGCTCATCCCAACAAGTGTCCTACCTAATGCCCCTACTTTTAATCATAATATAATGTGCTATCTCATCTCTCTCTCTGTGTCCCTCTTTCTCTTTCTCAAGTATATGTCAAGGAATGTACACAGGTGAATAAAAAACAAGAGAAAAAGGAAGCCTATTTAATTTTAATCTGAAAACTGTTGGTACAAACGCATTTGTAGCACACTTGAAATTAATGTGAAAATAAAATCACAATGGTGTCATTATCACTGAATCTAATTCTAGGAAAATACTAATGTACACTTCTAGTTTATTGATCATTAAACTCACTTAAAAATACATGAAATGCAGGATTATAACTTACTGTGCTTTATTTTGTGAGCAATTTAATATTTATGCATACTAAGAATAAAGTAACTTTACTTTGCACATTATCAAAAAGCATAATGTAATTACATTTAGCTTGAGTAGATAAGTAAAACAAATATACATTGATTTTACCTTTGCTTTAGTCGTCTTTTGGCTGTTGTGGGAACATTAGCACCATAGCCATAGGAAAAAAGAACCCTTTCAGCTTCATCTTCATTTTCAACTGAAAAATATTAAAGTGTATGATGTAAAATAAGTGGGTTTTTTTTCTTAAAAAGCACAGCAAAAGTGAAAATAAAAGAGGTCATACCAATGAATCAGGGAGCATAAGAACATTAAAAAGGGCTAATGCACAATCTCAAACAGTCCATTTGTAAGTAGAAGCATATTTCTTAAAGTATATGGTTGCTTAAATTTGTTCCATTTATTTTTAAAAGGTGTAATGGCTTGCATCATAGGACATGTTAAATTTTCTTGTTATAAAGCATAATAATTTAAGGGGTGCCTGGGTGGCTTAGTCGGTTAAGCCTCTAACTCTTGGTTTTGGCTCAGGTCATGATCTCATGGTTTGTAAGTTTGAGCCCTGCATAGGCCTCTGTGTTAATGGTGCAGAGCCTGCTTGGGATTCTCTCCCCTCTCTCTCTGTCCCTACCCCGCTTGCTCTCTTGCTTAAAACTAAATAAATAAACTTAAAAAATTTTTTTTTTTAAATAAAGCATAATAATACAGATGCTGTGATATTCTGAATGATTCTAGGATTTTTGCATGGAAAGTATGTTTTGTAATTATAAATAAGTAACAATAACATCACTTTCATTATTTCTCTTCTTGATAAAAGACATGACTATTTTTTAAAATATTTATTTATATTTGAGAGAGAGAGAGAGAGACAGACAGAGCATAAGTGGGGGACAGGCAGAGAGAGACAGGGTGGGGGACAGGCAGAGAGAGACAGGGAGACACAGAATGTGAAGCAGGCTCCAGGCCCTGAGCTGTCAGCACAGAGCCCGACACAGGGCTCAAACCCATGAACCATGCGAGATCATGACATGAGTCGAAGTCAGATGCTTAACCGAGTCACCCAAGAGCCCTAAGAAATGACTACTTTTAATTAGGAAAGATGTTCACTATTTTATCAGAACAAGTTAATTTTAACTTGTAATAATGAAATTGTGTATTTAAGTAGGCTACTCTGTGAAGAAAATGTGCAGTCCTGAGAATGTATTGATAGCCTTTTTTTTTTATTACAAAAAAATACAGCAAAACCATTTACTTTTAAATTCTGCCATTGTCACATCACTCTTTTTCAGAAGGAATTTTAACTGACAGGTTAACATTATGGTTAAAAAGTTTAAATGCAATGGCAATTTTACTGTAAATTGGGATTAAAAAATACTTAAAGTTCATAAAAACTAAAGGTTTACTAGCTCATATAAAAGCAGTCAATGACATTTAACAATTTTTATAACATTTTTTAACAATCATATTTTAACATTAAAAAGAGAAACCTCTCAGAAATGTTTCAGACTTAAAACAAAGCCACATATTTTACAAGCTATTTGGAGGCCCATTACTGTAATATGCATATATTTGTTGACTGATCCTTTTACAGTATAGTAAGAATTTTAGTAAGATTTTTCTTGTTGTCCTTCAATTTTATCCCTAGTTTTCATGGTAAACCAGGGTCAGTTTTCAGAAATAGAGTTATTAGTTGTCAGGTAAATGTAGAAGCAAGAGATGATATAGGTCATTGCCAATAGTGTTACCAGCTATCATAGGTCCAAGATGAGTTCTCCAATTCAGCTCTATCAGAATGGCAAAATAGCTCTATTAGTGCTGTTATTTAGACACCTACCTGACTCTTGTCTCAAAATTCAGAAGGAAGAGGGTAAATTCAGTTAATATCTCAAAAACCCATCAGTTAGAAATTGATGGACATCTGAAATTTGAGTTTAATACCTAATGGATTAGTAACTCATAGGATAACTATTCTATTGGTGATTTAATTATAGAAACAATGGTAGATGGTACTAAGGAGATATGAATGTGTCTTAGAAGTACAGAGCACCGAACATCTATATCTGAGTGCCACCATTTTTCTCAAGCTAGAAGCATCAGGAGGCTGTGGGGAGACAAACGTTCATAGAGAAGGAACAGGAGGGCCTGTGCATGTGTAAAGGCACAGAGCTGTGACATTTTAGTAATTATGAGGTAAGTGGTTGGAGTTCACTTAGAGAACAACGGTAGTAGAAAGATAGGCTTAGTTCCAATTGTGAATGGAATGAAATTTTATTTGCTAGGCTAAGGAGTTTGGATTTTTATTCCACAGTCAACAAGAAACTAACAGAGATTAATTCAGAAAGGTAACATGACCAAAAGATCTTTGTTGTTGATGCTAATATTGCAGAAAAAAATTCTAACAATGGGGAAAAGGATGGCCTATTGTAGCACAGAGAACTCCTCATAAGTTATAGTAATAATCCAGTTGAAGAACAGTCCAGAAAAGCAAGAGAGGATGAATATAAAAAGTTAGATGCTAGACAACTGAATAGGTGTGGAGGTGAGAGGAGGCACTAGAGAGAATGAGGGAGACATGGAGGTTGACAAAAGCTGGATGGTAATTAGACTTTAACCTTACTAACAGATCAAGAATACAAGAAAATTAGTAAGTTTTACAGAGAGAAGAAAAAATAAATGTGAGAAATGTTAAATTTTTTAAAAAATTTTTATTTAATGTTTATTTATTTTTGTGACAGAGAGAGACAGAGTATGAATGGGGGAGGGTCAGAGAGAGAGGGAGACACAATCCCAAACAGGCTCCAGGCTCTGAGCTGTCAGCACAGAGCCCGATGCGGGGCTCAAACTCACGGACCGTGAGATCATGACCTGAGCCGCAGTCGGACGCTCAACTGACTGAGCCACCCAGGTGCCCCGAGAAATGTTAAATTTTTAATGACTCTAGGAACTCTTTACAGATTAGCCTACAGACAATAAATGAAATTGTGGAAAGGGCTAGGATTATCCAGAGAGTAGGTGAGTTAAGTAAAAATTGAAGAGGATAATGGGAAAACCCTTGTGAAGTATTCGGTAGAGTTAGCTAGAAGAAGAGACAATAAAAGCAATGGAGAAGAAACAATCAAAGACAGGTGATTCAAGAAGCAAGAGAAGAGTCTTGAGAAATGTGACAAATGCCTAGCAGAGGTTACAAGTAAGATGAAATGGACAGCAGGTTCTAGAATCTGACAACTAGAAATCTGGTTTTCTTTTTATATTTGAATTTATTTAGTTTCTAGTCAATACTATTTGTAACAAATGGATGAGGTCTTTGAAAACTAAACTCCTCAAAAATCCAAATAATATACTTAATTATAAAAGGCAATTCAAGTGTGAATAGGTTATGTCATTTGACATGGTGACATCTTAACAAATGAAGTCTAACCCTCTTCATATCAGGTGAAATTTTCTGTATTAGATGGTGACCCTTTGGAAATCATACCCACTGTAGTACTAAAAAAGAATGTTTTGTACTATATCTTTGAAGTTTTCATTAACAAGTATTCTTTAAATAAGGATAGGAACATTTTAATTTCTGGGGCATCAGGGTGGCACAGACAGTTAAGTGTCTGACTCCTGATTTTGACTCAGGTCATGAACTCCCAGTTTGTGAGTTCAAGCCTTGGGACACGCTCTGCACTGTCAGCATGGATTCTCTCCGCTCCTCTTCCCGTGACAGAGCACATATGCTCTCTAAGTAAATAAATAAACTTAAAAAAGAAACAAGGAATATTCTAATTCTAATTTCCATTGTGAACATATAGACATGAACTTACTTTCTTGATCTTCCAAGTATAAGTAAATATATTTTATTCTAAGATGATTTGAAGATGGTTTATACGATAGCATAGCAAAAATTTATTTTTGTATTAAAAAAAATTTTTTTAATGTTTATTTATTATTGAGAGGGTAGGGGGTAGGGTTAGAGAGAGGGAGACAAAGAATTCAAAAAAGGCTCAGGCTCTGAGCTGTCAGCACAGAACCCAATGCGGGGCTTGAACTCACAAACCGTGAGATCATGACCTGAGTCAAAGTGAGATGCTTAACTGAGTCACCCAGGTGCCTGTATTTTTGTATTTTTTCTAAAGATTTTACTAAGAAAATATTTGCACATGTGGAAGAGATGAAAGATGTCTATAGCATTCACCCATATACTCAACATCTGGATTCTAAATTAAATGTTGCATTGTATGTAGTTTATCACATATCTGTCCATCACTGTATACATCCATGAGTCTATCTTACTTTTTTGATGTTTTTTAAAAAAAAATTTTAATGTTTATTTATTTTTCTGAGAGAGAGAGTGGGTGGCGGGGGGAGAGAGGGGACAGAGGATCCGAAGAGGGCTTTGTGCTGACAGCAGTGAGCCTGACATGGGGCTCAAACTCATGAACCTGAGGTGAAGTCAGCCGCTTAAGTGAGCCACCCAGGTGCCCCTGATATATTTCCAAATAAGTTGCAGATATCTGCCCCTCATCTCAACAATTCAACACGTATATTATCAACTACAGTTCAATATTTATAGTTTTTTTTTAAAAAATTAAATTACATATGGTAAAAAAAATTAAATTTACATATGGTAAAAAAATTAAATTTACATATGGTGAGAGGTACAAATCTTAATTCTACCATTCAATGAGTTCTGAGAAATATACACACATGTGTAACACAAGCCCTATTAAGATACAGAACATTCCAACAACCTGGAAAGTTCCCTAATATCTTTCTTCCCAGTTAATTTTTGGTGACAACCATCCTTAGAGGCAAACATTGTTCTACTTTTTTTCCCCACTATAGTTTTCCCTCTTCTAGAATTTTATATAAATTTAGTCATAAAAGGTTTCTTAGACTAAACATAAAGTTTTTTAGAATCATCCATGTTGTTGAGGAATCAGTAGTTTGTTTTTATTGCGGAGTAGTATTCTACAGTATAAAATGTGTGATAGTTTGTTTAGCCATTTTCCTGTGATAGTTGCTAGGCCTGTTGCCAGTTTTGTTTTTTTTTTTTTAATTTTTTTTTAAGGTTTATTTATTTTTGAGACAGAGAGAGACAGAGTATGAACGGGGGAGGGTCAGAGAGAGAGGGAGACACAGAATCTGAAACAGGCTCCAGGCTCTGAGCCTTCAGCACAGATGCCTGACGCGGGGCTTGAACTCATGAACCGCGAGATCATGACCTGAGCTGAAGTTGGACGCTTAACCGACTGGGCCACCCAGGCGTCCCATGTTGCCAGTTTTTAATGATTATGAATATAGCTCCTGTGAATATCCTAGTATAAGTCCTTTTGTGTGCATACGCTGTCTTTTCTCTAGGGCAAAATACATCAACATAGAATTGCTGGATTACTGGATAGGTTGTTTGGTTTTATAACAAATTGCAGTTGTTCTATATTCTCACTAACATTGCTATAGCCAGTCTTCTAATTTCAGTCATTCCAGTAAGTGTGTACTGTTATTATTAAAAGTGGGCCTTTTAAAAGGCCCCTGAATTTCCATATAAATGGAATATAAAAAATATTTTAAATGGCATTACAATGTTTAATGTAAGTTATAAAAACAGAAATCCTGCCTTGTACTATACCTTAACAGCAAGGCATTTAATATTTCATCATTAGGTATGATATTAGCTGTAGATTTTTTTGTAGATATCCTTTATCAGACTGAGGAAGTTCTGCTCTACTCCTGATTTGTTTAGACAGAGGGACATATGCAAAGTTATGAAGATACAAGTATATGGAAACTTCAAATAATATGCAATGACAGGAAATGGAAAGGCATAAACTATAAAGGAGAGTGTATAAATAAAGCCATGCTAAGGAATATGACTTTATGCTGTCTAAAGATGATGACACAGAGGTATTAAAGCAGGGGTATGCTACAATCAAATCTATTTTCTAAAGATTACTCTGACTCCAGCAAAGAAACTGAGGACAAATTTGAAAACTGTTGCAGTTATCAGATACTGACCCTAAAAGTGGAAAAAAGATAATGATAGGAATGAAATGTTTTCCTTTTTTACTTTTAAATTAAAAAAAAAATGTTTACTTATTTTTGAGAAAGAGAGACAGAGTATTAATGGCAGAGGGGCATAGGGAGAGGGAGACACAGATTCTGAAGCAGGCTCCGGGCTCTGAGCTGTCAGCACAGAGCTCGACGCAGGGCTCAAACCCATGAAAGGTGAGATCATGAATTGAGTTGAAGTTGGATGCCCAACCAACTGAGCCACCCAGGCGCCCTGAAGTTAAGTTTTCCTTAAATTGGCCTACAAATATAACAAACATAGCCTTTACAAGAAAATGTGCCCGAAACAGATTCAAATTCAACCTCAGCTTCAATTGAAGTTTAAGTCCACTTTTATAAGAATGCCCCTGACATTTCTGACTTTTGAACAAAAATAATGTGCTGTAGCAAATATCTCAGTCAGTAGTGAAAGGTTAATTTAAAATATTCCCTTACACTGGCTGGCTTAGTCAGTAGAGCATGCAACTCTTGATCTCGGGGTCACGACCTCAATCGAGCCCCATGTTGGGCATGGAAGCCTACTTAAAAAAATAAAAATAAAAAATAAAATAAAATAAAATATTTCCTTAAAGTCCAGGATAACAGAGGAAGCTAGCATAACAAGAGGAAACAAATAGAAATTAAAGGTCAAGGATTACAACACAGTACATTCAATAAATTTCTGTTTTTCAAGACTTAAAGTGTCAGTCATCTCCCCTCTTAGGTATCGTACTCCTCACCTTAAAGGTAGAATTAACTTAAGACCACTCCTGTATTTCCACTGCAAAATGACTATTTCTTGATAACAGCACATATCTCACTACTTTAATTATCTTTAATATGCTTGTTTCTTCCAGGGGTCTAGACTAGCAAGAATTATCACATGAACTCCATGGACCCATATCCTGGCACATGTAAACATTTAATTGTTCAATGAGGGAACTAAATAAATGAAAAGATAAAATCTACTGTAGTTATCCTATTTTAAAAAAATGGTTTTTTAATGTTTATTTATTTTTGATAGAGAGGGAGAGAGAGAGAGAGAGAAAGAACGCCAGAACATGAGACACAGAATCTGAAGCAGGCTCCAGGCTCTGAGCTGTCAGCACAGAGCCCGACATGGGGCTCAACCCAGGAACTGCAAGATCATGACCTAAGCCGAAGTCAGACACTGACTGAGCCACCCATATAGTCAACCTATTTTTTAAATGCCAACTAATGAAATTGAGATCAACTAATTATTAAAATATAAAATACATATTTTTCAAAAGTTACCAATTGGATTTTAAAGAAATATATCAGTGTTTTTAGAAACAATACCAGGTTCCTTGTGCTGCCAGAAAAAAAGCTGTGTGTGTGAGGTGGTGGGCGACTTACTTTCTGCAGTTTGCATTATTATTTCATCAAGCTCTTTTTCCAATCTCTCATAAATGTCGAGCCTTGCCTGATACTCAGAGTTCCGTGCTTGAAGTTCAGTAATGCGTTTTTCAGAAGAGCCTTGGAGACTATAAAATTCTTTAGTTAAAACCTAATAGTGGAAGAAAAAAATTGCAAAGGCAGAATTAAAAAGATTAACAGTTAAGACAAAAATGTTGACACAAAAATGCCTTTTGAATTTTTTTCTCTAATGATTTAAATATGAGGAGAAAGTAGCTCAACTGAGATGACTGAGGAAGCTACATTTATTTCTAAGGTACATAACTCAGTTGTTTGTAACTGAAAATTACAAACCACTTTACTGCATGAACTGAATAAACAACAAATTTAAAACTTAGAAATAGTTACAGGAATAAGAATAGCATTTGCTTGTTAGAACTAAAAAATGCAACAGATGCTATTCTTACCTGGAGGTCATTTATTTGGCAACTGCAGCAAGGGGAGAAAGGCTTGCAGCTTACAAAACTGGGTGTGAAAACGATACACTCACCCTTCAGTTTTCCATCAGAGCTTACTTCATCTATGCTTACCAAGGTTGTAATAAGGTTTCTGGCTTCTTGAACAATCATAAATTCAAAGCAACAAACCAAGATGAGACATATGAAGTGCCACCTGGGGCAGTATCAGAAAATGCCTTTATATAGAAAGGAAGGACTTAAACAATTATTAAAAAAGATTTAAAAAGGCATGGAAATTGGAGTTATTTTGTGTAAGAACAAAAAAATTCTACATTCTTTAATGGTGATTTGTTGAAAGAATCACTATGTTGATAACGAATTCACTTAAAAAGAGACATTTCTAATGACAAAGGAAATGTTTTAATGCTTAAATTCCAATTATTTAGAAAGTTTACTAACTAGCAAAGATTAAATTATGGAGAGTGGTATTACACTTGCTTTCCAATACAGCATAAGTAATGTAGTATTTCCTTAAAAGCAACAGAAAATTATGGTTAAGAATATGGGTTGTAGCCAGAAAGATTTGGGTTTCAATGCTGGCTTTGACACTTCACTAGTTTCGGATCTTAGGCACTTAATTATTCTTTCTAGGCCTCCCTCAAAACATTGTTGGAAGGATTAGATAAGATAATAAATTCACAGTGCTTAGCAGAATGCCTAGAACACAGTAAGTTTGAAAAATATCATTACTGCTATAAGAATTATGAGAACTTTGTATTAAATGGTTCATAGAAATAAAGATCCGCTGGCCTAATTACTCTGAATTATCTATAATTAAACAATTAAAAAAAATTTTTTTTTTCAACGTTTATTTATTTTTGGGACAGAGAGAGACAGAGCATGAACGGGGGAGGGGCAGAGAGAGAGGGAGACACAGAATCGGAACCAGGCTCCAGGCTCTGAGCCATCAGCCCAGAGCCCGACGCGGGGCTCGAACTCACGGACCGCGAGATCGTGACCTGGCTGAAGTTGGACGCTTAACCGACTGCGCCACCCGGGCGCCCCTATAATTAAACAATTTTTAACACAACCTATTTCCTTTAATGACACAAAGTTCATCTCAACAAATGTACATGATTGTGTGCTTTCTTTGATGTGGAAAAAGGAGAAGATAAAGATTTAGTTACAGTTTTAACAAGCAGAGGTTACAATTTAATTTTCCTTAATCTATTCTATCTTATTTTCCTTCAATTATTTTCATCAAAATTTCCCACTCAAATAACTTAAACATTATCTCCCACCCTCCAAACTTATTCCTTTGGGGGATAAAGAAAGAATAACATGGGAATAATGATGATAATCACAGGATGATTTTTAGTGTCCCTGATTGGATCAACAGAAGAAAATTCATCTTTTAGTATTATTTCTTCTTCATTCTTGTCAGTTGGGAATATGTTTTCTAGAGATTTATTAATTCGTTATAACTAAATTATTAGACAGTGAAATAATCTGGAGCTTTCATAGAATTTATTATACTGAGATGTAATTCATTAAGACTTTGGTGGCTGATGACACTAATTCCACAGTCAAAAGAGAGTATCGGTAATGACGTTGTTAAATGACTATTCTCACAGCACAGCTGATACTATTTGTTTGTATTCCAACTCCTTCAACAAAAACCACAGAAGGCAAAACTGCAGAAATGGATATTGCAGGAGATAATCAAAATGTGGAAGATGGGATATTTCGTAAAGTATTATTTTAAGATTTAAAAAATACGATTAAATTGAGAGATGTAATTTAAAATTCTCTCTCCATAACAGAGGAGAGAGCCCCAGAAATACCCAACACCTCTGGACTCCATGGTGGAGAATTCTCTTTTACTATGGATTTGCCTGAGTGGTTTCTATAAATAAACTTATTATTGTTTCTGAAAAGCAAAAAAAAAAAAAAAAAAAAAAAAAAAAGCTTGATTACTGGACCTATGGAAGGCTATTATATTAAAGATTCTTTAGGAAAAACCAATATATGAACATTTGAGTTTGACCACGAATGCACAAAACAGATCAGCTGCTTTTAGAAATCCATTATATACTAAGCTTTCATAGTGGCTATTTCTTTACTTTAAATAATCAAATAATACAGAATTATATAAAATTATATGTAAAATTAATGATAATACAAAACTGTAGGTCAATGACTGCTTTAAAAAGACATAAAAGGGGCACCTGGGTGGCTCAGTCGGTTAAGCGTCCAACTTCGGCTCAGGTCATGATCTCACAGTTCGTGAGTTCGAGCCCTGCGTTGGGCTGTGCTGACAGCTCAGAGCCTGGAGCCAACTCTGGATTCTGTGTCTCCCTCTCTCTCTGCCCCTCCCCTGCCTGTGCTCTGTCTCTCTCTCAAAAATAAATAAACATTAAAAAAATAAATAAATAAAAAGAGATAAAAATATAAAGCCAGTGTTTTGGCAGGCTTTGCCAACTGATAATTAAAGTAAAATAAATAGTCGCCAAGTTATAAATCAATGAGAATACTGGGTAAAAGCCATAGAAAAGTGCATGAATAAAATAATCTTTATCCTTTATAAGATTATTTCTCCCCCAAATTCATTATAAATAAGAATGGTCTTAGAAATACCTTCCGGTACTTCAGAAAAATGGATTCTAACCACAGTGCTGTACTAACATTCATCAAACCATTCAATCACTCATTATTTATTGAACATCCACTATGAGCAAAGCACTGTGTTAGGTATAGGTGACACAATGATAAATGAATAATCTCTATCCTCTCAAGACTCCTAGGTTTAACAGAGGAGGAAATGTAAGGAATACCCCTAATGCCTCAGTTTTATCAATAGTTTTTAGAAACATAATATTTTTGGGGGCATCTGGGTGGCTCAGTTGGTTAAGTGTCTGACTCTTGACTTTGGATTAGGTCATGATCTCACGGTTTGTGAGATAGAGCCCTGTGTTGGGCTCTGTGCTGACAGTGTGGATCCTGCTTGGGATTCTCTCTCTCTCTCTCTCTCTCTCTCTCTCTCTAAATAGATATATAAACTTAAAAAACAAAACAAAACAGTATTTTTTACAGAGGTGTTTCTCCATAACCCTTACACACAAAAAACAACAACTGGTAGTCAGCTGCATTCACCAACCCAGTGGGTAGAGGTCTATGGGAGACTGGCTTTCATATTGCAAGTTGTAACCTTTAAGAGGTCATGAAATCAATTCAGATTGCAACCAGCTAAAAATAATAAAACAGAATGGTTAAAAAAAAAACAAAACAGAATGGTTTAGTAAACATCAGCACTGTGTGTTGTATTGTTCAGTGAAATGCTTGTTTCAGAAGTAGAGAGAGAGAGAACTGCTTCCCTCTCTTCCTATATATACCTCTCATTCCCTTCCACCTGCCCCAAGACACATCCTTAAGCAGTCATCCAATCTGGGAAAAAAAAAAAAAAAAAAAAAAGGCATTTTGCTAGGAATTATGACATTTTAACAATAACTTGCAAAAGATGAATTCCAAATCAGAGCTGATCTAATTCAGTCTAATTGAAAATGTGTGGGAGAATCTGCTATTGCAGATTATGACTGCAGTAGGTTCCTGAATTATATATTTGAAAAAGTACTAAATGCTGAACACTGGTTTGCTTTAGAAGTAAACAATAAACACTATCTATAATTTGTCTGTTTCTTTACATATATATATATATATATATGTACTTAATATCATTTTTATATTTTTTCTAAGGCTTTATTTTCTTTGGGACCCTTTATCTTGTTAATCTTAGTTTTACTTGTCAGAATACTTCCCAGAAATGTAATCTCTGAGACATTATTGTAATGAAAACTTACATCATTAGCTAATTAATAGTGTTAATGACATTATTATACCTATTTCATTTAAATTTTTAAATGAGCATTTTCCACAAATCTAAAATATTCAGGAATATTATTACAAGTAACCATATAATACATGAATATAGGAAAATATAGAGTTTAAAATCTACTAACTGTAAATTGTTTATTATTTGAATAAATAACTTCCAATTTTTACTGTAATATTTAGTGCTGCGAGTATGCCATTAATATAACCCTCTTATTTCCTCAGGTAAAATTCCTTTAAAATTACTGGATCAGGGGCGCCTGGGTGGCTCAGTCGGTTAAGCGGCCGACTTCAGCTCAGGTCATGATTTCGCAGTCCGTGAGTTCGAGCCCCACAGTCGGGCTCTGTGCTGACAGCTCAGAGCCTGGAGCCTGTTTCAGATTCTGTGTCTCCCTCTCTCTGACCCTCCCCCGTTCATGCTCTGTCTCTCTCTCTCTGTCTCAAAAATAAATAAACGTTAAAAAAATAAACAAAATAAAATTACTGGATCAATTTTTTAAGGACGTTAACACAGGTTACCATACTATCCTCCCCAAGAGAGGTTCCATTTTCTAAGCGCGTGAGATTCCCCTTTTAAGGGTACTCTTGCCAGCAGTTTGAAAACAACAAAGAGACCTATGTAAAGGTAGAAAAAAGTTTAAATTTATATTTCTTTCATTATTAGGGAGAATACATGTTTTCATCTATTTCTCAACAATTTTCATGTGTTTTCTTGGAAAGAGTACAATCCTTCTACCTAGTCTCTAGAAGAGGAAGAAGGTATGTTCTCTTGGTAAGAGACCTTTCAAAAGTAAGGACACAAGCCCTTTCTCCTACATAACACAAGTATTATTTTTCAGTCTTCATTTATTTTTCCTAAATGGTTTCTTCCCCTACTTTTAATCAACAGATCAACAGATTAATCCCCAGACATAATCTAAAATTTCATCTGTATTTACTTTTAATAGCTTTATAGTTCTGTATTTACATTTACATAGGATCCATCTGAGTTTTATTCTGATATGCAGTGTGAAATATGGAAGTAATTATTTTCTCAAAATACTCAAATGATTATCACAGCACTGTTTGTTATCCAATCCACCTTTCCCCGTAATTTGCAAAATAAGCTTTACAACGAATATATTCTTAAATTCATGTGATTATGGGTCTTGAGCTTTGTATTTGATACCATTTATGAACTTTTTTTTGTGGGTTTTAATTGTTCTTGCCTCAGAATGCATTTTAAAATGTGATATGTATGTCTTCTCATTATTTCTTTTTATCAATCTCTTCAAAAATTGATTACTTTGTTTTTTTCCTTCTAGTTATATTACATAATTACTTTGTTCAGTTAAAAAAGAGCATGCTAGCAAGTAATATTACTTGATAGAAATAAAAAAATATGTAATATTGAATATTGCCTTCCAGGAACATGGGGTTTCTTCTTATGTATTAGTGAAGTTGAATGCTTTTCTTGATAATAGCCTCTGTACTATTCCTATTAAAATTATTCCAAGTAATTATATATTTTTGGTTGTTACAGTGGATGAGATTTTTTTCTTTTTTTGTGTGTTCTAACAATTCCAGTCCTTTGTGGTACACATATTTCTGAAATATATTTATCTTGTGTGCGCATGTGCGTGTATGCACGTTGCGTGCATGTGCAGGATAGGGCTAAATCCTACAGTAAAATAAAGCTCGACATGATACAGACCTTGTACTAATTGAGCTCACATGCTATGCTCTGCTATTTATTATTTTTTAAAATTAGACTATGTCCAACATGGGGTTCTACCTCACGACCCAGAGATCCAGAGTTGCATGTTACTACTGAGCCAGCCAGGGGCCCCATGTTATGCTAATTTTAAAAGAAAAGTTTGTACATGTACCTCTATTTTTTTTTGATATTTTTCACATTCCAGCTGGCACTGTGTGAGATTTCTTGCAGTTTCCTCCTGTATAAGTTGAACACGCTCACTTTCAAAAGATTTTAATTTACTTTGATGGAGATATTCTGTGACTTTGCTTTCTGAACTAAGTTGTAGTTCTCTGTACCTGAAAGAAGCAGAATGGTTATAAGACTGTACAGAAACTGCAATGATTTATATAAACATAAACACTACATCTACTTTTTCTATATTCCCATCTTATTATGTAGTTAATAACTTATATATTTATTCAGCAAAGCTCTTGTAAATAATTTAGATAGCCATATGTATGGAAATATGATAAGTCTGGAGAACAAAACACACCAATTAAACCACCTCTATGGTTCCTTTATTTTTATCCCTTCCACCCCCAAATAATTATTGCCTAGTATTAATATTTTGTAAGACATTTAAAATAAAAAAGAGTAAGTTTCAATTATATTGCTTAAAATGATTTAATTTCTATATATTTCGAAGGTCTTCTTAAATCTACAGCAAAACTGTTTCCAAGCTTGCTGTTTCTTTCTAAGTCTAAATAATGTCAGATGGAGGATAGCATGAAATATGCACCCTGAGCTGTAAATTCTTAGGACTTTTAGAAAATAAAATTCTAAGTTAGTAAATGTATACATGTATACATACATATATATATATATATATACACATATATATATATATATATATACACACAGATATTACAGGAAAACAGAATGTACAAATTACAAATAATGTACAAAATATATAACAAGTAGTCTACTGTAACACAGATAAGGAACAGTTTCTTCATTTCAGAGGTCTAACTAGTAATAAAACCTTTTCCATATATAAATCACCACATATTATAAATCTGAAAATGCTTCAAGATGATTATGTTCTAGAGAGGAAAACACACACATTATCTTGTCTTAGGGAGCTATTATGAATCCAATACAATGCTAGATATGTTATTAAAATTCATTTATTCAAATATTTTATTCAGCTAGTCACTATGCTAGACAAATGTATATATAATGGTAGACAAAATGTCCCCCCCTCCCTTAAACAAGTTAGTTTTCTGGGGAAGATAGGCAAATAAACATGAAAATTCAATAGAGTATGGCAAGTGCTTCAATAGGGTAATCCCTAGGTTCAATGGGAACGTGAAGGAGGGAGACATAACTTGGCTTATATAGGTGTGTGCGTGTGTTTGTGACGGGGGGTGGGGGGGTGGGGGCGGAGTGTATAATGTTTAGGATGGGAACCGCCATAGAGTGAAGAAATAAGAGTATATGTACGGCAGGGAAGCAGCAGAGAGTATAGTCTGTTTTATTCAGGGTATCTCATTTAATCCCTACAACAACCCTATTAGGGATTTTTTGCCAGATGAGGAACCTGAGGCTCAGAGATGTCAAAGAATTTCTTTAACAGGCAGAAGCTGCTAGTACATTTCAGGTTGGGTTTGAAGTCCAGCTGTATTCGACTCTACGGCAATGATCTTTCCACTACTACATGATATTCTTAACTGACATTTCTGAGACCAGATAAGCTTTTCAAAGGTCATTTTACCAAGTGACAATAACAATATCATTCAAAGTATAATCAGAGAAGACAGGTAGTAGGTATTTGCTCCTGGCTACTTCACTCTTGGCACTCTTTTAGCTTTGATGAAAACACCTGGCGTTCAAATTGGTGGAAGGTCAATGTATACTGGTACATATGATTTAATATCCAGGAAGGCTTTCAGGTGAATGTCAGCTTGTGGGCTTAACTTTTTGGGAAAGCTTATATATCTATATCTATCTATATCTATCTATCTATCTATCTATCTATCTATGAAGAAAATTATAAGAAGTTATATATAGATATGTATAACTATAGGTATATAAAAATATTCTTTGTATGGATAAGCAAACATTGACAAAATTTTTTATTGAGACATAATATATACACCATAAAAGTTAACCCTTTTAAGTATACAATTCATTTTTTTTAGTTTTTAGTATATTTACAAAGTTGTGTATCACCATTGTCTAATTACAGAATGTTTTTATTACCCAAATAAGAAATTCATGTCAATTTAGCAATCACTCCCCATTCCTCTCTCTCCCCAAGCCCTGCCTACCACTGCCCTACTTTCTCACTCTACGGATTGGCTTACTCTGGACATTCCATATAAATGGAATCGTATAATATGTGGTTTGCTGATGTTTTCAAGGTTCATCCACGATGTAGCATGAATTGGTATTCTACTCCTTTTTATACCTGAATAATATTCCATTGTATGGATATACCATATTTTGTTTATCCATTCATCAGTTGATGGACATACGGGTTATTCCCATTTTTTTGGCTATTATGAGTAATGCTGCTATGAACATTTATGTATTAAGTTTTTGGGTAAACGTGTTTTCATTTCTCTTGGTTATATACCTAGAAAAATAATAGGTTATATACCTAGGTCATATAGCCACCCTATTTCTCAGTTTTGAGGAATTGCCAAATCGCTCTCCAATGTGGCTGGACTATTTTACATTCCCACCAGCAGTTATAAGGGTGCCAATTTCTCCACATCCTTATCAACACCTATTATTATCTGTTTTTCTTTTATTATAGCCATGCTCATAGGTATGAAATGGCAAAAAAATTCTTTCACTCAAACACTTATTAATTCAACATTTTACTGATGTGAAAATACTCCCTGGGGAAGGTGGTTTTATAAATATAATTGTATACGGTGTGAGAAATCAGTATGTATTTTGTATGCTAAACTAGGGAAGACACTAGACTGCATTATACAAAAAAATTCTAGTTAAGTCATTTAGAATGTGATGTTGATCTTTAAAATTGCTTTGAAAAGATTAAACTGCAAAGTCTGCCTTTTTATGGATTCAAGACATTGTAGGTAATCAATGCCAACTCCAAATAGGAAATTAAAGCCTTAGCTTTTAGCTCCACCTGTTCTTATTTATTACCCAACACTTGAAAGTTACTTTCAGCACTATTACTCTCCCCCCATATTGAAAACTTAAAAAAACAATAGTTATCTCTGAGAAATTTGAGAGCACTACATTTAATAAATTGATAATTCTGTAAGTCAAATGATAATTCTACAGGACTAATCTACTCCTATGTTGTTTGTACAATGAAAGAATCTGCTTCTAATCATCATGCCTGTGTAATAATTAATTTATTAAAGTGAACTGTGAAGATGCTGAAGAAACATCAGAGCTGCAGAAGCAGTTCCAGCAGTGAGGAACGGACCAGGACAAGAGCACAGCCTAACAGTCTCAGTCTCAGTCTCAGGTAATTCCCACTTTGTGTTTTGCTAATGTAACCTGTCACATTTTACTTTGCTGACTCAGACTTCTCATCTTATCCTCATAATATGAACACCTTATTTGAACTAAGTCATTATTATTCACATGTTAACAACCTTATGTTTGACATTCTAATTCAGCACAGTTACCTTAAGAGGTTTAATTTCCTATAAAGTTAAAAGTATAATCAGAATCTTCAAGAATCCTCACAATGATCTCATCCCAGGCCTCAATTTAGCTAGGTTACGCTACATTTGTAACTGGGTTTTCAGTTTTCATAAGACTCACCCATATATCACATACTACTTTAAAAAAACAGTAATATAAAGTCCTAGAATTAATTTTATTTGCTCTTATGGAATACACTACAACAGACTACAAAAAATTTTTTTTTGTATGTTTTTATATATTTTTGAGGGGGGGAGAGAGAGAGAGAGAGACAGAGAGACAGAACGTGAGTGGGGGGGGGGAAGGGCAGAGAAAGAGAGGGAGACATGGAGTCCAAAGCAGGCTCCAAGCTCTGGGCTGTCAGCACAGAGCCCAACGCGGGGCTTGAACTGATGAACGTGAGATCATGACCTGAGCTGAAGTTGGACGCTTAACCGACTGAGCCACCCAGGTGCCCCTACAACAGATTTTTAAGCTGGACATATGAGGAGAAGAAAGGTGAAAAGGTGAAAACCACCTATTAAATAGGGAGCTGCCAACCTGCTGACCCCTAGGAAGTGCCCCCAGGCCCTGGCCAATTCACCCCAAGCAGCACGGCAAATTCTGCAATCCTGAGAAATAACTGTGGGAAAGAGGAGCATGGCAGTCAATCCTCAGAAATGGGAGAACGAATTTAAACAAAAGCACTGTCTAAAATACTGAGTAACAAGAGGTTTTTATAACAGTATTTACATGAGCAGACTTAACATACACACTACGGTGAAGGTTTTGCTCATTATACTCTGATGTATTAAGCCAAGAAGTATATATGACTTATTCCCAACTCTAGCAACAAGGTTATCATTGGGTAAAATGGTGAAGGACCTATGTATTATTAACCTTTTATTTAAACTCAGTTTTTATTTTTCAACAAGAAGTAACAACTGATCTTTGAATTTTGTCCACAAAATGTTCATGGCTATCCCGATATTAAAAGTGGATATTGATTTGGAATCATTATCTAATCTCATTTGATAGATAGCCATTCTAAGGCAAAATATCCAAAATAGATTGTATTCAGTCATGAGGTTCCTATAATCACCAGGACCAGGAAGTGGTCCTTCCATTAAGAAATTTTGAAAGCTTGTTCAATCTGGAGGGAAGGCGGAGCAACCGTTGAGGCAAGCATCCGTCTGCGTGCCAGAGGACAGCTGTGTGCAGAGAAAGAGTACAGGAAGTAAAACCTGCACAAGGAAGATTGGCAAAAGAAGCTAAGCAAAGTAATAGGATTTCCAGTTACTGGCAAGGGTTCAGGGAAGGATTTTTAGGAGTCAGGCATTAGGCAGATTAACTGAGAGAAAGGACTGAAAGGTAGTCTGGGTCAATACAGAGAATATACTGTGGGGCTCAGAGGAAGACATGGGAGCAAACAGTCATATGACTGGACCACTGCATCCTTTGTGCGAGGGGGATAATCTAATTCTAAATTTCACAAGCCAAGGGGGCTGAGACTGCTGATTAACTTGCTACATGTAAGAGGAGTGCTTTGAAACAGATGGGACCCAGATCTCCAGATAGGAAGGCTTTGGTGGAATTTGCTGTGGGAAATGGAAGTTGACAAGGGCAGAAGCTGACCTCTCTAATCACCTGAGAAGCCATCTTGCCCACACAGGTGGGCTACAAATCCCATTTTACTTTGCTGTCTCAGATTCCTCTTTCTGCTTGTTCTGTTAATAAGGCCTCAGTGAGTTGATGTTCAGTTCCTTTTCAAATTACTCATTTTGGTGGAGCTAATAACTAATCCATACCTTAACTACTTTTGTGCCTGCTATTTCTAATTCCCAGGGGTAAGACTCATTTTCATTCTTTTTACAGAGAATTTTGGTTGTGTTTCTTTTTTTTTCTTAAAAAAATTTTTTTTTTAATGTTTATTCTTGAGAGAGAGAGAGAGAGTGAGCATAAGCTGGGGAGGGGCAGAGAGAGAGAGACAGAGAGACAGACAGAGAGAGACAGAATCCTAAACAGGCTCCAGGCTCTGAGCTGCCAGCACAGAGCCCAATGCGGGGCTTGAACCCACGAACCGTGAGATCATAACCTGAGCCGAAGTCGGATGCTTAACCGACTGAACCACCCAGGCGCCCCTTGGTTGTGTTTCTAGACTTGTACCACACGCATTTCTAGACCTGTATCACATGTTCAAAATGCCTCTGGATAAATTACTGAGTAATTAACCAAACTCTGAGATTCACTTACTTGAATTAAGAATGGGGGATAAAACTGTTGCTTTGGATTTTCTGCTTCTGTGGCTGAGGAAAAGCTAACTGCCTTAGGTTAAAGATACAAAACCACTAAGTTTTCCATTATGTCTAATGTTTTTTTTTTTTTTTCTGGTTCTCAACATTATATATCTGTATATATTTATAGATCTATATCTAATATAACATTAACTAGTGTTCTACCAACTATGTATTTAAAGCATACGGAGTATGAGGTACAAGAAGACATGATTCTTTTTACAAAAGTATATTTTAAATTTCTTCTTTTAAAATTGCTATTTTATATAGGGTTAACTTTGCATTAACCAAAATATTTCATTCATCAATACCTAATTCACTTAAAAATATTTATTGTGCACCTAACTGTGTTAGGTATCAATTATTAGGTACCAGCGAACCACAAATAGCATCACTATTCTTCAAAGAACTTACATTCTAATGGTGGGAGATAAACAAATGGAGGGTGATAATGCTAATAAATTCTAATGATAATAATAATGTAGAGTGAGGGAATAGGGAATGATATTGATATTAGTGGTGGTCCTATTTTAAAGAGGTTGGGCAGGGAAGGCATTTCTCTGTTAAGGTGATATTTGAGTAAAGACAAGCATATTAGGTTCACTAAAACTTGTATTTAGAATTTAACTAATTGATTAATAAGAAAACATTTACGGGCCATGCATCATATTTAAAATTTATATAATATAGACACTTTCTGTTTAAAGAAGAGATAGGATATCAAATATATGAAGGCAAAAGAAGTCATTCACTCCTATTTGAAACTTGGTAACTTAAACCAGTAGTTAAAATTATGCACCAAAACTACACTAATGGATTTATTAGAGAGTCTAATCTACATGAATTGCAATTAAAAGAAAGAGGCGGGGAGCATGGATGGCTCAGGGTTGAGCATCCTACTCTTGATTTTGGCTCAGGTCATGATCCCAGGGTTGTGGGATTGAGCCCCGCATCAGGCTCTGTGCTGAGTGTGGAGTCTGCTTAAGATGCTCTCTCTTCTCTCTCTCTCTCTCTGCTTTTCCCCTGATCATGTGCGTGTGTACGTGCATATGCACTCTCTCTCTAAAAAAATAAAAAATAAGAAATAAATAAAAGAAAGAGGACCCAGTTTTTAAAAATGAACTGGTGATAATCAGGATGAGTGCAACTATTTTACAGGGCTAGGAAATAGATACTTATTTGAACAAACAATTCTGTTACTGTTTCATTTTTATACTTAGGTAATTAATAAGCTACATAAGAAATGTCCTTTCACTGTTTATAACCTCTGTCTTTTTAAAAATGTCTTTTTAATTTTTGTACTGATTATATAATAATAGGAGAAAAATATCATTTATAAGCTCATAATGGTAACTGCTGTTTAAGTTTTTATATATTTCCTTCTCATCTTTTCTGCACAATTAAAAATTTTCAAATTTATCTTCAATTCTGTAAGTACTTTATCAAATCCATTCTTCAGAGTGAAAGCTTCAAATATTACAAATAACAATTAAAGACCTTTTCATCACCACTCTCAACTTCATTTCTCCTTTTAGAGATAAACACTGTTACCAGTTTTCTGTGTATTTTTCCAGAGTTTTTTTAAAACAATGCACATGTATTATACACAGAAGGATATATCGGTCTCTTTTTTCTTTTTATTAAAATGGCATCATGTCACAAATACTCTATAAATTATTTTTTTCACTTAAGAATATGTTCTGGGATCTTTCCCTGTCTGTACCTCATTCCTTTCATTTGCTATAGAGGTGATCACAATGCAGACAGATTATTTAATTTCAACCCATTTATTTAATTCTAAACTGATGAATGTTCAGATTATTTCCAATTTTTTTATTACATACAGTGCTTTCAAGACTATCCTAAATAATGCTTCCCATGCACAAGTAAATGTTTTTCTAGGAGAGAGATCATGAAGTAGAATTGTTGGGTCAAAGGATTTAAATTGTTGGTTTTTTTTTTTTTTTTTTAATGTTTATTTATTTTTGAAGGAGAGAGAGACAGAGTATGAGCTAGGGAGGGGCAGAGACAGAGAGTATGAGCCGGGCAGGGGCAGAGAGAGAGGGAGACACAGAATCCGAAGCAGGCTCCAGGCTCTGAGCTGTCAGCATAAACATGGGGCTCGAACTCACGAGCCGAGCAGTGAGATCATGACTTGAGCTGAAGTCACGCGTTTAACTGACTGAGCCACCCAGGTGCCCCTAGGTGAAAGGATTTTAAATTTTCATAGATTTTACCCAATTTTCTCCAAATAGCCATATAGTATTGAAACATGACCAAAAGTGTATGAAATATGGTTTCTCCACATCCTCACCAATCTTTGATATTCTCATACATAAAATGTTTACTATGCACATTATATATGTAAATCATACCTTCATATAGTTTGAGGTCCTTGTTTTCACTGATAGAACTTAAAAGGCTTCTATGCTTCTAATCCCCTTTCATAAGTAGTATTGGCCCCATAATTTTCCGTTGAGTATTTTTCTATTGTTAGACATTTAAATTCTCCCTAATCTCTTTTTTCACACCAAATAGTAGCACCCAGTTTATTCGCCCACCTAATGCAATGGTTTTACTCTGAATTTTCAAAACAAAATATATCTTTGAAGGAGAATAAGGCCTTTACAGTTAAGGGCTGCTGCAAGGACTATGAAGTAACCCTACTGAGCAATGCCAGGATGGCTGGGAAAAGTGTAGGGGCCCCAAATATGCCTGTTTTAGTAGAGGATATTCTCTTTTGGATCCATATATTCTAATGTGTTTCTTTAAAACATATAAACTTGGGGCACCTGGGTGGCTCAGTTGGTGGAGCATCTGATTCTTGATTTTGGCTCAGATCATGATCTCACAGTTTTTGAGTTTGAGCCCCACTTCGGGCTCTGTGCTAGAGCATGGAACTTGCTTGGGATTCTGTTTCCCGTTCTCTCTGCCCCTCTCTGGCTTGCTCTCTCTCTCTCAAAAAATAAAAATAAAAATAAAAATAAGCTTAATATATAAACTTGACTCATTACTTAACATACATATTTAGACATGTACTATGAATATATCTAAAATCATATAAGGATATTCACATTTATGTAAAAAGAAAAGAAAAAGCATAAATCTTAAAAAAAAATGGTATCACTGTAGGTAAAGATATCTGGGAAAAGGGAAGTTGTTGTAAAAGTTGTTTTTATATTACATGATTTTTTTTTGACTTATAAGTAATTTTCCTAACGGCAACTCAAAAGTCTTTGATATAGGCAAATTTAAAAAAATGAAACATTATCTACTTTCAATATAAATAATTCTGGTTCAGATATATTTTACTTCTCATAATAAAGTGTTATTAACCAAGTAAGGTATGAAGTATGTAGTATCAACGTCTAGTAGAGTAAATCTTGGTTGGTTAGTTTTTTAATATCCTGAAACTGTATGAGAGATCTCTGATCCCAAGAATACACACTGGTGTTCTACCATACCCAATCTACAGTACTTAATGGGTACTTCAAAAAAGCGAAAGCAAAACAAAACAAAACAAAACAAAAACCAAAAACCAAAATGCTCCAAAACCCCTGAAACACACAAAAAACAAAAAACAAAAACCCTAAAGCAAACAAACCCCATGACAATTTGTACATATTATTTATCTGAAATTGCTTTCTTTTCATTGAAATCAAAATAGAAAATGTTATTTTAGAGATTTTTTTTGCATTATTGTTATTTGTTCCACCAACTACTTTCTCTCACTTTTTGTCATCTCGATACCAGTAAATTTTAAAACATATTCCTTGATACCGAATCACAACTATTTTTAATAAAAATCAGGAGAGTAATTACTTAAGTTCAAAAATATGCATATAAAATTATAGAGAATCAGAGTTCTGGTAATTCTGATCTTTTCCTTTCAATTGTTAAATTTTCTAAATTGAAAGCAGATAGAGAAAATTTATAAAAATAATCATCATTGTTGCAACACTGGTTACTATAGGACAAGAGAAAGGAATTTAAAAGGCACTTGGGTATTTCTCCAAATGTTTCTGCCATTTAGATGATTTCTTCAGCAAGTTCACTGTTCAGCTGTAATACTACATCTGTCATTTTTGGCTTACAAACTAATTCTTACATGCATGTGAGAAATCTTTTTTTGCTGGGTTAAAAACGCTGAGTATGTTTAACAACTGCACCATGGATTTATAAGAATTTCAAGCATGCATTTAGAGTAATTCAATGCATCTATCATATCATGATCAAATAAAATATGTAATGTCATTAATAAACAATATGTGGTAATATTTGGCCATCTTATAAAGGCAAAAAATAGGTACTGCAGGTATGTGAGGATAAAAGTACTTAAGTGAAATAAATGAGAGGAATGTTGCCTTAAAATAAATCAAAGCATGCATGAGATAAAATTAGAGAGAAATATTTTATAATAGTGTTTGTATGGGTAGCTATTTTGCCTTATGTGGCAACGTGACAACAAACACTTAAAATTGAGCTTGAATCATCCTCCGAACCAAGAGTATTTATTACATCAGTGCTTGACAGCACTCAAACTATTTCCTGCTGCCTTTAATATATACTGCAGAATGTTAGGGTACATTAAAAAAATCAGAATATATAACACGGAATCCAAAATAGTTATAGGATCTCTGTAGTTTCTTCTTGATTTTGCTGTGAACCTAAAACCACTCTAAGAAAAAAAGTCACAAGAAAAGGTGCTTTTAGAGGATGCTTTTATGGACTAGTATCAAGTATGAACAATAGAATGGAGGCCAATCATAGTTTTCCATAATATATAGCTCAAAGAAGGAAATCAATTTACCACAGTTGTAAAAGATATTTAGACCAACTTCCATTTAAAGCTGCAGCTCTGGTTCAATATTCGCAAATCAATCAACATGATACACCACATTAATAAAAGAAAGCATATGAACCATATGATCCTCTTAATAGATGCAGAAAAAGCATTTGACAAAATATAGGATCGTTTCTTGATAAAAACCCTCATCAAAGTAGGGATAGAGGGAACATACCTCAAGATCATAAAGGCCATACACAAAAGACCCACAGCTAATATCCTCAATGGGGAGAAACAGAGCTTTTTCTCTACAGTCAGGAACAACACAGGGATGTCCACTCTCACCATTGTTATTTAACATTGTACCGGAAGTACTAGCTTCAGCAATTAGACAACAAAAAGAAACAAAAGGCATCCAAATTGGCAAGGAAGAAGTCAAACTTTCACTACTCGCAAATGACATGTAGAAAGCCCAAGACTACACCAAAAAATCACTAGAACTGATACATGAATTCAGAAAAGTCGCAGGAGTAAAATCAATATACAGATATCTGTTGCATTTTTATACACCAACATTGAAGCAGCAGAAAGAGAAATCAAGGAATCGATCCCCTTCACATTTGTACCAAAAACTGTAAGATATGTAGGAATAAACCTAATCAAAGAGGTAAAAGATCTATACTCTGAAAAGTATACTTCTGAAAGAAACTGAAGAGGACACTAAGAAATGGAAAACATTCCATGCTCATGCATTAGAAGAACAAATATTGTTAAACTGTCTATACTACCCAAAGCAATCTACCTATTTAATGCAATCTCTATCAAAATACCACCAGCATTTTTCACAGGGCTAGTACAAACAATCCTAAAATTTGTATGGAACTACAAACGACCATGAATAGCCAAAGCAAACTTGAAACAAACAAACAAACAAACAAACAAAAACAAAAAACAAAGCTGGAGGCATCACAATTCTGGATTTCAAGCTATGTTACAAAGCTGTAGTGATCAAGACAGTATGGTACCGGCACAAAAACAGATACATAGACCAACGGAACAGAACAGAAAACCTAGAAATGGACCCACAACTGTATGGTCAACTAATCTTTGATAAAGCAGGAAAGAACATCCAATGGAAAAAAGACAGTCATTTCAGCAAATGGTGTTGGGGAAACTGGACAGCAACATGAAGAAGAATGAACCTGGACCACTTTCTTATACCATACACAAAAATAAACTGAAAACAGATGAAAGATCTAAATGTGAGACAGGAAACAATCAAATTCCTAGAGGAAAATATAGGCAGCGACCTTCATGACTTCAGCCGCAGCAACTTCTTACTAGACACATCTCTGGAGGCAAGGGAAACAAAAGCAAAGACGAACTACTGGGACTTCATCAAGATAAAAAGCTTCTGCACAGCGAAGGAAACAATCAGCAAAACTAAAATAGACAACTGATGGAAAAGATACCTGCAAATGACATATCTGATAAAGGGTTAGTATCCAAAATCTATATAACATTTATCAAACTCAACACCCACAAAACAAGTAAATCCAGTGAAGAAATGGGCAAAGACATGAGCAGACACTTTTTCAAAAGAAAGCATCCAGATGGCTAACAGACACATGAAAAGATGCACAACATCACTCATTATCAGGGAAATACAAATCAAAACCACAATGAGATACCACCTCACGCCTGTCAAAATGGCTAAAATTAACAACACAGAGAACAACAGATGTTAGCAAGGATGCAGAGAAAGAGGAACCCTTTTGCACTGCTGGTGGGAATGTAAACTGGTGTTGCCACTCTGGAAAACAGCATGGAGGTTCCTCAAAAAGTTAAAAATAGAACTACCCTAAGACCCAGGAATTTACCCAAAGAATACAAAATACTGATTCGAAGGGATACATGCATCCCAATGTTTATAGCAGCATTATCAACAGTAGCCAAACTATGGAAAGAGTCCAAATGTCCACTGACTGATGAATGGATAAAGCGGTATGCATGCGTGTACGTACACACACACGCCCACACACCCCCCCCCCACAGTATGGAGTATTACTCTGCCATAAAAAATAATGAAAGCGTTTTTGCAATAATGTGGTTAGAGCTAGAGTGTATTATGCTGACTGAAATAAGCCAGTCATAGAAAGACAAATACTGTATGATTTCACTCATATGTGGAATTAAAAAAAAGAACAGAACAGATGAATAGAGGGGAAAGGGAACAAAAAGCAAGAGGGAAGCAAACCATAAGAGACTTAACTATAGAGAACAAACTGAGGGTTGATGGAGGGAGGTGGGTGGGGTAATGGGCCAAATGTGTGATGGGCATTAAGGGGGGCACTTATTGTGATGGCACTGAGTGTTATATGTAAGTGATGAGTCACTAAATTCTACACCTGAAACCAATTTTAGCATATATGTTAACAAAGTAGAATTTAAATAAAAACTTGAAAAACACCAGGCAAACACTACAAATCTTAACACAAAACTATTCTGAGAGGATACAGAATTCCATGAGGATTCTAGGAAACTCCTGAATAGGGATTTAGAAACCAGAGTCCTGGGTAGAGCTGAACCATTACCAAGACTTTCTCTTTTCCAAGGGTGAGCACGACCCTAAGCTTCATTTTATCTCCACCAACCAAGGATAACCAACAGAACTCCTTGTGGAACTTCTAAGAACTCTAGATGTCATGACTCTACCTTAGACCTACTGAATCAAAATCCCTGAGGACAGACTTGGGAATGTTGAGTTCTGAGTGATAAAATGGGCTAATATAAGTAAAATGCTCACATAGCGCCTTGTACAATTAAAAAAAATGTAAGTTACTCAAGTTCAAGACTGTTGTTTAATGCACCTTTGGATTCTTAGAATCTAGTATATCACCTGGTATATATCACAAGCTTTTAATGAATGTTTACAGAATTAAAGAATGAAGTCCTATTAACCATTTTTAGGTGTCATACAGTTTAAATTACTAAATATGTTCAAGCCAGGGTGAAAAACACTAAAGTATCATAAATTAATTGGATAAGGGGTAGTCTTTTCTGAAGTATGACAAAACCAGTGAATCAACATGATTATTTCCAGGTTTAGGTGTCAGTGTAGGATGAAAACAATAGGGAGTGAAGAAAAAAGAAACCAAAATGATTGTAGGATAGGTATAGCTGAACTACAAAAAAGATTAAAGTTTTTAACACTGTACAGTTTGGTTAACGACTGTGTTGGAGACATGACAACATTTTAAAAACATTTTAAAAACAAATGCAAAAGAGGAAGCAAAGTTAGTGTGATATGACAGTGAGATATACCTAAGATCTGTAATGAGTTAAAGTAGTGGCAAAATGTACACACAATTTTAGGAATGTAAGCGCAACTCACTAGCTTACCCACACGAATATAACGAGGTCTATCATGAGGGCATGTAAAACAGAATGAAGAAAACATAAGACAATAATGAAAAGAACTACATCACTTTGTTAGGTGTACTTCCCCATCTCTAAATTTCTCTCATCAGGCTTAATGGACTAAAAAACTGCTTATTAGTTTTTCTGTAAACTACTACCTTGGGATTTTCAAATAAGCAGATACAAAATATACTGTTATGCCAGTTTACACAGTTAGTTAACACATATGTTATAATCAGATTTTTATTTTCTATAGTTATTTATCAAATGAGAACGCTTATAAAATTCTGGAAAATGTCTACATCCCAACGTATCTATTTAGCAATCTATTTATGGCTACATGCATACATTCAGGATAAATATGAAATAATAAAGTACCCAACATAATCAAAGAAAGTCAATAAATAGTAATTGAATGAAAATATTAACATTTTAACATCCTACAATTATTATTTTGAAGAAATGCCTTTTCCTCTTAAATATTTTCTTAGCCCTCACTCTTCTCCCTACACAGTTCCTATGCTTCCCCATCTCAAAAACTATTGCTCCTCCTTTCTAGGTTGGTAGAAAATTGGTGCTTTTATTATTGCCCTGTCTCTACCTTTTCTCTCACTTGCTTTTGTAACCAAGAACCAAAGAAGTGGTTGAGGGACCTGTGGTCACAGAACCCTAAAGGCCTTTATGAAGAAAAAATGTGAACTGGTATGGCTTGTCAGCATGTGTAGAGACCAATACAAAGGAAAGGCACCGAACACTGCAGTGCCTTAGATTTATATTTGCTTTCCATGTATATGTATTTTTCTTTTCATGTAACCATCTCTAAAACTCTAACATAGAATTTAGGATTACTCTTTTTAGAAATAAAATGACTCAGAAAGGTTAATTAATTTGCCCAACTAAGTAGTAATGCTGGAGTTTGCATCCAAGACTGCCTCAAATTTCTGGGTTCTTACACCTTAACGTACGTACTGTATCCAAGAAAGAAAAAAAATATTTTAACAAAGTTAAAATAAAGCATGTACCCAAAACCCACACACAATGTTTCACAACACACCATTGGCAAGTACATCTGGACACAGACAGCTACAGGAGGAAGAGACTAGAGACAAAGAACATGACTGAAAGGTGAACAGAGAAGAAAACAGGTGAGGGCTCCCACAAAAAGAATAAAACACACAAAGGCTCTACCTGGGCAGAGGAAAACCTGTGTGTTAGGTCAGAAGTTTAAGGAGGGTTGAAGGTCATTACAGGGTGCTACGGCTGTCACAGAAGGAAGCTGAGAGGTTATTTCCCTTTGCTTCGGCTCTGTGTCTTACCAATTAGGAGTGAATGTAAGATAAGGCTTTTCCTTCAAAATTATTCTTAAGACAAAAAGGGGGTCACTTTTTTGAGTTCTTATAAAATCTGAGTATTCTCTCAACTACTTTATCTTGATAAATAAAATACTTTTTAGGGAAGACACATTGGCTTGCAAAGACCATAATCAACGCAAATTCTGAATGCTGATACTGTTCATTTGAAGGAATCTATAAACACGAAAACAAAGACATTTCGCATTGATTTCATAAATATTTCTAGGATGCAGCTTTACAACTACACTGGAAACAGGCTTTAAAGATTACTTTAAAAAGATATCTAAGTCAATCACATTCTGAAGATCACAAACATACCAAAAGAAGAAACAAAATTTTTTTATTTGAATGGATACTTGTGGCTAAAGATAAAAATTCAGTGACAGTATCACCAAGGGAGTCAGTGAAAAAATTTAAGAAGCAGTAAAGGTGATGTGTTTTGGAAAACGGTGTAAGACAATTCAGAAAGTGCCTCAGGTGATCTTGAAGGTTCATGTGATGAGACTGAAGAGTTTGTTTACATAATGTAATTTTACATGTTTACATGTAACTCAAGTAAGCAAGGATTCTGAAGCCAGATGTGTGGGTTCAAATTCTACACCTGCCCCTTACTACCTGTCTCAGTTTGTGTATCTGTAACATGGGGATAATAACAATCTTATCATAAGAAGATTAAATGAGTTAATATTAGTAAAATACTTAAAAATGCTGGTACAGTTAAGTACTATGTTAGTAGCTGCTGAATAAAATGAAATATTCAAGAATTCCTTAAAGATTCCTTAAAAAACAAAAACAAAAACAAAAACAATAAAGCTGGTTGTGGGAAAAATGATAAGCGACCTTACATGCTTTTTTTTGGCCAAACAGTTCCATTTTTCAGTCTAGCCAAAATGTCCCATCATGTTTCATATGTTTGCCTATAAACAGTGACATGTTTTAATTGTTTAAAATATGGAAATTTTAGATGCATAGAATTTGATTTTCTTCCAGTTGGTGGAATGTTAAGTTAGCCTTACCAGGAAGCAGAACTGTCTTCAAAGTCATATACTTTTCCATTTCCTCAACATGGGAAACAGCACTGCTGATACCTGGGAAGGACTCTATAAATGGTGACCTATCTACTAAGACCTGTGAATGGTTGTAGAGGAAGAGATGGATAACTGGTTAGTGAACACTGCTACTTAATTTCAGCTGTTGAAAAGCTGGCATAAATGCTTTAGATAAATGGGGCAGCAAAGTGTTTCTATAAAGGGCCAGAGGAGTAAAAATTTTAGGCTTTATAGGCCATATGGTCTCTGTTGCAACAACCCACCTGTGCACTTGTTAGCACAAAAGCCAAGTGTATATATATAAACCAATGAGTATAGTTGTGTTTCAATAAAACTTTATGGACACTAATATTTGAAGTTAATATAATTTTCATGCATTATGATGTATTCTTCTTCTTTTGATTTTGTTCCTAATAACTAAAAAATACAAAAACCATTCTTAGCCTGCAAGTTGCAGAAAAACAGATGGCAGATTGGATCTGGTCTGCCTCTGGTTTGCATTGTCAATCTCTGATTTGAATTAAAAGAAGCTGCAGAACATTAGTGACAGCATGCTGATCAAGCCCATGACCTGGCTCTTACTGCTGCTTAGAATAAATTTATTCACATCTATTAGGCCACTATATTCTCTCTACTGGTTGTTCTAAAAATTGTTTTTTATTAAGTCTTTCAGATCATTCAGAGCCCACTTCATTCTTATTTGGCTTTCTCTTCATTGAGATCAGTATCTATCCAGCAAAGGTTCCTTCTGGTTCCCTTCTAACTCAAAACCTCTTATATTTTTAAAAAGTTTTTTGAAAATGTTTTATTTATTTTTGAGAGAGAGGAAATGTGAGCAGGAGCGGGGGGAGAGACAGAGAGAGAGAGAGGGGGAACAGAAGATCTGAAGCAGGCTCTGCACTGACAGCAGCAAGCCTGATACAGGGCTTGAACTCACAAACTCTGAGATCATGACCTGAGCCCATGTCAGACGCTCAACCAACTGAGCCATGAAGGCACTCCTCGAGGAAAAACCTCTTTTTACCCTGTTTTCCTTTCTTTTCCTACACTCCTATATAACACTCCTTCTCTGATTCAAGGATCACAATTCTCCATTTAACCTGTTGATACTGCAACACTTTAACTTCTCAATGATCACTTCCTGATTACGTTTTCAAACTTTTCCTTTCAAAGTGCCTCTCTTCTGCTCACAAACATGCTTAGTAATCCTGTGTCCTAAAAAAGAGTAAAAAGCTCAACTTTTACCTAACTCTGTTAAGCTATCCTATCCTGTTAAGCTAATGGACCCTCACCCCTTTACCCATTTGTTTACAGTTGCTGCTTCCGTATCTTCACAATTTAACCTCTTGCAAGCTAGTTTCCACTTTCAAAAGTCATCTGAAAACAGAGATCTTAAATTAAAAAAAAAAAAAAATTTTAATGTTTTTATTTATTTTTGAGACAGAGAGAGACAGAGCATGAGCAGGGGAGGGGCAGAGAGAGCGGGAGACACAGAATCCGAAGCAGGTTCCAGGCTCTGAGCTGTCAGCACAGAGCCCGACGTGGGGCTTGAACTCACAGACTGTGAGATCATGACCTGAGCTGAAGTCGGACGCCCAACCGACTGAGCCACCCAAGCGCCCCGAGATCTTAAATTTTTAATTATTTTTTTGGTTTACCCTCCCACCCCTGCCATAAAAGTAGAGATTTGAATATTGGCACAACCATCCACTGCCTATTCTTTTTTTCCCCTCACTTAAAAGCTTTATTGGGATATAATTTACATATGTAAAATTCACCACTTGTAAGTGTACATACAGGTCTATGAATTTTGACAACATGTCTACAGTCACGTAATTGTGACCACAACAATCATGATACAGAACATTTCCATCATCTCCCCCAGATTTTCTGTGCTGCTTTGAAGTCAATTCCTTCATCCTACCTCTGGTTCCTGGCTACCACTGATCTGCTTTGTCATTAGTTTTGCCTTTTCTAGAATGTCACATAAATGGAATCAAACAGTATATAATCTTTTGTGTCTGCTTCATTCATTCAACAAAGTGCTTTTTAAAAGATTAATCCATGTTGTTGCATGTATGAGTAGTCTGTTCTTCTTTAATGCTAAGAGTAGTCCACGATGGTATGTGCCAAAATTTGTTCATTCATTCGCTAGCTGATGCACGTTGGGTTGTTTTCAGTTTGGGGCCATTACGAATAAAGCTGCCAAAAAGCACTGACATTCAATTCCTGGGTGGACATGTTTTTATTTCTCTTGGGTAAGTAAATAGAAATAGAATCGCTGGATCATACAATAAGTATATCATAAAACTGCCAAATCGTTTTCCAAAGTGACCGTACGGGTTATGCATTCATACAAGCAATGGATGGTCCAGCTGATCCACGATCTTGCCAACATCTGGTAGTATCAGTCTTAAAATCTAGCCATTCTAGTAGTTGTAGTGGTATCTAATTGAGATTTTAGTCTTCATTTTCCCTGATGTTGGGCATCTTTTATTTTGCTTATTGGTCATTTACATTTCTTCTTTTGTAAAGTACCTATTTAAACCCTTGGCCATTAAAAAAATTTTTTTTTAAGGCAGGCAGTTTGTCTTCTTGAGTTGTAAGAGTTCTGGATACTTATCACATGTGTATTTGGCAAATATTTTCAAGTCTGTGGCTTGCCTTTTCCTTTCTTATCAGAAGAACAAAATATTCTTATTTTGATGAAATCCAATGTAACAAAAGTTTTTTCTTTATGGTTCATGCTCTCTGTGTCTATGTAATCTTTTTGTGTGTGTGGGTGTGTCTATGTAATCTTTGATTAACTTAAGGTTACTAAGATTTTCTCTTATCCTTTTTCTAGTTTTCTTTTTTTTAATTAATTTTTTTTAATGTTTGCTTATTTTTGAGAGAAAGAGACAGAGCATGAGTGGGGGTGGGGGGGCAGAGAGAGAGAAGGAGATGCAGAATCAGAAGGAGGCTCCGGGCCCCGAGCTGTCAGCATGGAGCCTGACGCGGGGCTCGAACTCACAAACTGTGAGATCATGACCTGAGCCGAAGTCAGACGCCCAACCGACTGAGCCACCCAGGCGCCCCTGCTTTTTCTAGTTTTCTAAGTCTGACTTCCTGTATTTAGATCTGTAAGTGATTACAAATTAATTTTTGTATTTTATGTGAGGTAAGGGTTGAGGTTCAATTTCTTGTATATGGATATAAAAATATTCCAGCATGTTGAATTCAACAATTCCTTGAATTACCCTGGCACTTTCATTCTTCTTAAAAACTGTTTTGGATATTCTGGGTCTGTGAATTTTCATGCATATTTTAGGTTAGCTTGTCAATTCTACAAAAACAAACAAACAACTTGCTTACTTTTTTCATCAGGATTGCACTTAATCTGTTAATCAGTTTGGGCACACCTGATACTTTACCAACACTGAATGTTTCATTCTATAAACATGGTTTATCTCTCCACTTATTTAAGTCTGCGTTACTTTTTCTCAGCAATATTTACTAGTTTTCAGTATACAGCTTGTGCTTGCTTAATTTATTTCATCTTTAAGTTTTTAATATTTTTTAAGTATTTATACCTACTTAATACTTATACTATACTTAAATACTTAATGTTTAAGTATATACTATAAATACTTAATACTTAATACTAAGTATTAATACTAATTATTAATATTAATACTATTAATACTTAATATTTAAGTATATACTATACTTAAATACTTATACTATAAATACTTAATATTCTTAAGTATTTAATATTTTTTAATATTTTTGATGCTACTACAAATGAGATTTTTAAGAACTTTTAATTTCCAATTTTCAACTGCTTGTTGCTAGTATACAGAAACACAACTGGCTTCTTTCAATAATGACCCCATATCCTGCAATCTTCTGAAGTCACTGGTTTGTAGATTCCAGCTAAGACATTTTAAGAAAACTCCCTTCAGCCTTCATTTCCTCCCTTATAAAAACAGCATTTCTGGGGCGCCTGGGTGGCGCAGTCGGTTAAGCGTCCAACTTCAGCCAGGTCACGATCTCGCGGTCCGTGAGTTCGAGCCCCGCGTCCGGCTGATGGCTCAGAGCCTGGAACCTGTTTCCGATTCTGTGTCTCCCTCTCTCTCTGCCCCTCCCCCGTTCATGCTCTGTCTCTCTCTGTCCCAAAAATAAATAAACGTTGAAAAAAAAAATTAAAAAAAAAAAAACAGCATTTGTGAGAAATAAAATTGAGAATAAAATTACTCAAAGAAGGAATAAAACCCTCAAAACATTTAGCACAGTATCTGCCCCACAGCAACTATTCAGTACTTATTAAATCCCTTTCCAAATTTCAGAGTTCTTACTGTAAGTTTTAGCAATGTCGACATATCCCAAATCTTTATCTCTAGGCTGAAATCATCCTCTAGGCTTGAGATCTTTATTCCCATTTATCTACTGTATTTTTATACATGAAAGGTGCCTAGAACTTCAAGTCCTAAATCAAAATCATAACCTTCACTCACCCATGAATCACTTCTGCTTTCTGAAGAAGAAATGATTCTTCTTTTAAGTTGTTATCTCAACTACTCAGTAAATTCGGTAAACTCTCCAAAGACACACTTAAGTCTAGTCAGTTACCAAATCTAGTAATAACCACAATAGCTAGTATTTAGTAATGTTTATGTGACAAACATTATGTCAAACACGCATTTAATCCTCACAATTATATGTTACTATTATTTTCTTTATTTTATACATGACAAAACTGAGACACAGAGAGGCTAAAAAACTTTCCCAAAGTCAAGCACCTGGTAACAATATGCCCAGTATCATAACCTAGGCAATTTATCTCCAGAAAAAGTAATCTTAATATATATATTTAACTATATCGCCTCTAATGCATGCAGACTATAGGATCTACTTGTTTGTGATGATAGTGGGATTGAGTGCTATTGGATGATATCTGGGAAAATCCAAGAAATGCCCAATGCTTCATTAAAATAAGCATCTCTCACCAAGATGTTCTTGAAAGCACAGGTACAGAGGGAGTAGCAAATGGGAAATAAGACTATGTTAATAGCTGAACTTATAGTAAAACCCCAATTCAGAGGTTTCTGGTAGACAGGGATAGAGAATGTGATAGGTTTAAGATAGCCCACTAAGCCCCAATCCCATCTTAACACTGGGTGGGCCCCTAGAGGATACATTAGAGTATATATATATTGCAGAAGATGGAAAAGAGGTGCAAGTGAGCCCAACCTTCTGCTTTGTTCAGTCACAGGAAGCTGGACTCAAGATTGTGACCTTTTAGCTAGAGACCACCCAATTAGAAATGTGGCCCAAACTGTGTCTTAGAATGTGGTCCAGACATATCAGATATTTCTTCTCTATGCGTGAGTAGAGAGAAGGGTAGAAAAAGCTCCATCATTCATCATCCTCCAGCTACATTTCTAAAACCAAGTTTCCCATCTATTCTTTACGCCATCATACTAATAGAGGCCATTGTTGCCTCTCGTCTAGACTTTAGGAACTACTGTTCGGGGTATCTTGGACTACCCTGAATATATATCAAATATTACTGTCAAGTTAACTCTAAATGTGATTTTTGACATGATTTTTGTCATGTCACCCCTCATTTCTCACTGGAGTAACTATAACTCTTTTTTTTTTTGCTGACATTCTAGGCCTACCAAAATATGAAACTACACCTACCTACTTGAACACTCCAAATCAGGTGACTGAATGATCTGTTGTTTCCTGACAATCCTTTATTTTTTTCTTTTTGCCTCCCGTATATAGGTTTACAAAGCTTTTGGAATGTCTTTCTCTCAGATCTACATATCAAATGGGTGAAAAAGATAAAGAGGATTCAGAGTACACTTCTCGTAATGAGCACTGAGTAATATGTAGAATTACCTGAAACTAATATACTACTGTGTGCTAATTATACTTCAACCAAAAAAAAAAAAAAAGTTAAAATTCATACATTAATTGCTTGTATCATATACCATCTCCTTTAAACGGTCATTCCTGATACTTCCTTAACATGGATACGTTCATAGTCCAACATGGACACCTTAAGATATACAGCATTTTGCTTTAAAATATAAATATGTATACATGTTTATTCTTTCAGCTATTTGGAAAGAGAAATCACATTTCAATTTTTTTATTCTTCTACAGCGTCATGCACAAGGATTCAATGAATATTGACCTAACTTTAAGGAAAATTTATTTAAAAAAAAATTTTTTTTAGGGGCGCCTGGGTGGCGCAGTCGGTTGAGCGTCCGACTTCAGCCAGGTCACGATCTCGCGGTCCGTGGGTGCGAGCCCCGCATCGGGGTCTGGGCTGATGGCTCAGAGCCTGGAGCCTGCGTCCGATTCTGTGTCTCCCTCTCTCTCTGCCCCTCCCCTGTTCATGCTCTGTCTCTCTCTGTCCCAAAAATAAATAAACGTTGAAAAAAAAAAATTTAAAAAAAAAATTTTTTTAAAATTTAAATCCAAGTTAGTTTACATATGGTGTAATGATTTCAGAAATAAAATTTAGTGATTCAACACTTAATTATAACACCCAGTACTTATCCCAAGAAGTACCCTTCTTAAAATGCCCATTGACCATTTAGCCCATCCCCCCACCCAAAACCTCTCCAGCAACCCTCAGTTTGTTCTCTGAACATAGGAGACTTAAGAGTCAATTATGGTTTGTCTCCCTTTATGGTTTTTTTTTTTTTTTAATGTTTATTATTTTTGAGAGAGAGGGAGACAGAGTGCAAGTGGGGGAGAGGGAGAGCAAGAGGGAGAGACAGAATCTGAAGGAGGCTCCAGCTCTGAGCTGTCAGCACAGAGCCCATCTCGGGGCTTGAACTCACGAGCTGTGTGATCATGATCTGAGCCGAAGTTGGAGGCTCAACTGATTGAGTCATCCAGGCACTCCACTCCCTCTCTGTTTTTATCTTATTTTTGCTTCGCTTCCCCTACGTTCATCTGTTTTGTTTCCTAAATTCCACATAGGAGTGAAATTATATATTTGTCTTTCTTTGACTGACTTATTTCACTTAGAATACACTCTAGTTCTATCCACGTTGTTGCAAATGGCAAGATTTCATTCTTTTTGATGGCCAGTTAATATTTCATTGCATATATATATATATATATATATATATATACATCTTCTTTATCCATTCATCAGCTGATGGACATTGGGCTCTTTCCATATTTTGGCTATTGTTGATAGTGCCGCTATAAACATTGGGATGCATGTATCCCTTTGAAACAACACTCCTGTATCCTTTGGATAAATACATAGTAGTGCAATTGTCGGGTCGTAGGGTAGTTCTATTTTTAATTTTTTGAGGAACCTCCATACCATTTTCCAAAGTGGCTGCACCAGTTGGCATTCCCACCAGCAGTGCAAAAGGGTCCCCTTTCTCCACATCCTCCCCAACATCTGTTGTTGCCTGAGTTGTTAATTTTAGCCATTCTGACAGGTGTGATGTGGTATCTCATTGTGGTTTTGATGTGTATTTCCCTGACAATAAGTGATGTTGAGCATCTTTTCATGTGTCTGTTAGCCATCTAGATGTCTTCTTTGGAAAAGTGTCTATTCATGCCTTTTGCCCATGTCTTCACTCGATTATTTGTTTTTTTGGATATTGAGTCTGGTAAGTTCTTTATAGATTTTGGATATTAACCCTTTATCTGATATGTCATTTGCAAATATCTTCTCCCATTCTGTCGGTTGCCTTCCAGTTTTGCTGACTGTCTCCTGTGCAGAAGCTTTTTATCTTGATGAGGTCCCAATAGTTCATTTTTGCTTTTAATTCCCTTGCCTCTGGAGACATGTCAAGAAAGAAGTTGCTGCAGCTGAGGTCAAAGAGGTTGTTGCCTGTTTTCTCCTCTAGGATTTTGATGGCTTCTTGTCTTATGTTTAGGTCTTTCATCCATTTTGAATTTATTTTTGTGTATGGTCTAAGAAAGTGGTCCAGGTTCATACCATTTGCTCAAGAGACTGTCTTTTTTCCATTGGATATTCTTTCCTGCTTTGTCAAAGATTAGTTGGCCATATATTTGTGGGTCCATTTCTGGGTTCTCTATTCTGTTCCTTTGATCTGTGGGTCTGTTTTTATGCCAGTATCATACTGTCTTGATGATTACAGCTTTGTAATACAGCTTGAAGTCCGGAATTGTGACACCTCCAGTGTTAGTTTTCTTTTTCAACATTACTTTGGCTATCTGGGATCTTTTTTGGTTCCATACAAACACCACAGAGAAAATTTAGAGAGGTATTTTAGTTCCTATTACTCTTATCATAGTTAACCCTCCATCAAGGAGAAATGTGAACAGAACACACATTTTTCTCTATAATCTCTGAAATCTCTTTTGCTTTCTGATGCATTTTATAAAGTACAGAGTTCATAATGTTGGTTCTCATTTATAATAAAATGAAATAAGGCAAGCAATGTTACACATTTGGAACTGACAAGAAGGAAACCTTAGATTCATCCACACATTAATGAATTACAGAAAGCAGGGAATCATTCATGGAACTGAGCTACAGAGAGTCAATTCTCACAGGGAAGAGTCAATCATGGCAATTAATTAGGTTCAGTTATAAAATGGTAAAGGAAAATGAACCTACCTATATGGAATTTTACTTCATGTATAATTTTGTAGGTATAAATCTATAACATTTTTCAGATGATATCTAAAGTTAAAAATTCATAATTATTTATAAAATTAAACCATAATTAAAAAAAATAAAAATTCATAGGGTCACCTGGCTGGCCCAGTTGGTGGAGCATGCAGCTCTTGATCGTGGGATTGTGAGTTTGACCCCCCACACTGGGTGTAAAAATTACTTAAAATTAACATCTTAAAAATAAATAAATAAAAATAAAATTCATAAAAGGAAAAAAAAAGTTAGGTATCTTTTCCACAGTCCTATCCAAATGAACTCCAAGTACTACTGCTATTCTTTTTACTTGAAGTTCATGAAAAGCTTGAGTCAATTAATTCAACGCCACTCTAGTCCTCTCTATCATCAAAGAATATGTTTGGCTAAGGAGACATAAACTTTAGCTAAACCTTGGTATAACTTATAATTTGTAAATGTAATACTGTCTAAAATTTGTGAGATGAAACAGGTACATAAGCCTGCAGAGAAACCCAATCAGAGCTTACAAATTTCTTATAAGTGGAATACTTAATATTTAAGGGGACTATTGTAGTGATGGGAAGGGGTAGTTTCTATAATGAAAAGAGGCATCATTGGCTATACTGACTACCAAGTGGAAGATAAAGCAGCTAGAGACCTGGAAAACTGGCTAACAAATTATTTTCCTTTAGAAGCACTGAGTTCATAGGTTTCATTAAAAAAAATTAGAGATCAGTGCTTTAGTTAAAGAATCTAATACATTTTACAAATGCTATAACTTTGGGCTAACACAACCTGTTTACTATATACAAATGATTGAATTTCACAACACATATTTCTCATTTAAACATCTGTTGACTTATTTCTGGATCAAATGCACAGTTTAACCAATGGCAAAAGATGACAAATGAATATGATTAGACATGTTTGTGGCACAAGCATACAGAACATTCCATTCTCATAAACCATACCTTGATTTTCCTGTAAACTACTTTAAAAACCTGTTTCAAAGCTGACATTTTATTGTCATTTATAGGTACATGAGTTCCTTTACAGGTTTACATATGAACAGCCTATCTGATTAGAATGATCTGGGTGCGCTCTTGGCCTGGAGGCAGGGAGATGTACCCTTTGGTCATTTCCATCATTGGACAAAAAGAATTTTAGAAATGATAGGCGATCAGAATGTCTGGAGTACCTATGAATAATCTAACTAATAGAAATTCACATTTGGGGTCCCAGTGAATTAAAAGAAAATATCTGAGTTCTAAAATAGATAAGTGGATGTCAGTTAAGTTTTGCTGTTTAAAGACGCATTAATTCATTTCCTACTTTTTACAAATATATAGACTTTTCATTTTAAAAGGAAAAAAAATATTGGCTTTCAGTTTTAAAATTCATTTAAAAATACATGGGATATATATTTTTAAACTTACAAAAAATGCAAGGGAAATCTCAATAGTACAAATTATTAATAATTAAATAGTAGTTGAAGAAAGGGACCTCCTTCAGAGAGCTTTGTAATAGTGAAGTTTATCCATCGCATGAAATAGTTTTTACCAGATCTGGTGGTCATAGTCTGCCCCTAACCCTTTACCTTTATGATGCTGAAAGAGAACACAGACACGTCTTGCTTTAAAAATCAACCGGATATGATGTATAGTAAATAATAGCTACACTTATTGAGAACTTAAAATTGCATATTAATATCTCATTTATTGTATAAAGCACAGATTATATAATATATAGTTTTTGTTTCTTCTTTCTTTTACAGTAATACACTTTAATGGCGAAAAGGAATTCAGAATATCTTCACAGCTAGTAGAATGATTTCTATGGAAAAAGAAACCAAATGATCACATTTCTGGCATATACCATAGAAATACACAAGTTACACACAACATTTACTAAAAACCAGGAAGGGCAAGAGTTTGCCAAATGAAAAAAAGTAAGTAGAACAAAAAATAAAATATAAATAGTCATTATATTATTGAAGCATCCAAGGTCTTATTAATGAATCTCAAATAACAGTAGAGCAAAATTTAATTGCTATACAAAAAAACGCCATTAAAAGTCTAAATGGAGTAATATAGCTTACCTTAAAGCTATATTTTATGCTGTGTCTTAAAATGTCCAGCACTGTTTCTTTAACCCTTAATGTCACTGCCATGATGTTCTTAAAAAATCTTACTAAAAATCATGTAGGATGACTTCATTTATAAGTCATAGATCATACGGTACAGCATCTGGAATCTCTAAGGTGCTATTTGTTCAAGAGCTGATAATTTGCTTAATGCCATGTTGGAAAGTTAAAAAAGCAAACCAACTTTATAGCATTTTAACAACTCCTAAAATTAGGTGACACCTTATAAAATTCTGGTTGGAAAATGTAAAAACAAAATGTTACTCCTATTGAAGAACCTGAATAAATACTAATTCAAGGACTTAAAAGTCAATTTTTTAGTGCAGTGGTTTGAATCGTAGCCCTTTTCCACGATACATGTCCATGTACCCGTCTGTAGAACCGGTGAATATTGTTATTTTGAAAAAGGGTCCTTGTAGATGTGATTAAATAGCATCTTGAGAGGAATGACCTGTCTTGGATTATTTGGGTGGCCCCTACATGCAATTATGTGCATCCTTATAAGACATACAGAGGAGAAGGTAACGTAAAGACAGAGGCAGAGACTGGAGTGAGATGGCCACAAGCCAAGGAAGTCCAGGAACTCCTGGAGCCCTCCAGAAGATGGAAGAAGTAAGGAACAGATTGCTCCCAGAGTTTCTGGAGGGTGTATGGCCCTGCAGACACCTATCTGAAGAAGTTGTATAACCTCTTTAGATTTGTTACCTCATTTTCAAAATGAGTTGAATGTTTTCAATGATCTCAAAGTTTTTCCCAACTCTAAACTTTTGGGAACTTTCGAAGTGTTAAAAGTAATAAGGCACAGTATAAAAATTGTAATAGTGGGGTGCCTGGAAGGTTCAGTCGGTTAAGCGTCTGACTTCGGCTCAGGTCATGATCTCATGGCTTGTGAGTTTGAACTCTGTGTTGGGCTGTGCTGACAGCTCAGAGCCTGGAGCTTGCTTCAGATTCTGTATGTCCCTCTCCCTCTGCCTCTCCCGTGCGCTCACTCACTCTCTCTCTCTCTCTCTCTCAAAAATTAACATTAAAAAAATTATAAAAAATCGTAATAGAAAAAAAGGATATTAAAATAGTAACAACAGACAGGTTGGTCAACTGAAATCTGTCAGAAGATTCACAGGATTGCACAAATACTTATCAAGAGTTGGCAATAATATGTGGGGTGCCTGGGTGGCTCAGTAGTTGGTTAAGCATCTGACTTTGGCTCAGGTCACGATCTCGCAGTTTTTGAGTTCAAGCCCCGCGTCGGGCTCTGTGCTGACAGCTCAGAGCCTGAGGCCTGCTTCAGATTCTGTGTCTCCCTTTCTCTTTGCCTCTCCCCCACTCACACTCTGTCTCTGTCTCTCTTTCTAAAATAAGAAAAAAAAAAAAAAAGAGTTGGCAATATGTAAAATTCTCTAAGAAGTAATTAGCTTTTAGAAGCAGTCATGCAACTCTAGTTAGTTATATGGCCAAAAATGTGCCAAGCTCCATGTATTATTATAATAGAAAAAAACCTGAATGATTTATAGAAATAAATAATACTTATTATGTGGGCATTAAAAAGTTAATACATATAAAACACTAAAATAGTGCTAGGTATAGTAAGAGATTAATACATATTAACTTTATTGTCTGGGGTAAATCTTATCTTTTCTTCTTTTAAGTATCATCTATCCATAAAAAGGCTTTCGAACTACAACTGTTTTAGGTAATGTTAAAAGAAGTTTATATAGTAACAAAATTTTTAAAAGCTTAACTATCTGACTTTTATTCAGTGGTAACCATTCTTTTGCTCCTCTAAAACACACACTTCCAATCAATCCTGTTTCCTTTTTACTGAAAGAACTTTTCATGATGACTGCAATACTGAAGTATAATTAGAAGCAGTCTCTAAACTGGAAGTAATGTTCATCTAAATATGCCTGCCAAGTTTAAAAATGTATTAGGAGTTAAACTGAAACATGTTGAAAATGACTCATTGTGGACCAGAATATACACTGTAGGAAATAAGAGCTCATTTACAAGTGGGAGAAATATACTCACACTTCATCTGTGGTAATTCTCTGGACTTTCCTTCCAGTAAACATCATATTTTAAAATAATCGTGGAAAATATCTTACTTTTAACTGAAGTTTTTATGAGTTGATTTAGTTAGCTGGCATTCCAATTTTTATACATATCTTTTTTTGGACATGGATATATTTACCAAATGTAAATCTATGAATATTTCCCCCAAAGCAACAGAGCAACAGCCTACAAAAAAAAGGGGGGGCTATATAAACGTATATACACACTCTCTCTGGTTCAATTCACATACATAATGACCAACTCTGACTCTAGACTTCTAAGAAAGCATCCTAAAAATCGTGGTAAACATATAATAATGTGCTTTCCTTCATTTGCAAACATGATGTTATTGATAAGTCACCAGGAGGGCATGTACTTGAGTTCTTTTTGTAGCAGTACTTACATATTTGTACTGATTGTATCTACTCTCCTCCACTTTTTACACATATATGAGGCACGCTGCTAGACTCAGAAAAGGCCACGAAACTCACTAGTCCTTCCACTTTGCACACTGCCAAAGGTCTAGAAGATGAATGAACTTGAAATCTTGGTTTTACTACCAACATTCTCTTTAAGCCAGTTAATGTGCTGAACACTTAAATATATCTTTGTTTGTAACTTTACTGTGGCCTTAAGATGGATTCAGTGAAAAAGTGCTTATGGACTTTTTAAAATTTTTCTGAGCTTTGTTTCTCTATTTCATCAACTATTTATTGATTTCTATTATTATTCATTGTAGTATCTGTTTGGCACCCTTTTACCTAGGAATTTTATCTAGAAACTATTCTACACATTGTGGGTTTTTTTTTTTTATTTAATTAAAATAATTTTTAACGTTTATTTTTGAGAGAGAGACACAGAGCATGAGCAGGGGCAGGGGCAGAGAGATAGAAGACACAGACCCGAAGCAGGCTCCAGGCTCTGAGTTGTCAGCACAGACACGGGGCTCGAACCAACCAAAGGTGAGATCATGACCTGAGCTGAAGTAGGATGCTTAACCAAACCGAGCCACCCAGGCGCCCCTACACACTGTGTTTTTAAAACGTGACCATCACCCCTGGTAACGATTGAGTCGTCTGGGCATGGACATATAACCCAAACTGGCACACAGCCAGTATATTCATTGTGTATACATTCTCAAGATCCTGAAATCTTATTTTAAAACAATGTTTGTAATTTTTTTAAATGTTTATTATTTTTGAGAGACAGACAGACAGACAGAGCAAGCAGGGCAGGGGCACAGAGAGAGAGGGAGACCAGAATCCAAAGCAGGTTCCAGGCTCTGAGCTGTCAGCAGAACCCAATAAGGGGCTCGAACTCATGAACCATTAGATCATGACCTGAGCTGAAGTTGGACACTTAACTGACTGAACCACCCAGGAGCCCCTAAAACAATTTTCAATAAATTATTTATTGTCCAAGTTTTAGACTGTGTTACTTTTCCCTTTTTATCTTTTTCATCTTTAAACATCCTTAGTCACTTATGGATGTGATTTTTGACCCAAACTGTATTTCTTTTTATAATAGCATTTCATCACATTTACAATTGTCAGAAAACATACATTCAGTCTTCTGCCATCTTAATAATTTATATATGTGTGTGTGTGTGTGTGTGTGTGTGTGATATATATATATATATATATTTTTTTTTTTTTTCTCTTCTGCTGTTTGCTTTGTCATATATTTGTTACAAGGTCTGTGCTTTCTTGTTGCCATAGGAATGTAAGTTCGACTAAAAGAGGGACCCCTTCATCTTGCAGAATATCACAAAAATGCTGTTACAAAATCTTCAATTTTAGAAGTATTCCATTAGCTTAACATTTCAGAGTTCCTCTGAGTTTCTTTAATAGCAAATTCCTCTTTAGACCATAGGTCTGAGTTTCCTAGCCTTTATTTTTTTACAAAACTAGCCAACTTACTTACTCCCCTGTTAATCATTGGGAATGGGAGGAGGGACATCAAAATGGGTATGTGACAGGTAAAAGGTGCTCAATTTATTAACTGGATGAAGGTGTGTTTAAATGTAAAATTTGAAAAGACTTACCCACTGGGCTCAGTGTGAAATCTAGGTTTAACCAATCTGATTTAACCAATGACTGGTTAAAAATAAGTAAAAAGCCTGAAAGCATTTAATCAGTAATGTTCCTCTAGGTTAATCTACTAATCAACATTCTTTGAAACTCATATTTAAACTGCTTTCAATTCATCACTTTTTACAGTGTCATTGACTTCACATTTTTCCACATGTTGACCAAGATATTCTTCATCTTAATAAAGTGTCTTGCTGAAATTAGAATACCTTCTGTCACTGACATTCTCCTCTAGAGGTTCTAGTAAATACCTCAAAACAAGAGAAGTAAAAGTAGTTTGTCAAGACTTTAACAGTTAACTAACAGTGGCGTCTCCATCTCCTTTTCTAAATGCTATCTTTTTAAAAATCTATTTGAGAATGTTTATGGTGAATTCAAGTTTATTGGTAAATAGTTTCTGAAATCTTTCCTCCTCAACCATTCAGAGTGAGGATATTTGCTTATTTCCAGACTTCTGGTACTCAATCTGGTAAGTGTTTGAAGAAGATAACTAATACTTCCTCAACTTCTTTCATACCTTAGGGTACTAAAGCTTTAGTCTTAATGATAAATGGTAATAACTAATATTTCATTAATACTTAGTTTACAAAGTGTTTTCAAAGACTATTACACAGTGGTGTTTCCTCAACATTCAGAGTCGAGGAAAGGATACATCAGGATCATTCAGGTAACTTTCTAGGAAGTATAAATTCCTGGGCGCTCTCTACAGGGGTATTTATTTACTAAGACTCTTAGGGAGGCAAGGGAATTACGTCTTCTAGAAAAAAAATTCTGTAGGTGATTGTACATTTGGGAACCACTAATGCAGTAATATAAGGAAGAGCCCCGTACATTCTTTCCAGCATTCAAACTGCCTTCACAATGGACAATTTTAAGTCAAAATGAATACAGAAAACTCTAATCAGTTGCAATCGATAGTCATTTATTGTGAATTACTTATCAAAGACACTGTGTAGAGGCTTTACTAGAGAAACAGGATGGGGAAGAACAAAATCTCTAACCTCAAAAAAACCCCCAAATACTTCACAGGGAGAGACTAGTAAATAAACACACAACTAAAATATAACGCTAGAAAACTGAGAGAAGAGACTACAATGTTTCTGAAGATTGCACAGAAGATGTGATCACTGAGTTCAATCTTATCAAATGAATGGCTATCTTCCTAGTAGAGGAGTATGATATATGAACAAGGGAAAAGGCCATTCCTAGCAAAGGACACATATAAAGGGGTAAGAGAGAAAGCACCATACACTTACAAAACTACAAGGGATCAATTTGTCTTAAGCATGTGGAAGAGAATAAAAAAAAGATCTGAGTCTGAGAAGATAGGCAGGGTGTCTGTGAATGACTTTAAATGCTAAGCTGTGCAGTCTGGATGGCATCCTGTTGAATGACAGGATCAGAGTTCTCAGTTTTAGAACAATTACTCTGGAAGAGTGAGTGATGAAACAGAGAGGACTAAACAAAGCAGAGACAGTTCAGAGACTATCATAAATAGTTCAAGCAGGGAAAATACAGACTTAACTAAAGCAGTGGCACCTGGGATTAAGAGGAGGGGAATGATTAGATATATTTAGAAAGGAAAATAATATGACATTTGCTTAGCTTAAATGTCAGAGGCCTTTCTTGACTATCCTCTCATGGTATACCCTGCCCAGTCCATTATTCTTCCTCACATGATCTATCTAGTTCATAACAATCATGAAAACATAATAAATTAGTATCTAACTGCTTGTTTATTTTTTGTCTTCCTCAAATGGACTCTCACTAGGGCAATCTCCAGTTTACTTACTAATATATACTAGCATCCACCATGGTGAGTGGCACATGGTAGTTATCAATAAATATTCATTGGCTGAATAGATGGGGTGGGGTGAGGGGAAAACAAAGTAGTTGTGAATCACCAGTTTTCTTGTTCAAGTGCCTGGGTAAATGATGATGTTAGTCAGAATGCAAAATTATGGGAGGAGGAACAGGTTTGGACAAGAGGATTAACTGAGTGGGGAGAGACGGAGCAACCAATTAGGGGTTTACTGTACACAAGTTCAACATGACACCGACGCTGATCCAGTATAGTGGCAAACAGGAGGGAAGAGGATTTCAGAGATACCACAGGGGTAAAATGTAGTGGGGGCAGAATGACAAATGATTACACAGAGCAGCAAGGGGAAGGTCTACTATTCTAAAGGTTCAAGCAGAAATGGCTTCAAAATGGTGGTACAATTATGGAACTGAAGTCAGTTGAAGCAATTTTTTGTTTTGGGAGGAATGAATCTGGGAGGGAGCGGAGTCTGTTTCAAAAATACTGAGTTTGAAGTTCCAGAAAGGCATTCAGATAAAAATGTACAGAGCTAGCTGGAAATCCAAGACACAAAAATGGTATGGTTTGATCTTAAAATCACTGTTGGTCATTTCCTGAAGTTACAGTTTGAATAGATGAGCTCTCACAAGGAAGATATATATGGTTGACCCCTGAACAACGAATGTGGAGGTTTGGGGTGCTGACTGCCCCATACCACTGAAAATCTGTGTGTAACTTTTGACTCCCCCAAAACTTAAGGAGTTGCTTACTATTGACTGGAAGCCTTACCTATAACATGAACAGTTGACTCATGCACAGTCTGTATATGTGTTCTATAGTGCATTCTTACAATGAAGCTAGAGAAAAGCAAATGTTATTAAGAAAAAAATGAGGGGGCACCTGGGTGGCTCAATGGAGTTAACCATCTGCCTTGATTTCAGCTCGGTCACGATATCACAGGTTCAGGGGTTTCAGTCTTGCGTCAGACTCTACGCTGACAGTGCAGAGCCTGGTTGGGATTCTCTCCCTCCCTCTCTGTCCCTCCTCTGCTCACGTGCATGCTTACTTGCTCCCTCTCTCTCAAAGTAAATAAATATTAAAAAAGAAAAAAAGAAAATCATTAGAAAGACAAAATACATTTAAATAGTACTGGACTATATTTACTGAAAAAAATATGCACATAAGTGGATCTGTGTAGTTCAAACTTGTGTTGTTCAAAGGCCATGTGTATGTGTGTATACATATACTGACAAAAATGGGTAAAAGTATTGCTATCAGTGTTGTGTTGCATTTGATAAGTGTACTGTGGTTATGTAAGAGAACATTCTTACTCTTAGGAAATAAACTGTGAAGAAGTAACAGTAAACAATGCAATCAGTCTATTAAATTATTCAGAAAAAAATTGTGTGTGTGTGTGTGTGTGTGTGTGTGTGTGTATGGGTAGGGGGAGAGAGAGAGAGTGAATAAGAAAGATACATGTAGCAAAATGTTAAAAAGGAGTCAATCTGGATAAAAGATATGCAGTTGACCATTGAACAATGCAGGGGTCAGGGGAACCCACTGCCTGTGCAGTTGAAAATTTGCATATAACTTTTGACTCCCCAGAAACTTAAGTACTAATAGCCTACCACTGACTGGAAGCCTTACCAATAGCAGTTGACTAACACATATTCTGCATTTTATATGTATTACATATACTGTATTCTTACAATAGAGCTAGAGAAAAGAAAATGTTACTAAAAAAATCTTACAATATGGGAATGCAAGCTGGTGCAGCCACTCTGGAAAACAGTATGGAGGTTCCTCAAAAACTAAAAATAGAACTACCCTACGACCCAGCAATTGCGCTACTAGGCATTTATCCAAGGGATACAGATGTGCTGTTTCGAAGGGACACACGCACCCCCATGTTTATAGCAGCTCTATCAACAATAGTCAAAGTATGGAAGAGCCCAAATGTCCATCAATGGATAAATGGATAAAGATGTGGTATATATATACAATGGAGAATTACTCGGCAATCAAAAAGAATGAAATCTTGCCATTTGCAACTACATGGATGGAACTGGAGGGTATTATGCTAAGTGAAATTAGTCAGAGAAAGACAAAAATCATATGACCTCACTCATATGAGGACTTTAAGAGACAAAACAGATGAACATAAGGGAAGGGCAACAAAAATATAAAAACAGGGAGGGGACAAAACAGAAGAGACTCATAAATATGGAGAACAAACTGAGGGTTACTAGAGGGGTTGTGGGAGGGGGGATGGGCTAAATGGGTAAGGAGCATTAAGGAATCTACTCCTGAAATCATTGTTGCACTATATGCTAACTAATTTGGATGTAAATTTAAAAAAATAAAAAATTAAATTAAAAAAATCTTACAATAGAGCTAGAGAAAAGAAATGTTACTAAAACATCGTAAGAAAGAGAAAATACATTTTCAGTACTATACTGTAATTTCTCAGAAAACATCAGCATATAAGTTGACTCGTGCAGTTCAAACCCATGTCGTTCAAGGGTCAACTGTACAGGACTTCTCTGTCCCATTCTTGGAGCTTTTGTGCCATGTATGAAATTTGAAATAAGAAGCTGAAAAAGGATATGAACCAAGATAGACTGTGAGAGCACAGTGTTGATTTTATAAGATAAAAAGGGAATCGATGCTCTGGAAGTGACATTCAGTTATTCAGGATTGAGAAGAGGTTTATGTTGGCAGGTATGGAAACAGTTTCCCTAATCAATTGTTCCATCGAACAATAAATCTGCTGATAATCTAGTCCATTCATGTATAAAGATGTTCTGTCCCACAAAATTTCAGGTAAAAACGCTGGCATTCATCATTAATTCTCCTGATAGAGAGTACACATCCCTTTTGACCACAGAAGCCCCCAGTTCTATTTTTTTTTAAGAAAAGGACTGATGGAAAATAATACCAAATTGCTCAGTGTGTCTGTATGTATTTTGACTTGCCACACAAAAATATTCAATATATGTTCTTTTGAGGTGAAGAATAGGCATATCATTTTAGAACCAGCACCTTCTAAATCCAATTATAAGCAATTAATTATCCGTGAGTGGTTAAAGGACTCTCTAGGCTACTGTTTCTGGTGGGACAAGGAATTTCAGATCAGACCAATACTTACTAAAGAAAAAGGAAGACAGATTGTACGTGGCATAAAATAAAATTCACACATTGTGATATGAATATGAGAGTATCTTACCAGTTCCTTTCAGAGTCTTTGGTCCAGAGTAAAAAGGAATACATATTTCTCATCTCAACAATAAATTTCTTAATGCTTTCATAAACACTATAATAGTACTAATACTGAAGCCTTTACTGGGAAAAAACCAGAATCACTTAAGATGTAATGAGTACTGCTTGAGATATAATTCTATGCAAGTGGACGAATATATGTCGAATGGTATAGCAGCTTAGAAGCAAAGAAAAATTTTAGAATGACACAGGGCTAGACTATTTCAATATAAACAAAGAAAACATATGGGCAAATAGAACAGTACAAAGAATAAGAGAAATTAAGTAGTAAAGAAAAATTTTTAATTCTGGAAGATTATTAGAGAGGTCCACTAATGAGAGTTTTGCAAATTATCAAGCAAAAAAAAAAAAAAATCAAATACTAAAAAAATTTCATTTAAAAAGTAGTAATTTATTGTATTCTTTCTTTCATAAAGAAGTATGACAAAAGAATAACTTAATTTAGGATTGAGAATTAGGAATTTCTTCATTCAAATAATAAGTATGATGTGAATTACTTTGTGTAATCATGAAAACTAAGAGTAATATAAAAGTAAGTTATCGTAATTTATTAAGAGAATCAGAGTTTAAGTACAATACCACAGCTTTTATTTCAAATCTTAGTATCCTCCATTCATTAAATTTATTTTGCAAATGCCACAAACATTTACTTGCCTGCTGAAGAAGCCAGTAACAGATTAAAAGGCAGATAAACAAAGAAAAAAACAATATATGAGTATGAAAAAAGGTAAAATGAGGTAGGCATGTCAAAACTGTTCTACTCTTGGGGAGATAGCACTGAATGGAAATTCAGGATTTCTGTATAGAAATTTCTGTATAGAAATATTTCTGTATACAGAAATACAGGCTTCTGTATCAAGCTTTAAACTAGCCTAGTATGGCATAAAAATCACTAAGTCTATGTATCAGATCTCCTATTCTCTCTTATTTTTATCTTCTATGAGTAAAAAAATGAGAACAAAATCTACCTATTACCAGAGAAATTGTAGGGACTGAAAATAATTTCAAGAAATACTCATTTAAAGATACTTATGGACTGAAAATGATTCCAAATTTATTTCAAAATATGGAATATATATATTTAAAACAGTTAAAACAACCATAACTGAAAAAATACTGTTAAAATTAATTCTGGATTGGAAAGGTTTCCCTTTACATTCATATACAGACTTCTCTGTAGGCTCCCGAAGTTAACAGTCTGTTCAACTTATTCTACTACTCACACTGAGTTTTAAAATTTACCCATTTTGGCAGAAAGAATCCTCAGAATGTGTGCAGATTCAGAAGCAACAAAACATGAGATAATAACTGCTTATGTACATGAAAACTGGGTATTTGTTACTTATTATTAAACCAGTGAACTTGAATTGCTAGACACATAGGTCTTTTATACTCCTGAGGAAAGTACCTTCTTTTATAGAAAACTGAAGTAAAAAGGCTTTTTTTCATTCATATTTGAAAGTGGCATACTACTTCCTTACATTTTTCTTTATAATAACAAAAGTCATTTAACCCTTAAAGGAAGAATTTGATAAAAACTTTTAACATAAATGAAGTTGAGGTTAATTATATTTGACTAGAAAATTGTGTATAGGCATGCCTGAAGCCTTAATTAAGCATGACTCAGGGAAATCACAATCCATCTAAGGATTGAAACACATTTACTCCAATTTTGATACAAAGGGAGTTAGAATCACATTTTTTTTTTTAAAGTAGGCTCCATACCCAGCATGGAGCCCAACATGGGGCTTGAACTCATGACCCCGAGATCAAGACCTGAGCTGAGATCAAGAGTCAGATGTGTGGGGGCACTTGGTTAGCTCAGTCGGTTAAGCGTCTGACTTTGGCTCAGGTCATGATCTCATGGCTTGTGGGTTGGAGCCCCACGTCAGGCTCTGAGCTGACAGCTCAGAGCCTGGAGCTTGCTTCTCATTCTGTGTCTCCCTCTCTCTCTGCCACTCTCCTACTCATGCTCTATCTCTCTCTCTCAAAAATAAACATTAAAAAAAATTAAAAAAAAAAAAGAGTCAGATGTGTAACCAACTGAGGCACCCAGGCACCCCAGAATCACATATTTGACTACTAAAACCTCAACCTCTGAAAAATAAAACAAAAAAATTATTCCTTGGGTTTCCCTATATACAAAAAATATATTCTCAAAATATATAGGCGTTCAAATATTTCTAAGAAATTTACACTCAAAAGAATTTGTGGATATTAAACCAAATGTGTGTGTGTGTATATGTATGTGTCCTTTTCAAATAATAGGCCTCAACACTAGGTTTTTATTTTGAAAAAATAGGAACTGCAGAGATTTTAAAAATAATACTCTCAAAAGTAGCGTGGGTTTACCATTCCTTTTGTAAGGTAACAAAACCAGTGTATTAACTCTTTTGAGTTGTCACAGATAATTTCAAGATCCAAAGAGACTCCAAATTCATCAAATTACCCACTTGATGTTTCAATCCTCACGAGTATATTCCTACTGAACACCTGGCCAGTTGATGCCTAAACAGCTGGATGGAGAATATATTAGATGCTAAGACATTTTAAAAATACTATTAGAAAGTTTATTTTTACTCTTTCTTGTAATATTTACCCAGTGGTCCCAATTCTACTACCTTAGGTCTTACCAAGTAGAGCAACCAAGATCATTCACATGAGAACTTTCCAAATACTTGTAGTCAGTTTTAACATAGCACTAAAAGGACTTTAAAAAACTTTACACCATTTTGGTCATTTTCTCCTTAAACCCTTGGGTTTAAAGCTTGGGTGCCCAGATTCCAGCATGACTCTATAGATAAGGTAATCACAGACCACATCCTAGATACAAGCGGTGGGTCTTTCATATATGGCTTTTATGACCTTGAGATATGATCCTCCAGATATAGACATACCTTGGAGGTATCATGGGTTCAGCTCCAGACCACTGCAATAATGTATCATTTTAAAGCAAGCCAAGTGAAATTTTTGGTTCTCCAGTGCATATACAATTATTTTTATACTACACTGTAGCCTATTAAGCATGCAATAGCATTGTCTAAAAAACACAATGTACGTACCTTAATTAAAAATACCTTATTGCTAACCATCATCTGAGCTTTTACTGACTAGTAATCTTTTGCTGGTGGAAGGTCTTGCTCAAAGTTGATGGCTGCTGACTGATCAGGCTGGTAGTTGCTGAAGGTTGAGGTGCCTGTGGCAATTTCTTAGAAAAAGATAAGTTGGCTGCGCTGATTGGCTCTGCCTTTCACGAACGATTTCTCTGTAGTATGTGATGCTGCTGGATACCATTTCACCCACAGAATTTCTTTCAAAATTGGAGTCAGTCCTTTCAAACTCCACCATTGCTTTATCAGGTAAGTTTATGTAATATTCTGAAATCTTTGTTAATGTTTACAATCATCACAGCATCTTTGGCAGGAGCAGACTCCATCTGAAGAATCCACCTCTTTGATGAGCTCTAAAACAACTCATCCCTGAGTTTTACCACAAACTGCAGCAATTCAGTCACATCTTTAGGTTCCACTTCTAATTCTAGTTCTCTTGCTATTTCATCACTGAAATGACTTCTGCCAGTCAAGTCGTGAACACCTCTAGGTCTTCCATGCCAGATGGAATCAACTTCTTCCAAATTCCTGTGAATGTAGATATTCTGACCGCTTCCCATGAATGAATGATGAATGTTCCTAATGGCATCTAGAATAATGAACCCTTTCCAGGTTTTCAATTTACTTTACCCAGATCCATCAGAGGAACCACTACCTATGGCAGCTTTTCAAAATGCATTTCTCTTTATTTTTTGAGAGAAAGAGAGAAAGTGTGCGTACAAGCTGGGGAGGGACAGAGGCTTAGAGAAAGAGAGAATCTTAAGCGGGCTCCACACTTAGCACGAAGCCAGATGCGAGGCTCGATCTCATGACCTGAGCCAAAATAAGAGTCAGATGCTTGGGGCGCCTGGGTGGCTCAGTTGGTTGGGCGTCTGACTTCAGCTCAGGTCATGATCTTACGGTCCATGGGTTCGAGCCCCGCATCGGGCTCTGTGCTGACAGCTCAGAGCCTGGAGCCTGCTTTGGATTCGTGTCTCTCTCTCTCTGCCCCTCCCCTGTTCATACTCTGTCTCTCTCTCTCTAAAAAATAAATATTCAAAAAAAATTAAAAAAATAAAAAATTAAAAAAACACTTAACCAACTGAGTCACCCAGACACCCCTACAAAATGTATTTCTTTTTTTTAGATTTATTTATTTTGAGAGAGAGAGAGAAGAGAGGACAGAGCGTGAGCAGGGGAGGGACAGAGACACAGAACTCAAAATGGGCTCCAGGCTCCACACTGTCAGCACAGAGCCTGACGTGGGGCTCGAACCCAAGAACCGTGAGATCACGACCTGAGCTGAGTTGGACACTTAGCCGACCGAGCCACCCAGGCACCCCACAAAATGTTTTTCCTAAAAAGACGGCTTGAAAGTCAAAACGACTCCATCCATGGGCTACAGAATGTATGCTATGTTAGCAGGCATGAGAACAACATTAATCTCATTGTATATCTCCATCAAAGCTCTTGGGTGGCCAGGTGCACTGTCAATGAGCAATAATATTTTGAAAGCAATCTTTTTTTTTGATAAATAAGTTTCAACAGTGGGCTTAAGAGTCAGTAAACCATACTGTAAGTAGATGTGCTGTTATCCAGGCTTTGTTGTTACATGTATAGATCACAAAAGAGTAGATTTAGTGTATAATTCTTAAGGACCTCAGGATTTTAGGAATGGTAAATGAATACTAGCTTCAACTTAAGTCACTAGCTGCGAGAGTCAGCCTATTCTTTGAGGCCAGGCATTGACTTCTCCTCTCTAGCTATGAAAGTGCTAGGTGGCATCTTCTTCCAAAAGAAGGCTGTATCATTTATACCAAAAATCTGTTGTTAGTGTAGCCACCTTCATTAATGATCTTACCCAGATCTTCCGTACAACTTGCTGTAGTGTCTATATCAGTACCTACTGCTTCATCTTGCACTTTTATGTTGTGGAGACAGTTGCTTTCCTTGAACCTCATGAACCAACCTCTGCTAGCTCTGCTAACTACAAACTTTTCTTCTGCAGCTTTCTCACTTCTTCTAGGCTTCATAGAATCGAAGATAGGGCCTTGATCTGGATCAGCTTTTGCTTAGGAAAATGTTATGGTTGGTTTTATCTATCCAAGACCATTCAAACTGTCTCTATAACAGCAATAAGGCTGTTTCCCCACCCCCCCTTTTCTTTAATCATTTGTGTGTTCACTGGAATAACATTTTTAATTTCCTTTAAGAACTTTTCCTTTGCATTCACAACTTGGCTAACTGTCTGGTACAAGAGACCTAACTTTCAACCTATCCCAGCCTTAGACATGCCTTCCTCACTAAGCTTACTCATTTCTAGCTTTTGATCTAAACTGAGAGAAATACAACTGTCTTCCTTTCACTTGAATGCTTGCAGGGCATTATAGGGTTATTCACTGGACTAATTCCAGTGTTGTTGTGTCTTAAGGAGTAGGGAGGTATATACTACCCACTACCTATATATGTAGGTAGTGAAATAGAGGTAAGTAATCTCCCTGATAAAGAGTTGAAAGTAATGGCCATAAAGATGATCACCAAACTTGGGAGAAGAATGGATTAGTAATACAGGGAGAACTTCAACAAAGAGAAAACATAAGAATATACCAATCAGAGTTGACGAATACAATAACTAAAATGAAAAACATAAGAGGGAATCAACAGCCGATTAAGATGATACAGAGAAACAGAAGACAAGTGGTACAAATCACTCCATCAGAACAGAGAAAAAAAAAAGAATTAAAAAAATGGGGATAATTTAAGGGACCTCTGGGGACTATATCAAGTGTACTAACATTTTAACATTTTGCATCATAGGGGTCCCAGAAGAAAAAGACAGAAAGGTGCAGAAAACTTATTTGAAGAAATAATGTTTGAAAACATTCCTAACCTGGGGAAGGAAACAAACATCCAAGTCCAGGAAGCACAGAGAGTCCAAAACAAGATGAACCCGGAGATCCACACCAAGACACATTATAATTAAAATGTCAACATTAAAGATAAAGAGATAATCTTTTTTTTTTTAATTTTATTTTTAGTTCTTTAAAGTTTATTTATTTTGAGAGAGATAGAAAGCATACACACATGGGGGAAGGGCACAGAGAGAGAGAGAGGGAGAGAGAGAGAGAATCTCAAATGATGGTACGGAGCCTGATGCAGGGCTCGATCCCATGAACCATGAAATCATGACCCAAGAGGAATCAAAAGTTAGACGCTCAACTGACTGAGCCACCCAGGCGGATAAAGATAATCTTAAGAGTAACAAGAGAAAACAACTAGTTATGTACCAGGGAACCCCCATGACACTATCAGCTGATTTTTCAGCAAAAACTTTGCAGGCCAGAAGGGAGTGACATGACATATTCAAAGTGTTGAAAGGAAAAAACTTACAATCAAGAATACTTCACCCAGCAAGGTTATCATTCACAATCAAGGAGAGTTTTCCAGACAAGCGAAGCTAAGGTAGTTCACCACCACTAAATCAGCCTTTCAAAATGAAGAGACTTCTTTAAGTAGAGAAGAAAAAAGTTATAACTAGAAATAAAGTATATGAAAGAAAAAATTGCACTAACAGAGGCAATTGTAGTTATTAAGTATATATATAGTGTAATATAGCTATTATATAATACATATAATATATAATATTTAATATATAATATAGTCATTATAAATATAATGTAAGTTATTATAGTTATTAAGAGGCAAGCAGTTATTAAGCTAATATGAATGTTAAAAAGAAGAAGTGAAATCAAGTGTATCTCTAATAATTAGTTAAGGAATATACAAAATAAAAAGATGTAAAATATGACATCAAAATATAAAACATGGTAGAGGATAGAGTAAAAATATGCTTTTAGAATGCATTTGAACTTAAGCAAACACTGACTGAAAATAGACTATGAGAGAGAGAGAGAGATGGTAACCACAAACCAAAACCCTGTAATAGCAAGAAAAATAAAGCAAAAGGAATACAAACATAACACCAAACAAAAGCATCAAACCATAAAGAAGAGGAAGAAAAGAAAGAAACAGAGTAACTACAAAAACAGCCAGAAACCAATGAACAAACTGGCCATAAGTATGTACCTACCAACAATTTCTTTAAATGTAAATAGACCTAGTTCTACAATCAAAAGACAAGGGGGGTGGCTGATGGATAAAAAACAGACAAAACCGAGGCCCATCTGTATGCTGCCTATATGAGACTCACTTTAGATCTAAAGATACATATCGACTGAAAGTGAAAGGATGGAAAAAGATATTCCATACAAATGGAAACAAAAGCTGGGGTAGCAATACTTACATTAGATAAAACAGACTTTATTCTTTTTAAAGTTTATTTATTTTGAGAGAGAGAGAGAAAGAGAGAGAGAGAGAGAGAGAGAGAGAGAGAGAGAGAGAGAGAATGAACAGGGGGAGGGGCAGAGAGAGGGACAGACAATCCCAAGCAGGCTCAATGCTCAGCAGAGGCTGACGTGGGGTTGGATCTCACGACTGCAGGATCACAACCTGAGGCAGTATCCAGAGTGGATGCCCAAACTGACTGAGCCACCCAAGGACCCCCTCACCGTTTTTAGACAAAATAGACTTTAAAACAAACTGTAACAGGACACCTGGATGGCTCAGGTGGTTGAGTCTCTGACTTCGGCTCAGGTCATGATCTCATGGTTCGTGAGTTCGAGCCTCACATTGGGCTCACTGCTGTCAGTGCAGAGCCTGCTTTGAATCCTCTGTCCTTGTTTCTCTCTCTGCCCCTCCCCTGCTCTCTCTCTCTCAAAAGTAAACATTAAAAAAAACTAACAAAAGAAAAAGAAGAGAATCATACAAGGATAAATGGGTCAATCTAACAAGGGGATATATTTGTAATATTTATGTACCCTATAATAGGAGGCATCTAAATATATAAACAGACATAAATATCAATACACATAAAGGAAGAAATTGACAGCAATATTAATAGTGGAACACTTTAATGCTATCTATCAATGAAGATCAGACAGTAAATCCAGACAGCAAGGAAATACTGGCCTTAAACAATATAGTAGACCACATGGACTTTACAAAACTAGAAATCAATTTTAGGAAGAAAACTGGAGAAAAACCACAAATATGTGGAAACTAAACAATATGCTATTAAAGAACCAAAGGGTCAACAAAAATCAAAGAAAAGACAAAAAAAATTCCCTGAGACAAATGAAAATGGGAAAACCACGTTCCAAAACTTGTAAGATACAGCAAAAGCAGTTCTCAGGGGGAAGTTCATACCAAAATAGGCTTACCTCAATAAACAACAAAAATGTCAAATAAACAACTTAACTTTACACTTGAATATACTAGAAAAGTAAGAACAAGCAATGGCCAAAGTTCAAGAAGGAAGTAAATAATAAGGATCAGAGTGAAGATAAATGAAAGAGAGGCCAAAAAAAAAAAAAAAAAGAAAGAAAAAAACAAAAAAAATCAATGGGAGCACTTGGGTGGCTCAGTTGGTTAAAGCATCCGATTCTTGATTTCAGCTCAGGTCATGATCTCACAGTTTGTGGATTTTCTCTCTCCCTCTCTTGCCTTTCCCCTGCTCATGTGTACTCACTCTCAAACATTTAAAAGAAAATTAAAAAAAGAAAAAAAGAAAAAATCAATGAAACCAAGAGCTGGTTCTTTTAAAAGATAAACTAAATGGACAAACCCTTAGGCAAGACTCATCAAGAAACACAGAAAGAGGGCCCAAATAAATAAAATAAAAAATGAAAGACAACTTACAACCAATGCCACAAAAATACAAAGGCTCACAAGACTACTATGAACAGTAATACACTAACAAATTGGACAGCTTAGAAGAAATAAATTCCTAAAAACATACTATTTCCAAGATTAAATCATGAAGAAACAGAAAATCTAATAGACCTATTACTAGTAACGAAACTGAATTAGTAAAAAACAAAAACAAAAACACAAAACTCCTAATGAACAGGAGTCCAGGGCCTCTTAGATAAATTCTACCAAACATTTAAAAGAGTTAATACCGGGGCGCCTGGGTGGCGCAGTCGGTTAAGCGTCCGACTTCAGCCAGGTCACGATCTCGCGGTCCGTGAGTTCGAGCCCTGCGTCAGGCTCTGGGCTGATGGCTCAGAGCCTGGAGCCTGTTTCCGATTCTGTGTCTCCCTCTCTCTCTGCCCCTCCCCCGTTCATGCTCTGTCTCTCTCTGTCCCAAAAATAAATAAACGTTGAAAAAAAAAAATTAAAAAAAAAAAAAAAAAAAGAAATGAACTGGGGAGTATATAATGAACTTAATTTTGTAGTTAAGTTCAATAGTTTCTTTTGTTTTTCAATGTTTTAATTTTCTTGCGAAACAGTGCAAGTAGGGGAGGGGCAGAGAGAGGGAGACACAGAATCCAAAGCAGGCTCCAGGGCTCTGAGCTGCCAGCACAGAGCCTGACGCAGGGCTCAAACCCATGAACCATGAGATCATGGCCTAAGCTGAAATTAGATGCTTAACCAACTGAGCCATCCAGGCACCCCTCAGTAAGTTCTTTGAAAGTAAAACATCCAGCTACTTTATGACTAGCAATTCCAGTGTTAGAGAAAATTTATCTAAGACAAATAAAAACATATGCCCAAAAGACTTTATAGAAAATTTCACAGCAACTTCATTCATGATAGCTCCAAAATGGAAACAACCTAAATGTCCATTGACAGGTGAGTGAATAAACAAACTGTGGTACATTTCTACCCAGCAACAGTAAGGAATGAACTACTGATACAACAACAAAATAGATGAAATATAATGTGGCGTGAAAGAAGCTAGACGCAAAAGATTACATCGTGTGCAATTCCATTTATTTTCAATCCAGGAAGAGTGAAACTAAGCTATGGTGACAGAAATGAGGAAGTGTTTGTCTCTTGAGCAGCAGTGGTTGAGATGGACAAAAGGGGTATAAAGAAACTGGACAGTGACTGAACTGTTCTATTATCTTGTTTTAGTATATGCCAGTTATATGTTATGAAAACAATGCGTGTAAACTACAGTTCACTTGAAATAAATATACTTCTTTTAAAAATATTTTTTCTAAAATCAAAAGTAACAGGAACAAAAATCAAAGAGTTTTAACATTTCCAGACATGCAGGATGCTTACCTGTCTAAGAGCTGATCATGTTTTTCTAAAGCATTCTTTTCAGCCATCACTGCTCGTTCCTTTTCAGCTACAGCATTATCCCTTGCTTCTCGGAGATTTCTAAAATTTAAGTATACACTCAATTATTCCAAATACATAAGTATCTATTTCCTAAAGATTCATAAATGTACTATGCTTAGAGTGGACTATCTGACAATCTTAAGGACCCACTTGAGGTTGGTGACCTAAGGTGGATATTATATGAATTTACCTGGCTTGGTATTTCTGTAGCAACACACACTAGTACAGGTGCAAACATGGTCTACCTCTAAATGTCCCAGTATCTTTCTCCATAAATTATCTCTACGTGGGTTAAAGGTAGGCTAAACACTTTGTATATAAACTTGTTTGATCCTTACCATATCTAATGAGGTAAGTATAATTACTCACACAGTACCCACAAGAAAACTGAGGTCTTGAGAAGTTAATAAATATTCTATAAAATATTTTAAACGAAAAATATCAGAAATCACAAGTGTCAAAATGGGAACAAATGGGATATGAGCTAGCTGAAGCGATGACCCTTGGGATCTCACTTACAGAGGATGGACGAGAAGAGAACTGAGGCTGATAGGTTAGGAAGAAGCAGAAGAGACAAAGGACATGTAGTCCTGATAAGACAACAGATAAATGTAAGTAGTGTACAAACAGGATAAAAGACTAGAGATTGCTGCTAAAGAATGGTGATTTGGAGGTGGAACAGTACTTCCCAGGATAGAATTTTAGTGGATACCAAGATCCAGGGTGTAACCACTGAAGTAGCTAAGTGAAGCTAAGTCGATATTCCTGTAGGGCTCAAGAAAGTATGAAGTCAGAGCGTTAGGTGAGGCACCCACTAATAGTACTGATGATAGCAGGAACTGAAATTGAATGACACATTTAATAACATCTAAGGGTAATGTCCAAAAAGCAGAAGGTAACAAGAGTGAATAATTAGGTTATGACACAGCAAGATATGAGCGCCTTTAAAGATCAAATCTTGTTTTTTTCTTAAAGTGGAAGTCTGGATCAAGAAAAATACCAACAGTAAGCTTTTTTCAGAGACCCACTTAATTTTTTAAAAATCCACTTCTCTAACTAGTTATAAATAAATGTAGAGTATAACATAAATAATTTTGCTCATATAATTCCTACAAATCCCGTATGTTTATTTTCTAACCGTTTTTTATAGTGAAGTAAACTATAACTTCAAGAACTTAAAGTACCTAGTTCTAAGTCACAGCCTATGCTAAAGCTCTAATTTGTGTCCAACCATGTCTACTGCAAACAAAGTGTTTTTTTTAATATAATTTATTCTCAAGTTGGCTAAAGCAAGTGTTTTTTTACATCATATTACCATATCTCCCATAAAGACCTGGATTGGGTATTAGAGTTTTGTGTTTATTATTCATGGAGAATATCAGTAGAAAGTCATGAAAATCCACATCGTTTAAATAAATCTATGTAATAACTATTGGACAGAAAGGCTTACTTGCTGTGCCAGTATGAAATGTCATCTTTTACATTGTGATACTAACAACAAAGTTAAAATTTAAAACGTATCAACCAATAGAGACTCCTCAATCAAATGGTTTATGAACCATAAATAGTTCACAAAAAACTGGAGTACAGATAACTTATTAAGAAGAAATAGCTTTTATATATTATTCTCTAAGTGGAAGTGCATTTTAAAATAGATATCACAAAATGTCATGTCATTATTTTCTGACATCATCCTGATTGCAATGATCTTCAAAAAATTCTATCATCAAACTAACGGAAACATGAGATTTAATTTTATAGACAGAATTAAATTATTTAAGTATATTAAACAATGATGTATTTTTCATTCCTAGATGATCTATATATTTCAGTCAGTAAGTCATCACAAACTGGTTGCAATTTTCATTTCTCAAAGATAGCTTCATTGTTCTGTAAGTTATTTCAATAGCAAAATTCCAAGTAGATTGCCATTATAGTACTATTAATCATGAACAGTTAGTAGGTGGAGAAGCTTCAGTCCCTAGCTATATTGCTTTTCCTGTAATAATGGGCATTAGAAATAAAAGCAAGTCCCAGGGAATGAAATAAAACCCAGACTAAACTAACAAAAGGGCTTGTGAGCAGAGATATGATTAGAAGGTCCTAGTGCATTCACCATGCTACAATCTATATCACCAGCTAACTATAGTTAGTGCTATATTAAAGCACAAACAAAATTCCAAGGCCACAAAGAAGAGTTGATTATTTTTAATTGGAGGAAGAGAGGTGAGTGTATGAAGGGAAGATATGTAAGTTGGACCTTGAAGGACAAAAGGGCAATTTAAAAAAAGAAACTAGGGGTGCCTGGTGGCTCTGTTTAGCATCTCATTTTGGCTCAGGTCATGATCGCGCGTTCGTGAGTTCGAACCACACATGGGGCTTTCTGCTATCAGCACAGAGCCCGCTTCTGATCTTCTGCCTCCCTCTCTGCCCCTCGTCTACTCGCTCTCTCTCAAAAATAAATAAACATTAAGAAAAAAAAAAAAGAAAACTAAAATGAGTCTGAAAAATGCTAGAGACTGAGGTTTCTACCAACAGGCTCTCTCCTAGATGTCTGCTGGTAAGATTTCTGTGTGAACCTAATCTCCTAACAGTTTCCATACCTTCCACATCTCCACTCATACACAACCTGCATACAAGAAGGCTCACAATTCCTTTTAACATAAATATAGAGATACAGTACTTAAGCCTTTAATATTATCAATTGACTTTTAAGGTGTCTGACATAAACCGAATATATTCCACTGACAATCATAGTAATAACAAACATATAGATGCTTACCACGTGCTAGTAACTATTTTAGGCATTTTACATACTACGACTCATTTAATCTTCACAACAACCCCGCAAAGTGTAGGTTGTCTCATTATCTCCATTTTACAAAGGAGAAGACTGAAACACAGAGTAGTTATCTACCGTCACACAGCAAGGGAGCGATGGTGCCCAAATGTAAACCCGAGCTGTCTAGTTCTAGAGTGCACGCTCCTTATCATGTCACGCTGCGTTTAGTAAGATTCCCTTTGTGTCACAGAAGTTGTCTCCTTGGGAAGTTCTGTCATTATAAGATTTATATGGTCATCTCGTAGCACAAATGTTAAATTAAAGATAAGCTTTGTAAAGACTGCGACTATATTACATAAAAACTTCTTACAGCCCATGCTCCTTCAAACTTAGACTGGTTTGATAAAACACCAGAAGGATTATATTCTGGCCACAGATAAAACCATAATTGCCATATAACTAATAAATTATCCATTTAAAAATGTTAAATGCATTAGAAATGTAACATACAGTTTTGGAAGAGCAAGAATTCTAATGTTCTTCAAAGGACAAACTTGAAAAATTGATAGAGACTATGTGCAGCATGTATAAGTTAAAGAAGCTAAAGTTTTAGAAGTCCAAATGAATATATCAAATGTAATGAATAATAATAAAGAATGATGTTGGAAGTTGGCCAAATGGCCAGAATTAGAATGTTTTAAATACAAAATTAAAATATTTCATTCTTAAAAATGCTTTTAGAAAGCTAACATTTTTTTTCATGTTTTTCACGATTCTTTCATGTTACATCCTACGAAGTCCATCTCTCATATGGACATATCAGAGATACACATACTTATCTCTCCCATCCACCCTGATTTTATGCACAGGAGGCGGAGAGGAAAGATGATAGAAAAGGGAAAAAATCCCATCATTCCTATGTAAAGCCAAAAGTGAGAGCCCTAGTATAATAACTAGTGTCCAAACAATGTATTTTTCAACTTGAGGCATTTTTAAGAGTGAAAGAAGGTGCTATTAATATGTCAGAGAAATAAGCATAAAGCAGGAATTACGGGGGCAAAAACTGGAAGATATCATCATTTCAACTATGACCTTCAAACAAGAAACTTGAAGAGTTAAGTATTCATTACTTCACTAAATAAGAAATTGTAATATTACAATAAAACAGATGTATTTCCTATGCAAACTAATGTTTCAAAACTTGATATATTAAAGTTTATCCAGAATTATCTTACAACCAAACCTGAAACCTCAGTACAAAATGTAACAATGTATTTCTGTACATGGAACATACTTTCCTACTACTAGAAGATAAATTTCATGGTGCCAATATGACAAATCAAATTTATACTTGAAAAGTTTGGCAAGAAAACTTTCTCATTTTGCAAGAATGAGAAAAACGTTAGGAACCTTTGAAATTCTAACAGGAACAAATCAGAGTTTGGGGATGCCAAGGGCATGCTTGGCCTGAATAAACACCACTAATGTCTCAGAACTTGAAATTTACCAAGAATAAATAGTGAAAAAAACATGCATGTCAGAAGAGCTCCCTAGGCACAACTAAGCAACCCATTCTCCTGCCTCCATGTAAAATATTTTTGGTTAATAAAATGAATACATTCTTTCCAGTTTGAACAAAAAGGGGACTGAAACAGGCTATTTACATGACAAGCTTATTTACAGGGAAAGTATCTGAATTAATCACTTCTGCCTCCAGATGAGTCTTCCTGGACAACATATAAAACTGCTCATTTCCATATCTGAAGCCATTGTTTTTAAGATGGCATAAACAAGAAGGGTTGCAAGTGGATTATCTGCCGTTTTAATCAATGACCAATAATTGTTCCTTTACTTAACATAGTTGTTGAAAAGTGCTGACTAGGAAGGATATAACAACAAAAAAAAGCAAAGTGGAAATTGTATGTAACATAATTTCTTGGGGGGAAGCTATGCATTTCCAGAGAAGAAATTTTTTGAGATTCCTTTTGACTGAACATACTATATTTTCCTATCGTTTCAATTTCGTTGGTGCTCAAGCAAATTTTTTGTTCATTTTATAGATGTGAAAACTTCATCCTAGAGTAGATAATATCTGACTCAAATTATGGTTTAAAAGAAGTTATGAAAAATGTAAGCATCAAATGCAAAAACTTATTTAAAATCCATTTATGTGTTAAGGTTTAAAAATTAGCTGATGGGGTGTCTGGGTGGCTCAGTCAGTGAAGCATCCAACTTCGGCTCAGGTCATGATCTCAAGGCTCGTGAGTTCGAGCCCCACATCAAGCTCTGTGCTGATAGCTCTGAGCCTGGGGGTTTCCTCAGATGCTGTCTCCCTCTCTGTCTTCCCCTCCCCTGCTCACGCTCTGTCTCTGTCTCTCTCATAAATAAATAAACATTTAAAAACTTAAAAAATAAAGTGTGAAAGAAATCAAAATATGTTATTAAGTCCTGAGTGCCCTGGAGAAAAACAAAGCAAAGAAGGGGCTAGTGGGCAGGAGGTGTGGAAGGATGAGGAATTCCACAATTTTCTACAGGGTGGTCAAGACAGACATCAGAAAGCAGGTAACATCTAAAGACATGGAGAAAGTAAGGAAACAAGGCTCTAGAATACCCAGGAGTGGAAGGTTAAGCAGTGGAAACTGTAAACACAAGGGACCTGAGGAGCCTGCCTATGGGTTAAGGGAACAGGAGCAGTGTGAGTAAACAAGGGACGAGAATAGAGTAGTAAGATGAGGACGGATAACTGGGAACTGATCACACAGTATCCCAGGGCATGATAATCATTTAAACTTGTACTCATTTGGATGGGGAACCTTTTCAGTTGAACAATAATTCAATTTGATTTACAGTTTAACAGGAACTGCACTGAGAACAGACCTGTGAGGGCAAGGAAGGAAGCTGGGGGGCCACTTAAGAAAATCTTGCAGTAATTCTGACAAGAGATAATGGTAGCTTGGATCAAGATGGTGTCTGTGAGATGATAAGAGAATCATAAATTTTGAAGACACAACTAAAAGCATTTGCTGATGAATAGAAGACAGAATGTGAAGAAAGAGAAGAGGTTGATGACTTCAAAATTTTTGCTCTGAGCAAGAGGAAATGAGTTATCTGTAACTGATCTGGGGCAGTCTAAAGGTAGAGCAGGGTTGGAGGGACAGAAGTGTGCTTTTGCACATATTTTTTTTTTTTGCACATATTAAATTTAAAATGCTTACCAGATAAACAAATAGAAATGCCATGAAGGCAGCTAGCTGCAAAAGATGACAAGAGATGAAGAGGACCAGAAAAGAGAGTGAGTAGGTATAGCCAGTAAGAAAGGGGCAAAATCAAAGTGTAGTTATCTTGAAAGTCAAAGATATGTTTCCAAGAGTGAGGAGTAGTCAACTGTATTAAATATTGCTGACAGGTCAAGTAAGATAGGAACTGAGAACGTGACAACTAGATTTTCGGCAACATGAAGGTCTCCGGAGTTTTTGATAAGAATGGCTTTGTTAGAGTGGCACAGGGAAGCAAAAGCTTGGTAATAGATTTTTTTTTTTTTTTTTTTTTTTTAAAGTAGCCTTCACACCCAGCATGGAGCCCAATACGGGGCTTGAACTCACAACTTTGAGACCAAGACCTGAACTGAGATCAAGAGTCAGACACTTAAACGACTGAGCCACCCAGGTGCCCCCTTGGTAACAGATTTTTTTCTAAACAAGGGTAAAGAATGAATATATAAAACTGCAGGTATTTGGTTACAAAGGGAAACAAAGAAATGAGCCAGTGGCTACAGGAGGAAGTGGCAATTAAAAAGTAAGTTTTTTTTTAAAGATGGGAGAAATAATGTTTGTTAGTAACAATAGTTGGGAATAGTTGGTAGAAAAGGAAACCTTTTCCTTTCTTCAAAGGAGATAATTGTTGGAGCTGTGTCTTTGAGCAGGAGAACATGCTCTTGTTACAAGTGGAGGTGGGCTTTAGGTAAGTAGTAAAGAGAGATAGATTCTGTAAAAAAAATCATACTATTTTATGGAAAAATAAAGGCCTATTTACTAATTTTCAAAATTATAAATGCCTTTATGAAGTTCTAATGATTCACACTCAGCCCTGCAGTATAAAGTGGGGTTTGAAACTCTCTTAAAAAAACAAATTTCTTTCTCAAATAAATTACCGCCAAAATTACCATTTTGCTAGAGATCTTTTATCAGTTTTTATAGCCTTGACCAGTAACATGGGAATCTGCATTGCACTGTAGAATCAGATGTATCTAGTTTTACCATTTAAATAGTCTGTAATCATAGGCAAATCACACTCACTGTGTCTGTTTCCTCATTTCCAAAACAGGGATACTAGTACCTACAACCTCATAAAATGTCCCATTTAATTCTCTCCACAATGTATATAGTGTGTTGAGTACAACGCTTGATATGTAATAGGCACCCCATAAATAGTAGTTAGTTGGTATGTTATCTAAATATGAAAGGCTACATTAAAAATTATGAAGATGGGGCAGCTCAGCTGGTTAAGTGTCTGACTTTAGCTCAGATCATGATCTCATGGTTTGTGGACTCAAGCCATGGGTCAGGCTCTGTGCTGACAGCTCAGAGCCTGGAGCCTGCTTCAGATCCTGTGTCTCCTTCTCTCTCTGCCTCTCCCTGCTCATGCTCATGCTCTGTCTCTGTCTCTCAAAAATAAACAAATGTTAAAAAAAATTTTTAAAAAGTTATGAAGATATTCATTTAGAGAATAATAATTAGGGTTTATGCTTCTCAAGGTTTTTTTATTGTATAAAAAGAAAATGACAATATATACAAGGGTATCCTGCAGAAACAGAGAAGACTGCTGGAGGGGTTTCAGCAGTTTAATGCCCTTCTTGCACTTTAGGGCTGAGGGGAGTGACATCTGGGATGCAACAGAGAAAAATTTCTGGTACTAAATGTCATCTCACACAAATACTTTTAGGCTTGGTTAGAGCTGCTGTACCTGTGAAAGATCAGGAATGGTTATTCTCCTTTCCAAATCTTGTCTGAAACCTTGGGTTACTAGCTGTGCCTGACCACCCATCTCTCTGAGACCGGCAAAGTAGAAAGATGAAGTCATGTCTGATGTCCACTTCCTGTCCGTCATCAGGTGGTGTCAATTCTTTCACCCAAATACTATTTAAAATCAGCTTGTATTCTCTCCTTCCATTTCTCAGCTTCACTTAAGCTTTGCAATAGTCTGTTAACCAATCTCCCTGCCTCTGGGGCCTCTTCAATTATAATCCTCCCGCACCGTAACTAGTTACAAAAAATGAATATATCACATTACTCTTTTTCTATAAAATTTCCAAGAATTCCCTATTAACATCAGGGCTTTAAAAACCTCACCCTATCCTGAATGTTACTACCTCCCTTGCTACCCTATGAGCTATATATACACAATAGTTATATTTAAGTTCTTGCATAACCTGAACTCACCTTACTTCATCTCTGGAACACCCTGTACACCTTGAAATAATTAAATATTATTAATTAAGCAGTGAACACATATGGTAATCACTTATAGGCATAAAAAAATAGTTAAAATATAGCTAACAATAAAATTTCATTTGTAACTCTTTGAGAAGATCCTGAGTTATCTGTAAAGCCATGTACTTCCAGAATAATCTAACTAAAGACACGCTGAATATTCTTAAGTTTTTCCATCTAAGAGCTTAAAAAATTATTCAGACACCTGGTCAGACAGAAACAAAAGAAGTTTGTTGAAGCACCAATTGAGGACATACACTTTTAAAATGATGAATGGAGCCTGCATATACTGGTTCAGATTCATCTATTCTTTTTAAAAATTTTTTGTTAACATTTATTTATTTTTGAGAGACAGAGAGAGAGAGAGAGAGAGTGCAAGTGGGGGAGGGGCAGAGAGAGAGGGAGACACAGAATCTGAAGCATCCAGGCTGTGAGCTGTCAGCACAGAGCTCGATGTGGGGCTTGAACCTACGAACTGTGAGATCATGACTTGAACCCAAATCAGATGCTTAACTGACTGAGCCACCAAGGGGCCCCTCGATCATCTATTCTAATGCATTATATATATTCAACTAACCTTTGTAAATAAACTTAGATTGAAGATATTTAATATCACTCCAAGATTTGACACAAACTTCAAGTTATGTCATTAAGTTTCTTCTTGAGTACTTTTGGAAGACGATAAATTCCGATCAAGATGGATTTTACTGATGTGGTGGGAAAATAAAATCACTAAAACAATACTGTCACATTTAAAAGCATATTTTGATCTCCCTTTCCGTACTGGTTTGACTTTTTCAAAAGCGTAATAAAATACTTGTAACAAACTCATTCTCTTTTTTACAGGATCACTATGAGAATAGTTCTTTCTGGGTTCACAATAATGAGACCACCTTAGGTCAAGGTAGTTTTACTTTTGGAAAAACTTAATCAGCTGAATTTATTTCCTTTTTGTTACCTCATAGTATTAATTAGGAACAAATAAGTTAGCATTTTATGTAGAAATTTAGACTGAAACAAAGGGCATGCAGACCTGCATGTCTGTATCATGTCATTATAAAAAGGAAATGGTTCAATGCTATGGAGAGCAATACTTAAGATTTTTTTAATTTATTTTTTTTAATGTTTATTTTTGAGAGAGAGAGGGAGAGAGGAGAGAGAGAGAGGGAGAGGAGAGAGGGGAGAAGAGAAATATGAGTGGGGAGGGGCAGAGAGAGAGGGAAACAGAATCCGAAGCTCCCAGGAGCCCGAGATGGGCTTGAACTCACAGACCACAAGATCATGACCTGAGCTGAAGTCGAACGCTTAACCAACGGAGCCACCCAGGTGCCCCAATACTTAAGATTCATTACATACTTTATAGTAGTGCCTTTTAATGATAATAATTTCATAATGTTATCAGTGACTTTTATACGATCTTCATTTTAATACTGTCAACAAATCGATAAAAGAAAAAAACTTAAAATACTGCCTACAGATAAAAGGTATCAGAATAAGTACTACTTATACATAGCTTTATAATTTATAATGTACTCTTCATATACATTATCTCATTCAGACCTTACAGATCACTCTGTGAAACAGTACTATTAGCTCATTTTTAAAAGAGTAAATTAAACTTCAGGGATATTAAGCAGATTTACTGGCAGAGCCAGAATTTAAGTTTAGTCTTTTGATCCAAATCTTTTCCATAATATACTCCCTGTTCAGGAATAAAGCTTTTCTTCCAAATGTATAAGAGGGTCTGTACATTTCAGTCACAAAATACCTACTAAGCAAGAAGTTATTTATAGAAGAATCTCACCACCAGAGTGAATTTCACTATTTCCCACAGCGGCAAACTAGATTTTAAAGCAACAGAAGAAGACAAGAAGCCTAACTCCCAGACTGAGCAAAGCATATATACATACACGTTATAATCCCAACTACAGTACTTTTGATGTATCCAAATACCCAAGTTCTTTCTTTGCTTATTTCTGCCTTTTCTTAAGTCTTTGTCTCTTGTGCTCTCTTCCCCTTCACTTCACAACTGGTATGACTGCAGGGATAGATGCCAAGATCAGCTGGCATGTGTTCCATCTTTCTCTTACACATCTAAGAGGAGAAAATAAAAGGCACTCTCTTAATATCCCCAATGCATAGAAAAGAACCAAGGCCATAAAATATTTCTTTAATCTTATTTAATTTTCTTCTAAAAATGTATATGGGGGGAGAGGTAAAAAGACTAAGTACAAACATGCAAGTGTAAGTACTTCGTCTGTTTTAACTCCTACTATGAGATTTCGAAGGAAATAATTTATAATTTATTTTTACTTTATGAAGACTAGTGAGACATAAGCTCTAAGTACAGTTAAATCCTGCCATAATGAACAAACTGTGATTCAAAAAGATTCAGCCATATAAAATACAAAGTTGGATTACTGTGAGGTTAAAAAAATGACAAAGGTGAGCCCTACAGCTAGGGGTCCTTGTGCAATTCAAATCCATTTGGATCTGGGCTGCAGTCTGGCGCCACCTGGTGGCAAATGCCCACTGTGGTTTCAATATCCATGGGGTCATTCTGGGTACAGTGGCTGCCCAGGCTTCCAGGGCAGAGGCCGGGATCCCAGGAATTTCCTGGTTAGGTGGTATCCATTTTGATGTGGATATGGAGGCAGAACAATATTGGGGAAAAGGAAACCTGCTTTTTGTTTCCATGCTTCTACAAATAGTTCTGTCAGCTATTTCCCAACCTACCTGTATCAAGCATCCTAGAGAATAAGGGCTAACTTGTCTAAATCTATGTTGCCATGCATTTTAAAGGATTTTTAAAAAGAACAAAAACTGAGAAATCAGGAAATTCTCAAAATGATTGTAATACCAAAGTTTATGTGCTATGTGGGTTATCTGGAAATAATTATGCATGTTATCAAAGAAACAATCCCATATATTTTAAGGTTAATAAGTCAGTCAATAAAAGCCTATAAAATCTGTAACAGAATTGAGTCACAGGACTAAAAGACTTATGTATAAAGCAGAAATAATATCACCTATGCCACAGGTCTATCTCATGCCCAGACCCTTCTCTTGAGATTCAGAACCTTATACAGTCAATTTTTCTGTTTTATTACACAAAAACTTTATTTTTTTTTATTTAAAAAAAAAAATTTTTTTTTTTAACGTTTATTTATTTTTGAGACAGGGAGACAGAGCATGAACAGGGGAGGGTCAGAGAGAGGGAGACACAAAATATGAAGCAGGCTCCAGGCTCTGAGCTGTCAGCACAGAGCCCGACGCGGGGCTAGAACTCACGGACCGCAAGATCATGACCTGAGCCGAAGTCGGCCGCTCAACGGACTGAGCCACCCAGGCGCCCCTATATTACACAAAAACTCTAAAAAAATAAAACTAAATTTACCTTGTTTTCCTATTAAAGCCTTATTTTTCCCCTAATATTTAAAAATTGCATCACCATCCACATTAGCTACCCAATCCAGAAACTTGATGACATACTTAACATCTCACTCCCTAATCCGATCTAGTCACTGAATCCTGTTGGTTCTGCCTCCCAGAAATGTTTTCAATCTGGCCCATTACTCTCCATCTCTATTGCTATAATCCCGTTCTATCATTTCTCATTCTGGTAGCAGAACCAACCTCAAAAAGTGGCCTTTATGTCTGTGGTCATATACTTACTTCTCTACTCTCTCCACATTGCAGAGAAATCTCTTTTTTATATAAAATTGGATCATATAATGCATATTCTTAAAATCTTTCCATTGTTCCCCATTGGTCTTACTTAGACAATGATCCAAATACATGATCTGGACCTCTGTTTCCCTCTTCTGTTTTAACTCTTAGAACTCAGTCTACACTCAAGTCATATGGAATTATTTTCAGTTTGTTCAAAAAGCTTCATATTGTCTAATCTCCAGGTTTTATACATGCTGAACATTCATTGCCCAATTCCTTTCCCTTCCCTAACCCGCATCTTACACTTAGTCATCATGCAGGTATCAGCATGGGTATTTCTTCTGCCGTGACATCTTCCCTGATTCTATATAGTCTCATCCTGTGTTGTCATTTCTCCATTATCATCATACTTATAATTATTGTTTCTCTACTGTCTTTATGTCTATTAGAAAACCAACTTCATGAAGACAGAGGTCCCTGATGTATCTATGGCATATGGTGGATCTCAACAAATGTTTGCTAAATAAGTGAATACAGTGCTGGGAGAGCTCAAATGTAAACTTTTCTAACATCAACCTTGGTATATAGGCTTATATCTCTTCTTTTGGTCTGCATTTTGAACCCTACCAGCAAGTGACCACAAGGTAGAGGAAACTTTTTACCCAATACAGGGCTGGGACTAACCAAAATTTTGAAAAAGATGGAAGAATTTGTTTTGACATTCTTTAATCTCTCTGTATGCATCTCTCTCTAATCTCCTAATGTCCTTGTTGTCCTAAGCATGAATTCATAAAAATGGCATACTTTAGTTATGACCATGAACAGCTAAATGCAACAGCATATGGATCTTAAAAAAGGTTACATGAAGAATCACATATAGCCACAAAAGAATACATACAGCATGATCCCTTTATGTGACACTAATATAATATGATAACTAAACTATATTTCTCAGACATATATATTTACTGGTAATTTAGATAATAAAAGTACAAGAAAAAGCAAGAAAGTTATTAGTATAAAAATCAGAATAGTAGTTACCTTTATGGAAGGAAGGAGTTAAGCAGAAAGGGTCTCAAAGACATTTTTGTGGTGCTGACACTGACTCTTGATTTGGATGGTGGTTAAACAGGTATTAATTTGTAATTACTAAATGTACATTTAAAAAATATAGTTTATATCCTCTTTGACTGACTGAATAAACACACAAACATCAAAAGATACTCCATGCTCATGGATTAGAATGATTGGGAAAGTGTCCACACTACCCAAAAACAAGCTATAGATTCAACGCAATCCCTATAAAAATTCTAATGGCATTTTTCACTAAACTAGAACAAAAATCCTAAAATTTGTACAGAACCACAAAAATCCCCCAATAGCCACAGCAATCTTGAGAAAGAAGAACAAGGTTGAAGGCATCATGTTCCCTGATTTCAAATTATATTACAAAATGAACATAATCAAAATAGTATGGTACTGGCATAAAAACAGACACATAGATAAATGGAACAGAATGGAAAGCCCAGAAATAAAGGAGCCTTTTCAGTAAATGGTGTTGGGAAAACTGGAAAACCATTTTTTGCTTTTGTTGTCAGATTCAAAAAATCATTGTCAAGATTGGTGTTGAGGAGCTTACTGCCTATGTTTTCTTCTAGGAGGTTTATGGTTTCAGGTCTCACATTCAAGTCTTTAATCTATTTTGAACGAATTTTTATGTGTGGTGTAAGATAGTGGTCCAGTTTCATTTTTTTGCAAGAGGTTGTCCAATTATTTAACTGCTCGAAATGATTTCAACATTATCATAAAAATCTCTCTCAATCTGTTTTATTAAAATGACAATTTAACAGCAATTTAAAAAGTTATCTTTGGGTTTTCTACCCAAAGGCTAATTCTGCACATGTAGTTCTTACAGATTTTCCCTAGTAGAGGCCAACTACATTAACAGAGTAGGTAAAATTCCAGCTTTTTTTGCCTGGAATTGAGGGGAGGAACCCTCAAAGTTTTTGCTACTATACTCCTAGTAGAACAACATGTTACAGTGATAATTATAGAATTAAGTCTGATTTAAAGTCTTGCTTGTTGGCAAACTTCAAAATATCATACACTCAAATCAGTGCTGATAAACTAGTATGAGACAAGTCAATTTCAAAACAATTTCCCCACTAAAATATAAACTTTCAAGAGCCATATGAAGTATAATCATAGTATAATATAATATAGTATAGTATAGTGATAGTATAATGAAGTATAATGATGGTGAAAAAAAAAAACAAACTACTGTTGAAATAAGTAGCATTTATTTCACCCTAATACTGCCAATCACTGACTAAGGGAACCGTATATATTAATCTAAAAGTGATTACAATGAATAAAAATTATTCATCTTCAAGATTATTTAATATATCTGTCAGGGCCAGCAGATAATGAAGCATATGTAAATTTCATATATTATTCCAGTTTTAAAAAATTTCTTGCAGAAATCATTGGCATGTTATGGGAAGAACTACTGGCATCTCTTATTCCCTTTTCATCTCTGTCCTCAATATGAACCCTTAAAGGCAAAAAGACAAGTTCCCAAGATAATGAAGAGATAATGGGAATACCTGAGTAAAGAGGCTTAACTTAAGGTCCGATAAACCCTCTTCTGAGGTAGTTACCAAAGACCTTAGAACTTTAATGTTCCATTTTATTTAGATTTGATGTCATAGAAATAGTTTAATAAGCTTCAAAGAGAAATAATTTCCTACTTCTTTTATACCTGTTTTCCCGTTCATACATTTCCCGAGAGGCACTTCGAAGTTGATCAATTTCTTGATTAGTTTTCAATCTGATTTGTTCCAGTTCATCATGTAGTTTATTTTCATATTCTGTTTTATAATGGTCTCTGCAAGGAGTCAAAGATAATATCCATGAATTTTGTTTCTGTAAAAGAAATGTACTTTTACGCTTCGTGTTAGATTTATTATCTTATGTCAAGTAAGTTCTATATACAATGTTATCTGAAAAACATAGTTGTTAGATATATTGCCTCAAAGGCTTAATTACTATATAAAATGTGCTCATCCTTAAAAATATCATATTAATAGTTTTTAATGCATATGGCTAAAGACCTGAAAACTGATGTATATGGAATGCCCTTGATTTAAAAATAATCTGATGTTGTACATGTTGAGAGACAAAATTAAAAACAAAACAAAAATGACTCTAATTGACTGTAAAACCTTTCCTTCTAAAGCACAACAACCACAACCACTGTGATTTCTGAGCAAAGTCAAAGCATTACCTAGGCCATTAGCAGGAGCACAAACACATGAAAAATTCCACACTAGGGAAAAAGTTATGAATGTGTGAAGTTTTAAAGGATTAAATTTTAAATTTGTTTTAGTTTTGGATGTGCTGATAAAAATAAGTATCTCAAGGATTATAAGGACTATAACTATATACATATATATAACACACACATACATACACACACATACATACATGTATATGTACTATATATACTATATATACACTATAACTCTAATAGCTTATACATCTAGTTGAAGAGAGAAGACAGGATCAAAATGCAGGAGTCTGATTCCAGAGCATGTATGCGATGCCGTCCCTTCATTCTTCTTAGGTTTCACATAGTCAGGAGAAGGTCAGCTTAGGCTCTGCACAATTAGACTGTTTTCAAAAGATCCTTTCACAAAGATACTTACATCTTTTCTTTCAAAAAACACTTACATAGAGATCTTAGTTGTAGACAAAAAGGTTATGTCATAACAACAACAAAAAAAATTATAGCATATATACACCGACCCAAAAGAAGTAGTCTTTTCACTATTGGAAAAAAAATAAAACTATGTCTTAAGAAAAAGTCAACTAGAATAAGAATTATTAAAAGGAAACAAAATGAACTGTTATTTTAATATAGTCCAATATAATTAAAAAAAAAAATCACTATTCTTCCCCAAAGCTAAGAGTTCCCTCAGAGAAAATGGTGCTAATTTGTATCTATTTATGTGAAAAATAATGTAAATCTTGCCTGGATGTTACATATTTTTCATACATCTCTTCTCTAGCCTTTTTGGTTTCTTCAAGTTGAGCCTGAAGTCTTTCAAGGCGATCCTCTTCATGGGCACAGCGAACACTAAGCTCCATGTTTTGGCGACTGAGATACTCTTTATCCTTTTGCAGTAAAGTAACAGTTTGTTGTAAGGTGGTTACCTACATATGTGCAGAGACAGACAGTGTTCAGAGCAACTTCGTCTTACTTTCAGCGTTTACTGTAATATTTTCTTTCACTTATGCTTTCACATAAAAAGCTAATTTTTACTTTGCAATTTCCCATTCAAACAGAGCTACTGAAGTCCCTTTTTCTGTTAACTACATCAAAAAGGAAAAATGTCCCTCCCACAATTCTGCCCTGGGCTGTGCCCACAATCACCGTATGATAAAATACACATGACTCTATGAGCTTACCTCTTTTGATAATTCATTTCTTTCTTTAGCTTGAGTTATGTGAGAGGCTTCAAGTATTTCATGTTTTCTCCTTAACTCAATTATTTCCTGTTCAAGGGCATCGCGCTCACTATAAAATTCAAATACACTTATTTATTTTTACTAAAATAAAATTCAAATACATAGGTACATTTTATCCAATTTTATAATCAACATTTAAAATGGGCTGGGGGCACTGGGTGGTGGCTCAGTTGTTAAGCATCTGACTTGGGCTCATGTCATGATCTCACATCATGATTCCTGAGTCGAACCCCTCATTGGGTGTGCTTGTGCCCTGCTTCGGGTGAACACAAGCTCTACTTTGGGTGAGCACGAGCCCCACTTCAGGTAAGCCCTGCTTCTTTCTCTCTCTCTCTCTGTCTCTCTCTGCCCCTCCCTCACTTGTGCGTGCTCTCTCTCTCTCAAAAAAAAAAAAAAAAAAAAAAAAAGAAAAAAAAAAAAAAAAAAAAAAAAAAAACCCCAAAACCCAAAAAAAACAACAACAACAAAAAAACAAAAAAAAGGACTGATTTATGTTTCAGGAAACCAAAGAGAAATACCAGCAGTGGGGCTTTAGTGTCATTTTGTGAACAATAAAGTGTCTGCTTTTCAAAGCAAGGTTTTAAGACTGTTCATATATATAAATGTAAATTTGTTATCTTTAAAAAATAAATATGTAAACTATACTACCCAGTAAAATACATAAGAATACCTTCTAAGGTACACCGTGGTATCTTTTCACTAATCATCATTAATCTTATCTTGAAGCCAAACTTTTAAATAATTTATACGTGGCTCTAGGCTTTCAGTTCAGTTAGCATCAAAAAGCCCCTAATTCATCACTCAGATTGCATAGCAGATACAAAAGGAGGGATTCTTGTGACTATTTCATTCACAAATTGTTTAAGATTGCCCAGAGATTCTAATTTCCATTTGCAGACAAGCTCTTGACCCCAAACAGTGAAACCAAGAATTAGAACAAACCTACAACAGGCATCTTAAAAAGTAAGCAGAAATAAAGACTTCCTAACTCAATTTATCTTCTCTAGTCAAAATCAGTTCCTTTGTACTTCACAGATTTCATCTACCCACCTGGTATTTCCATGCAGATGGATGTTAAAAATTGTTTTTTGTTTTTCATCAGATTTTCAAAACTGGTTTAGAAAGATACTGTTCTTTTGGTTAACAAAGTCATGTTTATTGAAGAAAAGTGAGCAAAGCACAAGTTATAAAATAACAATCATCCATAAACTCACTAAAGATGACTGATAGTATCAATATTTTGGTATACGTTAAGTGTTTTGTGCCTTTACAGCAAATGTTTGTATTCTCACATGGTAATGATCATGCTTCCTTTGCTATGATTTTTCAGTGTAAAAAATGAGTACAAAACACGATATAGCAAAACATCCATGACCTCACTATCCACAGTTGAAAACAGTTAACATTGGTCTCCATTTGCATTAAAGTTTTATTTTGCTTTTTGAAAAGATAAGACACTATGGTAAACTTAAAGTCCTACATATTCCTCACTGTTCCTTTATCATCCCCTAGACACAACGATAAATTTAGTGTCTCCATATTGTTTTTTTAATACTTTTACTCAGGGTGCTTGGGTGGCTCAGTCTATTAAGCATTGGGCTCTTGATTTCAGCTCAGGTCACGATGTCAAGGGTTTGTGAGTTTGAGTCCTGTGTTGGGCTCTGACACTGCAGATCCTGCTTGGGATTCTCTCTCCTCCTCTCTCTGTCCCTCCCCTGCTTGCTCTCTTTCAAAATAAATAAACTTAAAAAACAAAAAAACAAAAAACTCTTACTCACCAAATGTTAACATTTTGTCATATTTACTTTGTAATATTTACTGAGTATTACTTTGTCATATTTATTCTCTCCCTATTGTTCATATATGTGAATGAATATAGATACATGCATATACACATATACATCACTATACACGCAGACACGCAGACACATGTGCAATTTTTCCCCTTAACTATTTAAGAGGTATATGCAGACATTAAATCCCTTTATCCCTGAATAATTTGGTGTGGATTTTCTAAGATTAAAAAAATTCTTTGATATAATCCCAGTATAATTAGCCCTAATACAATATCTAATATAATCCATTTTCCAATTTTGTCAATTGTCCCAATTGGCAATTTCCCTGTATAGGATCCAATGGATTATCATACATTGCATTTGGATGTCATGTATCTTTGGTATCCTTTAACCCTGAGCAGTTCCTTAGTCAACGTTGTAAAAGACAGAGAAAGTTTATTTGGCCAGTTGTTTTATGTCACTCAATTTTCATTTGTCTGATGTTTCCCTGTAATTAGATTCAGGTTAAGCATTTAGGGCCGAAACACTACACCTGTGATAATGTGTCCTCAGTATGTCACATAGAGTACATAAAGCCTTAGTACACAAAGCAGCCATGATGTCATTATGTCCTATGACTGGTGAAAATAACCTTAGTCACCTGTTTAAAGTGGTATCTGCCAAAGTACTCAAATATAAAAGTACTTTTTTGCCCTCTGCGATTAGTAAGTAATCTGTGGGAAACATACTTTGAGAATATATATTTTGCTCCTGAATATACTTTTACCCAATGGTTTTAGCTTCCACTGATGATTCTGAATCAAATAGTATGAGGTTACAAAATGGTAGTTATAATATGCATATAATTTATTGGTTGGCATTCCACTGTAAAAACTCTTATTATTAGCATGCACTCAGGATTCTTATTCTAGTCAACAAATTATAATTCATTACTGTTAATATTCATTTTGATACTCAAGTTGTACCATATTTGGACAGTTGAAGCCCCTTCAATTAGCTACTATGGTACTGAATTGGAATTAGAGGTATTGGTATGATTTTATCTGTACAGTGTTAAGCCATCCTCCCAACTCCCTCTCTAATCACCTCTTTACTGAAAGGGCTTAGGAACAATGACCAATGTATCAATGACCAGCACCCAAATCTTAATTTCTAAATAGTATTTCTCACTAAAAGGAACCAGGACTCATAGAGGAAGGTCTGAGGCAATGAAATTAGAAAATAAACCTGAGAAAATTATGTTATGCCAGAAAGTAAGAAATTGCTTTAAAAAAAAAAGGTGGACACATCTTTTTAAAATAAAAAAATTTAGGGCGCCTGGGTGGCTCAATCAGTTAGACATCAGACTCTTGGTTTGGGCTTGGATCACAATCTCATGGTTTGTGAGTTTGAGCACCACATTGGGCTCTGCACTGACAGCATGGAGTCTGCTTGGGACTCTCTTTCTCTCTCCCCCCCCCACCCCCCCCCAATAAATAAACTTAAAATTTTTTTTTAACTTAAAAATTAAAAAAAAAAGGGATACACTTTTTAAAATATATTCCGTTTGACTTGTCCATATAGATACAACCAGATCTAGTTTAATGATTTTAACTGCTACATTGAATTACATTATAGAAATAAATCATAACTGATTTCCCATTCTGCTACTGAAAAGCATCTGAATTTTTAATCTAATTATAATTAACATCCACATGCCGGTTTCCTTTTGCACATGTGTAAGAATTTATCAGGGACACAAGAGTGATTCCCCCCCACCCCGTTTTTCTTATATTTTTGTAATCAGAACATTTCTTTAATCTCTTCACCCTATTGAACGAACTGAAGAGTTCACAGTTTGAGCCCCTCTTGCTTGTTTGTTTTTCGGTTCCATTTCTAGCACATAAAGATGTTTATCATATTTTTGATGAGGGCTATGTTTTTCCTTCCTAGGTTTTTATTACAGAAAGTAAAACATATATATAAATAGATATGATATAATGAACTCCCTTGCTCTCATCACCTGGCTTCAACAATTACCAATAATTATCATGACTCATCTTTGTTCATTTATCCTTCAAATTCATGGCCACTCTGATTATTCTGATGACTTGGCTTTTTAGTTTTCTCTTTTCATGTTTTATCTATTACTGCTACAGTTTTACAGTGGCAGAGAGTACATCAAAACACCAAATCAAAGTATTATCTTACCATCACAATCTACTTACTTTTGAAATGATTCTTTCAAAATCCAGCTTTATTCAAGAGCCACTGATTTCAAGCTCCAATAATTACCATATTTTAACATTTATCCATACATAATAATACACGCAGCATGTCAGTCATGCTGGAAGTAGGAATACCAATCTGATCTTTGAAATTTATTTATGTTGCTATGTAATTTTTAAAGTGTCCATTTGTTTAATAAATATTAAGTGACTACTATATTTCAAGAATCATTTTGGGTGCAGGTACAGACAGCAGTGAACAATTAGAATAATGTCTCTATCTATAAATATTTGCATAAATATTCCTTTACTTGATCTTGCTTTTATGGTACAGTTACTAGTATCAACACCATCTCATGGATGACAAAACTTTGGTTTAGAATGATAACAGATGTACCTAGGGACATATAGCTAAGTAGTGGCTCATTAATGTACAAACAACAGAAAAGTATATTCCAGTAAAAGGAAAATTCTCTGCTATAGCTACTTAGTAGCACTGGCAAATATTCTCAAGAAAAGTTTTATCTTTTGAAGGTATATATGTCCTTTGTCAGAAAGGAATAGTTAAAAAAACTTCAGATAAAACTGAAGTATTTAAATTGGTTCCATAAACAAAAATAATCATCAAGTGAGATTTCAAAAATATTTACACACATGGGACTTCACTGGGTCTCTATCTTCTAAGACATTACATTTTAAAAGACAGCAGCAACTTCCAAATAAAATAAAAGTGGATATAAAAATACAATCTAAATCCAACAAACTGCCAAAACCACATACTTTTTGTGCAATGCAGAATAAGGTATACGTCAAGACAATGAAAAGACAAGCCATAGAATGAGAGAAAATATTTGCTAAAGGCATACCTGATGAGTACTGTTATCCAAAATACAAAGAACTCTTAGAACTCAACAGTGAGAAAACAAACAACCCAATTAGAAAATGGGCCAAAACCTTAATAGACACCTTATCAAAGAAGATACAGATTGCAAATAAGCACATGAAACGATGTTCCACAACAAATGTCATCAGAAAAACGCAAAATAAAACAACAGTGAGATACCCCTAAATACCTATTAGAATGGTCAAAATGCAGAATGCCAAATACTGGCAAAGACATAGAACAACAGGAACTCTCATTCACCTCTGGTGGAACGCAAAATGGTAGAGCCACTTTGGGACAAAAAGTTTAGTGGTTTCTTACAAAACTAAAAATACTTTTTTTTTTTAATGTTTATTTTTGAAAGAGAGGGAGAGGGAGACAGAGTGCAAGTGGGGGAGGGACAGAGAGGGAGACACAGAATCTGAAGCAGGCTCCAGGCTCTGAGCTGTCAGCACAGAGCCTGACCCATGGCTTGAGTCCACGAACCATGAGATCATGACCTGAGCTGAAGTCGGACACTCAACCGACTGAGCCACCCAGGTGCCCCGAAACTAAAAATACACTTACCATACAATTGTGCTACTTGGTATTTACCCAAAGGAGTTGAAAACTTATGTCCATACAAAAACCTGATGTGGATGTTTACAGCCGACTTAGATATAACTGACGAAACTTGAATCTAACCAAGATGTCCTTTAGTAGGTGAATGGATGTATAAACTGTGGTACATCCAGACAATGAAATATCACTCACCAAAAAGAAATGAGCTATCAAGCCATGAAAAGACCTAGAGGAAACTTAAATGTATATCACTGAGTGAAAGAAGTCAGTCTTAAAAGGCCCCATATTGTATGATTCCAACTATGACATTCTGGAAAATTCAAAACTAGGGACCCAGAAAAAGAGTAAGGTACAAAGTGGAATTAACAATGTTGATGATAACAATTCAGGTGACTTTGATGCATACACACACACACACACACACACACACACACACACGCACACACACAAAAGAACTACTGTAGCCATTTTAACTACTTACTTTTGACTTTACCATAGTTTTCTTGACGGTAGTCCCCTTGCTGAATTAACTGTTTTGTGTCAGCTAATTCTAAGGCCAAACGTTGACATCTAATTTGAAGTTCAGAATAATTTCTTCGATCTTCCTCATAAGTCTGTAAATCAAAACAATAATAAAACATTTCAAGCTAAACATAGTTGACCAAATTCTTTTTTTTTAATATGAAATTTATTGTCAAATTGGTTTCTATACAACCCAGTGCTCATCCCAACAGATGCCCTCCTCAATACCCATCACCCACCCTCCCCTCCTTCCCACCCCCCATCAACCCTCAGTTTGTTCTCAGTTTTTAAGAGTCTCTTATGTTTTGGCTCCCTCCCTCTCTAACCTCTTTTTTTAAAATTTCCTTCCCCTCCCCCATGGTCTTCTGTTAAGTTTCTCAGGATCCACATAAGAGTGAAAACATACGGTATCTGTCTTTCTCTGTATGACTTATTTCACTTAGCATAACACTCCCCAGTTCCATCCACGTTGCTACAAAAGGCCATATTTCATTCTTTCTCATTGGCATGTAGTATTACATTGGGGTACAGGTGCCCCTATGCATCAGCACTCCTGTACCCCTTGGGTAAATTCCTAGCAGTGTTACTGCTGGGTCATAAGGTAGATCTATTTTTAATTTTTTGAGGAACCTCCACACTGTTTTCCAGAGCGGTTGCACCAGTTTGCATTCCCACCAACAGTGCAAGAGGGTTCCTGTTTCTCCACATGCTTGCCAGCATCTATAGTCTCCTGATGTGTTCATTTTAGCCACTCTGGCGTGAGGTGATATCTGAGTGTGGTTTTGATTTGTATTTCCCTGATGAGGAGCGACACTGAGCATCTTCTCATGTGCCTTTTGGCCTTCCAGATGTCTTCTTTAAAGAAGTGTCTATTCATGTTTTCTGTCCATTTCTTCACTGGATTATTGTTTTTTGGGTGTGGAGTTTGGTGAGCTCTTTATAGATTTTAGATACTAGCCTTTTGTCTGATATGTCATTTGCAAATATCTTTTCCCATTCTGTTGGTTGCCTTTTAGTGTTGTTGATTGTTTCCTTTGCAGTGCAGAAGCTTTTATATTCATGAGGTCCCAATAGTTCATTTTTGCTTTTAATTCCCTTGCCTTTGCGGATGTGTCAAGTAAGAAATTGCCGCGGCTGAGGTCAGAGGGGTTTATTTTTCCTGCTTTCTCCTCTAGGGTTTTGATGGTTTCCTGTCTCACATTCAGGTCCTTTATCCATTTTGAGTTTTTTTGTGAAAGGTGTAAGAAAGTGCTCTAGTTTCATTCTTCTGCATGTTGCTGTCTAGTTCTCTCAGCACCATTTGTTAAAGAGACTGTCTTTTTTCCATTGGATATTCTTTCCTGCTTTGTCAAAGATTAGTTGGCCATACTTTTGTGGGTCTAATTCTGGGGTTTCTATTCTATTCCATTGGTCTATGTGTCTGTTTTTGTGCCAATACCATGCTGTCTTGGTGATTACAGCTTTGTGGTAGAGGCTAAAGACTGGATTGTGATGCCTCCCGCTTTAGTTGACCAAATTCTTTAATGAATTCTTCTGTTATGCTGTGAATGTCCTTGCAATTACAAAAAAAATTTCAGGGGCGCCTGGGTGGCTCAGTCAACTGAGCGTCCCACTTCAGCTCAGGTCATGATCTCACAGCTTGTGAGTTCGAGCCCCGCATCAGGCTCTGTGCAGATAGCTCAGAGCATGGAGCCTGCTTCAGATTCAGTCTCCCTCTCACTCTGCCCCTCCCCCGTTCATGCTCTGTCTCTCGAAAATAAATAAACATTAAAAAAAAACTAAAAAAAATTTTTTTTCAATTCTTCTGTGTAGTATTTATTTCCCCTACTTGAAGACAAATTATCTTAAACTGACAGAGTAGGTTGCAAGTTTGTTTATTTAAAACTTGAGCTCTAGTTTTCATAGAAAAAAATAGGGCAACTGCTTTGGTTACTAGAATAACACATAAAATGACTACCAATGTTAAATGGCTGTTTTTTGTTTGAGTAACCATTAGACACTAAAGACCCAGAAACAAATAAAACACAGCTGCTGTTCTTGAAGAGCTCACAACTTATAGATGAAGAGACACCTGAAGATCCAGTATCTACAGTGAAAAATAGTTACTGAAGAGATTAGTCATGCAGTTTCAGTGGTGGTATTCAGCAAAAGAAGGAATTTTGTGGCACTTGGAAAGTTCTTCTGTGTCAATCTTCCTTTCACCCACCAGACCGCTATAGGAGAGCGGTTATTAGAAGGGAACATCATCAAAAACCACAACCTAGCCTGGCTTACCACAAACCTCCTATCTCATCATTTCTCATATTCACCTATCACCCTCCAACCCTAATGAAGAGCTGAAGTTTGTAACATGGCATGCTTCCTTTAACCTGTTCTCACTGCCTAAATAGCTGCATATTATCTGAACTTTTATTTGCCACCTCCAGAGCACCAACTGCACTGTAGCATCAGATTAGTTTTCTATGTACCTCACCAGAGCGTAAATGTCTTAAGGGCAGGGCTTTGTCTTATTCACCACTGGATCGCCATCACTTTACAAGGCATTTAGTATACAGGAAAAATCAAATGAACGCTTTTGAATAAATTAGGAAATACATGAATATGGAAATGAGAGGAAAAACAAAACACAGAGACAGAGTTCCTCCTTATTTCTGCCCTTTGAACTTATCAGATCTTGCCAGCGACTGTCAACTCCACCCCCAGAACCTGTCATGATTAATGCATCCTGTTCCAAGTGATTCTTTAGTAGCAGACCAGGTAAGCATGGCCACATTCATTCCACAAATACTGACTGAATTATTTCTATATGACTATTCCTAGATGAGGCTCTGTACACACAAAGATGAGTAAGATACTCTGCTTTTGTCCTTTTCAAACTATTAAACATAACTTTGAAATGTTAGCTCCCAAATTTCTATCCAAGGGCTGTCTGAGAAATGCATTATGGAAAAACTATCATGGTGTGTGTTTTGTTTTGGTATAATATTATGTTCTTATACTGAGAAGCTCCTCCTAAGACTGGAATGTTACTATAGTATTTATGATAGGATCATAACTGAAGATACTCTATCATATCCCCTACGGATTATCACATACATCATTTTAGGCCTAAGTCCCAGAAGATACTTCAGTTCCCCTGAAGAATGCTTTATCCTTCTAAATGCTATTAATCATGTAGCTGCTGTGGAACAGTGTATAGTATGACAGTTGGGAAGGCAAGCTCCAGAATTCACATGTCTAGAACTGAATTACCTGCAGTTAAGACTTTGGGCAGGTTTACCTCTCATGTTCAGAGTCCTCATCTACCTCACAGAGTGTTGACTATATCAAGTAATACATCTATAGTGCTTACAAAAGTGGCTAAAAATAGTATATAATCATTAACTATAAATTAATATAGTACTTCAATTTTACTTTGGCTTCCAGAGAGATTCGAGCCAAACTGATAGCTCAACTTTAAAAACTGCACAAAGACCAAACAGAATCCTGGAGGAATAGGAACATTTAAAGGGTGGCCAGAGGACAAAGAGCAGAAGGCACCTGAGGGAGTATTCACAGAAATAAAGGGTATTACACGCTATGACTGTGTACAACTTCCAGGTGAAGGTTAAAGAGAATAGGGAAAATTACTTTGTATCATCCCTATACATCCTTCCCTGTTTTGAACTCAACATCAACTTATTTGGGAAGACTCAAGCCCCAAATCTGAGTTTGATGTTTGTCTTATATTTTTCCATAGCACCTGGTTCTTTCTGTCAGAAACCCTATCATATGTGCTATGAGCAGCCATTACTTGCCTTCTACATCATAAGAAAAAATTTAAGGAGGTTTTCCATAATCCTAGTACCTAGTACTCTGCCTATTATACTAGAGTTTGCAATTAATGTCTGTGGAAAGGAGCAAAAGAGGACACTGAAGTGACTAAAGCAAAAGAAGTAAACAATATTTTCAAACATAAAGGGGCACACATAAAATTTCCAGTCATCAAACCCTAAGAGAGAATTTCCATGTTACAGCAAACCAGTTAACAGTGTCTCAATTTCCTTTTATAATAAAAAAAAAAAGTTATATGGGAAAAATAAGAACAGTCCAAGTCACTGAGAAGATTTAAACTGTTTGACAGGTTTCTACATATCTAAAATGGAACTGATTTTGACTGCCAGGATTAATGTTATCTTTTTCCTCTTCTATATTTCATATGAGGAAATAATAGAAGGCTATCTCCAGACTGAAAAAAGTAAATGTTATTGTAATTGCATGTTTTCTTCTCTTTCCTATAACCCTCATCCTTCCTCACACCCACCTAAGACGTGGGTTTCCTTGAAGACCTGCTTTATCTCTGTACACCAAGTAACCTTTCATAGTAGTTATACTAGAAATGTTCGCAAAAGGAACTAATGTTGAAATATAAATGGACCATGTATCACTAGCATTTAAAATAGTTTCAGATGTAGAAAAAATGACTTTAAAAGTTAAGTATTTAATACGTTATCAGTTTTCCAACTGAAATTACAGAATACTATCATAAATCTGCAAATAAAACACACCGTCTGAAACAATAATATCTATGCAACATATATGCAGAATTTTGAGACAGCACAAAAGGAGCTTTTATTCTTGATTTGGGTGGTGGATGTATTCATTTTGTAAAAATTCAATTAAGACTTTTTTTATGTAGGTTACACACATTTAAAAAGTGAAACAGGGGCACTTGGGTGGCTCAGTCAGTTGAGTGTCTGACTTCAGCTCAGGTTATGATCTCACAGTTCGTGGGTCCGAGCCCCGCATCGGGCTCTGTGCTGACAGCTCAGAGCCTGGAGCCTGCTTCAGATTCTGTGTCTCCCTCTCTGTCTCTGTCCCTCCTCTGCTCATACTCTGTCTCTATTTCTCTCTCTCTCTCTCAAAAATAAGTAAACATTAAAACAATTTTTTTTTAGGTGAAATAAGAGGCTTCAAACAGGAAAATGTTAACTGGGGAGAAGTTCTTCAAGGGTGCCTGAAAAACAGGAATGGAAAGCATGAGATGTGATAATCACATCAAAGTGGCATGAGCAGGATGAAAGTGGGTAGTGAAGAGACTCACTTTTTTTTACTCTATGTATCTCTCTACAGTTTGTTTGACATTAGAAACTGAAAATGTTATATTATATAATGTTTTGGCAAATTTATCAACTATTAGAACTTTCAAATTTATAATGAGATGCCCTTTCCAAAAACAGCAGCTAAGCATTTTATTATTTTTTAATTTTTTATTTATTTTTTAATGTTTATTTATTTTTGAGAGAGAGAGACAGAGGATGAGCAGGGGAGGGGCAGAGAGAGAGGAAGACACAGAATCCGAAGCAGGCTCTATAAGGCTCTGAGCTGTCAGCACAGAGCCTGACGTGAAGCTCAAACTCACAGACTGTGAGATCATGACCTGAGCCGAAGTTGGACGCTCAATCGACTGAGCCACCTAGGCGCCCCAAGCATTTTATTATTTTTTTATTTTTTTAATTTTTTTTTTCAACGTTTATTTATTTTTGGGACAGAGAGAGAGCATGAACAGGGGAGGGGCAGAGAGAGAGGGAGACACAGAATCGGAAACAGGCTCCAGGCTCTGAGCCATCAGCCCAGAGCCCGACGCGGGGCTCGAACTCACGGACCGCGAGATTGTGACCCGGCTGAAGGCGGACGCTTAACCGACTGCGCCACCCAGGCGCCCCTATTATTTTTTTTAATGTTTATTTATTTTTGAGAGACAGAGAGAGAGAGAGCACGAGTTGGGGAGAAGCAGAGAGAGACACACACACAGAATCCAAAGCAGGCTCCAGGCTCTGGGCTGTCAGCACAGAGTTCAATGGGGGGCTCAAACTCACGAACTGTGAGATCATGACCGAAATTGGACGTTTAACTGACTGAGCCACCCAGGTGTCCCACAGCAGCTAAGCATTTTAGATTTACAGAATTTCAGAGATGAAAGATAGCCTGGAGATAATCTACTACAATCTTATTTTCAAGATAAGAATATTAAAGCCTAGAGGGGTTAGAAGATGTGTCCAGGATTCCAGGGCTAGGAGAGGCTGAACTAGAATCTATGTTCTCAAATTCATACATACTTCATGCTTTTAATTTCAAGTTTCTGGTTTTTGAAGAATCAATTCTCTAGAAACTATAAAACCATTGTTGGAAGTTAATATTATTATTTACTGTTCAAATCTAGGGTGTTGAAAGCACTTTGATTGCAAATTTTATGGGTTCAAATATGGCATATGCATAAATCAGTTAATTTTGGACTCCCTTCCTTTAAAACAATTACTACACTCATGTCTTAAATACATAATAAGAACCATTTGACAAAATAACATCAAATCTAAATGTTTTCTAGAAAAAGTTAAAAAGTATTCAAAGATGCAATTAAATAGGCACATTTTAAACAGTCAAGCTGCTGTGTAAACCAAAAGCCAATTACTTTAGGTATAATGAATTTCTAAGCATCATTTAAATCTTTTGTCTTTCACACCACTTAAACTGAGAAGAGAGTGGTAACCTATGTGTCAAAATAAATCTTTAATAAATGAGGTGATCTCCTGCCTGTGGGGAGATAGGGCAGTTAAGGAAATTGGAAAGGTGATATGGTGACATTTACCTTAAGGTCAATGGTTCAAATCAGAAGCCGTTTACACTGGAAAGCAGTTTAATGAATGAGAAGAAATGGTATGGTTAGCCATTCTGGGAAAATGAGAATTCATTCCTCAGAATTCTCACAAGTTTCACATTATCTATAATCTACTCCAAGCAACTAAATATGGAAAAGAACAAGAAACCTAATTAACCTTTGACTGCTATAGACTGACCTTTAAGTAAGTGTCTGTTTTTGACCAGAGACTACTATTTGTTGTTGCTATGATCCTCAAGAAATATATTATTTACACATTTTTTTTACTCCTTCTAAAGTCTTAAAAAAGACAAAACTGAAGTATTAAAAGTCTACCGTGCGTTAAAAAGAAAACAAGAAGATTTAATGATTTTTTTTGTTTTACATGATAATATATGATATTTTTAAATAAATGATAATAAATGATAATTTTTAATAATATCTATTTCAGCCAGTAAATGTGAATTCAAACATGAAAGCTTAAGCTTTTCTAAAGGAAAAATTTAAAAATTTAGAGGAATGACGAAAGGTAACTTCAAGTGCGGTGGAGGTTAGATTCGGATAAAGAGATATGGGTTCAAATCTGTCTGCACTGGACTTTTCTAGCGAGTCAGTTTCTCTGAATCTTAACTGCTGCCTCCACAGAGTGAGTACACTAACACATTTAGTGGTTCATTAATTTTCATGTGCCTACTACCGTAGGACACGTTATATTACTATTACTCCCAACTAGCTCATGGATCTAGCAGAACCCTCCACTGCTGAACAATATGTTGTGTTGGGAAGCAATTTTTATAGCTTACATTTTATTCAGCAAACTACTGAAAGAAATTTGAAATACTGTTTTTTTTCAGTAGATATTGACCCAAATATGATTGAATCAAACAAATTTAAATCCTAACATTTTAAATGAGACCAATTTGCTAAATTATCTTTCAAATCTCACTGATTATTCCAAGAATGTAAGTATATCAATTTAAGAAAGTATGGTTTTCAATGCCTTTCAAGGGATTTAGATAAGCATTAAAAGTATGAACGCAGTACAAAATGATCAAGATCATACCTTGCTATGAGATCAGACAATGCTATGAAACTCAAAATCAACAATAAAAAATTTGGAAAGACCATAAATACTTGGAGATTAAAGAACATCCTGCTGAAGAATGAATGGGTTAGCCAAGAAATTAAAGAGGAAATTACAAAGTAAATGGAACCCAATGAAAATGAAAACACGACAGCCCCAAACCTCTGGGATGTAGCAAAGGTGTGAAGTATAAGAGGGAAGTAAAATATAGCAATCCAGGTCTTCCTAAAGAAGGAGTCTCAAATGTCAAATACACAACCTAACCTTAACACCTAAAAGAGCTGGAAAAAGAACAGCAAATAAAGACCAAAACCAGCAGAAGAAGGGAAATAATAAAGATTAGAGCAGAAATCAATGATATTGAAATTTAAAAAAAGTCAATAGAACAGGAGCTAGTTCTTTGAAAAAATTAACAAAATTGATGAACCCTTAGCTAGACTCATCAAAAAGAAAAGGACTCAAATAAATAAAATCATGATAAAAGAGGAGAAATCACAACCAACACCACAGAAATACAAACAATAGTAAGATAATATTATGAGCAATTATATGCCAACAAACCAGGCAATATGGAAGAAATGGACAAATTCCTAGAAACATATGAACTACCAAAACTGTAACAGGAAGAAATAGAAAATTTGACCAGACCTATAACCAGTAAAGAAGTTGAATCAGTAATCAAATATCTTCCAAAAAACAAGAGTCCAAGACTGGATGGCTTTCCAGGGGAACTCTACCAAATATTTAAAGAAGAGTTAAAACCTATTCTTTTGAAGCTCTTCAAAAAACAGAAATGAAAGGAAAACTTCCAAACTCATTCTATAAGGCCAGCATTACTTGATTCCAAAACCAGACAAAGACCCCACTAAAGAGGAGAACTACAGACCAAATTCCCTGGTGAACATGGTTGCAAAAATTCTCAACAAAATACTAGCAAACTGGATCCAATGGTACATTGAAAGAATTATTTACCATGATCAAGTGGGATTTGTTCCTGGGATGCAGTGCTTGTTCGATATCTGCAAATCAATCAGTGTGATACATCACATTAATAAAAGAAAGGATAAGAACCACATGATCCTCTAATATGCAGAGAAAGCATTTGACAAAATACAGCATCCTTTCTTGACAAAAATCTTCAAGAAAGTAGGGATAGAAGGAACATACCTCGAGATCATAAGAGCCATATATGAATGACCCAACGCTAATATCATCCTCAATGGGGAAAAACTGAGGGCTTTCCCCCTAAGGCCAGGTACATGACAAGGATGTCCACTCTCACCACTGTTATTCAGCATAGTGTTGGAAGTCCTAGCCTCAGCAATCAGACAACACAAAGAAATAAAAGGCATTCAAGTCGGCAAGGAGAAGTCAAACTTCCATTCTTTGGAGACGACAAGGAGTCTAACTTCCACTCTTTGCAGACGATACGATACTCTATGTGGAAAACCCAAAAGACTCCACCAAAAAACTGCTAGAACTGATCCACAAATTCAGCAAAGTCGCAGGATATAAAATCTAATAGTTTTATTTTTTTAATGTTTATTTGTTTTGAGAGAGCCAGGGAGGAGAGAGAGGATGTGAGTGTGTGCATGAATAGTGGAAAGGCAGAGAGCAGAAGTGAGAGAATCCCAAGCAGGCTTTGGGATTAGCTTGGAGCCCGATGAGCAGCTCAATCCCACAACTGTGAGATCATGACCGAAGCAGAATCAAGAGTCAGACACTTAAACGGGGCGCCTGGGTGGCGCAGTCGGTTAAGCGTCCGACTTCAGCCAGGTCACGATCTCGCGGTCCGTGGGTTCGAGCCCCGCGTCAGGCTCTGGGCTGATGGCTCAGAGCCTGGAGCCTGTTTCCGATTCTGTGTCTCCCTCTCTCTCTGCCCCTCCCCCGTTCATGCTCTGTCTCTCTCTGTCCCAAAAAAATAAATAAACGTTGAAAAAAAAAAAAAAAAAAAAGTCAGACACTTAATTGACCGAGCTACCCAGGTGCCCTATTTTTATAATTTTTTATCTCTTTCTTTCCTCTTTGCCCTACATTCCATGTAACTTGTGTTTTTCTCTATTTTCCTTCATATACTTCTCCATGAGTTCATATACTCACTCGTGTGGATGCTCAGAGGAAGGAGGCGTTGCTGGTTATTAGTTTCCTGATCAAAAGAAAAAAAAAAAAGTGGGGCACCTGGATGGCTCAGTCAGTTAAGTATCTGTCCCACCAGACTCTTGATTTTTGCCTCTGGTCATAATCTCACAGATGGTTGGGGAGATCAAGTCCTGATCCACACCCCCATCGGGCTCTGCCCCCATCCGGCTCTGCATTGACAGCACAGAGACTGCTTGGGGTCTTCTCTCTCTCTCTCTCTCTCTCTCTCTCTCTCTCTCTGCCCTCCACCACTTGCTCTCTCTCTACCAAATTAATAAATAAAGCTTAAAAAAAAAAGTGTTGAATATTTTGTATCCAGGTTTAGTCACTTAGCATTTACCTTGTGAAAATCCTAAATTACTGATTCTCCAGTTCATTCTAACAAATTCCTGCACAATATTCTATGGTATAGCCTGTACCATGGTTTTTTGTAACCACTTCCTTGCTATTGTATTCATGGGCATTTATTTTGTTTCCAGTCCCTCCTTTCCCCTTTCAGCGCTTGTTGCCAGAAACAGTGCTGCAATAAATCTCCTTATACAAATATCCTTTTGCACTAGTACTTCACCCTGTGGGACCTAGTCTCAGTAGTGAGGTTACTATGTTGAAGGATGCTCATGTTCCATTTTAATTGATATTGCTAGATTTCTTTCCAAAGAATGCATGTAGCAGTTCACTTTTCCACCAGCAACATGTTTATCTTTTTCCTTTAGAAAAAGGTACACATATTATTAGGTCTTTTACATTTTTGCCCACCTGAGTTCTCACTGATACTTTAATTTTATTTCCCCCACTGCTACCTAGTTCGAGCATCTGGCTATTTGAATTTGCATTTTGTGAAATGCCTATTCATAGTCTTGGCCTATGTTCCTTTGGGCTTGTCTTTTTCCTATTAATTTATAAGAGCTTCAAATAATGCTAGTATTAACTTTTCATCATCTTCATTCCAATTTTTCCCCAAATGCATACTTTAAACATTAAACTTTGCCTATGCTTTATTATTATTATTATTCTTTGTCTTTTCTTTTAAAGCTTTTTTGTTCCTTGTCTTGGCTGAGATTACCCCAACCTCTAGGACAGCACTGTCCAACAGAATCTTCTTCAGTGAAAAAATGTTCTGTGTCTGTACCATCCACTATGGTACTCACTAACCACTTGTAACTAGTAAGTCTGAGGAAATGAATTTTAATTAACTTAAATTGAAATAGCCACTTGTGGCTCTGACTACTACACTAGACAAGTGACTTCCAGAACTTAGCTACTCATACAAAGTTCAGTCCACTAACTGGCATTGGACAATAAGCACTAGTAACATCTGTGAACATGCTAACTGTGAACAGTCTTAGGCCTTATCCCAGAACTATTATATCATTTTCATTTTAACAAGATCCCCAGGTGATTTTTATTTACATTAGAGTTTAAGAAGCACTGTTAATATTCACTTAAATTAGGGATTCTTAATACTTTCTTGTGCCATGGACTCCACTGGCATTCTAGTGATGCCTGTGAACCCTTTCTTTTTAAAAAATTTTTTTAATGTTTATTTATTTTTGACAGAGAGAGAGAGACAGACAGACAGACAGAGCACGAGTGGGCAAAGGGCAGAAAGAGAGGGAGACACAGAATCTGAAACAGGCTCCAGGCTCCAAGCTGTCAGCACAGAGCCCAATGTGGGGCTCAAACTCACAGACCGGGAGATCATGACCTGAGCCGAAGTCAGATGCTCAACCGACTGAGCCACCTAGGTGCCCCCCATGAACCCTTTCTGAGACTGTTTCTAAAAGCAAAAATTAAAATTTACAGAATTATGAAGGAAACAAATCATACTGAAATAAAACTATCAAAGTATTTTTAAGAGTTATGTAATATGTCCTGGGGCGCCTGGGTGGCTTAGTTGGTTGAGCACCCGACTCTTGATTTCAGCTCAGGTCATGAGCTCACGGTTGTGGATCAAGCCTGGCATTGGGTTCTGTGCTGAGTGTGGAGCCTGCTTAAGATTCTCTCTCTCTCTCTCTCCTCTCTCTCTCTCTCTCTCTCTCTGCCCCTCTCTCCCATTTGCTCTCTCACTCTAAAAATACATAAAATAAAAATAAAAATTGCTCATCTAAAAAAAGTTATGTCCTTTATGAATGCATTAAAGGTAAACTCGGCGAGGGGCCTAGTAACTACAGTAATATTGAAGTAGTGATGAGCACAACTCTATTTAAAGATTTCTGGAATAACTAATATTGTGATGAAAATATGTGATTTCTAATGTTGACAGAGTGTCATAGGTAGCGGCAGTCCTACTGTGGTTTTGCTTATATCTGTTATTGAATTAAGAGCTAACTTTTAGTTAGAAGTGAAAATAATTTTTCCATACCACCTGAAGGCATGTGGACCCGAAGAATCTGTGTTATTGTTCAACTAATGGCCTAGATTTTCTTCTAAAAATTTTAATTCAACAGGAATTAATATTGGTGAATGGTATAAAATGTGAGGACACCTTTTTTTTTCCCCTTAAACAGATGAATATCCAGTTATGCTAGGACCCTTACACTAAATAACCATTCTTCTTCAACTGAATTAAACTACCACTGTTGTGGAATATAATTAGATCTACTTCTGTATTCAGTTCCACTAACGTTTGTTTGTTTCTATGCCAGTATCACATTTAGTTTATATATTAATTTTGAAGTATATAGTGGGATCTTGGTTGGACTAGTACCTCAACTTTCCCCACCTCTCATCTTTTTTTCTTCACATTTTTCTTGCCAATTCTGAGACACTTATTTTTTCGTATAGACTAATTTATCCAATCCCAATCCTTGTACAACGCTTCTCCTCTCTACCAAAAAAATAAAAAACAGAGGCACCTGGGTGGCTCAGTCAGTTAAGCTTCTGACTCTTGGTTTTGGCTCAGGTCATGATCTCACAGTTCATGGGATCGAGCCCACGCAGGGCCTGTTTGGAATTCTCTCCCTCTCTCTGCCCCTCGCCTACTTGCAGTCTCGTTCTCTCTCAAACTTTATAAAAATTAAACAAAATAAAAAACAAAAACAATAAAAGTATTGGGATATAAACTAACTGCATCTGATTAATATATTAATAAGAAAAAAGTAATAATTTTAGATCTTAGTCTCCCTCCTAAAATATGGTGCTTCCAAATTCAACACTAAGATTTTACAGTTTTCTTCATAGAAGTCCATTACCTTCCTTACAAAATGAAATATTTTTTCCTGTGCCCCTCTATAGCAGTTATTGAGCAGTTATTTCTCTAAGCCTAGAGAAAGACTGATTATATATTAATCTTGTATTCAGTCACAATATCAAATTTCTGCATTAATTTCAGCTGTTTTTCAAACATAACACAGAAAAAATTTTAAAATCTCCTTTCAAATTATATATGGATAGTTTTTTTTTTCTTAGTGCATCTGCTAAGGCCCTCCAAGACCATGTTAGTTAATAATGAGCAACCCAATCTGTGTTTGGTTACTGATGTTAACAGAAGAAGGTTTTATTGTTTTGCCATTTAGGATAAATTTTTTTGGTTAACATTTTGTTTGTAAATATTTAAGTGTCTTTAATAGGAATAGTTGCTAGATTTTAATTTATCATCTTTTATCACTACAACCATATGATTGGTTTTTTCTCCTTCAACTTGCGTAATAGATTATCCCTTCTATCCTAGAATATACTTTAATCATAAAGTATTATTCTCTCAATACAATGCTAGAATTCATTTTATTTAGAACTTTTGCATGTGTAGTAGTAAGTAAAACTGGCCTATAGATTTGTTCTGTTTTGTTTTTGCACCATCTTTCTCAGAGCTTTCCATCTTTTTCAATAGTTTGGTGTAGTTTAATTAACTGGAATCAGCTCTCCTTGTGGAAATTAGCTGTGAACCTATCTGGGTAATCCATCTGTGAACCTAGTAATTTCGTCAGTAATACATCTTTACTCACTTTCTAATGCCTCTATAGTGATTATTCAAGTTCTCCACTTCTGTTGATTTTAGTCATCTATATCTTGTTGGGACATTTCACTTTTCTTTCAGTTTTCAAGCTTATTACCACAGAGCTATATTTTCTTAACATACAATCATTCTGTACTCCTTGTTTTTCTTTCTTTCTTAAAATGACTACTGCATGTCTTTATTTTTCATCTTTCTCTTGAACAGTAAAGGCATTTTAAAGCTCTAGATTTTCCTCTGGCACAGCTTTAAATGTCTCAAGGATTTTGATGTAAAATGTTCTCATTTTCATTGTTTTGTTTTACTTTCTCTTTGATCTAGAAGATATGCTGAACTTCTAAGTAAGTTTATTTCCCCCACCTTTTAATTATCTCTAGTTTTACTAAATTATGATTTTTAACAGGAACTATAAAATCTGTACTGAAAATGTGGTCAAGTTTATACCTGATAGTTTTGTAAACTTCCTAGTGACAAAAAAAATTCTGATTAGAGAACATTGAGCTTTGTATATAGCAACTAAATCAAAATTATTGACTGAATTAATTCTTCTAGTCCTTACTTTTTTTAATCTATTAAATCAATCTACTTCTGAAGAAAGTAGATTATAAACTTTCCCAGCATTATTACTTCATTAAGTTGTTTTTCTAAAAATTTTTTCTTTATAATTACTGTCATTCAATATGCAGAAGTTGATGACTATAAAAAATCATCTTTTATTATTTTTTGTTAATGTTTTGTAGTTTTTATCTTAAATTATACCTTATCTGATATTAATATTACATTCCTGTTGTCTTTTTTCATAATTGTTAGCCCATCCCTTTATTTTTCAATCTTTATCAATATAAATTAAGCATTTTCTCAAGATAAATAAAACTGTGTTTAGTTTTAAAGGTCAACATAAAAGTCTCTATTTCAATAGAATACTTTAGTCTATTCTTCAGCTTTCTGGAGGCAAGGGAGATTGTATTCATCTTATTTGGGGTGGCGGTAGGGAGGAATTCATAGATTTTTACAGACTAACGTCTGCCAACAATTTTCCTGATCTTGCTTAAGGCTCTCTCACACTGTCTCCAGGCTGTGACCAGGCCAGGGGAGAAACACCCCAAACCTGCTTATCTCCAAGATGGCCTCTATCAACTTCTTCCCTTATATGTGGCAAGCTATGACCCGACTGAGAAATGTAGTCTATTCCTCTTAGACTAAGAATATGCTGTAAGTGATGTTCTGAGACTTCATAGTTAGGTCCTAGGAAGCCTTTAAGTGTTGGCCTTGAATGCTTGAATGCTCACTCTGGAGGACTCTAGTTGCCTTGTGCTGAAATAACCATGTTGAAGGTTGCCTAAACTAGTCATATGGAGAGGCTAGGTGCAAAGAGAGTGCTCTGACCCCAAATATGTCACTGAATTAGACTTCAAATGATTCTAGCCTCAGACAGGCAAGTAATAACCAGCTGAACCTATCAATCTTCAGAGATGTAACAAATAAATAGTTTTAAGTCACCAAGTTTTAGTGTAGTTTGTTATGCAGAAATATACAATTGGAACACCAGTTTTCCTAAAGTCCAAAACTTTAGTCAGATCCAGCCGCCTGCTAGCCCAAGTCGCAGATTGCTAAGAAGAGGCAGATCAGTGGAATTAGATGAAAGGAAAAATGAAATGAGGTCTCATTTAGGTTGTCAGCTCCTAGAATCCCTTTATTTCCTCCTTTTTCAAGTAAGCCTAAACAGCAACGCTTGTTCTATTCAGTAGTTTGTTGACTACATAATGTAACTTTAAAATTAGAACATGTAGAAGTTTATTTAGTTTTGAGTTTTGCATAGCTATACCAGGCATCAAGTACGATGACTCAATATCGTGACTGTTTTTCCCTATGCGAACTGTGAAACCTGTATTCATACAGTAATCCATGACAGCATCTGGCCTTTATTTGGCTGAAGTGTGTATTTTACATATTAAGTTGATGGCTATTTAGAAAAATATTTTTAATGTTTACTTACTTTTGAAAGAGAGAGAGACAGGGTACAAGTGGGGGAGGAGCAGAGAGAGAAAGGACACAGAATCTGAAGCAGGTTCCAGGCTCTGAGCTGTCAGCACAGAGCTTGACGCGGGTCTCAAGAACCATGAGATCCGACATAAGCCTAAGTCGGACACTTAACCCACTGAACCACCCAGATGCCCCAGCTGATGGCTATTTTTAAAACTATCTTTGTGGTGCCATGACAAAATTAAATGCAAACATGGGCATGAACATCATAGTGATTACACTCTTAGTATAAATTATTTGTTCAGATGATCTAGAATATGCAGTTATTAATTTTTTAGATCATAAAGTTATCTCATAAAATTAAAAACCAAAAAGAACTCTTAGACACCCAAATATGTTTGTGGAATCTGGGCTGAGATGTAGATGAAAAGAATGAAGTGGTCACAGTGTATCTTGATATAAGTTGAGCATTTGGTAAGGTCCCTCATGAGTTTTTTTCCTGTCATAATATGGTGATATACCATCTTGGCCACCGGGTTCAAGAGTGTGTTTCAAATGCACGAAGCTGCCACATTAGAATCCCAGGCCGTTCATTAAAATTGAGATTCTTAATTCTACCTCTGACCAAAAGAGCCTACAAATGTAACGATAAATCAAAATTTTGAGACGTGCTTGTTTACTTTAACATAGGGGCAAAACTATTATTGTTTACTGATAAGTTTGTTAGATACTCTAGGATAATTATAAATGACAGATATCATCTTAAACATGTACCTTAAAAAGTAATTTAAATCTCATCAGTTAAGTCGGATAAAAATGAAATTTCAGAAAATTTAATATCCCTGAAATATAAAAACCTAAATAACAAATATGTATCATACCTCATTTTCATACAGTTAAAGTCAACTGGATTACTCACATACGAATACCTAAGATGTACCTAAATGAGCCTCGAGGTAATCTTGCAGAATTTTTCTCAACAAACGTCACTATGTTTCTAAACGAGGAAGTTATCTTAAACAAAACACTCTTCTTGCTTCCTAGTTACCAAAGTTCTCATAAGAAAAAATTTTTCACCATTTCCTCATGAAACGCTATAGCTTCATTCAGGGCAAACTCATTAATTCCTTACATAGTACTGTTAACATTTCTTTCTTCTGAAACAAAACTTACATACTGAAATAACTCTACAGCAGCAAATAGCTGCACATGGTTTAGCTACATGCATTGGAACAAAATTTAAGCTGTTACAGATTTCATAAGTAGAAAATAAAAGTACAGCACTTATGAAAATACTAAGTACCGTACACAAGCTTATGCACACAATACAGCTCAAAATACGTTAATTTTAGACATTACTGACACAAACTCTAAACTTGAAGTAGAGGGTGCAGCCCCTCAAAAAATAAATAAATTTGAAGTAGAAGATGAGCCCTATTTTCCAGTGTTAGTGTCTAGATATTATTTCCAAATTTTATTACAGATCTGGAAAAAAAATTATGAAAGAAGATCCCAGAAATTCAATAATATTTGCACGTCAGGAAGGGTGACTTCATTTTTAAAAATCAAAAATCCTTTTTTTAAAAAAAAATTTATTTTGAGAGAGAGAGAGACGAGAGACCCCAAGCAGGCTCTGCACCGTCAGCACAGAGCCCAATGTGGGGCTCGAACCCATGAACCATGAGATGATGACCTGAGCTGAAACCAAGAGTCGGATGCTTAACTGACTGAGCCACACTGGTGCCCCCCAAAATTACTTTCTGTTAAATTTCTAAGATAGTTTTCATGTCATATCAGCTATGAACCAGATTATATAAACAAAAGCAGGGTTAATGGTGTACTTACAGGGCTTTAACATCTCTAAATATTTTTATTAGGTATAATTATGAAATCAGTGTAATAATTGACACACCTTTGTCCTGAAGAATATGTGTTATGCCAGGAAAGTTTGTTTTTATACTTTCGTCTTCCAGTTATAAATCTGAATTATTAGGAAAAAATCGTATTTGACTGGTTTTAGGCAGTGGATATGAAGTAAGGAATAGACATGAAAATAAGGTGGACTCCTGGCTGGCTCAGTTCGTTAAGTATCTAACTTGATTTCGGCTTAGGTCGTGATCTCAGGGTTCGTGAGTGCAGGGCCTGTGTGGGATTCTCTCCCCCTCTCTCTGCCCCTCCCCCTCACTCTCCCAAAATAATAAATAAATAAATGTAAAAAAAAAATGAAAATAAGGTTACAAGGTAACACTTTGGCCTTTAGGTCAAAAATGACAAGATTTTCTGAGCAGAACCAAAACAGGTTAAAGAAATAGATGAATATATGCTGCCACCATGTGGTGAAAAAAATTAAGACCATTTTGGAAACTACTAACTCAATCTAGGAAAGTCTTATTTACTAAGTACAAAATTTGTTCTCCTAGTTGTCAGTCTCAAACTCAGAGACACAACTAACAAATATATTAGTTTCTCTTACTAAACAACAATGAAACTGTCATTATTGTCATTTTTGAAGCATCTATATTTGTTGGCTGTTCTCTTCAAAGTTTCTATTAACTTACTACTTGTTCTGTGACATAGTACGCACCTTCCTGGATTTGTCTTGATTTAGCCTCTTACAATTTTTTTTTTTTTTTTTTTTTTAAGTAGCTTCACGCCTAGCATGGAGTCCAAAGCGGAACTTGAATTCACGACCCTGAGATCAAGACCTGAACTGAGATCAAGTCCAATGTTTAACCCACTGAGCCACCAGATACTCCTATCCTCTTGCAACTCAATCCTCATCTGTATTGTGATTTAGAAACTTCAACTGCATTTTTTCCTAGCTGTTGGTGTTCATTCAACACATCCTAGTTTTTATATATCTCCAGAGAATGAACTCAGCTCCCTGATTACCAGATTTTAGTTTCTAAACTCCAAACTCTATTGCTTTATCAGGAATTCAATAATTATCAGTAAGTAAGAAGTGCAAACAACCAAAGTTACAGTTTTCAAAACTGCACACTTGGTTCAAGGTCTAGTAATACGTTTCTTTTGCTTCTAATATTTTCTTAATAGCGCTGGACAGGTCACCATCCATGTCAGTACAAAGCCAAACATGTTGAGAAAAAGTGTCTCCCATGGAGCTAAGGCCCTTTTAAAAAAAGTAGGGTGATCTCAAAGTCAAATATTCTACCTGCATAGATTAGATTTTCTCTTTCTTCACCTACGCTTAAAACAAAATTGTAAGCAGTTCCACATCTGCTAATGGCTCTGTAAGTTCCCACTTGAACAATTCTAATGTAGAACAAGCATAAATTCTGGACAAAATATAAAACAACTACTTAAGGGTACAGAAAAGTGACCCAAATTAGGCAAATTCTAAAGCAGAGTCCATCTGCACAAGGAAGAAGCAAATTTTTCCTAGATGAGTCTCCTGGTCTTGTCTGACTTTTTTTTAAAGGGTTTTAGTTTGAGGGGAGGCCTACTCGGTGCCAAGTTGCAGCAGAAAATCCTTCATCTTTCTAGCTTGAAGAACCAGAAGACAGAGTTTAGGGCAACTCAGATGCTCTAATGTAAGGACAGATTCCAGACAACCAGAGAAAGGGAACCTTGAGTTCTATGGACAATCTCAGCCAAATCTCTGGTTGACCTCTGAACAATGTATTTGTAGGAGAGACCCACGAAGCCATACTAACGGCCAAAAAAGTTGAACTGAAATTTGAGATGCTGCCCAAGAGACACAGTACGCAGCTTGAGTACAACCAGGTTAATTTCTGCTACAGCAAAAACAAAGGCACTATCTAGAGGAACATAAAATGTAGTCTCCACAACAGTCACATGTTATGATCGAAGTTTACCCTATGTTTTAAATAAACAATTTACAATTACTTGACTTCTGAAGAAACAGAAAAACGTAACCCATTTTTAAAAGACAATGAACAGAGATCAACTCTGAGGTGACCCAGATTTTGGAATTAGCAACAAGGCTTTAGAGCAGTGATTTAACTATTCTCAATGGCATAAAGAAAAATACGCTCACAATGAATAAACAACCAAATGGAAATCTAGAAGTGAAAAATTCCACTTTTAACATTTACCCCTGAAAAGCAAAAACATGCCCACACAAAAGCCCATATTCAAATGTTTGAAGCAGCTTTATTTATAATGGCTCCAAGGTGGAAATAACTCAAATGCCCATCAACTGGTTAATGAACACATCCATATAATGGAATATTACTCAGCAATTAAAAGGAATAAAATATTGATACATGGAAAAAAAGGCTTGACAATTTCTCATAAGACTCAATATGACTGGTGGATGGATGGATATATATGTGAGTAGGACAGGTATAATAAAATGTTAATGGCAGAAATTAGGTGATAGATACACTGGCATTCCCTGTAAGATTCTTTGAAGTTATCTATTCTTGAAAATATTTTAATAAAATGGAAATATATTATACTCTCTAGAGCTGGTGACCAATTTTGAACATGCTAATTTGGGGATTATAAACTGAGAGGTTATAAAAAAGAAACCACACAAGTTATAATCAGTCCTCTTATCTCCTGAGATCTTCCTCCAATTTGCCTTACTAGTTTTTTATTCTACTAAGAAAAACTTTACTGTCTCCAAATTTGAGATTCTCCTCCGGGCTTCCTTTCTAGTATAATGCTTTAAAATGTTAAATATTTATAAGATTGGACTTAACAGTTATCTCTGGACAGTACTTCTATTTTGATTTTTCATAAAGTTTCTTTTATTTCTATTCTCTGGCTCTCATTTTTCAAACACTGAAGAGAAAGCAATTCCCCAAGTACTCATGATAACAATTCTTCAGAAGTCTGTCAAAATTTTAAAACTAAAATTTAGAAGTCTGTGAATGGCTTTTTGGAAGTCTGTATATTCCATCATGTACAGGTATCACCCAAGTAAAATACTATATTTGGTTTGTTCCTTTATACTCATTTAACAATTTTTGTTGACCTTCTCCTATAAGTTTACACTTAAATAATTATTCAGTATCCTAGTCTTCATGCATTCTGCAAGCTCAGGAGGAACAGAAGTGTCGTTTATCAGTTTGTAGTTATCAAGGTCCTTAGTTTCTAAGGATGGGTAGACAATTTACCATCTCTCAAGCAATTAAATCTACTCTAACTGCTCTATTTGAATAACAAGATTATACATTTGCTGCCATTTCAAGTACATCCTTGAAGTCCTTTAAAATTCTTGGGTGAATACCATCTAGTCATTTTTTGTTTTTCAGAGATTTTATTCCTCTTTAAATTACATAGCATTGTGTGTAAGACCCATGTTACTTCCCTTAAGGTATCCACCCCTAAATGTATATAAAGATAAAATGTTTGCTGAATTACTATATGAAAAGGTCAAATACTATAAAAATTTAGACTCATGACTTACTGAATATCAGTAACTTCATAGTGATTGCAGCCATTAACACCACGACCTTGTCCCAAGGCTTACTGTGGCACTGTATCTTACCGCTTATTGAATGAAGTAATACTTCCTTACATTTGTCAAATTTAGGAGAGCTTAGAAATGGATACTATCTTTCACTGGATGCATTTTCAATTTGTCCTCTATGAAACAAAATATTTATTCCCCTTAGGAAGGAATCCAAATTTTCTCTCACAATAGTTAAGAAGAAAATTTACTTTTATGTATTGAGACCTAAATTAATGATACCACTAGAAAAGGTAAAAAAATTTTGCTACTCCATTGTATATGATGGGCATTTTTGAGTTCCTAATTACCTGCCTCAAACCACCAACAATAAATTACTCTACATACAGCACACATAATGAAGAGGAAAGAATTATGAAACCCACTGGGTAAAAAGCACCGAAACGAGAACATTTCAAGTAACAGAACCAAAAACAGAAATCTGCACTTAAAAACAATTTCATTTAGTGCTTTAAATAAACTAGGTGCTTGGGAACACTTAAAAGTCCTCGAGACAATGACTCTCACTGATGACAACTGAACTCCAGTAACCTGGCAATCTGTTACCTCTTCAACCTAACTGAATCCTAATTCAATGATTTTTGATAAACTTCCTGTTTACAAACCTTCCTTTAATGATCATAATCTTCTCTACCTTCCTTATATCTGGTTATATTCACATCTTCAGTTGTTTTTATTTTTTTTATTTAAAAAAAAAATTTTTTTTTCAACGTTTATTATTTTTTGGGACAGAGAGAGACAGAGCAGGAACGGGGGAGGGGCAAGAGAGAGAGGGAGACACAGAATCGGAAACAGGCTCCAGGCTCTGAGTTCAGCCCAGAGCCTGACGCGGGGCTCGAACTCACGGACTGCGAGATAGTGACCTGGCTGAAGTCGGACGCTTAACTGACTGCGCCATCCAGGCGCCCCTCTTCAGTTGTTTTTTAAATTGAGTCCCATCTTTTGGTAAAAAGTTCACGTAAAATTAAAACTCAAGCCATCAAGAGCTAAGTGATTTACTCTAATAAAATTATTATTTTAAAAGCCATTACGTGGAATATGAAGATAAAATGCTTTAAAACTCAAGAGTAATTCAATCAACAAACACCACTGAGTTCTAACACTTTCCCCCAAATATATAATTACTGGCTATGCCCCAAACACAGATGATCTTTTTATCACACGGATCACACTGACGTGGTGAGCCTTAGACACAGTATACCCTGATGTCCAAGAGCACTGCCTACAACCGCTGGTTAGCAATTAGATGATGTCTGTTATTGACAATGAAAAAACTTCTATGGTTTAACAATGTAATTTTGTGTATATTAGTTATGTTCTCTCACCTTAAAAACAAATGCCTCCCTTGACCTACTTCTTCTGTCATCTTCATCTCTATCCCCATGTTCCCTTATGCAATCAAAGCTCTACAGAAAGAGTTGCCTAGACTTGTCTCCGATTCCTTTCCTCTACTCTTAAACACACTGTAATCAAGTTTTGACCTCATCACTACACCAGAACTACTCTTCACAAGGTTATCAATGGCCTTGTTAAATATAACGTGAATTCCCAGACTTCATCATACTAGACCTATGGACAGCATTGAAATAGCTGACTCTCTTCCTTGACAAACTTTTCTCCCTTGGCTTCTGGGACATGAAATTCTCTTGGTTTCCTTTCCTCACGGATAAATCCTCCTTCTCTATTCTAACAGTTCAATATTGAACTGTCCTAGAACTCAGGACTTAGCCCCCCTCTGTATACACCCTCCTGTGGTGATCCCATCCTGGCTTTAAGTATTATTCTTTATGTTAACAACTTCCAAATACATAGCTTCCCAAGTTCAGACTTGCATATCCAAGTATTTTCAATTGTACATCTAACAGATCTCTCAAACTCAAAACAGCTAAAACCTGAACTCTCTTTTAACCCTAAATCTGCCTCACCCACAAGCTACCATCTCAGCTGAATGCAAATCCATCATGATTTCAGTCCCCAAACATTGGAGTTGATTTGGACTCCTATCTTTCTTTCACGTCCTCCATTCAATTCATCAGGAAATCCTAATGGCTCTACTTTTAGAATACATATAGGGCCCAACCAGTTCACAGCACTTCTACTGCTACAACCCTGATCCCTGATCTGAAGCACTACCCCCTCTCACCTACATAACTACAACAGCTTCATAACAAGTCTCTCTGTTTCCATCCTTAGAGCTCTATAGTCTGTTCTCAGCAAAAATCCATTTTCTGGGTCATTAACAAACCTCTTTAAAATTCTTTGAGGGTCTACTATGTACCAGTCAGAATAATCCTTTCACAATATGTCAGATCATGCCACATCTTCCCCCAAATCCTCCAATGCTTCTTTTCACTTATGGTTAAAATCAAAGTTGTTACAATTACCTCAACAAACCCATTACCTCTCTGATCTTATCTAACTATTCTCTCCCTTCAACCATTCCAGTCATATTGGCTTCCTCACTGTTCCACAAACACCAAGGCACCCTCTTGCCTTTGCATTGGCTGTTCCCTCCACCTGGAAGTTCTTCCTTGAGGACTCTGTTGTCTCCCCCACCTCCAAGTCTTTGTAAATGTCTAACCTCCTCAATGAGGCCTATTAGCTGACCCTACAGAATTCTGAATATAGTTTTTTCCCTGCTCTCTATGAACCATTTTTCTTTTGTCCTTTGCAGTTATCACCTTCTATCTCTATAATGTGCTTATTTATAATGCTTACTATTTGTTTCCCTGTACTCCTTTTAAAATATAAACTCCATGAGGCCTGAGAGCACTGTTTTGCTCACTGAGGTATCCCAAGCACCTACAACAATGCCTGCCACATAAGAGATGTATGATATACATTTACTGAGTGAATTTCACTCTTATTAATAATGGCCATATGAGGAAAGTGTTATATAGTCTCATCCTATTTTGTATAGATGGAAAAGTTGTAATATTAGGGGCGGGGAGAGTAAAGAAGACTAAGTTTTTTGTCCAAGATCATTATGTCATTGTCAAGTTGCAAAGATGGAATGTAAACCAGTATCTGTGAACTTTCCAAATACTAGGGCAGTAAATAATTTAACAAACCATTTAAAAAAAAAATCCCCCAAATATATAGTTAAGCAAAATTTCTTTTAATGTTAAATATTATACTTATTGTTCACTATATCCTTATAAAAGTCTTTAATTTAAAAATATTGTTACTTTTCTTCACTGTTGGGCTAGTTGACCTGTATTAGCCCTTAACAGAGGAGAAGAATCAAACTTTATGAGGCTTTAATATAAAAGTAAATTCTGTTCTGTCTAAATCACATTCTCTGGGTTTTTAAGCCCTTTTATTAAGTAGACAAGACACTGCTTCTTTTTTCCTGATTGTGATTCAATTCTCTGTTTATATGATTGTTAAATTTAGGAAAAGGTTTAAGACAGGATATTTTCAGCTGAGAAATGATAAACTTTAAGAAACAAACTTACACATGGAAGGGTTCTGTGATGGTTAATTTCATGTGTCAAGTGGTTAGCCCACAATACTCAAATATTTAGTCAAACATTATTTTAGATCTTTCTGTAAAGGTATTTTTTAGATGAGAATAACATTTAAATCAATAGACTTTCAGTACAGCCAATTACCCTCAATAACGTGGTAAGCCACATCTTTTTTTATGTTATTTTTTTATTTTTGAGAGACAGAGTGAGACAGAGCACAAACGGGGGGGGGGGGCAGAGAGAGAGGGAGACACAGAATCTGAAGCAGGTTTCAGCCTCTGAGCTGTCAGCACAGAGCCTGACATGGGGCTCGAACTCACAGACCGTGAGATCATGACCTGAGCCGAAGTCAGATGCTTAATTCACTGAGCCACCCAGGTATCCCGTGGCGAGCCACATCTAATCAGCTAAAGGACTTAATAAAATCTGACCTACCTTCAGCAAGAAGGAATTCTGTCAGCAGACTATCTTTGGACTTGAACTGCAACTCTCCCCTGAATCTCCAGTCTGCCAGCCTACCCCATCAGATTTTGGACTCATCAAGTCTCCACAATCATGTGAGCCAATTCCTTAAAATAAACCCTTCTTTCTCCCTCTCCTTCTCTTTCTATATATATATATCCTGTTTGTACTATATCTCTGAAGAAGTCCAATACAGGTTCACAAACAAAACTGTTTCTTCGTTCAAGAATTATTAGTGCATTAAAAACACTCAGGAACCTATGAGTCAGACCAGTGTTAATTATCTAGTGTTTTCCTACCAATAAAACACTAAAAGTGTTATTCGCAAGGTTGAAACAAACAAACAAACAAAGATCTGGGATACAATGCCATTATTGACCCTCAAGAGTTGGGATATCTGCTTTACCACACAGCAAAAATATATCACATACTAATAATAATTCTAGAGTTGCAAGTTTTTTTTCTTTTTGGCCCAAGGAATCTTTAGTTCAAAAGAAACCATTCTTAGAATCCACCAATGTTAAAGTCATTAAAGAAGAGGTAGCTTGATATAAACAAGGTTAGGAAACTTTTCCAGTCCTCCTCCTAAAAAAATAAGAAGTCTCTGAGGGAAGCTGAGGTACCATGAGGTGCTACAGAACTAAGTCTGAAAACCCATCTAACTGCCTTGTCCCCAGTAAGTCCTGTGTTTCCACCACCGCCATCCATTTTACAGAAAAAGAGATTAAATGATTTGGCCAAGCCTGCAAAATTAGCTAGTAGCCAAACTGAGGCCTTCAAACTTTGCCATTTATTATTATGACTATAGATGAAAATTTTTTTAACATTAAAAGCTATCTTTCTCAAGTGTGCAAAATACTTTACCTGCACAATGTAGCAGGTTATCAGAAGAAAAAGAACAAACCCAAAATAGAACCTTGTAGTAGGGTTCATATTGGCACATATGCTTCTCTGCCACCACTCCTGCTGACTTAATCACTCCTGTGAGGAGAGGAAGAATATGAGCCTTCATTTGCCTGTAATATTGGCTCTACATTAATGATGGAAGTAGATTCTGTCCAGCACTCACAGAACAGCAAATTAGAGCAATGAAATATAAATTAAATTTTGATTATTTATTTCTAGACAATACATCTTCGGTAAAGCTGCCCTTGAAAAAAGGACATAAAAATATTTATATGCGACTTTGCGAAAAATGACATTTTTACTTTGAAACAGAAATATGAGCAGTTCAATGGACATGAGTGGAAAAACACGGTTATCTTCTCTCTTTACTGAAAGAGCAGTAAACATTAAACGGCTTATTCCAAGTTACACAGAAAAATGGCAGTGTCAAGATATCATCTAAGGTTCTAACTCTATTAGAGTGCAAACCGTAGAAGGGCAGAGCCTCTTTTGAATCCCCTGTTGCCAGTACGCGGCACAGGACCATGCACATCACTGGGGCTGATGCTTCTATCAGAGCACATGCTCTGAACAAGCATCAGGAGAACTAATGTATTTAATGAAGGGGCAAAATGATAAATGGATAGCAGCTCCCTTTCAGATCACAAATAAGGCTATAGTGTAACGAAGACTAAGAATGAAAGAGTTACAACAAAATACTCAACCACAGACTACGAGTCAACAGCACAGACTGACGTTGCCAATCTTTCAGACGACCATCTCCACTTTAACCTTCCCACTACTTGAAGAATCGCAGTAGTCGGCATCACCCAATCCCATTTTCCGATCATTGACTTTTATATTCCTGATCACAAATCTTGAGGAACTCTGTATTAAAAAAACTTGGAGCTTCTCCCACAAGTGATCAAAATCATACAAACCTCTGTCAGTTGTTTCAATTGGCCTTTATTTTCACTCAATTCTTCTAATAGGTCATTCTTTTTCACTTGCAGTTCAGAGATTTCCTTTCTTAATGGATTTACTAGTTCATAGAACCGAATCTTTAAAAACAAAAAATCAAGTTAATAAACCATTTTAGAATCCAAGTTACCACTGAAATTAGCTAATTTATAGTACCCTCAATTATCAGTAATAAAAATATGAAAGTAACAAAAGGAAAAGTGTTAAAAAGTTTCAGAATATATACCCGTACAATAAACATTTGTTTGTACAAAACAGAAACAAGACTGTTGTTAACTGACTTTGACCACTAACATTAAGCCTTGATGTCCGATTCAGTTTCCTCAAAGTCTAGATTATCTGTAATTCTCCATCCCTGGCACAGTCTCTCTTCATCTCTATCTATACTCCATTTACTACTTATTCTCCGTTTCCCACCACTGCTCATTCCACATTATCTGCTTATTACTTCCTGAACACATTATGTGTCCGAGTTTTGCCCTTATTTCCTCTGACAGAGGAATTTTTTCCCACATACAAATGCATAGCTCATGCTTTCACTCCTTTCAGGTCTCTGATCAAATGTCACCCTATCAGTAAACCCTCCCTAATCCTCCTAACCTGATTTAAAATAGTATCCCCACCTGGTGGCAGTTTCTATTCTCACCCCTGCTCTTTTCTCCATAGCACTTACGACAAACATTCTACGTATTACTTTTAATTTATCGTCTATAATGCTCTACTCCTATAGGCAGGAATTTTTGCCTAGTTTGTACATTGCTCTATCTTTATTGCCTAAACATATGGTGAGCCTACATCCTAGGCTCTTGGGGAAGCTCTACTGCTACCACTGCAGTGTAAGCGATAATCAGGATGAATCAGGGGGTATCTTTCATATCACTACTTCCATTCAGTTCAGATCTCTCTTCTCACTCATAATTCTCAGGGGAATTTGTCTGACCTAATCTAGTAAAGTGTTCCATCTGACAAATTCCTATGAAGTTAAGAAGCCATGAGCACATTTGGAAAGGGTAATTATGCCTATTTATTATATAGGCATGCAATCTGAAATTCCTTACTATATCGCTGTATTGCAAGAGTACCACATCTGGCAAGAGGCAAGTCCTAAGGTTAGTCCTCAACACAATGAATCTGTGTATAACTAACTAGTTAAGATAATACCGTCTGTGAAAACAAAAGATAACAAAGAACATTAACAAACCAGGGAACAAAATTATGTATAACTGCTATTAGTGGGATGCTTGATACTTAATATGGAAAAAGCCTCAACGACAGCACTTGAGACATCTGTCTTAGATAGTACACTTTGGACAGAAAAAAATTTATTTGAGCTATATAAATTAAAAGATGGACAGAAAAGTAACACTTCTTTTTAGAAGAAATCATTAATCTGGAAACCTTTTGCAAATGAGAACCAAGGGTAGCAATCACCACTCCTGCAAAAATGATCCTACATTCTAAGCACAGTGCTAAGCATTTTACATACATATTCACAGTGAATCTTCACAATAACCTCAACAGAAAGGCACTATTAATATTACAAACCCTTTTACATATGAAAAAGTTCAAGCCTCTAAGGGTGAAATAACATGTACAGATCACAAACCAGAAGTTTTCGATGTGTGGTTTAGGAGCCCCTGGTAACCACTCTGCCACTTTGAGAACCTTTCAGGGAATTGATGAAAGATGAATGAAAGATGAAAACTATTTTTCTGGTTATACTAAGATTTTTTTTTTGCCTGTTTTACTCTTGTTCTCTTATGCTTGTTCAGTGATGTTTGCCAGTGGCTATCTAATGTGTGATGAGATCATCGCCTTTAAGGCTAATGGAATATGCGCTTATGTATTCCTGTGTTTTGAAAATGTCTCAGGTTAATTTCCACTATGGCAAACACTAATAGATATAACCCGTATAAACAAAAGCTCCTTGGGGTCTTCAGTAATTTTGAGAGTGTAAAGGGATACTGACATTAAAAAAATTGAGACTACTGCCATAGATGAATCCTATGTGTAGATTTGTGTAACCAACACCGCAAGAGATCCTGAACTATCCCTACCCCCTGGCAACCACTAATCTGTTATCTCTATAATTTTGCATTTTGAGAACATTATAAACTACCAGTTTATGATAAAATGACTCATTTCCATGGACTATGCAGCTATTAACTTCATAGCCCTATTTATTCTTGACCTTGGAGGTCAATGGTCAAGACCCTTAAAAATTTGGTGATCTGAACATCATTCACCATTTTCAGAGCAGGGCCATAAAATAATAAAATTATTAATTGGTACTTCGAAGGTTATGGCTATTACATAAATGGCATATTTTAATTTGAAAATATATGCAGTATTTTTGGGGGGCACCTGGGTGGCTCAGTCGGTTAAGTCTCCCACTTCGGCTCAGGTCATGATCTCATAGTTCTTGAGTTTGAGATCCACAAGCACAGAGCCCAGAGCTGACAGTTGGAGCCTGGAGCCTGCTTCCAGTTCAGTGTCTCCCTCTCTCTCTGCGCCTCCACTGCTCATGCTCTGTCTGTCTCTCTCTCAAAAATAAATAAACATTAAAAAAAATTTTTTTTAAATACATGCAGTGTTTTTTAAAAAAAGTGATACAACACACTTACAGATACATATTCAGGAATAGAAAGCTGATCTTCAGGAAAACCTTTTAGTTTCATATATTGCTCCTCTGTCAACTCAAAGTCACGCAGATTTCGACGAATATCTCCCGCCTTCTCCCTTAGCTGAGTATTTGTTTCTTCTAGTTGTTTCTGTCTCAATAAAATCGTTTCCATTTCTTGTTTCATTAGTTCTTGATATTTTCTAAATTAGGAAAGAGTTTATGGCAAGCTTAAAAAAATCTTTGAGATTTAATTTTCTCAAAGATACCTTTTTATAGTAACATAAAATTAGGAAATGAGAAGCTCTGTAGTATTTTTAGCTCCAGCTAAATGCTTATTTACTTCACTAGTTAAACATGAAGACAATTCTATACTCATTACTAAATGTGTGGCCACATAAATTGTTAAATAGAAAATTGATATTCTTAAAAAATAATTTTCAAAATCAAATTATAAAATTATACATTTACTTTGCTTAAAGTTTTAGTTTTATACATCTGTTTTGGACCCTACTCAATAAAATAATTTTCATTTCTTTTTCTCTAGGTATTCTAAGGTATACCTCTTAAAGATGGCAACGCTGAACCACCATAAAGTATTCATTCAACCCATGAACTAATGAAAACAGTAATCTGTACGTAATCATTCTCAAAGAACACATGTAGAAGACATTGCTATCGTTAGTTGCCTATTCCGAAGGTTTTGAGTAGGAAGGGACAATTGATTCTTTCCCCTCCCTACTGTATCACACCCATCAATATACACACATGCTGTTGTTATTACTCCTATCCCCCCAAAAAATGAATTGAGACCCCATTTCACTGCCTCCTTTGTTTGGACTTCCATGGAGCAAAACTGCTCACAAGTTGTCTATACTCACTGTCTCTGACGCCCTTCTTTTTAAACCCATGCCAATTAGATTTTCATCCCTCCTACGGAAATCTCAAGGTCACTAATGACATCCAGATTGCTAATGATCAATTCCCAGTTCTTTTCATCTATGACCTAATGATTATTTGACACACTGCTCTCTCCTTCCTTTATACACACTCTCTTTGCCTGGCTTCCAAGTCACTTTACTTTTGTCATTTTTCTCTGGTATTTGCTCCTTCTCCTTTTCTGGTTTGTCTTCATGTTTGGAGTATTTGGCCCTCTTCTCTGTCTATATTCACTACCTTGAGGAATTCATCTAGTCTTATGACTTAAATGCTACCGTCCATATCCTAATGACTTCCAGATATATAGCTCTAGACCAAACTCTTCTATTTACCTACACATGGACTTCTAGTAAGACAACGCTAACCGAACACGTCCTAAACTGAACTCCTGCTCTTTGCTCACAGACCTATTCCACTGTGGTTTCCCCATCTTAGTTGACAGTAATTCCACCCTTCATTTATTCAAACCAAAATATTGGCACAATCCTTGACTCCTTATTTTTCTCTTAACCACATGTAATTCATTAGGACATCCTATCAGCTCTACCTTCAAAATACATTAAAAATCCAACCACTTTTTACCAACATCAGCTATCAAGAGGATTATTGCAGCAGCCTCTCAATTGCCCTCTCAGCATCATTTAATCTGAAAAATGCCTCAAGAATTTGAGTAGAAGCCCTACCATTGAATGCAGTGGTTCCCAACGTATTGTCCCCAGACCTACAGCATCAGTATCACCCAAGAACATCATAGAAATACAGGTTCTCAGGGCTCACTCAAATTAGAACATCAGAGGGTGGGGACTAACAGTCCTTCCTAACAAGATCTCTACACAGTTCTGATGCATACCAAAGTTTCAGAACCACTGATCTAACGTGATACTGCCTAGTAACTGGTCAGATAATTTTTAAAAGTATCAGTTAATGAAATCTTTTATTTTTTTTTAATGTTTATTTTTGAGAGACAGAGAGAGAGAGAGAGAGAGAGAGAGAGCGAGCGAGCAAGCAGGGGAGGGGCAGAGAGAGAGGGAGACACAGAATCCAAAGCAAGCTCCAGGCTCTGAGGTGTCAGCTCAGAGCCTGACACGGGGCTCAAATTCAAAAACTTTGAGATCATGACCTGAGCTGAAGTCAGATGCTTAACCGACTGAGCTACCCAGGCACCCCAATAATGAAATCTTAAAGAAAGAAAAGTACTTTATACAGTTACTTCTTTTTTTTAATTTTATTTATTTAAATAATCTCTACACCCAATGTGAGGCTCAAACTCACGACCCTGAGATCAAGAGTCACATGCTCTAATGACTGAGCCAGCCAGGCGCCCCTACACATTCACTTCTAGTTAAAACACAGAAAACAGCATTTACTCACCAAATTTTCTACGTAGGCTTCAAATTTTTTTAAATATAAAGGTATGCTTTGTTTTTGTGAAAATCATTGTTCATGATTGCCAAGTTCAATTTCTTTAAATTTTTTTTTTTAATGTTTATTTATTTTTGACAGACAGAGAGACAGCATGAGCAGGGAGGGGCAGAGAGAGAGGGAGACAAAGAATCCGAAGCAGGCTTCAGGCTCTGAGCTGTCAGCACAGAGCCCGACGCGGGGCTCGAACTCACAGACCACGAGATCATGACCTGAGCCGAAGTCGGACGTTCAACCGACTGAGCCACCCAGGCGCCCCTGCCAAGTTCAATTTCTTTACCTTAAAAGACACTTGGTAAGAAATCTGAGAGGATGCTTTTTATGGATTTGATTTTTGTTCCCAACTTTTAAATCTGTCTTGCTTTTATTTACTTTGATGATTATTTTTTAAAATTACTCACTTTTATTAATTGTCCCAAAGAATTCCTTATAGTTTACACAGAAACAGCTTATCTTTCACTGGTTACATCATTCTTAATTAAATTATATAACTGTAGTTAAGTACAACCATCATAGGCATATTTGATGGTAAACACAATGGACTCTTGGTAAGTAAGTACACAACTGAGCTGGGAGAAAGTATGCAGGCAAAACAGAAGATAATTTAAACTTGCAGAGTTAAATGGGCCACAAGAATTAGTGTGTTTTACAGAGAAAATGAAGAAAGGTTAATCCAGAAAGCATATTAAGTGGTGCGGAGTTTACAGAACTTCCATTGTCATTTACGGCTCACTTACATCAGCACAGTTTGTTGAATGAACGTTGAATTTTGACTTTTTGTATTTTGTGTATTGTATCATATCAAATAACCTACTTTTTTTTGGTTGGCCTGGATGTAAAAATTCTTACCATTACTGACTTAAAATTTCTTTCTTTATTTTAGCTTGCAATCACATGCACGAACAGGCAATGAAATTACTTTTAACGGCTAAATAGGTATTGCTGCTTTTTAAAAACTTTCTTACCTGGCATCCTTCTGTTGAAAAGTCAATTGATTGTCTAATCTCAATGTCAGTAGCTGCTTCTGGTGAAGAGCATCATTAAGTTTCTCCTCTAATTCTTCAATCTTCATAAAAAAGAAAGAGGTAAATTACATGGTCAACTTTCAAATTTATCATTAAGAAATGTTTGAAAAATACTAAACGTAAAAAAAAAAAGGCTAAAGATGAATAGAGGTTCCTCTGCAATGGCTGTGTCAACAAATTACAGTCTGTTCATACAAATGGTTTTGAAACTGTGGTTTAAACTGCTGCCACATAAAAGTTTTTTTGCCAGGCTGTCCTCTAGTTCTGGTTTATTGAGGTCACTGGCTTGAGCCTCTGGGAAAGCTCTTTAATTGAATCCTTTGGCATGTGCCTATTTTCCTATTACCCTTCTCATGTCTGCCCGTAACATGGATACAGTGCCGGAGGTAGATCAGGCATCTGTGAAAACTACACGCTTAAAACAGCTGCAAAAACGTTAATAGGAACCTGCGCTCCTAACAATATCAAGGAATAACCATACCAAGCCTAAACTACCTATGTTCAGATTCCTGTTAAAACAGAGAAACAAAATTCTTATCCTGTGTAAGCTACTGTTTCCACAGTTCTGGTCTAGGCAGATACCATTTTCTAAATCTCTGGTACTAACAGCTGGTATTAACAGTGTTAATCCCTGAAACACTGGACAGCTGATCCAACCTTTTTCCACAGCAAAAATACCTATATCATGACATTTGACCTTTCAGGATTACTTGAATGCTTCCAATGACAGGAAGCTCAGTAACTTCAATCAGGCCATTTAAATGTTAATAGCAAAAACAGGTTTATAGTCAGCAGAAATCTGCCTTTCCTGTGACTTCTATTATCAGGGAGTGATAATCTGATGAGGGAAATTTTTTGTAATGCTAAATAATGAGATGTTCATCTTGTAACCCCAATGCTCAATGTATTGGTAAACCTTAGAGAATAAATAAGTGGCTAAAAATTCTGTTCCTTCAGACTCTAACTTCTTCACAAATTACATCTCTGAAACTGGAATGCATTTTACAATCTCTAGCACTTAACAATTTAACTTGGCAGTTCTTAATCTCAGTGATACAAGTAAGGGTCCACTTTACAATCAAGTTGCCTTGGATTTGATGAATTACAGAAGTGTAATTCTTCTACCGTATAGTATTTTTCCATATATTTGACAGCAAACATCTTACTCCCAAAGGGTCTCTAAGCAAAACAACCCTACTGCTCATGGACAAAAAAGCATGGTGATGTAGTGGAGGCAGCTATTCTGGAGAGTAATTTGACAGTACGCTCAGTTTAATTAAGTCTACATATACCCTGTGAGCCAGAAATTCTACTCCTGAGTATACATGCCAAAGAAATGGTCACACAGGTCCAGAAGAAAAATGTCTATAGAAGGCCCATGTTGCATGTGGTGGCAAAGAGTTGGGCGGCATCCTAAGTGCCTATCACTGTGGTAGTGGATGGACAGATTGGTAGACACACACAGAGATAATTATGTTGAAGTTAGAAGCAGAAGACTAGATATACCATAGTAACAATTATGATTTCAAAAGCAGCACTGAGTTGGGAAAAAAAATAAAAACTATGAAAGAGATAAACTCTAAAGCAAAACATGCAATTTACATTTATGTAAAGGAAAAAAATAAGAAAAATACCCATTTTCAGGAACAAATGTTTAAAAAAAACCCATTAAAATGGTTGAATAGAGAAGGGAAATGAGCCATGGGAATAAAAAAAGTACACAAAATAAAAAGTGGCCTTGGGGCGCCTGGGTGACTCAGTCTGTTAAGCATCCTACTCCTGAGCTGGGCTCAGGTCTGATCTCACAGTTCGTGGGATGGAGCTCCATGTCGGGCTCTGTGCTGACAGTGTGCTGACTGAATGAATCCCTGCTTGGGATTCTCTCTCTCCCTCTCTGTCACTCCTGCGTGAGCATGTGCTCTTTCTCGCTCTCTCAAAATAAATAAGTAAACATTGAAGAAAAATAAATGGCCTTGGCAAGGATCAGTGATGATTAGGTGACATAAACTCAGGAATATGCTAATCCGGTTTTCTACATTTGCAGTCCACAACAATAAAAACTGTACTAAGCGCTACGTGGTACAAAAATAATATAGTGCTGAATAAGTATAGTAGCTATAGTTACTTATTTTACTGCAGGTATCATGAGCTATGTACATTGATTAATTGAATCTTCCCAACAACTCCATGAAGTAAATACTACTATTTTTCTTATTTTACAGAAAATAAGAGACTAACAAAGTTAAGGGATCTCCCCAAGGGCAGACAGAAACAAATAGACAACAGGAAACAATCAACAATAGGAAACTATTGTAACAGATAGAAAACCACTGGACACACTGGTAAAATACCAAGTGACCTAGTCTAGACCAAGTCACCTAAGTAGGTGACTGTACAGACAACCTAAGAACATGTTAGGAGATTCACTAAGAGTATGGGCTTTAGATCTCTTGGTTTGAATCCTACCTGGCTCCATCACTTCCATCTAAATGGCCTTCATATGCTATTAACCACTTGTGATTCTGTTTTATCCAAAGTGAAATGGAGTTCAGTCCCTCATTTAAGAAACAGTTGCATACTTACGATGTGTCAGGAACTGTTTTAAGTGCTGGAGATGATGAGACACAAGACTACAAAGAAACCCCTGTTCTCATGAACCTTACAGTCCATTAAAAGAGACAGATACCAAAAAAAGTCAGGTAGCTCCTATGAATACACATATAAAGTATAGAAAATAAAATGGGTGAAAAATGAGGATATTATTTTAGTAGGCAATAGCAACAATAACTAATATTGTGTGCTTTTACCAAATATCAGGAAGTGGGCTAATTTATCATATTGATTCATTTAATGTTAAGGGGCAGGGAAGATCCTCCTAAAAGCACTTACACCTCACAGAGTTGTTGTGAGGTTTAAATGAGGTAACACATGAAAATCTCATAGAACAATGTATGGCACGGAAGAAGCACTCAATAAAAGTTAGCCATTAATGTTTTTAAAAAGTGTACCTAAATTACTTCTTTACTTCATGAAGATGTTGGGGTTTAGGACACCTCATTTTCCTAGAGAGGGATGGTCAACAATTTTTTCTAGTGGCAAGATACTGAAGTATGTTGGTATAATTGGCAAGAGCTAAAATAGGAGGCTGACTTAACAGGAAAGAAAGTGTAAGTGAAACAACAAAATGGGGGCGGGTAGGAAGAGGTGGGATCAAGAGTAAAAGTGGAGAATCTACTGTTGGAAAGAAAAGATTTTTCTCAGAGACAGAAGTAGTAAGAATTAAGAAGTGCCTCCTATCTTTCTGAAATCACTGTAAATTTCTTAGAACTAGTGACAATTTTACCAGGTCTTACATAAAATACTCCATACCTATAAATAAACACACAAGAGGAAAAAAAAAAAAAAAACAAGGACTAAGACATCCCTTCTTATTTGGCAAAAACCACTTGTTAAACACTATGGTAACTGAAATTCCACTTGGTTCTAAGACACACTAACTATCATACAGAAACAAATCAAAGAAACCAAATCCCCTGGACAGAGGACTATACAGACTCACTAACCTAATTATGATCTTGATTGTCCCTATCAAACTAGTTACATCAGGGTTAATTCTCAATGAAGCAGAAAACAACTTGGCTGGGAAAAACACCTAAAAAGATATACCTCACACATGCTAGATTCAAAAAATTGGGTTTACAGAGGCAATTCATCCCTGCCCAACTTCAAATCATCCCCTCCTTCAGGGCTTTTTGTTCAGTACACAGCAATATAATTCACATCCTCTCTCCTTCCAGAAAGTTTTTTTTTTTTTTTTAACTATGCAAGAAAATATAACTTACTTCTTGAAATGATAAGCATATCAAGTTCAGATTACATATGCATAATTTTAATTCTTATTTATCTGCAGTTTGAAGACAATAAAGCACACAGGTAACAAAAATTACACCAAATCTTACCTTTGTAAGATAATCCACTTTCAAGTTGTCTATCATCATATTTTTCTGGGATAGTTCTATTTTCAGTAACTGAATATTATGAAGTAGTTCTTTACGTTCAATTAGTTGCTGGGTGATTTTAATTTTCCCATCTCGTTCTTCTGATGATGAAATATCGTCTGTAGGAATTGTTGTTTCTAGACTAATATCTTCAGATTCCAGAGAGCTAGAGATGTTCACCTTTTTTGATGCCTTGGCAATTTTTCGAGACATCTTTTTTATGGGTCAGTTTTCTTCTCCAGTTCTATTTCAATTTCCTGAGGGTTAAAAATATTTATTTAAATGTACTCAAACATTCTTAATGGAAAGCATAAAGAACACTAAAGAGACACTAAGAATGCCTAAGTAATTATTAGACAATCTGGAGGACCCCTCATCTAGGACAGATTAGTAAACTATGGCTCAAGTCAAACATTAAGCTCATTAAGCCTGACTATGAATTTGCGCTTGATGAATAAAAAACCCTGGTCCTGGGGGCCGGAATCTTACTTGGAGGAAACAAAGAAATCTTGGACGTAAAGGATAAAAGCCATAAGTGAGTAGTACCCAGGAACACTACCAATAAAAGGAGCACGCATTCAAGATGAGATTAGCCGCTTCTGAGTTGATCGGTGGAAGGTTATGTAGAAGTAGGATTTAGAGTAGTAAAAGGGGAAAAAAACATGCAGGAATTAAGGTTGGCGAATATACCCAACATCAGAAGATAGTGGTCGTTCGGCTGGGGCCAAGTCTTTCTGAATTTGAGTAGGACTCGCCCCACCCCTCATATACAAACACACATACGACCTTAATAATCGAGATTCCAGAGAATCCTCAAGTGTCAAAATGTGTCCGAAATTTACTCCACAATGAGGCAACACTGAAGACTTTTAAAAAATGGGAAGACAGTGAAACGAATACGTTTTAATAGACTTCCAGATAGAATAAAAACAAGAATGTAGAAAAGAAAAAATCAAGTGTTTTAAATCGAATTTCTTACCCTTTCACAAGGGTTTTAGAAATTCTCGTGTTTTAATACTAAACGACATAATAAGTTATTTACGGTACTACAGATATCAGCTTTTCTAAACTGAATGATCAGAAAAAAAGATGTATGGAGGGGAAACGGCACCCCTCCTTTCAAAGGAAAGAGGGTAAAGAAAGGCGAAATCAGAGACAGGCAGCATCTGGGTTACAAAGGACCAGCGCCTGGGACTGCCCACACGTGCGACAGTGAAGAAAAACCAAGCCTGACAGCCTAGGATTCCCTACCCCGCGCGGGAAAGGAAGGGCCAGCGCAGCGCGCTACCTCGAAAGCTTCAAATTACTCCACGTCGAAGGCTGGACCAGCCACCCACCCACCGCGTCCACTTCAAGGACCTGAAAGCGTCTCTGAACAGAAGCTCAGGTTGCAGCCCCTCAACGAAGAATCTCAGGTCGGAGACCGTTAGGACCCGTCACCAAGACAACCACTTCCGCGCCCCGAGGAGGACGGAGGAAGCGGCCGCGTACAGTCGCCGGAACTCAGACTGGTTCCACCCCGACGCGGGAAGCAACGCATGCTGGGAGCTGTGGTCCACAGGAGGGTCCCGCCTAGATCGTGGATGGAAATGGCTCCGAGATCTGCCAATCCTCCCGAGCTTCTAGTTTTTGCCCAATCCTCGCAGCCCTCAGAGAGCCAACCAATGTCAGCCTCGACGTTTTCCCGCGAGAGGTATTTACTAATACCCTGGAGCGGGAAGGGGTGAACTTCGGGGTAAAGTACAGTCGTGCGGTAGGGCTTCTGCTTGTTACTCTTCACCGGAAGAGCGCGGTAAGGGTCGGGATTCTGCGCTGCCAGCAAGATGCTCAAGTCCAAGACTTTCTTAAAAAAGACGCGGGCAGGTGGCGTGATGAAGATCGTGCGCGAGCATTACTTGCGGGACGACATCGGCTGCGGCGCGCCCGGGTGCGCGGCGTGCGGCGGTGCCCACGAGGGGCCGGTCCTGGAGCCGCAGCCCCTGGATCCGGCGAGCAGCCTGTGCCCCTGGCCGCACTACTTGCTTCCTGACACCAATGTGCTGCTGCATCAGGTGCGTCCGAGGGCGGGAGATCCGGGGTCTTTTCGGCACCACCAGGAGAAGGGGGTGTGACAGAATAGGGAAATTGAGGCCCAAGGAGGCGCGTCTTGGAAAAACATTACCTACTTAGGGAGAGGCAGACCCTTGCCTCCTGTCCCCCAGGCCAAGGTTCTTTTCTTTGTATTGTGGGGTTTTTTTGTGTGTGGGTTTTTTTTTTTTTTTTGAGTTCTTGGAGTCATAAGAATTTTAGGTTATTTTTCTAACTCCTGGTGTCTCTTCTGCCTTAGATTTTAAGAGTCTGGAGGCCGGGGACCTGGGCTTCTGTGGCCTCCAGCCTGCGACTCCCAGGCAGCTTGTAAGTGCCTACGAATGAAAACCATGTGGGCCAACGTATTTATTTATTAACGGTCTTAATTCTACGAAGTTTTGTATTTAGTCTGTTTAATATGTGCTATTCTCTAATAGACCCGAAAGGTTTTCTGTAGCAAAATAGCTCCTTAGTTTAACGTATATTTAGTGTTTGTTTTTTTAAATCGACACAGTTTTATGTTTGGCAGAAACAGCTTATCAGTGAACATAGCAAAGTTTAACTTTACTTATTTTTTCATTCTTTTAAGATCGATGTTCTTGAAGACCCAGCTATCAGGAATGTAATTGTACTGCAAACAGTTCTGCAAGAAGTGAGAAATCGGAGTGCTCCTGTATATAAACGAATCCGAGATGTGACTAATAACCAGGAGAAGCATTTCTATACGTTCACTAATGAGCACCATAGGTAGGGGAAATTTTTATGTTAATTACCAGAAAACCATACAATTGGCTAAATTTGGGGAAGAGTTCCTGGCAGTAACCATGACATTGTCAGAAAACATGTGGTAAGTTTCATACTTATGGGAGTGTTATTTGATTGTTACACAATTGTACAGACATAATGCTCAGTGGACCTCACTAAGGTCATATAGTCATTGATTAGTTCAAACCTAGAACTAAGGTCTCTGGGCTCCTAGGCTGCAGTCAGTACTTTTGTTTCCAAAACGTTTTCATTTTGAGTTGGTTTTAGCATGAGTTGAGCAATAAGAATCTTGGAAGATGATGGGGTGCCTGGGTGGTTCAGTCGGTTAAGCGGCTGACTTCGGCTCAGGTCATGATCTCGTGGTCCATGGGTTCGAGCCCAGCATCGGGCTCTGTGCTGACAGCTCAGAGCCTGGAGCCTGCTTTGGATTCTGTGTCTCCCTCTCTCTCTGCCCCTCCCTGGCTCGCGCTCAGTCTCTTCTCTCTCTCAAAAATAAAAACATTAAAAAAATTTTTTTCAAAGAATCTTAGAAGATGAGATTTTCCTAGGTTCCTAGAATACTGTGTTATTTGATGTCAACATAGATTGATAAAATGTAAGAGTTTATGAAAGAGAGGTTTAACAATATAAAGCAGATTTATTAATGGGTTTTTAAAAGTTAAACTAATACCTTAAACTGATCACATTGAAGAAGATAAGGTTAAGAAACAGACTTCTTTGTTGTATTTCAGATTCACACCCTTTGGGCATAAGGGTGTGAAAATAAATTGCTACTTCTCCCCCCCCCCCCCCTTTTGTTGTTACTTGTTTTGTTACATAAATAATCTGGGTTGACGTATAGTATACTTTTACTACATTAAGGCTTCTCAACCTTCCTTAGCACTGTTGACATTTTGGACTGAATAATTCTTTATTGTGAATAGGCTGTCTTTTACATCATAGGATGTTTAGCAGTATCTTGTGCTTCTACATGCCTGTAGTGACCCCCAGTCTCCCTCTATTCACAGAGTTATAACAACCCAGAATGTTTGCAGACATTGTCAAATGTTTCCTGGGCAGCAAAATCACCCTCAGTAGATTAGACGGTAGAATTCTGGTAATGAAATCTCATCGGAATTTGCATATTTGAAAATATTTAATTTCTCAATTTTCTCTTTTTTATTTATTTTTTTAAATTTATATTCAAGTTAGTTAACACACAGTATAGTCCTGGCTTCAGGAGTAGAACCCAGTGGTTCATCTCTTAGATATGACACCCAGCACTCATCCCCAAAAATGTTCTCCTTAATGCCCATCAACCATTTAACCCACCCCTCCAGCAACCCTCAGTTTGTTCTCTGTATTTAAAATTTTCTTATGGTTTGCCTCCCTCTGTTTTTATCTTGTTTTTTTTCCTTCTCTTTATTTTTATAGCGCCAGTTTAGGTATTATTCTTGTAAAAATCATTGGTAAAGCACTTGTAGTCATCTTATTCTTAGCTTTTTGAAATTCAGAAACTTTACTTGTTTTTCGGTGCCGAAAGACCAAGTTTTTGTGGAGCATTATCATCAGATTTTTCATCAGAGGTTAGCAGTTTTTCTGCCTAAGTGCAATGAATAGAGCTTAGCAATACTGGAGTTGGTGGGAAGAATCTTAGGACACTCGGGCAAATCTCATCCAAGATTCTATTGCTCAAGTCAAGCTAAAACCAATTCAGAAATTAATGATTGTGTCTAACTAATAAGCTTAAAGCATTAGCAGGGGCATTTAATGGTGAGGAATGAAGCAATTCTAAAAACTATTAATACAAGTCTAAGATTCGAAAATTGAATCTATTACTTGTAAGTACTAAAAGTTTTGCACTAAATTTTGTTATTTAAATTTGGCTTTGAAAAGCAATTTTAAGGAAGTAAGTATGCCAACATATTTGGGAATTTAGAGTGGATAGACTAGGAAGGAATATGCAGTCATTATTTGTATGTGGTCTTTCAGTCTTTAGATAACCTCTTCCATTTTATTAAGTGCTTACTGTTGGTAATTTATATGTGTTGTGTATTTAATGACTGTAGAATCATATGATTAGAACATCCTCTTTGTAGCTTTTGAGAATTACTGTTAATCTATACTTCAAATAAGATCTTATCAAACCTGCAAAGTTTTATTATAGTTTTTACAATAAATTATTATTTCAGATCTCAACCCAAAATATAAATTCTGCTCTTGAATATTTTTTTGTGAAATAAAATTGTTTTAGCCTTTTTATAGTTTCATTAATAACATTATTTTTCAAGCCATCATTGTCTTAAAAACTATAAGGTTCTCATATATTTCCTGAGGCATGAATCTGAATGCACTCAAGAGGAAAATACGTACCATGGACTTTTAAGTTTAGCATATATGTCCTAAGACTTTATATATTATTTCTATTGGTTTTCATTTATTTCATTTTCTCCTTTGTATTTAGAGAAACTTATGTAGAACAGGAACAGGGAGAAAATGCTAATGACAGAAATGATAGAGCTATTCGAGTGGCAGCAAAATGGTACAATGAACATTTGAAGAAAATGTCAGCAGAGAATCACCTGCAAGTTATCTTCATAACAAATGACAAGAAAAACAAAGAAAAAGCCATAGAAGAAGGAATACCAGCTTTCACTTGTAAGTCTAAATGTAGAAACTGTTAATTTTTTTAGTTTATCTGTTTTTTGTTTTTTTAAAATTTTTTTTTTTTAATTTTTTTTTTTTTTTTTTCCAACGTTTATTTATTTTTGGGACAGAGAGAGACAGAGCAGGAACGGGGGAGGGGCAGAGAGAGAGGGAGACACAGAATCGGAAACAGGCTCCAGGCTCTGAGCCATCAGCTCAGAGCCCGACGCGGGGCTCGAACTCACGGACCGTGAGATCGTGACCTGGCTGAAGTCGGACGCTTAACCGACTGCGCCACCCAGGCGCCCTTAAAATTTTTTTTAACGTTTATTTTTGAGAGGGGGGGGGGGGGGAGGGGCGGAGAGAGAGAGGGAGACACAGAATCCAAAGCAGGCTCCAGGCTCTGAGCTGTGAGCACAGAACCTGACGCAGGACTCAAACTCATAAACTGTAAGATCTTGACCTGAGCCGAAGTCGGATGCTTAACTGACTGAGCCACCCAGGCGCCCCTCATCATTTGGTTTTGAGAGAGGGAGAGCACATGCCAGTGGAGGAAGGGCAGAGAGAGAGGGAGACCCCAAGCAGGCTCAGCACTGTCAGTGCAGAGTCCAATGCAGAGCTCGAACCCACAAACTGTGAGATCATGACCTGAGCTGAAATCGAGTGAGACACGTAACCAGCTGAGCCAGTCAGATGCCCTGAAGCTGTTAATTTTTATAGGCATTTGCAAATATGAACTACCATCAGACCCTTGGTCAGATGGTCACTTGAATATTTAATATTTTCATGTTTCTATATAACTTCATGTGATATTTTGCATTTTTAAATTTCTCAGCATTTCTCAGCCAAGTAAGTTGTGGTGGCCAGTGGCTGGTAACTTTCCCTATCACCCTTTGTACTTGGTTTTGCAATAAAAACTCATAGATATGCTTAACCTGATACTTCTGCTTAGACATGACCATATCAACAGATGCAGGTTTAAAAAAGAAAAATTGATAGATGTAATATCATAAACAACATTATTCATGTTTTCTTATCTAAAAAAATCACTTGATTTTATTGAGAACAACAAAACTTACTTTTCAGGTGAAGAATATGTAAAGAGCCTAACTGCTAACCCAGAACTCATAGATCGTCTTGCTTGTTTGTCTGAAGAAGGGGTAAGTTTGAGTTTGTTTTATTTTGTTTTTGAAAAGTGAAAGTATTAAAATGGCCACTTTGGGATATTAGATTTACAGTTAAACAAATTTAAAAATTGGAGTATCAGTAGGTAACCTGGAATTCATTAGGAGCTGGGTATTAAACAAGAGTGACTATAATAGGCTTATTAAAATAACATTAAAAAAATTTTTTTTAATGTTTGTTATTTCTGAGAGGGAAAGAGAGAGCGGGGGAGGAGCAGAGAGAGAGGGAGACAGAGGATCCAAAGCAGGCTCTGTGCTAACAGCAGAGAGCCTGATGGGGGCTCGAACTCACGAACCTTGAGATCATGACCTGAGCCGAAGTCTGATGCCCAACAACTGAGCCGCCCAGATGCCCCTGAAAATGCCATTCATAAAGAAAGACTTTACTTTCTAAACTAGCACTGTTCATTAATACACTCTCAGCAACCTGAGTAGGACCTGTCACATGGTGGCACCATTAGAATGAATGGATAAAGGAATCCATAGCTGGTTTGTGAATGAGGCATAAGTATTTGACCAATAAGGAAGTAGTGTGAGTGCAGACAGAGAGCATAAAGCTGTAGCATTAGTCCTGAAGGAAGAAGGGAAGGAACCGTAAGAGATAGCACAGGAAGGGTAGGGGCCATCTAATGAAGGTCTAGAATTTATTCTGTAGGTCAGTAATTTTTAAACTATCTTATTCTAAAGGACTGCTATGAAGAGAAAGATAGCAGATAGGATTCTGGGCTTCCTACCTCATAAAGGCAGGCTGAAAGAAATTAAGAGTATATGAGAGTGTGCCTGGGAGGAATGGGGGAGAATGATCAGAAGTGTTATTCATTGGAAAGACCATTCTGATTCCAATTTGTAAGATGATGCATTGTATCAAGGGCAAAGTTAGAGGCAGAAAGAGGAATAAAGGGATTCCTACAATAGTGGGATATGGGAGGGCATGGTAAGTGAATCAGTGAACCTCATGGGCACTCACTTCCTTATATGTAAGGTAGATTTAGCAATGACTTCATAGCATGGTTATAAGAGTCAAATGAAATAACAGTATTAATAAAATTCTTATTTCACTGCATGGCACACAGCTACGGTAAATGTAAATGGCAGCTATCGTTATTATAGAAACAGATTTATGTGATAGGACATTAGACAGACATCCAGTCTTTCCTTCACCCTGCTTATCTTCAATCATGATTATTTTACAAAACTAAAAGGAAGTGAGAAAATAAAAGGTGGGCTTGATATTTTTTTTAGAATATAGATTCAGAGACTGCTCTAACAGGTAGCCACTAGTTGCATCTGGCTGTTTAAGTTTAATTCAGATTTAAATCAGTTTAAATCTCAGTTGAGGGGTGCCTGGGTGGCGCAGTCGGTTAAGCATCTGACTTCAGCCAGGTCACGGTCTCGCAGTCCGTGAGTTCGAGCCCCGTGTCAGGCTCTGGGCGGATGGCTCAGAGCCTGGAGCCTGTTTCCGATTCTGTGTCTCCCTCTCTCTCTGCCCCTCCTCCGTTCATGCTCTGTCTCTCTCTGTCTCAAAAATAAAAAAAAAAAAAAAAAAAAAAAAAAAAAAAAAAAACAAAAACGAAAAAAAAATAAATCTCAGTTGCATTACTCACCTTAGAAGTGCTCACACTTGTGTCCCATGGCTACCATATTGGAGATCACAGAAAGCATATTCCTATCTCAAAGTTGTTTCGGATAGCACTGGTCTAGAAGGAGAAAGAAGTAATCTAACATTGGTAATGTATAATATTTGATCAAGGATTGTTTTAAGGTTAGTGTAGGATAGGGTGAAATTCCAGCCAGTTCTGTTGTAATATAACATGTATATTCAAGTTCACTGTGTCATGCAAATTCATGTATTAAAGGCAGCAGAGCTAACGGGAAAATGAGCTTGGGGCACACTCAAAAACTGAAGTGGTGGAAAGAGAGTTATCTAAATTTGGACAAAAAGTTGTTAGGTACGTGAAGATGATGTGGAATCTGAGGTAACAGACGTTGGAGAGGTGAGTGTGTTTTGCGGGTTCCTGAGCGGCTTTGTTCAGCTAGCTGCAGTTTCCTGTGTTCACCCAGTATCTTTTAATATGTTAGTTGCATCAGAACCCATTCATGTTTTCAAAACAAGCATAGGAGAACTGACTGTACTTAGTACCTAATCCAGATTTGTGATGTCAAGGCTTCCTGGTGCAAGTAATGTCTAAGCTGAGATGTAAAGGATACTAACTAAGCAAATTTGCTTCAAGACAGGGACGTTTTAGTTGAATTATGTTAGGGCATTAACCATGTTAGTAACTGGGGAAGAACATTTCTTACAGAAGAAGGCTAGCAAGTTCAAAGGCTCTGAGGTTAGAATAAGTTGGCAAGATCCAGAGACAGTGAAAAGTGTGCCTAGGATAGAGTAAGCAAGGGAGAAAATGTTACAAATGAAGTGAACAATAAGGCAGGGACCAGATCACGTAGGATTTAATGAGTCATGGTGAACACCTTAGATTTTAGTCCATGAGTGCTGGACAGTGGTTGAATGGGAGAATAATAAGATCCATCTGGCTGCTCTAAGAGAACAGATTAGAAACAGGGTCCTCTAGTCAGGATATTTTAGGACTCGGCAGGGTAGAAAATTGGACCATGGTAGTAGCAGTTAAGGTAGTGGGAAGTAGTCAGATATTGGGTATATGTTACAGATAGATGTTTTAGGACTTGGTGTAGATTGGTTGGGGCTATGAAAAATATGGATGACCTTAGGGGTTTTACCTGAGCAACTAGGTGGCTAGTATTGCTTTATTTACTCAGGTTGAAGGGAGCGAGTGAGATTGAGTGAAAAATCAGAGGTATGATTTCAGACATTTAAGTTTGAGGTAACTGTTAGAGCTGTCGGGCTTTATGGTATGAGCAGTTGGATATGCAAATCTGTAGCCCTTGAGAGAGTTTAGGACTAGACATACAGACATACTAGAGAGATGAATGTGGATCTCATCAACATACAGGTGGCGTATAAAGCCACAAGACCAAATGAGAATATGTGAGGCCGGGATTGGCATAGACGACTTTTTTTTTTAAATAGGTATGTTGAAGTATAAGTCCCATACCATGCAACCCATCTATTTAAGACGTACATTTTTTAGTATAGTTACAAGATTGTGCAGCCATCACCACAATCCAATTTTAGAACATTGTCTTCTCTTCCAAAATAAATCCATATCCATTACCACTCGATCTCAGTCTGTCCCTGAAATGCCTTTGCTTTAGCCCCACCCAACTGCTAACCTATCTCTGTAAGCTGTCCCATTTCATATAAATGGAGTAATGTAAAATGTGGTCTTTCTTGACCGCTTTTGTTTCTCTTTGATACATAGTTAGGTAAGTGCAAGTGGACTTGCTTCATCGTATGGTAATTTTACGTTTAACTTTTTGACGATCTGCTAGACTGTTTCCCAGTGTGTGCCACAGTTTACATTTCTCCCAGCAGTGTATGAGAGTTCCAGTTTCTCCATATTCTCATCAGTACATGTTGTCTATCTTTTTCATTATAGCCATTTTAAAGAGTGTCAAGTGATACCTCATTGAGGTTTTGATTTAATTTGCATTTCCTTAATAACAGGGTGCTGAACAATTTTTCATGAGCTTATTGGCCATTTGTATATTATGTGTAATATATTTTTTAATTTATATATGTGTGTGTACATGTCTATTCAAATGCTTTGCTTGATTTTTAGTTGGGTTGGCTTTTTATTACCGAGTCATAAAGGTTCTTTTTTATAATCTGGATACAAGTTTCTTATCAGGTACATGATCTGCAAATATTTTCTCCCTGGCAAGCTTTTTTGTAAAGGATCAGATTGTGGATTTTTTTTTAGCTTTGCAGGCTATATGGTCTCACTTACAAATTCTGCTGTTGTAGCATGAGAGCAACTATCGATAATAGATAAATGAGTGAGCCTGGGTGTGTTCCAATGAAACGTAATTTACCAGAACCAGGCAGCAGTTTGGACTTGGTGCGTGGGCCGTAGTTTGAGCGGCCCTGATATAGGGAAATGAGCGTAGGCTGAACAGAGAAGAGGTCCAAGAGCCCTTGGGCTCTCTAAGAAGAAGTCAGAAACATGAGGGGAACCAGTAAATGAGATACAAGAGGAAAAGCAGGTGAGTGTGAAGTTCTTGGAAGCCCAGTACAGAAAACGTTTCAAGGAGGAGGGGGTGATCATTGTGTCAAATGTTGCTAAGTCAAATTCATGGGAACTGATGATTGGATTTAGCATAATGACATTTGTGGGGGTGAGAGGTACTATCCAGAGTAGTTTTGACGGTCGGTAGGCAGAAGTTTGACTAGAATAGGTGAAAAAAATGGGAAGAGGGGGATTACAGTATAACAACACTTCTGATGCTGCCATGGGAAGGAGAGAAAAGGGGTGGTTTTTGGAGAGTAAGAGGGGTCAAGAGGTTTTGTTGGTATTGTTTTAGGTGGGAAGAAATGACACGATGGGAGGAAATGATCTGAGAATAAATACGGATAAAGAAGAAAAGAGACTGTAACCAAGTCTTGGGACAGTCCCAACATTTAGTGATCAGGAAAAGGAGAATGCACAGAGGAGCCTAAGTAGGAGCTGGCAGAGAACTGTGACAAACCCAAGGAAGGATGATTTGGATGCCAAAGGGTCTCAGGGAAGGAAAGGTCATTTGAAGAAGTCTTGGTCAGACTGAGAATGGAGCACTGAAGCAGCTGAGACAATATATTATTAGCGACCTCAACAGTAATGGCTTTCGTTAACTGACAGTGAAACTTGATTATAATGGATTCCTGAGGGTGCGGGTGAAGAAGGAGATACACAGCAATTACAGATAATGCTTTGGTGGCATACTGGTGTCAAGTGGAACAGAGGGTCAGGCCAGAGAACCTAAAATTAATTAACTATATTTACTAGGTTATTCCAAGTTGATATGATGGTACGAATGTTGTAGTGGGGGTAGGGGGGGAGTTTGACCCTAGAGAGGAGATCATCACAGGACAGAGTCCTTGAATGGAGCAGAGGAGATAGTAGCGCCCAACCAAAAGAACAGAATCATTCTATTCATTGTCACAAGAGAGAAATCTGAGGTTTTGGTATCGATCAGGTAGGTGGACGGATGCAGGGGTTGGAGGAGGAGGTAGGTCTCTAGTGACTGCTTTTGATTCTCAGTATGGAGATTGAAGTCACTCATCTGAGTGAGGCAGGAAAACAGGGAAATGGGAGAGTTAAAGATAAAAGGAGAAGGAATAAAGTTATCTCCTTGGAAGGTGGGAAATTGTGGGAGATGAAAAGGGTAGTTAAAGGAGCCAAGCAGTGCGGGTTTTGGATGTTGAGGTCTCTAAGAATCCTAACAGGTGTTGTGGCAGACTTGAAGCACTTCCTGACCTGCTTCTATCTTATTTCTTAACTATTTAACATGTCCAAAATAGAAACAGCTTTTCTTGTTCTTTTCTTGTAAATGCACTCTGTTCATGGAACTGAGCCTTCAAAAACACTTTACTTACCTACCCACTCATCTGACCTGCTAACTACACACCTTCATTTTGGGAGGCCTGGTGTGGGAGGAAGGGACACGCAGAATTTATTAGTGACATCTGTGGCTAAACGCCTGATTGTAATGAAATTGAAATATTTGTGTAAGTTGCCCTAAGAATAGAAAGAATTTTTTTCTTACTGTGCTATATATACTGGAGCTGTATATTCCATAATGTGGAAGGTCTTTTAGAAACAATACCTGATAGTGATAATAATAGTTGTGTATGGAGCGTGTGGAAGATTCACATACTAACCACATCTTTTGGTTTGCTTATTTCACAGAATGAAATAGAAAGTGGAAGAATAATATTTTCAGAGCATCTTCCTTTAAGTAAGCTGCAACAGGGCATAAAATCTGGTACATACCTTCAGGGAACATTTAGAGCCAGCAGGGAAAATTACTTAGAAGCTACAGTATGGGTTCATGGAGATGATGAAGAAAATAAAGAGGCAAGTGTTGTGTACATAAATTCCATATGCAGTAAAATAGTTTTTGTTCATGATTTCTTTCATCGGTGTTTAAAATTTTGTATGAGAATTTAAATTTACCCTTCAAAGTGTATCAGCTTAAAGGGAGCTATGTGATAGATCATAGATAATAGAATGAATCACTATTTTAGAAAACTTCTTATTGAAGAAAAGAACTTTTTATTTAGCCATTTTTAAGAAAATGAAAATTTAATCAAAAGGTAGGCTGCGCCTGTTTTCTGAATGATGGCTAGTTATGTGACATGCTGTTTACATAACATAGAATTGCTCCAGAGGGCTTCACACACTTTAAAGCAAATAGTAATCATTTTTGGGTGCTCACTATTTGCCAGGTAGTCTTTTAGATGCTTTGAATGCCGCATTTCACTTAATTTCCACCTGTGCTTATGAAAGCAGGTACTCTTTTTCATGCTACCTGTCTGTACCCTGAGATTTAGATTAAGAAATTGTCCCAAGATCTTTTGGTACTAAAGTAAGAGTTATTTATGGTGGAGCCATGAACACAGCCCCTACTTTCTGACATGTATTCTCAACTTGATATTGAGAAATTGAGAGGACAGAGTAAAGGGACACTATAGAAGAGGAAAAAATATAAAGGAGAACTGGAGATACATAGAAACATTCAGGATATCTCTTCTGTTAGGCAGCCTTCCCATTCTTATATTGTCATTAAAAATATCTGGACACATGTCATTTGCTGTTTTACACAGATAATCTTACAGGGACTTAAACATTTAAACCGAGCTGTTCATGAAGATATTGTGGCTGTAGAGCTTCTTCCGAAGAATCAGTGGGTGGCACCATCTTCTGTGGTTTTACACGATGAAGGGCAAAATGAAGATGATCTGGAAAAAGAAGAGGAGAGAGAACGCATTGTATGAAACCAAGCAGGTTTATCTTTTGTCTCTGTAGCTTTGTATAGTTCACTTATGTTTTAGCTTTGGAGAAAATGAAACAAGTTTCACTGCTTTCAGATTTACTGATTAAGATTATAGTTCTGTGCGTTTAATACATTTTATACACGTAGTTGATTATTTTCCCTGTTAAGTATTTAAATAGTTTTCTTTTCAATTAATATCTTAGTTTGCTCAAATAAATGGGTTTAAATGCAAAACGACTGTAACTTGCTTATGAAACTTTAATTTTGCCATTCAGTTACATGATCTGTCTGAATTAGTGAGGTTTAAGTAAATACAAATTTGAAATTTTCTGAGTTGCTTTTAAGTAATATTAAAATCCCATCATCATAATAGATGTACCTATAGGCCCTCACATAAAGGTCTTTTAATTCCTTCTCTGTTACCATATTTACTGTGAAGAGAATGCTTTCACTCATTTCTCATGATCTAAAGTCTACCTGATAGGACTCATTTATTTCTGTATTTTAGAATTATAATAACACAAATAGTTGAAATTCACATGTTAGTAGTTCTTTTTCTATGAATTATTTTCAGTGTTCTAGAGTTTTGCTGTTAACATCCTTGCAGAGTCCAGGCCATAGGAAAGCGTTGAAGTTGAAATACTGTAAAATCCCTCAGCTATTTCTAAAAAATACTTTTTATTTAGGTTTTTATTTTAGATAAGGAAGAACCTCTAAAGGTATATCTCTTTGTAATGAATTAATAGTTGCCACGTAGTTATTTAGTGCAAACTGCTACTAAAATCCTAGTCTGTTAATTCCCAGACCTGTGTGTGTGTGTGTGTGTGTGTGTGTGTGTGTGCGCGCGCGCGCGTGTGTGTGTGTGTGTGTATGTCAGTAAATCCTCGTATTAAAACTGAAGAGTTGAGGGGTGCCTGGGTGGCTCAGGTGGTTATGCATCTGACTCTTGATCTCAGCTCAGGTCTTGATCTAAGGGTCATAAGTTCAAGCCCTGCATTGGGCTCCATGCTGGACATGGATCCTATAAATATTTGTGTGTGTGTGTGTGTGTGTCTGTGTGTGTCTATAAACTGAAGAGTTGAGTTCTAACGTATTCAGTTATATTTGTATTTTTTCTTTGTTTTTTGATTGTTTTTATAGTGCTTTATTATTATGGAACTATTTCCATGGTTTGGTTTGGCATGTTCTCAGAATTTTGAGGCATCAAGATTCTGTAGCTCTATGTCATAATTTACTGCCTGAAAGTATTAATATTCATATTCATATTCTGATTTTGAAGAGAAATTGTCTCATTATACTTGGAGGAAAATAACTTGAATATTTTTATTTTTAAATCTCAGCTTAAGACTGCTGTAAATGAAAAAATGTTAAAGCCTACAGGTAGAGTTGTAGGAATAATAAAAAGAAATTGGAGACCATATTGTGGCATGCTTTCCAAGTCTGATATTAAAGAGGTGAGTAAAGAGTATGTTAATGTAATTAAAAGTAATACCCATTAAAAGAACTTAGAAGCCTCCCCATGCCCCTATCCTCAAATTTGTATGTCTGTATGTAAAATCTACTGTCCTGATTTTCTTTAGTCAAGAAGACATCTGTTTACCCCTGCTGATAAGAGAATCCCTAGAATTCGAATAGAAACCAGACAGGCTTCTACATTAGAAGGAAGGAGAATTATTGTTGCTATTGATGGTTGGCCCAGAAATTCCAGATATCCAAACGTAAGCTTGAATGATTTATTTTATCTTAGAATATTAAATTAAGAATTGGATATAAAATTGCTTCTTTTAGTTAAAGTAGAATCTGCTTTTGTAATAAAATTCATACTGGAATGTAGGAATATGCCACAAAGTTACCTAGTAAGTGGTATATCCTGTTTGAAAATTAATGTCATGAAATTGTAATGTAAATCATTTGATTGTTTTTACTCAAATTTCCTAACAAATAGCTTTTGATAATGGTGTTTGAAACCTTAGTAGATTATAATAAATTTTGAAGCTACTGTATTCGAAGTACATTTTGAACTTTAAAGATCATTGGAAACAAACAGACACTTTGCTGTATAAAAATTGGGCCCTCGGGAAGTCTCCATCCTAAATCATTTGAGATTTATAGACTCATTTTTAAAAAGCATTGGGGGGTGGGGGGGGGGCGCGCCTGGGTGCCTCAGTCGGTTAGTGACCGATTTCGGTTCAGGTCATGATCTTGCGGTCTGTGGGTTCAAGCCCCGCATCAGGCTCTGTGCTGGCAGCTCAGAGCCTGGAGCCTGCTTCATATTCTCTCTCTCTCTCTCTCTCTCTCTCTCTCTGCACCTCCCCCGTTCATGCTCTCTCTCAAAAATAAATAAACATTAAAAAAAAAAATTTTAAAAGCATTGGGGGACACCTGGGTGGCTCAGTTGGTTAAGCATGCGACTTCAGCTTCGGCTCAGGTCATGATCTCATGGTTTGTGAGTTTGAGCTCTGCATTGGGCTCTCTGCTGTCAGCACAGAGCCCACTTCAGATCCTCTGTTCCCCCCAACCCCCCCCCCCGCTTCTCTGTCCCTTCCCCATCGTACACACGTTCTCTCTTTCTCTCAAAAATGAACATTAAAAAAAATGAAAAAGCATTGGGAACATTTAGAAATTCTAAGGTGATATATAAATGTTCCAAGAATTTAATGTAATAATAAAACATAAATGACCAAACAAAAAGCTGTTAAATTCACCTTTTTAATAATACTTTTTGGCCTTAGGGACACTTTGTAAAAAACTTAGGTGAAGTTGGAGATAAAGAGACTGAAACAGAAGTTCTGTTGCTTGAGCATGACGTTCCCCATCAGCCTTTTTCCCAGGCTGTTCTTAGCTTTCTACCAAAGATGCCCTGGAGCATTACTGAAAAGGTAAGTTGAAAAGAATGTAATGACTTTATAAATTACTCTGTCTGGGCTAATTTGATTTCTGTATGTGTTTTTAAATACATAGAAACCATAGTCCCTTACTTGCTTGCATTTAGTTAGATATAGAACTCTTAGGTATTAAAAAAATCATTTGTTTTATTCAAAGATAATGTTTTTCTGGGAAACCAACACTAGCTTATGTCAAATTGTTCAAAGGTGAAGAAACTATATGTTACAGATCATAATGTGTGGTTATCTTTAACAAAGTTTCTTTTAACATGTATAGAGATTGTTGATTTTGTAAGAGCTGTTTGATTTGTACTATCAAAATAGTTTTTTATTTCTTAATAATGTGGCATCTTCTAGGACATGAAAAACCGAGAAGACCTAAGACATCTGTGTGTTTGTAGTGTGGACCCACCGGGATGTACTGATATAGATGATGCTCTGCATTGTAGAGAACTTGAAAATGGAAATTTGGAGGTATTCTTCTAGTGATGCTCTTATCCAAATACATAGTTCTGTTTTTGAGTTCACTTTCTTTTGACCCATTGTAGAATTTGCGAATTATTCATGCCTAGTCAGTTATACTAATGGGCATGTGTCAAAGTTGAAATGGTAAACGTGACTGTGCTTTGTCAGTTTTGCTCTATTTCTTTTCATTTGAATTCCATTAGTACATTTATCCAATTAAACCTGTAGACATCCTTTTATTTTTATCTTTTTAAGGTTGGTGTTCATATTGCAGATGTTAGCCATTTTATTAGGCCAGGAAATGCTTTGGATCAAGAGTCAGCCAGAAGGGGAACAACAGTGTATCTTTGTGAAAAGGTAAATGAGTTAAATTTAAAATGGAATTTTGACACATGCTTGTAACTTTTTTCATCATCTGTTTTATTTTTTTTAATTTATATTTTTATGTTTATTTTTGACAGAGAGTGAGTGGGGGAGGGTCAGAGAGAGAGAGCGAGACAGAGGATCTGAAGCAGGCTCTGTGCTGACAGCAGAGAGCCCTATGTGGAGCTCGAGCTCACAAACTACGAGATCATGACCTGAGTCAAAGTTAGATGCTAAACCGACTCAGGCACCCAAGTGCCCCTGTTTTATTTTTAATAGTAAATCATCTGAGGTGTTTCCTGAGAAGGGTGTATCCAGCTTCAGTATTTAGTGAAATATGATGAATAACTATTATGTGAGTTGTGCAAAACTACAGGCACTTTTGAATTCTTAACAGTCTGGAATAATACGTGAATTAGCTAAAAGGCATACATAGAAAAAGGTGACTTTAAATCAGTGAAGATACTGCAATGCGTTTTGTTATTGAGTGGCCCAAATAACAAGTAGATTTAGTTAATATAATATAGATTTAGTTCTATGTTATGTAACATAGAACTTGTTAGCTGTGGGTAACTAAGGTATTTTCTGTTGCTTTTAAATTAAGTCATGAGTCTATTTTGTCGTAATTTGCCAGTTCTTAATAGAAAAGAAAGTTAAGCTTAGTCTATTACGAATTCATTGTCAAGGTTCTTCCATGTGACTTTTTTTAATAAAAATTTTGTGGCACCATGAAACACCATGTGGTTTGAGTTGGGCATTGGAGGAGAAAGGTCCAGTCCTAGAGCTGTTAAGGCTCGTGTCTGTTACCTAGTACAAACTTGCTGTACAGAGCAGAGATTGCAAGCTCGGAGGACAGCTCGGTGGCTGTGGAGAGGACTTCTACTTACATCCACTGACATGAAGTCCAGTTTCCTTTTATTGCTTCCCGTTTATAACAGTTGTGTGGAAATACTTTTTCTAGAGTTAGACTTATTTCATATTTTCTCAGTTTGATGCACAAAGACTTTTTTCCCCCTTGTTAAATTAATGCAATTTGAGAATAAAACCTCAAATACATGTATGGCTGTAGCTAAGTGGTCTGCCACTCTTTTTATTTTCTGTTCCAGAGGATTGACATGGTTCCAGAGTTGCTTAGCTCTAACTTGTGTTCCTTAAGATGTAACGTTGACAGGTATTTATGCATGTTTTTTCATAAGAACATAATACTTCCTACTTTGACTGATTCCCATTAACCAACACTGTCTACTCTCCCTGTAGGTTGGCATTTTCATGTATTTGGGAAATGAATCACAATGCTGAAATCTTAAAAGTGAGGTTTACCAAAAGTGCCATTAATTCAAAGGTTAGTTTCATGGTTAGTTTAACGTTTAAAATCTTGGGTACTTTTCACAGTATTCTAGATGGTTTTGGAAAAGTCGGGTTTTAACAAATTAAATTTTTCCGCCAGTGCTGCAGCAAAATCTAATTTTTTCCAGTTTTCTGCTTAAATCTTGCTGCCATTATTTTGTATTCAGAAACTTGCAAAGCCTGGATACTTGAGAAGACTAAATAGATGACTTTTTGCTTCAACTCAGGAACACTACCATTTGAAATGGTTCCAACTTATAACCCGTCAGTATTTTCAAAGTTGGCATGTACACCGTCTTCTTTTACTCACATTTTTTCATAGAAATGATGTTAGGAATTATGGTTGGATTTCAGCAGAACTAGCCTAAGAGCTCAGGTCAGACAAAAGGGAGCCAGGCTAACTTTCTCATCCTTCCCTTTATTGGCAATCTACCCAGATTCCCTTCTCTTCTCCCTTTGCCCTGAATCTTCGCCTGAGGTTTGCCATCAACTAGTTGCCTTCAGCAGTTCTGGATGAACTAGTGGTTGGAAAAGAAAGCAGTGTTGGGCTGACAGCCACGTGTGAATGATTGAAGCCTTCCTCAGTTTGTATTTTTTAAAAGGATGAGTTTATTTTTCTCCCAGACTTGGTCAGTGTAACAAAATCGTATGAAAAATAAAATTTAGTGAATATAAACAGAAAACGTTTTTAGAAGGGGAACTCCTAATTCCTAGTAGGTAAGTTGCCTCTCCCCAGAATCTGACCTGGCTGGTATCATCCAGCTCTCTGATGCTATTCCTGATTTTTACTGGCGAAGGTGCTTTTATTTTTATTTTTAGTTTTAAATAAGCTAAAAAATGGTAGTTTTCGATGAGATGTGAAATAGGAACAGAAGCACTATTTGTGTGTTCAGATTATAATTAGAACTTACTTGAAATCTTTTTTCCTACGATTGGTCTTATTTTTAGATACTTACTATGGGGTATTTCGTAGATTTTCTGTAAAACATGTCTACATTATTATAGTTTCTTAATTATTTGCCATTGAGTAAGGAAGCAGTGATCATCTGGAAAGGATTTCACTTTACAGTCATTGTCCGAGGATAATATAACTTCCTTTTTTATTTTATTTAAGCATTACCTAAGTATTTATATGTTAACTGAACTATGAACGTAATTAAAGTTTAAGCAATTTATTTATCAATGAATACTACTGTTTTGTTTTAACATGAGTTTGCTTATGTTGTGTGTTGCATCAGATACAAAATAATGAGCCAGAGGTTATAGGTGTGGAGTATAAATAGTATAGCTAGGAATCTAGCTATAAGTATATAGTGGAAGTATGAAAATATAGTAAACTGGTTTTTATAAGAGTTATAGTAACGTCTGATTTCTTTTTTAGGCTTCTCTTACGTATGCTGAAGCTCAGATGAGGATTGATTCCACAGCCATGAATGATGATATTACCACTAGTCTCCGTGGACTAAATAAACTCGCTAAAATTTTGAAAAAAAGAAGAATTGAAAAAGGGTACATTTCAAAAATATTAAGAAGTGTCTTAATTTAGGGGCACCTGGGTGGTTCAGTCGGTTGAATATCTAACTTCGGCTCAGGTCATGATCTCACGGTTTATGGGTTCAAGCCCCACATTGGGCTTGATGCTGTCAGTGCAGAGCCTGTTTAGGATCCTCTGTTCTCCTCTCTCTCTGCCCCTCCCTGATCGTACTCTCTCTCAGTCAAAAAAAAAAAAAAAAGTATCTTTATTTATTCTGGTAATAAGATAACTTGTGAACTTTTTAAAGTGTTTTGTCACAGATAATGATGATTTATTTAATGAGCTGAATAGAAACTCTTAAGTAGAGACATTTCTTTTTCTTTTGGCTACCTTTTAGGTTTGCAACTTGCTTGATTCTGAACTGATGTTTGTTTAGTAGTTCTGTCTTTGTACTTTATTGTGCTAAAAACTGATATATGTGAGGGGCGCCTGGGTGGCTCAGTCGGTTAAGCTTCTGACTTTGGCTCAGGTCATGATCTCACAATTTGTGGGTTTGAGCCCTGCGTCAGGCTCTGTGCTGACAACTCAGAGTCTGGAGCCTGCTTCAGATTCTGTGTCTCACGCTCTCTGCCCCTCCCCCCCTGTTCATGCTCTGTCTCTCTCTCTCAAAAATAAACATTTAAAAAAAAGAAAGACCTGATATATTTGAGCTAAAGATCTGGAAGAGATTCTAGAGAGGCAAGAGCTCCTTAAGACTGTTCTGCAGATTGTTTCTAATTTTAGTTAGAAATGAGTTTCCATATTGAACATTGGTTTTCAGATGCTTAAATAAATGTGGATGAACTTATTGCACTTTAGAGTTTGAAGTGATTTTAGAGATTATTTAATCCAATACCTTCATTTTTTAAATGATTAAAAGTTACATAGAAGCAGTCTTCCCAAAGATTTGATAGCTAGTGGCAGGTATGTGTCTCTTAGCTGTTATATCATTGGATTTGCCTAACTGCAACAGTGTGAGATAAGTAGTATCCAAGTACCCAAACGTGTTGAGATAAAGTAGGTAAAAGAAATTTGATTTCTAAGAGACATCCTTGGGGCGCCTGGGTTAAGCATCTGACTTCAGCTCAGGTCATGATCTTGCAGTTCGTGAGTTCGAGCTCTGCATCAGGCTCTGTGCAGACAGCTCCGAGCCTGGAACCTGCTTCAGATTCTGTGTCTCCCTCTCTCTGCCCCTCGCCTGCTCACACTGTGTGTCTCTCTCTCTTTCACAAATAAACATTAAAAAAAATAACAAAAGACATCATCAACCATCAGAGTGAAGCAAGTACAGCTGGCTTCCAGATGTTGGTCTATGGGTAACCATGCCCAATGCCCATCAGGGTAGGGTTACAAGCGGCTACTAAAAGTGCTTTTGTTGGGGAGCACAAACTGTTCTGTGCTGTGTCATGAGATGTGCCTATTTAAATTAAAATCCATTACAACTAATGGAAATTAAGAATTTAGTTTCTGAGTCACAACAGCCACATTTCACTAGTCACTTATGGCTAGTGTCTACCATAATGGAGAATGTGAATAGAGAACATTTAAATCCCTACCGAAAGTTCCATTGGACAGTGTTGTTCTCTAGGTAGTTGCACCGAGCCATCCCTGTCTCCTCACACAGGTGAGTTTTCTGGGAATATTTCATATAATCCTAAATAGAAAACTTAAAAGTGTGTGAGGATAATTTAGATGCAGTGAAACCCAAAGAAACTAAAAAGGACACCACACATTTTCCAGCAAGTGTTTGTTCATTGAAGGTTTTTAGTATGCCAGACATCAGAAGAGAGTGTGTAAAGATAACTTCTAGAAAGTTTTAGGGGCATTTGGGTGGCTCAGTCAGTTAAGCGTCTGACTTAAGCTCAGGTCATGATCTCACAGTTCGTGGGTTTGAGCTCCACATTGGGCTCTGTGCTGACAGAGCTTGGAGCCTGCTTCAGATACTGTGTCTCCCTCTCTCTGCCCCTCCCCTGCTCATGCCCTGTCTCTCTCTGTCTCAAAAATGAATAAATGTTTAAAATTTTTAAAAAGTTTGTTTTAAAAGCAAAATGAATGAAATGCAAATTGAAACTATATTCATTTTGGTGGTTTTAAAGTAAGGGAGAGGGGCGCCTGGGTGGCGCAGTCGGTTAAGCGTCCGACTTCAGCCAGGTCACGATCTTGCGGTCTGTGGGTTCGAGCCCCGCGTCAGGCTCTGGGCTGATGGCTCGGAGCCTGGAGCCTGTTTCCGATTCTGTGTCTCTCTCTCTCTCTCGGCCCCTCCCCTGTTCATGCTCTGTCTCTCTCTGTCCCAAAAATAAATAAAAAACGTTGAAAAAAAAATTAAAAAAAAAAAAAATAAAGTAAGGGAGAGAAATTTGCACTTGTAACATAGCTTCTCTTAATTAGGACAGAAAGATAATTTTTAATGTCAAAAACAGTCTACTTGGGGCGCCTGGGTGGCTCAGTTGGCTAAGTGTCCAACTTCGGCTCAGGTCACGATGTCACAGCCCGTGAATTCGAGCCCCGCGTCGGGCTCTGGGCTGATGGCTCAGAGCCTGGAGCCTGCTTCCGATTCTGTGTCTCCCTCTCTCTCTGCCCCTCCCCCGTTCATGCTCTGTCTCTCTGTGTCTCAAAAATAAATAAACGTTAAAAAAAAAAAAAACAGTCTACTTAATTTTGTAACTAGACAGTCATTTCCTGGTAAAAACAGATCATTGAATCTTCTCAGTCTTTGAAAGAATTGCTTTTTAGGCCAGATGTATTAAACACAGACTAAACGTAGTGTAGAATCTTGTTGTAAAGACTGCGTAGCAAGAAAGGAAAATTGGTCAAGATTCTCTCTCTAGTATTCCTTTGGTTGTTCCTCTAATAAAGCTGAAGAATTGAGGGAAAAGGTGAAGAATTAGCTTGCACCATCTCCTCGTTTTTCCTTTACGTTTCCCCCTTCTCCATGATTGTTTAGGGTTACCCGGCTTCATTAAAATTCTTTAAAAAAATTTTTTTTAACGTTTATTCATTTTTGAGAGACAGAGCATGAGCGGGGAAGGGACAGAGAGAGAGGGAGACACAGAATCTGAAGCAGGCTCCAGGCTCCGAGCTGTCAGCACAGAGCCCGACACGGGGCTCAAACTCACGAACTGCAAGATAATGACCTGTGCCAAAGTTGGATGCTCAACCAACTGAGCCACCCAGGCGCCCCTTCATTAAAATTCTTTAAGTTGGTTTGGAGCTGATGAAAATAGCATCAAGGTATGAAGAAACATAAGATTTTCCTTGTTGGAATTTACTTTTCACAGGAGAACTTGCTAACTCATTAAGTGAACCATGCACAGAAAGCACTTAACATAGGGTGTTGTCTGACATGTAGCATTCCAGATCAGTAGCTGTCAGTGTGTGTAGCATATCAGGGTAGTAGTTTATCAGTCCCCTCTGTTGGCTGAGTGAACGTGGAGGTACTTTTGAACTGTGGGTCTTCTGATAGTACTCATCTACACATGGAAGCTTCTCTTTTGCCTCTCTCTGTCATCCCTTTCCCCAATACATTATTTTCAGTAGTAAATAAAACCCTACCTGTTATCTTCTTCATTTGTAAAAGTGATTATAGACTCCTGTAGCTCAATAAAAGCCCACAGTTTGGGTACAGAACATATTTAGATTCTCAGAAGCACAAGGACTCTTACTGTGTTGCTATTGTCCTTTTTTTTTTTTTTTAAGTTTTTAAAAATGTATATTTATGTATTTTGAGAGAATGAGAGAAAATATACATGAGCAGGAGAGGGGTAGAGAGAGAGAATCCCAAGCATGTTTTGTGTTGTCGGCACAGAGCCTGACGTGTGGCTCAATCCCACAACCATGAGATCATGGCCTGAGCTGAAATCAAGAGTCAAACACTTAACTGACTGATCCACCCAGGCGCCTCACTATTGTTCTCTTTTTAAATACATTTTAGATCTGTAAGATACAAAGCTTTCCATAAAAATAGAACATAAAACTTAGCAGGTTGACCTTAAAGCCTTCAGAAAGAAAACTGTTAATGCTTTTGTTATAATCATTTTCTATTTTAAAAGCATCACTTCTGGAATTATGTCTGTTATTGGCTCACTTGACTGATTTACCTCTTTGATTTTTATTTAGGGCTTTGACACTTTCTTCTCCAGAAGTTCGATTCCACATGGACAGTGAAACTCATGATCCTATAGATCTGCAGACCAAGGAACTTAGGTATGTAACTTTTAATGGGCATTAGATAAGATTTTTATCTTATCTTAAATGTAATATCTAGTATATATAATAATAAACAAAACATATTTATACCCAAAATACCTATTTCTAGTAGGGCTGTGATTTCTGTAGTTTTTTGACTTACGATATATAGAGAAAAGTAAGTATCATTTTGCTTTTTAGTCTATCTTATGTAAAATTGAGAAGTATTATTATAATAGAAAAATTTTCAGCTTGAATTGGTCTTGATTCAACTTGATAATAGAACTTGACTAGTAATAGTTGTGGTAAGTAAAAGATTGCCCTAGTAATTTAATATTTAATGTAGAAGAGAATAGTGGTCAAGATCACGTGCTTTGAAGCCAGACTACCTAGGTTTGGATCTCACTTTCTCCAATGGCTCCAGACAAGTTACTTAACATTTCTATACCTCTGTTTGTTGTTAAAATGGGATTGAATGGTACCTATCTCACAGGGTGTTAAGAATACTCATGTTATTGTTATTACTGTTGTATTGATTTAGGAAGAAAGGCTATTTTTGGTTAAATCAGAGTTAGGCCTCTTTTCCATGCCTCTTACCAGGTAATTCTGACATTAAATGTATACTTACACTTTTTTCTATTAGATAAACAAGATTAAAAATGAGCATGCACTCAGGTTTCTTAGGACCAGAAATTTGAGTACATGCTCATTTTGTGCTTTATAAAATTATAAAATTAGAGCTACAATTAAAAAATACTTTTGGGTGAACTATTGGTCAAATATAAGTAATGTTAATATGAATAGTAAGCCTATTACTAAGAGGGTTTTTTTGAGGAAAATGTTGAATCTAACTTTGCCAAAGTAGAACATCATCCATTTCTTTTTACCAAGCAGAAAAAACAAATTTCTATCAGATTGTAGTTTTAAAGGTATGATTAGAGGCCTTCCTAATATTTAAAAAGTAAAAGGAATCTAGTCAAGAAGTTCTAGGATGTTAAAAATGGAAACATGAATGAAAGATTAACATAATGCATGTTAGTGACTTGGGAGAAAGAAAACACAGTGTAAACAGAACACAGATAATTTACTAACCTAAGTTGTAGATAGACATGGACTAACGATATAGAGTGAGAGGACTAGGAAATTGGTTAAGAGTTTTGAAGTCAGATTATGTGGGCTTGGGTCTTGTTACTACTAACTCCGACTTTGAGCAAGAGAATAATGCTACACATCCTTAGTTTTGTCATCTGCAAAACAGGACTAATGTCTGTGTGTGTGTGTGTGTGTGTGTATGGATATAGATAGATATCTTACAACATAGTGCAATGTCTGGCCTGTAATAAATACCCAGAATGGCTAATGTAAATATAATTTCTTCATTTTTGTGATTTATTGGTGAAAATTTTAATTTTTTTTTTAATTTTTTTTTTTCAACGTTTATTTATTTTTGGGACAGAGAGAGACAGAGCATGAATGGGGGAGGGGCAGAGAGAGAGGGAGACACAGAATCGGAAACAGGCTCCAGGCTCTGAGCCATCAGCCCAGAGCCCGACGCGGGGCTCGAACTCCCGGACCGCGAGATCGTGACCTGGCTGAAGTCGGACGCTTAACCGACTGCGCCACCCAGACGCCCTGAAAATTTTAATTTTTTAAGCCCAAATTGATCTGATCTAAATAGCTTTTAATTCTTCTTAGTAAACTTTTTAAATGCATTTAGAGTTAAAAATCTCTTCAGACTTAGTAAAAGAAGGTGAAATGTTCAGTACAGTTTAGATTTTATATATTACTAGAGTTAGTAACCTTTATTCATTCATTTTAAAGTTTATTTATTTTTGAGAGAGAGAAAATGAGAGCAGTGAAGGGACTGAGAGGGAGAGAGAGAACCCTAAGTAGACTCCGCACAAGCCTGATGCGGGGCTCCATCCCCGAACCCGTGATATCATGACCTGAGCCAAAATCAAGGGTCAGATGCTTCACCGACTGAGCCACTCAGGTTCCCTGTAAAGCTTTTATTTTTTAAATGCAGTTTCAAAGTCTCTCACATGAGATTTACTCATGTAGTAGATGCATAGTAAGAGATTGTTAACACCACAGCTGAAAAATGGGAGTCAGAAGTTATTAAAAACAAGCATGTGCACACACTATGAATGTTTACATAGGAAGTATGTCTATTGTCTCCCTGATAGAGAAGATAACCTGGGAATAAATGTGATATCCTTATTTAATGATTTTTCCGTTGGCAGAGAAACAAATTCCATGGTGGAAGAATTTATGTTACTTGCCAATATCTCTGTTGCAAAAAAAATTCACGAAGAATTTTCAGAACATGCCCTGCTTCGAAAACATCCTGCTCCTCCTCCATCAAATTATGAAATTCTTGTTAAGGCAGCTAAATCCAAGGTAAGGTCACATAGTTTGCAAAATCATCTGTATTTGTGTTGTGATTTATCTGTTGTACTATATTATCTGTATTTGCATCTACAGGAAAGTTGCGTTGTTTTTTGATACAAAAATATGCCAGGAGTATCTTTGATTTAAAAAAAAATTTTTACCTAACTTGGGTGTAGTCGTCTCTTCCCACACTGAAATCATTTGCTTAATAAAATTCTTTAATGTCCTTAAAGAGCACCCTATGCTACAGCCATAAGTTCCAGACTAAGTTATTTGCAATATTCTGAACATATGAAGCTCTTCCATATCTCTTTGCCTTTATACATGTTCTTTATGCCTGTGTTATTTCATGCCTCCTCTGAACTGCCTAACTTTAGAGACTTAGAAATAATTTTTTTCCTCTTCAACTCAGTTAAGCCCTCTTTATATCATGTCTCTAAGAAGTAAGTCCATTTACTGCATACATTAGGGAAATGGAAATATCTAGAAAGGGTATTGTATCCTCCACCACATAGCTTTGGTTAGTGGACTTTCACTTAGGCATAATTACCCTTACCCTTGAGGGGACTACGGCTTACATTGGTTTTCTTTGGATCACTTATTCAAGTCCAACCTTTCCTGCCCAGAATAATGCTGGAAGTAGTATTGGGCCTCAGGGTATTATTCTAACGGAATGGTGTTGGTTTCTGATTTTTCAAATCTTTCTGGTGGGCCTACTACTCCTATCATCTCCATAAGAATAGAATCAGCTTCTCTGCTGTAAGGCTTGCACTGTAAATTGGGGAATTTTCTCTTACTGTCTTATTTCTTCCTAAGATCTGGGTAGAGGAGGGAGGATTTAAGTATTTTTGCCTCCTCTCCCACAGTAGAACAAAGCAGTTACTTTGATGTATCAGCAGATTGGGCTTTAGTGACCAATAAAGTTTTAGTTTGCTTCTGGCCTTTACTTCTACTTTGAATGGAAGGAAAATAAATACCTGCAGGGGAAATCCAGACATGCTGACAAGGATCCAGATCTGCTTTGATTTTTTTTTTTCCTATTGCAACAAAGAATAGTCAGGCACCAATTGGACTTGGAGAAACGGAGCTACTGCTACCACGGTCCATTTCCCCTTTGAAACTTCTGCAGGAGGTTGATACATAGTACCTTTAAATGCATTCAGAAAATTTTCAGCTTTGATGTTACACAAAATTACTTTTTATAAATTATTTGTAGTTCTCTTAGGTTAAGGAAAAAAGGTATAAATACCATCTGGTCAAGACCACCATATTTATTCAATATAATTTGTGTTTTGAAGACATGATGGTACTGATTTTAAAATGTTTAATATGATGCTCTTTCCCCTTCATTGCTCTTAGAATTTGGAAATTAAAACTGATACAGCCAAGTCCTTGGCTGACTCTTTGGACCGGGCTGATTCTCCTACCTTCCCGTATCTGAACACTCTCTTAAGGATATTAGCCACTCGCTGTATGATGCAGGCTGTGTACTTCTGCTCTGGAATGGATAATGATTTTCATCACTATGGCTTAGCATCCCCTATCTATACACATTTTACTTCACCCATCAGAAGGTACTTTTTTCTTATAAAATTATAGGAGATAGAGAATAGTTGATTTTCAATTGTGAAAAGATGCTTTAATGCTAACATAGTGTGATTTTTTCTTTCTCCTTCATGTGTCTAGATATGCAGACATCATCGTTCATCGGTTGTTGGCTGTGGCTATTGGGGCTGACTGTACTTACCCAGAGTTGACAGACAAACACAAGCTTGCAGATTTATGTAAAAATCTTAATTTCAGGCACAAAATGGCTCAGTATGCCCAACGTGCATCAGTAGCTTTTCATACTCAGGTATTTGCCCTCTGTCAGTAATATTGGAGAGATGAGGTTTTGTTCACCTTTAATTTAATTTCAGAATGCTTTTTATTAATTTCCAAAAAAAAATACTTTAAGATAATCCTTAATAATGTTGTATGTTATTTTACAGTTGTTCTTCAAAAGTAAAGGAATAGTAAGTGAAGAGGCCTATATTCTATTTGTAAGGAAGAATGCTATTGTGGTGTTAATTCCAAAGTATGGTTTAGAAGGTACAGTCTTTTTTGAAGAAAAGGACAAACCAAAGCCAAGGCTTATTTATGATGATGAGGTATAGTATTTCTAATGTTCTTGTTTTGTTTTTTTTCTGGAGGGGGCACTTTTTTTAATGGTACCTAGAAAGGATAAAATTATGTTTTGTATGCTACAGTTACTTGTGCCAACTAAGTTTGTTCTGTTCATAATTTCCCACCTCAGTATATCTTCTCACATACAAGTGTTGTCCTTGATTTTACGTTGTGTAGTTTCCCCCTTCAAGGAAAACTTGAATTATGCTTTGCACTAGGCAGACAGATGCATTAATGGAATAAATGATTGCTTATAGCCTGGAGGAATTTTTTAAACCTCTTTCCAGCATCTCTTATCTGACACACTCCCTACTTCCCTAACCTTAATAGAACTACAAAACAGCAGACCTTGCCCACAGTACCTTTTCTTCTAGTAGACCAACAATTTGCTGATGAATGGGGTGAGAATCCTGAGATGAATGAATGTATACAGTGGGACCATTTTACTGAAAATGGGTAGTATGCACATAAATAGGCCACGTATACGTGAAGCTACTAGATTGGTGGTTTTTGTTATATTGAACACCTAGATGCTTATTAAATATGGAAGTAATTATTTAATGTAAACTTTTAAATCAATGTGAAAGATAAAGAACTAGAACAAACCTCAAGTGTATGAAAGCAGTTTAAAAAGCAGTAAAATGTGTTTTGTTTAGATTCCTTCACTTAAAATAGAGGATACAGTGTTCCATATTTTTGATAAAGTTAAAGTGAAAATCATGTTAGACTCATCTAATCTTCAGCATCAGAAAATTCGAATGTCCCTGGTAGAACCACAGGTAAGACCAAACTTAAACTGTCTGTGTTGTGATGGGATATAGCACATACTGTGTGAAAGACAGGAGTGTGGTCATAAGTTATTTCTGTTCAAGAATAGAGAATTGGGGAGCCTGGGTGGCTCAGTTGGTTGAGCCTCCAACTCTTGATATTAACTCAGGTCGTGAACTCATGGAGGTGGCATCGAGCCCTGCATAGGGCTCTGCACTGAGCATGGAGCCAGCTTGGGATTCTCTCTCTCCCTCTCTTTCTGCTTCTCTCGCTCTCTCAAAAATAAATAAACGGTAGAAAAATAAATGAAAATAAAGAGGATCTTGTAAATAGTGTAGAGGCCAGATATTTGCATAGCAAATCTATTTTGTGACTGATTTTCCTAAGCTGTGGGATCCCAGATATTGGGGATTCTTTGGAAAAGGTCCTCAGTATCAGATGCTGAGACATCTCTGAGATATCCTGCCTGGTCCCTTTTCACTTTAATTGGTTTTGAAATCTGAACTTTTGAAGATTAAGTATGTTTCCCCCTAAGTTACTGGTTCTTAACCTTGTTCTGTCCCACACACCTAAGGCCTCTGATGCTGACTGTTACAGGGGCCTAGCTAGGGTAAACTGGAAGTGTTCAAGTTCAACCACACTTTACAAATGACAGTGACAGTGTCACTGACAGCTTGCCATCCAGAGACTGTCTACCTTTTACATTTTAAGCCACCATTTGTGTGTGAAAAATGTATACTTTGTATGGAAAACCTTTACTTTCTTCTCCCTCTCTACCCCTATATCCTTTTAAATTTGAAATTGTCAGTGGGGAAGGGGAAGATGAGAATGAGATTTATTCTTATTTAATGCTTTTACTGACATTTTTTTCCCTATTTGCATTACTTTAGATCCCAGGAATAAGCATTCCGGTTGATACTCCAAACATGGACATTAATGAACCAGAGAGAAAGAAGAAGAAACGTGAGAAATAGCTACAGTCAACAAAAAAACTTCAAACACTGGTTTCCTTAAAACAAAAAAAACAAAAAAAGAAACCTTGAGTGAACACTTTTAAACTTAAGAAGTGTGTGATACAGTTTGTTACTCTTAAGTACATTTTAATGGTTTTAAAAATTTGCATTTTTATTGAACTGTTTGTTGACTGTGTCTGTCCCATCATACTACTTCATTTCTGAATTGAACAGAACTATTTATGCATAAAAATTCAATTGAATATCCATCACGTAAATAGTGACAGGATAGCAACTTCAAGGATCTGTAAATATCATTTAAATAGAGCATTCGTCTGCTTGCTAAAGAACAGATTAATTTTAATAAGTAATTTGATTATTTAATATTGATAGAAAAAAACTATCATTTTCCTATGGAGGAGGATAGAACATTTGAGAAGTCAGGAACAATCTGTTCTTTCTAAATCTTGAAAGCTGTCCGTGTTTGGTGTGGCAGTTATTAGATTGCAAGACAATGAAGTCAAGATTTGTCAAGGAATTTAGTCCTTTGCCATCTTTAATTTACCTCATTTATTTTAAGTGTTCCCTTACTGTTGAAAGCTTCCGGTATTTTTATTAGTGGTCCTTAAACAGCTGTGAGTTTTTGGGAATTGGATGTTGTAGGAAGGCAAGAAGTAGGATATTTGGATCTGACTGGAAAGTTTTTTTTTAATACCAAGAAGTGTGATCACCATCCTTGACCTTAGAGCTCACACTTTCCCCTCCACCCCTCCAAGTAAGGCATTGGGACTCAGAGAATAGAGAGGGCACGTTAAACACGTACATTATGTTTCTTATAAAAAGTAGGTCATTAATGGCTTTTAAACTGCATACATATCAGGTTCTGTAGGAAAGGGGGGATCGTGTTAAGGACATATTAAAGGGAACAATTGAAGTAAATATTAGTTTGGTATGCCTTGTTAACCACAAAGATTAGTAATGATTATTTTTTAAGAATTATTTTGAGATATGGGGTGCCTGCCTGGGTGGCTCAGTCGGTTAACGGTCCGACTTCGGCTCAGGTCATGATCTCGCAGTTCGTGAGTTCAAACCCCACGTCAGGCTCTGTGCTGACAGCTCAGAGCCTGGAGCCTGCTTCAGATTGTCTCTCTTTCTCTCTCAAAAATAAAGATTAAAAAAAAAAAAAAAAAAAAATATTTTGAGATAGAGTTACCTTAAAAAAAAGATTTACTTAGCTTATCCAATTTCTAAAGTACTTACAATGTACCATGCTCATCACCACATCAGGTAAACTATCTCTGCCTTGAAGTAGCTTGTGGTACAATGCCAGAGAAAGGACTGGCAAATATATCAGCAGGCATACTCAGTGGGAATAATTACAATGTGTACAATTTAGGCACTCTAGTTTCCTGTTACTGAGGAAAACATCCCAACATTGAGGCAGAAATTGTTCCAGTTTAAAGAAAATAACTTGGAGTGGTCTTGGGTCCAAGTAGTAAGTTAACACGCAAGAGCAGGTGCCAATAAGCCATTTTCTGTAAAGGCCCAGCCATGTTCGATGATGCTGGACAGTCTGTGTAACAACACGGTACTCAACTCTTCCATTGCAGTGCGAAAGCAGCTGCAGACAGTATGGAGACAAGCCTGGCTGTGTTCAAACAAAACCTTGCATTTAAATATCACAAACTTCATGTGTCACAAAATATTACTCATTTGATTTCCACCGCCCCACCATTTAAAAATCCTTTGCCAACAGCCCGTAGTTTACTTGCAACAAAAGGAAATGGGGGCTTCTTGGTTAAACAAAGCAATGGCTAACCTTCTACTTTCCAAGTTTGTTTTCTTGTGTGTCGTTTATGAGGAAGACCTAATTCAGGCATTAGTCCTTATTGGGTAGTTTAAGATGACCAGAATCCAAATTTTCACCCTAAAGCTTCATCTTTGGTAATCTAATATGCTTCTAGTGCCAGTTATTAGGCGAAGTAGCATATGTGGAATATTACACTTAAAAAGCCCTGTTAGGTAAAACCACTTTCCCCATTTAGTAGATGAGAAGATGAAGGTTTTATGTCCCAGATCAAGTAGTAAGTGATGATGGATTTGAACCCAAGCTATAATCACTATCTTATTTCTTGTGCTATTAAGAAAACATAGCCAGGGAACTGAATTCCTCCTACTGCACAGTAGTTGTTAAATTTAAGTTTATATTGATTCTAAAGCCCATTTGCTTAAGGACTCAATTTCATAATAGAGTCTTGAGCAGTGGACCTAGTGACTAACCACTTAATGGTTAGTGTGCTGGGGGAGAGGAATCAGGTACACAGGAAGAAATGGTCTTTTTGCAGGTTAGCAATAAACTTATAAGGTGCAAAAAATAAAGTGACACAATGATAGTATGTTCTTATTTCCTAGGGCTGCATGTGAATTATTCCTCCATCTTTTGAATAAGATAACTTTGAAAAGGTGATTTGCAAATACGAATATACATTCTCCAGAGGTAATGTGTCCAAAAAATTTATACATCCCTTCTACTCCCAACGTGAACTTTAAGATTTTAAAAAATCAGTTTTGTGTCTGCCCAACCATAATTTTATAGGCCTAAAGTCATACAGGAACTGTGTCACCCAGTCCCCACTGATTTATTCCTCCCCAGCCAAATTTGAGCTGAAAACAATGTTCCAACCCTAGGGATGGAGATATATTCTGGGCATTCCCACATTTACCCCACTAATAATGTATGATTTTTTTTTAAAAGTTTATTTGGAGGGGCGCCTGGGTGGCGCAGTCGGTTAAGCGTCCGACTTCAGCCAGGTCACGATCTCGCGGTCCGGGAGTTCGAGCCCCGCGTCAGGCTCTGGGCTGATGGCTCAGAGCCTGGAGCCTGTTTCCGATTCTGTGTCTCCCTCTCTCTCTGCCCCTCCCCCGTTCATGCTCTGTCTCTCTCTGTCCCAAAAATAAATAAACGTTGAAAAAAAAAATTTTTTTAAAAATAAAAAATAAAAAAAAAAAAGTTTATTTGGAGAGAGAACGCATGTGTATGTGTGCACGGTTGGGGCAGAGAGAGAGATTCCCAAGCAGGCTCTACTCTGTCAGCAGAGCCCAACATGGAGCCCGAATCCATGACCCTGAGATCATGACCTGAGCCAAAACCAAGAGTGGGAAGCCCAACCGACTGGGCCACCCAGGTGTGTGATACTAAGTTCAAACCCCCAATAATGTGTGATACTAAGATGCTATTTGGACCTTTCTAGTGTTTACGTTTTCAAAAGTAGTAACTGGAACAGCTATCACTGGAACCAAGAATTTCTGCACAGAAATTAACAAATCAAGAACAAAAAAGTCTGGGAGCCTTCATCTTTCTATTTTTTCAATTAAGTTTGCTTTTTATCTAAGATCTATTTCTTTCACAAAGGTTATAAATGTAAATTCGTTTTATGTAAAACAGTACCCTCACAATTTTACATGATCTCACAACTACTGCCAAATTCAGTGCTGTTGGTAGGGTGTACTAACTAATAAGCAGTTCACTGGCTCTGTAGGATAGGGACAAAGTCCTTACTCTCAAATTTATTGTTAAACACATCAATCAAGGTAAGTACAAAAATATTTATTAATAAAAAATACACTTGTACTTCAATGACTTGAAAGTTCCAGGAGTTTTTCTGTTGTTCCCATGTCACTAAATTAAGCCCTTGATTTTTCACATTAAGGGGGAAAGAAGAAAAGCTAAACCTGTTAGTTAAAGCAACTTTTTCCCAATCACGATCACATTATTGATCCTGTGTGTAAAAAATATGTGAGGAGCCATTCACTGATGGTCTTTGGTTCTGAGAAGTTATTCTATGGACTGCTGCCTTGGGAGGATTTGCTGTTCTCATTCAACACCTCTGTGTTATGCGGTCTTCCTGTGGGGGGAAAAAACAGAAAATACCTTATTTGCTGCTTGGATAGGACCATTCAAGCATGCAACTATTATGTGAATATTTTTTAAAACTGGAATGAGGATTTCCTTATGAATACTAAAGGTACAAGTGAAGATAGGATTTTCTAGAAGTCCATATTCTGCAACCAAAAGAGTAGTTTTCCTATATCCTAATGCTTGCTTACTTTTAAATGGGCAACTACAATCCCACCTCATGACAAAATGGATGAAAGAGAAATTAAGGTGGCCTCCACATTAAATCTTCATATTCACTGGAGAGCTGTGTTCAGTGTATTGTGTTCATTAATAAATTGGCATATAAAAATCAAAGATTCTCCCAATTAGTGCCTAAAATTAATGTTTATTCAAATATGCATATATATATACATATATATATATGTATATATATATGTATATAGTATAACCATCCTATCTAGAAAGTTCAGTAAATGTCCTAATCAAAAGTATATTTCTGTACAAATACTTAGTAGGTAAGGTATGTGTTATTCCTGGTCTCCAAAGGCTCTTGGATTTTTAAGAAAAAAGCACTTAACCTTTGAGAGTTCTTATTTTGATGTGTAGTCTCAGTTTGAAACGTTAAAGGCAAAAACCTATCTTTCCCTTTAGTTTTAAGGAAAAGCGTTCAGGTGCCAATTCCAAAATAGGACTAGTTCTCCCTCTCCAACCTCTTAATCTCTCCCATAGCCAGAGTTATTTAGGAAAATGAAGTGTTTTGATTTAAAAAGCACGTTCTGTGGTTAAATGAACTGAAAATAGGATGAGGCTTAAACATGATAATTTAAAAAATTTTAAGCAAAATGGGGTGGAAAAAATATTGAAAATGGTCATTTATTTTTGTTTATATTTTTAAGTAATCTCTACACCTAATGTAGTGCTTGAACTCCCAACCCCACGATGAAGAGTCACATGCTCCACCAGCTGAGCCAGCCAGGCGCCCCTGAAAAAAATCACATTTAGTAAATACTTATAACCTACAACCATATCAATCTTTCTCTATTTTTTCCATACCTTTGTATTAAGAACTTGAGATTTATTCTCAACTTCCAAGGTTTGTGCATCACTATCTGCTCCAACCGTATCCATAATATTGCTTCCACAATTCTGTGTGTTATAGCCACTATCCATCTGATAGGGAAGAGAAGGAAAAATACCAAGGATAACACTGCAAACTAATTCACTTATCCACAAAATCTGAGAAACTTCTTTTATGTTTAAATAAGTAAAATTAAAAATATATAAAATGTATTTCTAAAATTATGTACATTGGGGTGCCTGGGTGGCTCAGTCGGTTAAGTGGTTGACTTTGGCTCAGGTCATGATCTCACAGTTTGTGAGTTCGAGTCCCGCATCAGGCTCTGTGCTGACAGCTCAGAACCTGGAGCCTGCTTCGGAGTCTATGTCCCCCCCCCCCCCCCCCGCCCCTCCCCAGCTTGTGCTCTCTCTCAAAAATAAACACTAATAAAATTATATTTATTTAAAATATATAGTTAATAATTATATAAATGTAAGTGAATCATTATATACTACCACTCACAACTGAATAAAACAATGTATTATTTATTCCTGATCATACTGAATGCAATTGAAAAGTAATATGCAAACATAAAATGTAGTTCTACATAGAACTGGTTGTTCTCCAAAGGAGTCATTGTACTATACCATTCCTTTTACTAAAATATATCTTGTAATTTCGTTTAGAATCCGTGAACAAGCCAGTATAAACTTGCTTTCCTGTTACCTTGTGATCACACTCAGTAGATAAAAGTGAGGATTACAATCAACTTCAAATTCCAATTTATTTACCAGGCTTGTCTTTGAATGGCTTGACTGTATCTCTAAGATTTACTAACAGGCATGCTATCTTTAAAAGTACTCAAAATAATTTATTTTTTAAAAGGTCATTTACATTATACTCACACCCACTGCTGACACACAAATCTTACTTCATAATAATACCACGTATACAATGGCTCTAGGTGTTAGTTCAACTTTTCATTTTAATTAACTGTAGCATTCTAGGATGTACTGTTGGCAGCCCCAAATTAAACAAGGGATTCTGGCAAACTGCAGTTTGGATACATGTATAATTACTGAGTGCCTAGAAAAGTGCCAGGGCCTGTAAGGCACTCTGTATAATGCCATTCTTACTGTGTCCGTGCGACAACCCTATTAACTTCACACATGAGGAAGTAAAGGGTCAGAAAGGGGACTTTCACAGTATCAAAATGCAGTGATGAAGAGCTGAGGCTCCAAGCCCTGTGCACTACACACACACACACGGCATCTACCTGCGCAGTGCTGAGCACCAAACACAAAACCCCACGAGGGGAGGGATTCACCCTGCACTTAAACTCTTTCTTGCAAATTAGGTTCAGAAGGAAGGAAAAGATTGTGTATTTTTGTCCCCATCACCAACATCAGAATATCCTAAGTAATATCCTATGTGCATTCATAATCTTAAGAAAAATGTTCCCAGTTTTCAGAGATGGATGCCTATGTGTTGACCACTGGGAGTAACATTGTATTTGAATAAAATCCTTGTAACACCTAAAACAAAAACAAAAAAAACAACCTTCCATTACATTCTAGGGGAAACACCTGGTTGTGTTGCCATTCAACAGCTATTTGATCAAAAATATAATTACCAGATTGCTTCCAGAGGAGCTGACAATTACTCATTTTTTATTTTATTTTTGAGAGGGAGAGGGTGGGGGAGAGGGGTAGAGGGAGAGAAGAGAGACCATCTTAGGCAGGTTCCACAATTAGCACAGAGTCCAAAGCGGGGCTTGACCCCACCACCCTGGGATCATGACCTGAGCCAAAGTCAAGAGTGAGATGCTCAAATGACTGAGCCACCCAGGCCCCCCTGCCAATTACACTTTTATCACTAGCGCCAAACAACTGGCTTAGGGAACTCAATAGTAATACATCAAGGGAAAAGTTAATACAGTAGGGAGTAAGACAGGCACAGGAGTTTGTCCCACTCCACAGGAAGAGAATAATCAACAGGCGGCCCCATGAGATGCTGGCTGACCGCACTGGCTCTCATCTCACTACTAATGATGCGTACCACAGGCCAACTAGACAGTACACATCATCTCGTAACTTCCCACAGGCATCAGGGGCATCAGAAACATTTTATAGTTGTTCTTAGCTGTACATGAGGTGCTTTTATAGCTTAAAAAGTCACGCTCTACTCACTGTCAAGTGAACCTTGTCTTAAGATCCCACAGCCTGTAAATGACCAAACTCTAATTCAAACTGAGTTCTGAATGCTATGTAGATCTGCTTCCAGTTGGACTACGCTGCCTTTAAGTGGTGTCTCTACTGCCATCACCCTACACAGTTACTATATTTTTCCCACACATGAATCAGATGTGGTCTTTAAAAAACCGTCCAGGTTCAGGTTGGCAGCTGGCAAGAGTTGTGGCTTGTAGTCCATTCCCTGAAATCAGGCCTCAGTACTTTCACCCTTCCCTCACCATCCTCCTTTTCCTCGTTCTCTGTCCCTCTTGCTCGCTACTTGTCACAGAAGACTTTGTCTCCCATTAGTTAAGGCAGTGCACTGAAAGTACACTCATGTGAACTCTACTCACAATGACCAAACTATTAGCCTACAATCCTCCTATTCTTGCTGTTGTCAATAAGAGGGAACAAGGTCACAGAAGCTCTCACTTCCTGAAACTGAGAAAACTAACTGAGCTAGTAAATCAGCTGAAATCTGCCATTTTGCTTTCCCAAGCCCAAGGCCCTTAAAGCCATGCTAGCCCCAGCTACAAATATGTGCACCCACGTCCACCCCAGCCCCCCGCCCCCTACGAAAGCGGAAGGGTCACTTGTGCTAATCCCCCACCAGAGCTCTACAGTCTATCCCATCTTGCACGCCTTGGTTCCTTCATATATAAAATTCATCACTTTTTTACAGATTATATTTATCACATCTGCTGGAAGGTATCATGAGAATTAGATTCTAACCGTGAGATACTCGCCCTGGTCTCTCATACTTCAAGAGGATACATAATTGATACCTATTATTAACAATTATCATGCCCAATTTCTGGTTTTCTTTGTTCTTTTTACTCTTCTCCCTCTCCAGTTAAATATGCTAGTTCCCCCATCTAAAGTGAAAAACAAAGTTAAAAAAGAAACTACAAAACAATCTTGGACATTAATGTTCTTCTCTAGCTATGGCAACCCTCCCCCTCACAACTAATGTTCTTCAAAGAGTTATCTACACATAGTGTATCATTCCTTCACCTCCTTTACCTTCCTTCCATTCACTTTTCACCTCCCCACCTTGAGGCTGCTCACTCACCAAATTACTTGTTATTAATTCAACAGCTACTTTTCAAGCTCTATATCCCTTGCTCTTACTTTCGTAGTACTAACCTTTCTTTCCTTAAGATGTTCCATGACACTGTGCTTTCCTCGTGTCCCCCTCTTCCCCCCAACGTCGCCTGGTCCTTCTCAGTCTCCTTTGGGGGCTCTGCTTCCTTCATCAAACCTTTTCCTCAGGGGTCAAAACGCTGGATCAGTGTTCTAACTTTATACAGTCCTTCTGGTTGAACTTACCTCTATATCCATTCTGTTTTGATTCCAAAATATTTAACGAGTAGCTATTACATAAGCTCTGGGATAAACACAAACATACATGATTGCGTGATAGATGGTCTGACTGGCAAGAATGCAAAGCGTACAGGGAATTATGAAAGCATATAATGAGATCTGGCTTGGCTACAGTGATCAGGGAGGACTCCTTTGAGGATGTAACCATTAAGTTGTGAACTAAAAGACTAATAGGAGTTAACTAAGTAAAGTGGGAGGGACAGAAATTCTACACAGTGTGTGGAAAGGCTCTTTTGACAAGAGGGAACGTGGCTATTTAAAACTCTGGAAAGCTAATGTGACTGAAACAAAGGGAAGGAAAATAAAATGAAGCCGATGAGTAAGGCAAAGGCCAGACCACGCGATGCTTGCCAGTCATGCTACAGATATTTAGATACCAAAAGCAAAAAACAACTCCCTGGCCCCCCAAAAACCTTAGAAATGAAAGGTGCAGAAACAAAAACATAATAGAAGAATTACTACATAAAGATGAAGAAACTCCCCCAAAATTAGAAAAGGAGATAAAAAATAGAGTGAAAAGATTTTAAAAACTGGAGAATTAAAAGGAAATTCCAGAAAGGAAAGTGAGACAGGAGAAATCTAGGATAAAAAGATCCAAGTGAAGGGCACGAGTTTACAGGTCATAAAGACCTGCTGAGTGCCAGTACCACAGACGAAAAGGTACCCACTCCAAAGAAGCACTGACATCTCCGCACACTGTAGACAAAGAAAAGATCCATTTATGTCCAGGGCTGGGTAAAAAGAGACCATTTACAAAAGATTAAGTATTAAAATGGTTTCAGGGGCACGTGGGTGGTTCAGTCGGGTAAACATCTGGCTTTGGCCCCGGTCATGACCTCATGGGTGGTGGGTTCGAGCCCCATGGAGGGCTCTGCGCTGAGAGCTCAGAGCCTGGAGCCTGATTCAAATTCTGTGACTCCCTCTCTGCCCCTCCCCCGCTAATGTTCCATCTCTGTCAAAAATAAATGAACATTAAAAATATTTTTAAAAATGGCTTCAGATATGTCAACAGCAATCATGCAAGAAAATCAATGAAACAATGCCTTCAAAGTCTGAAGGATAATTATTTCCAAACTCTCATGTGAGAGAACGAAGAATACACGATCAGGCATGCAGTATCTAAAAAATGTACTTCTCCTCACAAAGATACCAGAAAATTTGTTCCAGTAAAGTGTGAGGTAAACCAGGAAAGAGAAGGATGGAATGTAGAAAACAGGAGACAGAACACAGGAAAGGGGAAGAGAATTCCCAGTCTGATGAAGGGAGATTCTAGAATGACAGCTGTGCACCACCACACGCGGAGGCCAACCCGTCCACCCAGCAAGTCAAGAGACCCTGGGAAAATGTGGCTGTCTTCAAATGTTTAGAAGCTACCTTTGCAGTAGGAAGACAAGAACACCTGAAAACATTTTTAAACTACAAAATGCTCTGCAAAAGGTTAAGATTATGATATGGCCCAAAGGGTAAAACTGAAACTGACTGGTAGATAAGATATCACAGACAGAAGCATATTTTATCTCAATGTGGGGAAGAGATTGTAATGATAAGAGAAGCCCGAAAATGGACCAGTATACCCCTGGCAGGTACTCAAGCAGACAGTGGATGATAATTTAGTAGTGATATAGGCTTCCAATGGGTAGTTGAATTAGATGATCAAAGTATATGGCAGTGAAAGCATTTTATGATCCTTCTATAAATGCTCTGGAAAAACAAAAAAAGGTAGTGAGGAAAAGAGAGAGAGAAAAAGAAGTTAACAATACCTTGAAGGCTAAGTTTGACTCTAAGTGCTTTTTCATATAGGAACCAAATTTAGAAGCTAAAATATATAAAAGTGATTCTAGTGTATTTTTCCTGAGCAATGATCCTAGAAGTCAGGAGAGACCATTATAGACATAAAAATCTGAGCAGATGATTATATTTAATTTGGGGTCATTTAGGATCCCCCTGTGAGTTTTAAACTTTAGCATTCCAAACCTGACAGCACTAGGGCATTATAGGGTGGTAGGAGAATTAAATGAATGACTACAGATAAGGTGGTTGGGAGAGCGCCTGACACACTGAAGCACTGTGTCCGTGTTAGCTATTACTAGAAGTCCGTCCAAACCTGGATTAAATAACATGAACTCTAAAGCCATATTGCCAGGATTCAAATCTTGCACCACCACTTATTAGCGATATAGGTAAATTACTTAAACTCTCTGACCCTCAGTTTCCTCCTCTGTAAAATGGGGACAACAGTCCACCTATTTCATAGGGCTGTTGTGAAGATTCAATAAATTAACATACGTAGAGTACTCAGAATAACGCCTGGCATACACTAAGCTACATAACTGTTAAATGTTGTTACTATGAAATGGCAGGTGAGAACTATCTTTTTGACTATTTTAAAGTTCTCAGCTCAAAGACTATGGCAATTGGGGTGCCTGGTGGTTCAGATGGTTGAGCATCGGACTCAATTTTGGCTCAGGTCATGATCCCAGGTTTGTGGGATCAAGCCCTGTGTTGGGCTGCATGCTGAGTACGGAGCCTGCTTAAGGTTCCCTCTCTCTCTCCTCAGCCCCTCCCTCCCCCCACCCCCCTGCTCGCACTCTTTTTCTCAAAAAAAACAAACCAAAAAACTATGGCAATTAATGGAACAAATGTCCTTCTGAAAGTCAATGCTGGCAGGGTGCCTGGGTGGCTTAGTTGGTTAAACGTCTGACTCTTGATTTCGGCTCAGGTCATGAGATCACGGTTCGCGGATTCGAGTCTCCCATCAGGCTCTGCACTCACCGTGTGTAGCCTGCTTGGGATTCTCTCTCCTGTTCTCTCTGTTCTCTTTGTGCTCTCTCTCTCTCTCTCAAAATAAATAAACTTAAAAAAAAAAAGTAAGTGCTGGCTATGAAGTTTACTTGTCAAATGAATCACGCTTTCCTGTTGTCAGATACTGCAAACTGGAAATGTGTGATTAAGTGAAAAATGTTGGTTATAAATCATTTTTAAAAAGTACAAAAAGCATATACATAAAAGTCCTTTAACTTGTTTTTTTCTTCCCAAACCATATAAAGGAAAAATAGAACTACTGAAATTTTACAAGACAAGTACCTTACCGGGAATTGAATTTCCTTGGCGCTAGCTTCACACGAGAGGGGGAGATGAATCCTGAGAGGTTGCCTGACCCTAGCACTCTGTAGAAACAGAGCAGCTTGATTTCTTTTCTGCTGTCATCCTTTCTTACTCTGAATAAGTATCAGTTAACGTGAATACTAAATACACACCATCAGTCCAAATTAAAAAAAACAACTAACCCTCTTAGTATCACCGTGTATGGATATTTTTTTTAAATGTTACATAATGCTACAGTCGCCACATTTAAAAATTTTTTTTTTTATGTTTATTTTCTGAGACAGGGAGAGAGAGAGAGAGAGAGAGAGAGAGAGAGAGAGAGAGAGAGAGAGAGTGAGTGCGAGTGGGGGAGCGGCAGAGAGAGAGGGAGACACAGAATCTGAAACAGGCTCCAGGCTCCAAACTGTCAGCACAGAGCCTGATGCAGGGCCCGAACCCATGGACTGCGAGCTCATGACCTGAGCCAAGGTGGGACGCTTCACCGACTGAGCCACCCAGGGGCTCCTGCTACAGTCCTCACATTTAACCCATTTTCTTTCTTAGTACAATCTTTGAGAAAAACAGAGTACAGGAGAAAGTAAAGGACTCCAGAATATTAAATTATCTTACCTGAATGTTACTGCTTTCACAAGGAAGGACGCTGCTTTCTGCAAGAGGTGACATGCATATGTGAGAGTTTTCAATACTGAAGGCAATCCCACTCACAAAATCAGTCATGGGCAAACTCCCATTATCAACTGGCTCCTTAATCCAAGTGTTCTCATCTGCTATCTCTACAGGATCAACCATGTCCACAGTGTTGTTCTCCTTCTCACTTTCAACATCCTGCAACAGTGCTAATTCTTTCTCAGAAGCACTGGACTGATTCTGTGTGATAGACATGGCGGTCACTACTACACGTGTGCCACGTGGAGAAGTGTCACTGTCCAACTGCCGCAGGTGTGCAGCGGTGTCCATGGCTGGTGATGAGGCATCCGTGGGAGGAAGATTCACTTGGTCTTCATTTTCACCGTGAGCCTCAAGGGGAAAGGGTATCCGAATCAGTGAGGTCCGATACTGAGTACCACCCGTACACATTTCGAGTCTCATAGGAGACCAATTCTTAATTGGTGAGCAACCATCTATATAAGGACTTCTGATGCATGGATTAGTAATTCCGTTAGAATTTGTTGTTCCAGACGAATTATCAGGAGAATGAAAAGTAAACTTCCTTTGTTCTAAAAGATTGGAAAGGAAAAATTACATCACAAAAACATACAAATGGAAAAGACATTACTGAATGGTAATTATCGTGTTTTAATGCCAGAAAAATTGAATTTCTGTAACACTGTACTATTTACTTAAGTGAAATTTAGGTGTTAAAAACAACAGTGCAAATGAATGTGTCTCTTTAAGTAGGGTAAGACTCTTCAAAAAGAATTCCTCTGGTACTTCCTTTCAATTATCAAAATAATTTACTTCCTGAGAATTATTTCTTCATAAACATATTGCTACTATAATATATTATATATTATATTAACATTGTATATTACTCACTTACATATTCACATACAATATTATTATAGTAACAATACTATTCATATACAAAGAAAATACTGGATAAATCAGCTGACAGCTACAAGTTAATAGCTGTACCTGGTAAATGAAGTATGTAAAAACCTTGTGAAATACTACAAGCAATTTGTTAAAAGGCAAGCAAAAAACTGTAGAATAGTGTTTGCAATAACAAAGAATTTAAAATGGAGCGCCTGGGTGGTTCAGTCGGTCGAGTGTCTGACTTCGGCTCAGGTCGTGATCTCAAGGCTTGTGAGTTCGAGCCCCGCATTGAGCTCGCGGTCAGCGCAGAGCCTCCTTCGGATCTTCTGCCTACCCCACCCCCAGCCCTGCCTCTGCTCTGGCCCTTCCCCACTTGCGCCTGCCTCTCTCTCTCAAAAATAAATAAATATTTAAAACAAAACAAAATGAGTCAAAGACCTTAACAATGATAATCAAAATGATAAAAATGCTTTACAATGTAATACTTCTTATAACTTCATTGGCTTAATGAAAACAAAAATTAAAAAAAATAAATAGGCAAGGGGTGCCAGGGTGACTTGGTTGAGTGTCCGACTATGGCTCAGGTCATGATCTCACAGTTCGTGGGTTCGAGCCCCATGTTGGGCTCTGTGCTGACAGCTCGGAGCCTGGCGCCTGCTTCGGATTCTGTGTCTCCTTTACTTTTGCCCCTTCCCTGCTCGCTCTCTTTCTCTCTCTCTCTCAAAAATAAACAAACATTCAAAAAAAAAAAAAAATAGGCAAGATCCCATAACCAATCCTCCCAATGGTAAATAAACATACGAAGTGTTCAGCCACACAAACAATAAAAAATATTGAAGTTAAAGCAATAAGAAAGCATTTATTCAACAAAAACAGTAAAATACTAAGAATCCCTCCCCCCAAATAAATGGCCAATAAATATTCAGAAAGAGTTCAATATCATCATAATCAAAGATACAAAAATCAGTAAGTGGCATTTTTGTAATATACCAAACTAAGAAACCTCACAAAGAATGGTAATACCAGTGTTTCTAGACGGGAGAAACTGACTTTCTTACATACTGTTGATAAAAATTTCAACTGATACAAACTTTTATGTAGAAAATTTGATAAAATTCATCCAGAGCCTTAAAAACATTCACCCCTTTTGATCAAATAATTCTACTTCTGAGAATTTAACCTAAAAATATAAATATGTACAGTACAATGTAAATACAAAAACAATCAGGTTTTTGATAAAGAAAAATTAGAAACATTTTAAAAGTTATCGATGGCTGAAAACAAATGATGCATTCATGATATGGGATATTATATAGTGATTCAAAATCTTTGTTTCAATAATAAATAAAATACAAATAAAAATAAAAATAAATGATTTCAATGACCTATGAAAATATTCATGATACCATACTTTGCTAAAAAAGCAGAATACAGAACTGTGGTCCGTGTATATCTATCTCCACACAAAAGTACATGTGTAAGTATTTATATAAAAGTACACATACAGGGGCGCCTGGGTGGCGCAGTCGGTTAAGCGTCCGACTTCAGCCAGGTCACGATCTCGCGGTCCGTGAGTTCGAGCCCTGCGTCAGGCTCTGGGCTGATGGCTCAGAGCCTGGAGCCTGTTTCCGATTCTGTGTCTCCCTCTCTCTCTGCCCCTCCCCCGTTCATGCTCTGTTTCTCTCTGTCCCAAAAATAAATAAACGTTGAAAAAAAAAAAAAATTAAAAAAAAAAAAAAAGTACACATACATACATAAAGACTAACAAAAGTAGTTTTTAGGTTTCCAATTTTATTTATTATGAATAGCTTTTGATTGTGAATAATTTTTTCAAAAGAAGCTGTAATTTTTTTCAGAGATACTGACATAGTGTAAAGAGAAATATATAAATCTCCACACACTATACCTTAAAACCTTACTCAAATGTATCTTTACAAAATATGAATATCTGATTACCAAAGCCTGACCCTACAGGTCAGAAGGCATACAGAAACCAACTGAACTCTAAAATTGCCATCTTTCTTTGATTCCCTTTATAAGAATGCTTGATGTAATACTGCTATTCAGATTACCTGTGTTTAATAGTAGCACAGAACTTTGCTGAGAATCCAGTTTTTGAAGGTAAATTGTTCCTTTAAAAAAAAGCCAGTTTCTAAATTTCAGAAGGTGAGTGGAGCTCACCTAGTTAGAGCTCTATAGTTCGAACAAGCTAAAAAAGAACCTCTTTAATAACAAATAATAGTAACATGAAATTTCAAATAGGTATTTTATTCTGAGACATACCCGAGAGCGGAGTCTTTCCTATTTGAAGTGCAATTGGCGAGAAAGTGGGTGAAGAAATAGGTGAAGGGCTGGTTATACTTCCCAAACTGTATTTTTTTGTGCTCCCCTGAATAGGGCTGGAAGAAAACTGCCCCTGTGATAAAAATAAATAAATAAAATCACATGGTTCTCTTTCTTAATTTGTTATATACACCATATGTTATTTATCTTCATCTTCAAAACACACTTATAAAGTAGGTGATATAAAGTTTGGTCATCCACCAAAAGGCAAGGCATCTTATAGCAAGGACAATTAAGAAGACTGTTACAAAAATTTTGAAATAGAGTTTGTTAATCAAAATAAAATATAAATGCAGTGTTTAAACAAACCATTCTATTTCATCCTAGCAGCTGTTTATGAACAACTCTAAATTAAATTACTCCATTAATGGCAATCCAGTTGTGGGATACTGAGAATCTTACATAGTTCAGTAAACAACTTACACTGAAATTTCTAGAGACTCGTGACAAATCTGGTCATCCCATATACCTCTAGATCAGAAACAGAATCTGACCAAAAACACTCCTAACGACAAAATGTGAACTAGCCTAATCCTCATGAAATATAAAATCCACAACAACCATTCCTGGAATGTAAAATGAGCATCGAGGTCCATCTCATAGCAAACTAACCACCACTTTTAGTGCACTTCTTACCGAACTTGGGGTCTGCACAGGGCTCCTACACCGTACAGGAGATAAATCTATCGAATAAAAAACCTCAAGTGAGGCTTGAGCACCACTGCGAGGACTTCTGGGAGAAGCTGGAGGTAAGGAGTCAGAAATACTTCCATTGCCATCTAAAAATAGCTTTCTTCTGAGGGATGAAGAACTGAGGTTTCCAGGAGACTGATCTGAAAATTCATCAGCTCTAAAATAGTCACCTATATTTAATGTTAACAGAATAAAAGGCAAAGCTAGTCATTTTGAAGAGCAATTATGCTTCAGTTATATGATTTTTTTTTTAAGAAACCAGCATGTACTGTATGTTTGAATTTTGTTCAAAAAAGAGGGCAAGGTTTAATTGCATATGTGACGTTGGCAATCTGAAATTATTCTTTTTTGAGTACTTCATGATTAGTATAGGTAATACCAATAAGATGTGCCCATGAATAGTTTATGTCTACAGTAAAATTCATTATCACAAAAAGGCTAATTAAGGCCATGCTAAAAGGAGAAAGTTCAGGATGGTTTCCCCACTTCTTTAGAGACATTGCCACCTATTTCCATTTACGAAAAGCCATCAAAATAAAACCTTCTACTTAAGTTATTAAAGGTTTAAACAAATACAATACTTACCTAATACATTTTCTAAATTAAAATCCACAGGAAGAGACAGCAATGTCTGACAAGCAGCTGGAAGCAAGCAGATAAATAAATACAAACATAGATAAATCAATGCAATCATATTACACGCAATTTAGCATGTGCTTCCCAATCAACCATCTCCCCATGCTGTTTCAGCCAAACTGAATGATTTCATTTATGTATTCTATTAACTAACATGCCAACTTTCTTTAAGCAGTTTCCCCCACTTTCCAGCACTGATATAAACCTGATAACGCCAAGAGTTAATTCCTGGTTGTACTGTTGGTGCTGGATTCAAAAAAGAAGCCAGCCTAAGGCACCTGAGTGGCTCAGTCGATTCAATGTCTGGCTCTTGATTTCATCTCAGGTCATGATCTCACAATTCATAAGATCAAGACCTGCACTGACAGTGCAGAGCCTGCCTGGGATTCTCTTTCCCTCTCTCTCTGCCCTTCCCATGCTTGTAAGCACCCTTCTCTCTCTCTCTCTCTCTCTCTCTCTCTCTCTCTCAAAATAAATAAACTTAAAAAAAAAAGAAGCCAGCCTATACACCTGACTCTTCAATAACATGGATTTCAACTGCATGGGTTCACTTAAATGTGCACATTTTTCAATAAATACAGTACAGTACTATAAATGTATTTTCTCTTCCTTAGGATCTTAACATTTTCTTCTAACTTACTTTATTGTAAGACTACACTACATAATACATATAACATACAAAATATGTGTTAATCAACTATGTTATTAATAAGGCATCCAGTCAACAGTAGGCTATTAGTAGTTAAATTTGGGGGGGAGTCAAAAGTTATATATGGGTTTTTGACTACATGGGGCACTGGTACCCCAAGCCCCCAAGTTGTTCAAGGGTCACCTGTATTTGGGGGTAGATTTCCTAATATCCGCACACATTTTTTTTTTTTTAATTTTTTTTTTTTTTCAACGTTTATTTATTTTTGGGACAGAGAGAGACAGAGCATGAATGGGGGAGGGGCAGAGAGAGAGGGAGACAAAGAATCGGAAACAGGCTCCAGGCTCTGAGCCATCAGCCCAGAGCCTGACGCGGGGCTCGAACTCCCGGACCGCGAGATCGTGACCTGGCTGAAGTCGGACGCTTAACCGACTGCGCCACCCAGGCGCCCCTACATTTTTTTTTTTTTTTTTTTTTTAAATGCTGTCCCAAACCAGAAAACAACTCACATGCTTTGAACAAGAAAACAACACACTGAGGTGCCTGGGTGGCTCAGTTGGTTAAGCATCCAACTTCGGCTCAGGTCATGATCTCTCAATTCGCAAGTTCGAGCCCCGTGTTGGGCTCTGTGCTGACAGCTCGGAGCCTGGAGCCTGCTTTGGATTCTGTGTCTCCCTCTCTCTCTGCCCCTCCCCCCCCTCATGCTCTGTCTCTCAAAAATAAATAAAAATGTTAAAAAAAAAAAACCACACACACACACTACTGCTATTTCTAAAACTGGCAGGATATATCTATTCTGATTATTTTTTAAAATGAGCTTTCCTATAGTTCATTCATAATTAATTTCAATTCCAGAGTAAAATGTTATCACACAAACTGAATTTAAAATCAAATGTAGTTTAATGTGGAACATTCTTCATTTTAGATTATATTTATACTTACCATTGCTTTTCTCAGCATGGATGGTAAGCTTTCTTCCAACTGGAGATTCACTAGTTATGTTAATACCTGTAAAACATTTTAAGTGTCAAATCTTATATTTTATATTCTTCATTTACTTTAGGATTACTTTTTCCAGAGTAAAAAAAATGAACAGAGTGAAAACTTTTACTTTACGACATTTAAAAAATAAATGTCTGCATATATAATAATTTGGCATGTTTCTGTTAGTTTTTTACCTTTGAGGGAGCACAAAGATAAAACTTAAAGGATTGCCACAGCAAATAAGGAGGCACCAAGTAACAATTTTTAAGGAAAGTACGGTTACTCTCCATTATGTTAACCTTAAAAGATTGAGGATGCACGTTAGCATACCTCAAAGTCCTCAAGTCCTCTGTTGCTTAATGTTTTTGCAATATGGGTTAGATAAATTGTCTGAATTAAAATGCCAGATCATTTTGACAAAACCTAAAATTTGATAAAACCATGCTCAGTTTTTTTTTTTTTTTCATAACAGGAGTCAAAAGTAAGTGAAAATAATTTTTTTAACTGAAAATTAATGACTACTAAGTTTTGTAACTTGAAAATAATCAAATAAAACAAACACACAATGAAAAAAATGACTAATATAAACAAAATAAAAGGGAGGAAAAGGCACGGAGAAGAAGAAAAAAAAACTCCAGAAAGCTTAAAACAACATTACAAAATATAGTAACTTAACAAACCTAAATAAATAAATGGGTGAATGAGTAAGTGGGTGGCCGGGCAAGTGAATTAAAGCCTCCTATTAAATGCTATCAGAATAAATAAAAAAGAAAATTCTACATTCAAATGCTTTCTTTGCTGTAAGCAGTGTGACCTTCTATAACAAATATAATCAAGGCACTATGCTGCCGAAAACTCTTATGTCCTTCAGTCTGCAGTCCAAACACCTTAGCACCGTAGGAAGCCCTTCAAAACCTTGTCTCTGTCTCTAGCAGAGTCGTCCTCCAACTAAACACTAGTTATTTGAACATCTTAAAAAAACAGGTGGCTGGGGTGCCTGGGTGGCTCAGTCAATTAAGTGTCCGACTTCAGCTCAGGTTCTTGAGTTTGAGCCCCACGTTGGGCTCTATGCTGACAGTTCAGAGCCTGAAGACTGCTTCCAGATTCTGTGTCTCCCTTGCTCTCTGCGCCTCCCTCTCCCTCTCAAAAATAAACATTAAAAAAATTTTTTTAAGATAAATAAACAAACAGCTTCTCTCTCACATTTAGGTATTTCTCATACTATTATGACTTTCCTCCCTCATTTGCTGAGTCCGGCTAATTAAGTCTCAGCTTAAATTATCTTCCAACAGCATTCCTCCTCTGACCTTAGATTAGAAAGACACCTACTGCAGCACTATTACGCTTTTCAAATCTTTTGCAAGTGTTTCTTTGTTTTCCCCAGAAGGACTTTTTTTTTTTCAATATATGAAATTTATTGTCAAATTGGTTTCCATACAACACCTAGTGCTCATCCCAAAAGGTGCCCTCTTCTATACCCATCACCCACCCTCCCCTCCCTCCCACCCCCCATCAACCCTCAGTCTGTTCTCAGTTTTTAAGAGTCTCTTATGTTTTGGCTCCCTCCCACTCTAACCTCTTTTTTTTTTTTTTCCTTCCCCTCCTCCCATGGGTTTCTGTTAAGTTTCTCAGGATCCACATAAGAGTGAAAACATATGGTATCTGTCTTTCTCTGTATGGTTTATTTCACTTAGCATCACACTCTCCAGTTCCATCCACATTGCTACAAAGGGCCATATTTCATTCTTTCTCATTGCCACGTAGTACTCCATTGTGTATATAAGCCACAATTTCTTTATCCATTCAACAGTTGATGGACATTTAGGCTCTTTCCATAATTTGGCTACTGTTGAGAGTATTGCTATAAGCATTGGAGTACAAGTGCCCCTATGCATCAGTACTCCTGTATCCCTTGGGTAAATTCCTAGCAGTGCTACTGCTGGGTCATAGGGTAGGTCTATTTTTAATTTTTTGAGGAACCTCCACACTGTTTTCCAGAGTGGCTGTACCAGTTTGCACTCCCAGCAACAGTGCAAAAGGGTTCCCGTTTCTCCACATTCTCACCAGCATCTATAGTCTCCTGATGTTCATTTTGGCCACTCTGACTGGCGTGAGGTGATATCTGAGTGTGGTTTTGGTTTGTATTTCCCTGATGAGGAGCGACATTGAGCATCTTTTCATGTGCCTGTTGGCCATCTGGATGTCTTCTTTAAAGAAGTGTCTATTCATGTTTTCTGCCCATTTCTTCACTGGGTTATTTGTTTTTCGGGTGTGGAGTTTGGTGAGCTCTTTATAGATTTTGGATACTAGCCCTTTGTCCGATATGTCATTTGCAAATGTCTTTAGAAGGACTTTTTAAATAAGCTTAAGAACACAATAAAAGGAGAAAAAAATTTGATGGTTTTGATTACATCAGAATAAGAATTTCTATGCAACCAAAGACATGAAGAACAAAAATGGTGTATATATGGTGGAATGAGAGATGGTATTTCAAATGTTTAGAACCAATATAACTATGTTATACAAGGTGTCTTAGACATTAACAAGACAAAAAAGACAGCAAATCCTAAAAATATGACCAATAAATTATTAACAGGTACTTTACAAGAAAGAAAATTTCAAAGATCATTAGTATATGAAGAAATGAAAATTTCAACAATCACTTAGAATGTCAAACAACCCATAGGAAAGGCAAGCATGTGAAAGATGGATAATGCCAAATGTTGGCAGGGCTGCGGGGACACAGGAATCCTAGGCACTGTTACTGGTTGTGTAGACTGTGCAGTCATTCTGGAGAGCAGGGGGGCACTGCCTAGTCAAAACAGGGAAACACATACCCTAGAGATTCTCAGCCTGTGTGTACAATCTAAAGAAAATCTCACTGAAGACCATAAATAAAAACACATGATTATATTCATTGAAGTGCCTTGCTGCATAAGTATTAGTAATAGTAAAAGTTAACAGTATAAGCCAATGTGAATAAACAAAACCATTCTTGCCTCTGAACACAGTATAGAGACCACATAGGAAGGCTGATTCATCTGTTCAAAAACCCAAAATAAAAGTAGTGTCTATGAAAATGTCACCTTGGATAGAAATTTTAGGGCTGGGAGGGACATTAACAGACAACTATGTCGTTCAATTCCTTTGTTTCACAAGTAAAGAGCTGAGGTCTAAAGAGATTGAATAATTTGATCCAGATCAGCCCTACAGATTTAAAGTAGCAGGAGGTCTCCCAGCCCAGGTCTCCATCTACTACTGCACGCGACCTTTGGGTTATAATGGCTGAGAATACAGAATCCAACTGAGAACGCCTAGTTTGGAATCCAGGTTCTACCACTTCTATCATCTCTGTAATCCTGAACAAGTGCTTTCACCTTTCTAAAACGAGGTTTTCTCATCAAATGAGGCCAATAATAGTACCTACCGCAGGTGAGCTGCTGTAGGGAATTACTGAGAGTACTTAGCACTGTAGGGCACATGGAGAGTGCTCAAGCCATTTTACCTATTATTGTTGCATTTTTGCTAAAGAAAGGAACAGTCTCTCTTATACTGAGAGCATAATTAATGCATGCTACATAAAAGAGTGGGCAACTTCACTGAAAATGAGCCTATATGTATAATACTCTAACATTGCTCACAACTCAAAGGACATTGAGAGCAAATACAACCATTTCCTGGGGGTGGAAAAATATTTGAAAGATTCCTGGCTTGTCCTTCAATTTCCTTACCAATATTGCAGATAATCAGCTATATTCTTTTGCCCTAGAGGCCAGGTGTCCATACCTCCTCTACCTTTATAAGAAATCAGTAAATTAGCAAAAAGCAAAGCAATTTAAGAATCTCGTTTTAGAAATTAACCTGGAAAATTGGGCAGAAATCATTAACGACTCAGTTCTTCATTCAATACCAACTATTTCTGCATCAATGAATCCTCTACAACTACCATAACTGATATTCACAAAGGTCATGAAGAAAAAGTTAAATCAGAATAAAATGGCCCCAAATAAGAACTCAGTACATTTTAATCATGTTTTAAACTGTAACCTTTAAACAGTTTTTTTTTTTATTAAGTTTATTTATTTGAGAAAGAGAGAAAAGACTGAGCGTGTGCAAGCATGAGCAGGGGAGGGGCAGGGAAAGAGGGCTCTGTGCATTTGACAACTCTATACAACTCTGTTGTGCTGTGTTCAGAAGCAGAGCTACCATCTGTCACCATACAATACCAATACAGTATTCCTGACTGTATTCTCTATGCTGTGCCTTTTATTCTCGTGACTTGCTCATTCCTTACTTGGAAGCTTGATCCTTACAAGGTTAAATCTTCTGGTATCCAGAAATCTAATGTGTATCAAGCCCCTTACCAAAGCAGACAAGTGGACACTTTACTATATATTGCTTTATATTCACTGAGTTTTATGATTCTATGATTTTTACCTATTCATATGATTTTTAGTACAACTCACATTTACTGGAATGATACTCTGAAAGCTGTTTCCCTTCATGATCAGTCCAAGGAGAGGGTACAATGACATCTTTTGTGAAAAACTAGAAAAATTAAAGTCATACAATTAGGCGTGAATTCCTCCCAAAATATAACAAGTATCTGTTATTTTCAAATAATCAAATAATCACCAAACATGTTACACAGACTTTACAGTTACATTTAAAAATTTTAATACTTAAAAGCACAAATGACCAAAGGTGAAATAGAAGAAATTTACAGTATATATAGAAAGAGAAATGTTAATATTTCAACCACTTAAATATTTCAACTACTCGATATTAATCGAAGGGCAGAAAATATTTTTAATTCCTCCCAACTTGGGTGGGAGAAGGTGGGGATGACAAAAGGGAGGATGAAGAGGAAAGAAATAAATGTAGATAGATGTATACAGGTAAGCTAGTATGAATGGTGTGCTGGAACTGGCTTACACTGGCTCTCAAAATCTAGTAAGTTTTCAGGAAATTTGTGCATCAGTTGTTAAAGCTAATGTTAAAAACTTGTAAAGTTACAATTAAATAAATTATATCAAAAATAAAGGTAATATATGCCCCAACTCATTACCTGTTAATTATTTTACACTTATGAGGACCCATGCTCTTGAGATTATGTCTTTTGCATCAGTATGGTATAACGCTCACATATACTGGTGCACCACTGCCCTTGTTTTATCATTCAGTGATGTCACGTCTCAAAACCGGCCATGGTTGGAGTATTTACACTACAGACAGCAGGAGTCTGTAAAACTCATACTCTTACCACAACCAAAGGGCCAGTTGTTAAACATTAACTGGTACGCCACTGGCCAGTATACTCAAATGGAGATAAAGCATTTGGATACATATCTTTCCTTTTTTCATCCCAGATATAAAATAAAGCCTACTACAAGATTTTCCCCTTCCATCTCTGTTTTAGAGGGAATTTAAAACATTTTCTTTCCTGTATTTTTTTTTTTACAGATGTAATTTTTTTAAAGTAATCTCTACACCCAACGTGGGACTCACCCCCAAAACATTTTCTTTATATTTTGCCATACATACGATAAAGAACTAATTTCCTTGACATGAGGAAAGATATGAAAGAAGAGGGGAAGGTGGCAGAGATTATGATATGTACAATTCCCAGAAAAAAAAAATAAAGGACCCATAGACTAATGAAGCAATGTATTTAGTTGACTCAAAATGAAAGACATACAAATCCAAATTAACAAGATGAAATTTTTAAAGTGTTAAGAATAACACAAATTAAGGGTTCGAAAATAATCAGTATTGCAGATAATGAGAAAACAGAAAGTACCATAATGCGGCCTGGAGTAAAAACTGTTACCACCTTTTGGGAGGGCAGTATAGCAAAATTTATCAAAACTGAAATTACAAACAAAGCCTCTGACTTAGCAAGTATGTTTCAATTACACAAAGATGTGTACAAGTGGGTTCACTGAACCATTATTTGTGATAGAACACCAAACACAACCTAAACATCTATCAATAGGGGCTGACTTAGGATACGACACATTCATACAAAGGAATACGACACTATTATTAAAATCAAATGTGCTAATAATAATAAAAATAAAAAATAAAAAATAGTAATAAAAAAAACTAACATTATTAAGCCAAAAAAGCAAGATGTAAAACAATACGAGAATGATGATCCTATTTATGCAAAACTGTTAAAGGCCATTGGCTATTATATATATAAAATTAATCTGAAAGTATAAATATCACAGAGTTATTTTCAGGAAGTAAGATGGGAAACAAGAAGCTCTTCGTTTTCATTTTATAATTTTTCTTTGAAGTCTAAATTTGTTTTGTTTTTACTACCTACATGTATTTATTCTTTCAAATACTTATACATTTAAAAATATTTAATTTGTTTCTGATATATTTGTTTCAGATACACTGACCCTAATCTTCAGTCTGACTTCATTTTCTTGTATTTTCTACTGAATTTCCCTTTAAAGTTGAGGATTCAAAAGGGAAAGCATACTTCCTAAAATGTTGGGAAATGGGAACCAGTCTGAGAATATCTAACTGTGGTGGAATCAAGTGATTCGATCAGAAGGCAAATTCTGAAGTTTCTGGATAAAGAAGTAAATAATGTTTGAGAGCAGTACAGTATGTGAAATGGTTTTTGAAGAAATAGGCTGTATCTGAAACACAAAGGGAAAATATCGACACTAGAAAAGTAAGTGCAGGAGGGGGAGAACATCACTGGATCTCGAAACACTCCACAGCTGAAGTCTTTGGGGTGCAGAAGGGCCAAATACAGCTAATGAATAGAGGGAAGCAGAGGGGGCTAGCAAGGGAAAAAGGAAAAATAAATGTTGCCATGACATAAAGGGAAATAACTAGATTGCTAATCCTTATTTACGCTCTAAGAGAAATTCATCAAACAAAGGAGCAAGTGAAAAACTTAGTTTATTATTTTTATTAAAAAAACCCCACAGACCCTACATTTGGAATACACTTTTTTCTGTTTTTCAGTAAGGTATTTTATTTCATGAAATATATTGTATGTCTTAAAAATTCAAATTAACAGATAAAACCATTACCAATGCCAATCTAGATTTTCAGGTCTGAAAATATTCAACTTCCTCTACATAAACTCCAACTTGAAACCAAAGCTTGTGCTCATCAGTATTCTGAAGGCACAAGGAAGACAAACTGTGCTAGGCCCGGAGAATGAAAAGACAAACGAAGTACAATATTGGCCAAAAAAATCCCTTAGTCTAGGGGAGAGAAGTATTAAACCAATCATTACAATATTGTAAGCGCTCTAGGAGAGGCAGGGGAATGGATGAACAACATCGTCTTATGGGTGCACAGAAGGGAGCTTGACAAAGCTGGGGACAGGCCAGGCTGGTGGGGATCTGGAATGGCAAATGATTGAAGGAAGTCATCCTAAAAGAGGGGACATGCATGCAGAATTGACGCTTAACTGGCTTAATGATCAGTAACAGTTTTAAGTTACCTCTTCAATGGCTTTTTGTCTTTTGTCTTCCACATCTTTATCTATTCTATACAGAGATAAAGGAGAAAAATAACCATGCCATTACTTCAGCTGATTGAACATTTGAAATAATAAGCTTTCAAAGAAATACTTTCCTTCTGTTGAAAACTGGCAAATGTTAAGCTCATCTTAAAGAAAAACTGGTATCTTATCACATTAGTAAATGACAGTATTTGGATATTTGGCACTGGCTGTTAGGCTTACCTCCCTCTTTTCCATTCAGTGTGAATGGAAGAGTATTTTCTTTAAAAAGGCTTACAGTGATATAATTTTTAAATTACTAGTTACAACATAAAGTAATCTGAATAAACCTCATCCTTTAACCATCACAAATTAAGAAGTATTTCATTCTACAGAAATCTAAAAATTGTCCCAATTCTTTTTCTTCAATTACTGCAAGTTTATCATAGCTATAATTTTAGAATGAACTCTTACTCTGAAATAGAAGAAACGATTATCCTTACAGTTCTGAATAAAGAGGCAAAAATTTTACTTATGAAATAAAATACTGACAATGTAAAATTCTGTCCAAATGAATTTTTTTCACTTTGATACAATATGCAATATAGCAACACAAATTTATCAGCTAAGTAACATGTCAGGTCTCAAGTACCGGGCACAGACCTGCTAAGAACAGAGCAGTTAGCCTTGTAGGACTTCTTACATCTGTTCCAGGAGAGAACATTTGCTTTCTGTCAATAAACACTTCTTCTTTTTACAACAATTTATTTTCTCTCAAAAATTTTCATGTATATTTTTTTTTTGTGGTTTAACAAAAATTATATAAGAATGTATGTTTCAGAAACTAAAATCAAATGAATTTTTTAAGTAAGGGAATTATGAGAAATTAGATTACAATGATAATCCACACAACTCAGCTTGAACAACAGCTATCTGGGGGGCAAATAAATCAGTTTTCTTTACCTTATCATGAACACAACCAGGTCAAAATGACAGTGCATAATAATAACAGCATGTAGTATTTAGTATTTAGAGTATTTAGCTCTGATTTAGTATTACCTCATTCAGAAACATTTTGCTGCTTCATCAGAGGGACTTTAAGAACCTGAAATAGTCATGTGACTGCTAGAAGCAGTGAATATCGGTTTAGGCAAATATTGTAGAACCTGATCACCGGAGGTTCTAAGAAGTCATACAGGACAGAGTATCCTGACCATTACATCACAGAACACTGGCATGATGCATATAGGTTACTGGTATGCCTTCAATGAGTCCTGAGTCAGGGAGGGCCTTTTCGGGATTATTAACCTCCCATATGGCCAGACTTATTTGTTTGCACTCGTCTGTCTTACAGTTAACATTTTTTATGTGTAGCGGTATCAAAAGGGTGGGAAGCACTGAAATTGGGAACTCATATTACACAGGAAGAGACACTGGAAGCCACTGTTTCTAAGAATGAATCAATACATTTTGTTGAGAATGTACTCATTATCCTTGGTAGAAGCAATAACCATACATTGAATTACAATAGTAATTAAAATTAGGGTCTTTACCACTCTTTTCCCCTCTTTTGTATTACAAATCTATCTACTGAAATATACCAAGATTCTTTCCATAAACCTACCTAAACAATACATCATTTATTAATAAATATAGAAATGTTGTGTCACACCTTTGGTTAATTGTATTGTTGACTCTCTAGATGGGAATAATAGCCTATCCTACTTCAGTATTTCTCAACGTGCCAAATAAAGACTTCATAACTGATAGATAATAGCTATCCATGGTTGAGTATACCAAGAGGCAAATAATAAAGCATATACTTTGCGTCAAACAAAAAAAATCAGCCTAATTTGTAACTCATTTGCTTTTAGGTATTCTTTTTTTTTCACCTTCTCTTCAAAACTGTTATTTACATTTAATCAAAAATTCTTTAATGCTGTCCCCATTCTTTTCCCTTTCTACTACACTTTGGATGGACATGAATTATGAGTGAATGGTTATCAAGTTCCTGAGCCAAGAGAGGAAGGGGCAGAAACATCCAGACGAGTATTTGCAAAAACATCTTATCAGGTGTGCATTTTTGTGTGACTGAATTCTGAAGTTAAGAGGTAAACAATTGTCCATTATTGTGGACTGACAACACATGTACCTTGGGACTGAAAAATAAAAGCTGGTCTTACCAGTACTCAATTGTTTCAAAAATTAAAATAATAAAAAAATCAAACTATAAAACTGACATTAAGAAGAATCCCCCAAAACTACTGACAAAGACTATTATTTATAATTAGAGTTTACAGTAAATCACAATCAAAAAGCTAGGTCTGTTGTACCAAAGAAGTGCACGTTCTCACTACACTGGACATCATAACGCAGCACAAAACACAAGTCTGGGGCACACTATGCTTAGAAACAAGTTAAGGCTGCTCTGATTACTAGGTTGACTTCAACATGATGTAATTCAGATCCCTAAGGGTCCTGTATCAAAGCTGGATAATGTCTAGAAAAGCTCTCTGTTGCTAACGGATACCCTTCCATTCAATGTGTCTTAACTTGGTAAAGGGATTTTAAGCTTCCCCAAACACAGATGGCAATGAAAGAATATTTTGCTTTACCCTACCACCAAAAAAATAAACAATACAAAAGTTAATGGGAGAAGCCACAACCATGTAGAATGATACAAATTTCAAAATGTTCTTCCTTCTACCAAGTGCTGGAAAGCACAGTTGTCCCGTAAGTAGCAGAGGAAGATTATCTCTTAAAAAAAAAAAAAAAAAGGTTCCTACTCAGGTTTAGAACTGTTAGCAAGAGAATCTTTCTGGATATAGTTCTTTGAATTTACTCTTCATTTAGATACAATAAATGCCTATCAAAAATTTTCTTCCCTGATATCTTTACATATAAATATATTCAATCACTGGAATTTCTGATGTCCCTTTGAAAGTTCGTTATTACACTTAGACACAAGAAAAGAAAACTTACCGAGAATGACTTAAGTATAAAGCTTGACGATGAATGTCTTCTGGGTCTATTTCTACCGGATTTATTACAGCTAGTTGATCAATAGACCATCTAAATTTCCCTGGAGTCTTAACAAAAGAAAGTGAACCTATAAGTAAAAGCAAACTAAAATAGTTCATCACAATGCTAACAACTGTCAGCTTCAAAAATAATGTGAATGGTTATAATACAAAAGTATTTTAAAGCTCATATTTTAAAATTTGGCTTTACCAGTAAATTAAATGGCAAATGATAATCAAATCATAAAACCAACTGACTGGACCATATCTATTTTAAAATACCCAAATCTTCCATTTGGGTGATTTTTGAAATTACATAATAATGGAAAAAAGTCACAGTAGAATAATGAAGTACAGAAATTTCACAATTAATACTCATCAGTGATGCACCATGCCCAAGTAAAAATCTTTTTTAAGAGTTATCATAGGTCTTTACTTTTACTTACGAATGAAGTGAAACTAAACGAAGTACTAACTACAGAAGTGCCTACAAAGGTTCATAAAATAGTTGATCCTTAAAATAATTATGAATGGTAATCACTGCTGCTTTTCTGTAGTCAACTATCCAACTGAACCAAAAACTTATCCAAAACCTAATCTGTAATTCAGAATGCATTTTTGACAGGGGCGCCTGGGTGGCGCAGTCGGTTAAGCGTCCGACTTCAGCCAGGTCACGATCTCGCGGTCCGTGAGTTCGAGCCCCGCGTCAGGCTCTGGGCTGATGGCTCAGAGCCTGGAGCCTGTTTCCGATTCTTTGTCTCCCTCTCTCTCTGCCCCTCCCCGTTCATGCTCTGTCTCTCTCTGTCCCAAAAAAATAAATAAACGTTGAAAAAAAAAAAATTAAAAAAAAAAAAAAAAGAATGCATTTTTGACAAAAATCAGGCTTAAAAGGTCAACATGCCACACATTGTGGCTTTGAGGATTAAGTTGCAGCCAATCCATTATCTATTGTATATTAACAGATAGCTAACATTTAATAAGGTTCAATAAAAAATCGCGAGGTCAGATTCATGACTCAATATAAACTACATAACTGTAAAACTTTCCTTCACTTGGTCTTTGTTTAAGCTGGTATGAAAGTGTAGTATATAAACAGCCACACACTTGGCAGTTTTTCTAGGTAATTTACTAGGTTAAGAGATCATACTTCAAAAGAACTCCAGGGGCGCCTGGGTGGCGCAGTCGGTTAAGCGTCCGACTTCAGCCAGGTCACGATCTCGCGGTCCGGGAGTTCGAGCCCCGCGTCGGGCTCTGGGCTGATGGCTCAGAGCCTGGAGCCTGTTTCCGATTCTGTGTCTCCCTCTCTCTCTGCCCCTCCCCCGTTCATGCTCTGTCTCTCTCTGTCCCAAAAATAAATAAATGTTGAAAAGAACTCCAGTGTTCTTGCTCTTGTTAGGTGGCAAATAACAGCAAACATAACCTAGAGGGATGAAGTCTTCCCTAACCTCCAAGAGAGCATTTTCCCTTCCATATCACCCTTGTGTTTAACCACTAATCGTGGCACATATATTGTTTTGAAGTCCCTAGATTAGTTATGTCTATTCCTTTAGAGTAGAGGTTGGCTTCTACAATCCACAAGCTAAAAATGGTTGGAAAAACTAAAAGGATATTATCATTTCATGACATGTGAAAATTATATGAAATTTAAATATCCATAAAGAAAGCTTTATTGAAACACAGCAAGGTCTCATTGTTTACATATTGCCTATGGTTGCTTTTGTGATACAAGGCATAGGTGACTAGTTGTAACAGCAACAAGATGACCTGCAAAGCCTAAAATATTTACTGTCTGGCCCTTGACAGAAACAGTTTGGTGATCTCTGTATTAGAATACAAGCTTCTTGAGAGTTTGTGTCTGATGACCCTGACTTGTTCTCTATGTCTAGCACTTTATCGAATACAAAGCAGCATTCAAATAGGTTTCCTGAATAAATGAGAATAGATAATTAGAGGACATAGCTTCTCCTGGAATATGGTATTAGTTAATATATCAGCAATCATACTATCTAGCTACACCTAGTTACAGGAAGCCAACATATTATCTACCGAATAAAAAAAAGGAGAAATGCTAACAACATCAAAAAAACAAAAACAAACAAAAACAAAAAAATCCACCTAGCTAACTTATTTTTAGCCCAACCACACTATAGTGAACATTACAACTAAAAAAGCACATTCCAGATATATGTGCTCCATGATAAATTTCTCCCTTAACTTGCTAAGAAAGATGTTTACATTTAAAATAGTTTGTAAGCACTAACTTATAAATACTAGTCAAGAATAACTTACTGGTAATTTCGTTGATTTAAAAACAGAAGGACTGGAGAGCGTTTGTTCATGGAGATTAGAATAATCACCAGGACTTTCGAAAGGATTCAAAACTGGGATCCTTCCTGGAGTTTCCGGTGTTATTTGCATTTTTGAGTCTTTGACATCTCCCATAGCACAGAGAGAAAACTAAAAAGAAATAAGTATGGACAATAAAACTATAAAATTCCACATTCACTGGGACAACTAAAATGTATTCAATAAGCATATTTCGCAAAAAAAAAAAAAACCTCAAAATCTAACGCTTTTGGGTTTTTAAAAAAAATATAGTTTACAAAGAGGCATCACATATAGTTTCTAAAGCGATCCTTAAAATAACCTTGAAGGCTAGAGAGGTATGGTAGTAGAGATACCATTTTGCAGAAGAATTAAGCTCAGAGAAGTTAAGTGGCATATAAATAGCAGTCAGCCAAATATGAATGTGTTCAGGATCGATCTGAGGCAACTAAATGTTAACAACAGACACAAAACTCTTTTCAACTAAAGGACTTACACCTATGGTTTCTTTATTTCACATCTCGAAGCATTTTGAACAACCTTCGGATATCCCAGCAATTGCCTATTAAACTGCAGTTACTAAACAACAGTTATTTACAACAAGCAAATACGAGACGAGGAAGCCTGTGCACGGGTGCCTTTCCTCCACATTAGCACCAATCAAGTAAGTATGACTGATGAGGGCTAAGAAATTAACCGCCTTTGGTTGCCTCTCCTCAAACATCCTCCTTTCGCTGACTTCCAGGGTAGAAGGCGAGACTGCATTGCTTTCAGTCTTCGGGGGATACGACCGTGGATAAAGAATCCACTTCTTGGAAGGCTGAAGCAGCTGGTTTCGTTGGGTGAGGGGCAGGGTGGACACTCAAGCCAGTGTCACCCCCAACGCTACACGATCATACTTTGGCGTCCCCCCCCCACCCCCCAACTCTTCCTCACCTATTCCCTCGCTGCTCCCATTCACCCCGGGGACAGTGGGCAGGTGGGTTCCGAGAAAGGAAAAGTGATCTCTCCAATTCCAGACAAGAGGAAAGGCCAGGGACTACAAAGAACATACCTAGTAGTGTGTGTAAAAAGGAAGCCCCCCAATAGGCGACTCCAGGGCGCTCCCGAGGGGCCAGGCCAGCTCCCACGACAAGTACAGACTCTTTAACTCCCCGCTTCCGCGCTGTCTTAGGCCAACCAGGGCACGGGCCTTGTGGGGAGCTAGCCAATCGCGACGTACCGCTGTCCGCGAACCAACCAATCGCATCGAGGCCGCGTAGTAAATTCGAATGGCAACTCCTCGCTTCACATTCCGCGCTGAGTAACGAGGCTCCAAATTTAAATCAACGCAGCCTCACGCTGGCGACGAGCGCGAGGGGCGGAGCCTGCCCGGCGTGAGCTGGGGACGCGCGGTGTGATTGCCCAGGAGAAAGGAAGGCGCTCCAGTTCCGGGTCAGGCCCTTTTCCCGCCTCCCTCGGCCTCCGCCATGGCGAGTAGCAGCGGTGCCGGGGCGGCGGCGGCGGCGAATCTGAACGCGGTGAGGGAGACCATGGATGGTGAGTGCCCGTTAGTCCCGCTTTACCTTGTCTCCGTTTCCCGCAGCCAGGCTTCCCAGGCGGCGATGAGTCCAGAAGGACTTTAGGTCCACTTCCTGCCCCAAACAGCATCTTTGAGGGTTCTCCCAAGGGACCCGCCAGGGCCGTAGGGCTGATGGCCCCATCCTTTGGGAGTTGTCTCTTCGTTCTTGCGTAGTTTGTCGCGCGCACGACGTTCAGGCCCCCACGTCAGCCCGGCACGCGCTCCGTGTTTACCGCGCGGGAGCCGCGCGCCGCCCCCTCCCTGCGCGCCACGCCCCTTCGCTGCGTCGGGTCCTCTTGTCCTTTCCCCCCTTGCAGGCCTCGGGAGCCGTTGTCGCCCCACGCACCCACTTCTGAGCCCGACCTGGTGCAGAGTCCCCCTTCCTTATAGTCCCGAGCGAGGACAGTCTGCAGGTCTGTAAGCCCCTTGCAGACAGTGGCCTTGTGTGTTTGGTCACCTCTGTGTCCTTTGTCTCTTAGCAGTACAGTAGGCGCTTGTTAGGTCAACCCCTTCATAACTGCTCTGTTTCGTCCTGGATCAAGTGACGCCCGTGTCTGAGGCTGTAGGTGTATTTAACCTGTTTTCGCGCCCGCAAGCAAGCGGGCGTAAAGCCTGCGCACACGTGCTAGACGTGTCTTGGAGTTACCCTTTCTGTTCTCTCTACTCTCTGCCGGCTCGGCCACTTTGTACTCCTGGGGGTGAGTTTAGACAAGCTACTTAAACATCATTGAGCTTGCTTCTTTCTTTATTCTGTGTAAAATGAGATCACTTCCTCCTGAGGTTATTGTGAATATTTAAGACAACCAGGTAAAGGCGTATCAAAAGTGATCAAAAAGTAGTTACTTTTATTTTTATGTTATGTTACGCGTACATCCCACTTGCAGAATCCTTTGTCTCCTTTTTATTCGCATCCACCTATGTGTGTTTGATGGATGTTAAAACATTGCGTTTTTGACATTTTCCAGTGGATACTGACATCAGTCTCCATCTTTATTGAACCCTAACTGTAGTGTGCAGTTCTCACTAAGTAGTGTCAGCCTTCCCGCTGTATCTCCTTGTTTGCTTTACTGTAGGGCCCCAGTTAGTGATTCAGCTATTTCTTATGGGGTCTTCTAATAAGGCTTCTTGCTTTTTCTGCACAGGTTGCTGTTTTCCTTTTTATTTTTTTATTTTTTTAATGTTTATTTGTTTTTGAGACAGAGAGAGACACAGCATGAGCAGGGAAGGGGAGAGAGAGGGAGACACAGAATGTGAAGCAGGCTCCAGGCTCTGAGCTGTCAGCACAGAGCCCAACACGGGGCTTGAACTCCACGAACTGTGAGATCATGACCTGAGCCGAAGTCGGACGCTTAACCGACTGAGCCACCCAGGCGCCCCGCTGCTTCCTTTTTAAGGAACTACTTGTATTATTAGAATCTTTGCATCTAAGTTTTACTTACCAAGAATCTATTTGGTGTTTCTCCGAAACGTAGAATTTTGTTCTTAACACCATTTTCAGCTTATTTCCCGTTCTTTCTCAGTGTACCACAGCATATTAGTTTTATTTTGTAAGTGGACTTAAATACGAAAGAAGTGATATGTGTATAACATTACAGGTTTCACCAGCTTTCCGAAAGCAGTGTTCCCATGAAAATTTTCCTAAGCTGAAATGGTATAAAGTGAAGAAGCAGTTAGTATTAACTTATATGGAAAATTTTTTGAGTGTTCTCAAATCCAGAAAATAATCTTTCTTGGACTTTTCTGATACCTTAAGACACATCTTGTTAACAGATATACAAAAGAAATAGAGATAAAGCACATGTGCTCCCGGTAATAGTTCAAAGCTCTGGCAGCTTGATGGTGAGATACTGAGTGTAATTCCTGGGGAAGGAGCTTGGCAGTGATGCTCAAAAATGCTGGGGTTACATGCTAATGGCTTGCTGCAAACAAGCACTGAACACTATTTTCACTTTCTGCCTTTTTTTTTTTTTTTTTAACCCTCTTTGGATTTCTTTTGGTTAGCAAAAATAGCTATTAATATAGATCTTTCATAAAAGCTAAGTGGAGACGAACTTTCAAAAAGTGGGGCGATGCTGGTTTTGTTTTACATCTTTGCTTGGAAGCCAGTGGGTTTTCTAACCGAATGGAGAGTAAGAGGCCTCACTTCCTGTTAGTTTTCTTATGTTAGCTATGCTCAGGTCCTTATTTATGTGGCCATAGAATCCCATTTGAATGGAAAACTCACATTTTATTGCTGGTGGAATTGCCAATGTACAAATGAGAACTGATTGTATTGGTTGCATCAAGATTTTTACTGAGAGAAGTGTGTGTAAAATGATTATTGAGAGTATAAGCATGTGAAAAAGTGAAGAAATGACGTTTTTTTCTTTAAAGTTTATTTTAAAGTTTATGTATTTGCTTTGAAAGAGAGAGCGAGCTGGGGAGTGGCAGAGACAGGGAGACAGAGTGAATCCCAAGCAGGCTTCACACTGCCAGCACAGAGCCCGATGTGGGGCTCAAACTCCTGAACCCTGAGATCGTGACCTTAGCCAAAATCTAGGGTTGGACACTTAACCGACTGAGCCACCCAGGCACCTCATAAAGTGTATTTATTGAGAGAGCACGCACACACAGGGGAGAGGGAGAGAGAGAATCTCAAGCAGACTCTGTCAGTGCAGAGCCTGACGCGGTGCTTGAACCCACAAACCGTGAGATCTTGACCTGAGCCAAAATCAAGAGTCCAATGCTCAACTGACTGGGCCACCCAGGTGCCCCTGACAGATTGTTTTAAAAATAAAAATTCAAAGAGAGGCTATGTGACTTTGAGAATGCTGCTCCTCTGTACACAGTTTGCCCACAAACCTCAAGATAGAAAGGCCCCAGGTTGGCACTGGATCACCATTTGTTAAATGTGACAGCTAGGGACTATTATGTCCATTAGAACTCTAAACTTACAGAAAATCCCTGCCATATGTCATGCCATAATTAGAGTCTAAGACAGTCACATAAAATGTGAAGTTGAATTATTGCGAAGTTAACAGAAAACTATATTTTCCATGTTGTCTATAATAATTGAGACACAAAGGTAAACACAGTGACACACTGTAAATAATTGACCATATAGTGAATTGGACAAGTTTACATGTTGTCATTTTATAATCCCATCTTCCTTCACATTCATTCCCAGAAATAAAACTTTAGCTTGCCCAACGGGCTAGACTGAACTACCCAAATAGCATTAATATATGAAACTCTGTTAATGTGGGGTTTCCCTGTATTTATATCCACCCATGAGAGCCAAAAGTTTTTGAATCTGACTTCCCTCCTTCAAGGCCTAGTATATTTCTCCTCATTTTACTCCTCTCCCATCAGTACTAGAGTCAGCTGATAGTAATTTAATCTTTTAATGGATCTGAATGATGTTAGGGTCAGCTATGAACATTTTTATTTTTATTATGAAATAAAAGCATTTTGATGATACTTCAGAAGCAAGTAGACTTTATAGTTTATCTATGTGGCTCACTCTGAAAGGAACCTGACCGATTCTGGTCCTAATTTAGTATACGGTCTTGTATCAGTCCCCTGCTCTCATTTTTAGATTCTTAACATTCTCTCCCAGATTCCTTCTTTAAAATGTCAGCCTCTTCCAGATGCCTGGGTGGCTCAGTTGGTTAAGTGTTTGATTTCAGCTCAGGTCGTGATCTCACGGCCCATGAGTTCGAGCCCTGCGTCAGGCTCTGTGCTGACCGCTCAGAGCCTGGAGCCTGTTTCAGATTCTATGTCTCCCTCTCTCTGCCCACTCCCACTCGTGCTCTGTCTCTTTCTCTCTCTCCAAAATAAATAAACATTAAAAAAAATTTTTTTTAATGTCAGCCTTTTCAGCTACCCTCTCTCTGTCCTCCAGTGTACTCAGTGACCTTTTTTGCTTTTCAGCGTTTTGAAATTTTAGATACTCTTTATTGATAGTTTCATACTTTGAGTTTTGTTTTCCTATATTTTCTTTATGCCTCCAATTACTACTGGTAATTATGGTTTTTAACAATTGTGTTAAAAAAACAAAAACTTCTTTATCTTTCACTGTAGTGCTGCTTAGTTATATGCCAGGTAGTCAGCTAGAAAAAGGAGTTAAGAGAGTTCACAGTGTACAAGGCAGTGTCAGTGAAACAAATGTATATTCCTTGCTGTCAGTCTAATTACTGATGGGAGAAATAAACCTAGCAGTCATTTTTCTTTCTTTGACCTTCCCTGCCTTCTTTTCTTTACTAAGCCCTTTCAATTCTTCCTACATCTCAAATTGAACCACTTGTCTCTATCTCTCCTGTTCATGCCATCTGCCATTCTATCACCAAGATTGCAACAACTTAACTGGACTCTCTTTCCAAGATCTATTCCATACTATGCAGCCAAAGTCTTTTAAAAATGAAAATCTGTTTGTATACTCCCGTTTTTATATCATGCCAAAGTTCTGAAATCTTCAGTAGAGCCTTAGTGTGTGTTCATGTCTATCTTTTCTCATATTTTACACCTATGTTCCCCCTGTAATTACATTGCCTTTACATGAAGAGCCTTTCAGATCTATGAATTTATTCTGTGAACTTACCAAGTTCTGTCTAGCACAGGAACTTTTGCACAAGCTGTTTTCTTCACTCTCCCTCTTTTTGCACTTTTTCCTGCCTCTGCATTATTCAGGTTGTCTTCACCCTTGAAGTCTAAGTTTAATTGTCACTTTTTCAGAACAAATCTTTCCTAACCACTGTCACAACTAAGTAGGATGTCCTTGTAATTTGTTTTGGAGGTATGCTTTTCTTGTCCCTATTTCCCTTTTAACAAGGATCAGTTATTACTTCAATATCTATCTCACCTACACCATAATTTCATGAGGACTGGGACCATATTTACCTTTTTCATAACTATATTTACAGTAGTAACATAGGCGTAAAATACATGTAAGTACCAATTACACAGTAGGCACTATAGAAGTACTTATTACCCTCAGGTTATGAAGTTAGGAAGTAAAGATCAACATAAATCTTACAAGCAAGCTTAAAGGAAAGAAATACTAGTACTGAGATGGACCTGAAAGAGAGCATGGAATTACATAGAAAAAGGCAGAGGAGAAAAGCATGAACAAAGGCATGAAGAACGAGCAGAGCATTTATGGATAGGGGTCTACCAGGAAGAGAAAACTGGAGAGGAGAATTTGTCGGTATCAGTTAATGATGATGGTGATGATAATGTTGGCGAGTTGGAGTAGGGTCAGAGTATGTGTTCTGGTTTTCTGCTGTCGTGTAACAAACCATCCCCCAGTTAGTGAAATAAAACAGCAACACTTGTTGCTCACAGTTGTGTACTTGTCTCTCACAGTTCTGGACATTGGCCAGTCTTGTCTGGGTAGTTCTCATTGGGGGTCTCTCGTGCATTGCAGTTAGTGCTGATTCTAGAGTCATCCCAAAGCTTCTTCACTTACGTATCTTCTAATTTTTTTTTTTTTTTGAGTTTATTTACTTATTTTGAGAGAGAGAGCATGAGAGCAAGCAAGCAGTGGGGAGGGGCAGAGAAAGATGGAGAGAGAGAATCTGAAGCAGGCTCTGCACTGTTAGAACAGAGCCTGATGTAGGGCTCGAAACTCACGACCTGTGAGATCCTGACCTGAGCGGAAATCGAGAGTCAGACACTCAACTGACTGAGCCACCCAGGCGCCCCACTCACATATCTTCTAGTTGACACTGCCTATTATCTAGGCCTGCAGCAGGGCTGTTGTCTGGAACATGTGGGTTTGCTCCCAGTTGGTGGCTGGGTTGCCAGGGAGAGTGTCTCAAGAGAGAGTCAGGAGGAAGTTATATTATCTTTTTAAGCCTAGTGTCAGAAGTCATGCAGTGTCGCTGTTGAGAGATGCAGCCTATGAGACCTGAGCATACCTGCACATTCTTGCTCTGGAGGCCAAGAAGGCAAGGCCCTGACTGTTCTTTCTTCCTGCTATTTCTCAGGGAAATGTTTACAGTGACCAATGTGAGGAATGAGGTAACATCTATTCTACTTCAAGGTAAAGAGCAGGCTTCCTAACTGCTTACAGTAAAAGTAGGGATTTTCCATGCTTATTGTTCTTCTGTGACTGTAGTCTGGCAACATAATGTACTCTCTTGCTATGTAAAAAGGAAAACTACCTGGTTATTTCAGTGTTTGCTGAAAAGGTATTCATAAGACTCAGCACTTTTTTCCTAATTTTAGAGTCTTAGCAAAGAAGACAGTAAATGTTACACCAAAGGATAGCTATATGAAATCACCATCATCCTTAACATGAACGTTAAAAGCATTCTAAATAAAATCAGAAATACCTGCTTTCACTGCTTTTTTTAAGCATTAATAGGAAAGTTTTAGCAGATAGTGCAGGATAAGAAAAGGAAAAGACTGTTAAGAAAAATGTGAAACTATTATTTGTAGGTAAAATGATTATTTATTAGAAAACACAAGAGAATCAACTGAAAACCGAAAAACTTCAGTAGAATTAAAGATGACTGGCTACAAAATAAAAATAAGTATTACGAGCATATTATGGGTATCTGCACTAATCACTTAGAATATACCAAAGCAAGGTAGAATGAATTTGTGAAAACAATGAAAACTAAAAATTAAAGAAATTAATGATTCACTATCAGAATTGATGATGATTGAGCACTTGCCGAAACTTTCTGCTCCAAGCATATAAAAAGGACCGGAAATAATACTAACATGCAATTATCAGCCCAGCAATGTTTAAAAACAAGAAAGGAAGATCTCCTGGTTAGAAAGAGAGGTTTTCCCCAAAGAGAAGAGCAGATGGGCACCACAGCAGGAGATTGGGAATGAAACCTGACAAAGCATGCTGCCCTGCCCGAGAGAAGCTGGGACCAGAAACGTGCCATCTGCCATGGCCAGGGATTGGGAAGGACCGTCCGTGTGTCCTGTGGGTCTGGAGCAGGGTGTTTCCACCAGTCTGATCCAGAGGGCTGGGGCTGGCATGACACTACCGGTCCAAGAATGCTTCTCCAATTCAGGACATCAATAAAGATCTCCTTTGGAAGATGAACTTCCAACCAGAAGTCACAGAAGTACCTAAGGTAGATGAAAAACATAAACAACTCACATACAAATTGAAAAAGAGGGAGAAAGTTTAGTAGTAACAGGTAACTCTTTTTTTGAGCACTACCAGATGCCAGTGGACACGGCGTTCTGAGTATGTCCTGTAATCCTCACAATGATCCTGTAAAGTATTATTACCCCACTTTCACAGAATGATAAAATAAAGGCATAGAAAGGTTACCTTGCTTACTAAGTAATGAAGGTGACATTTGAACTCACCTAAGAGGTACTTAGCCTCTAGAGAGCAGACACTTAAGCATTCTCTTTTCCTGCTGGCTTATACTTAAAGAAACAGAAAACACAAATCTCAAAAATGGCCAAAGATAAGAATATAGCTTCAAATAGGTAAAGGCAGAAACAACAGTCATGAAATAAGTGGTTATAAAAAAGCATGTAACTATGAAATAAGAACAAGCAGAGGCACTGGGTCACTCAGGGTTAAGCATCCCAACTCTTGATCTCGGCTCAGGTCTTGATCTAACAGTTCATGGGATCTAGCCCCACGTTGGGGCTCCTTGCTGACTGGGCGGAGCCTGCTTGAGATTCTTTTTTCTCCCTCTCTCTCTGCCCACCCCCACCCCCACTCCCCACCCTTACTTGCACTCTCTCCTGCTCTGTCTTTCAAAAATGGTTAAATAGAGGCGCCTGGGTGGCTCAGTTGCTTAAGCATCTGACTTCAGCCAGCTCATGATCTCAGGGCTTCTTGAGTTCAAGCCCCTTGTTGGGCTCTGTGCTGACAGCTCAGAACCTTGAGCCTGCTTCAGATTCTGTGTCTCCCTCTCTCCCCGCTCCCCACTCGTGCGCACGCACGCGTGGTCTCTCTCTCTCAAAAAGTGAATAAACATTAAAAAGTTTAGATAAACTTAAAAACAACAAGCAATTCTGAGGGGAAATTAGAAATCTCTAAATAGAGTTAGTGAAATAAATTCAACATAACATGAATTACAGCCTACATACAACTGAAGAGCATTATTGGTATGTTGGCATATCCAGACTGAAGAAATGAAATGGAAAGGGCTGTCAGCTTCCAGCCATGGTGGAGGAACAACCCGGATTTACCCTCCTGCCTGGAAAACAACAACAAAACCGATACAGAACAATGGTTTTCAAGACACTGGACATCAGGCTGTGAAGGAAAGTGATCCTAAGCACAGTAAATGCAGTGAGCCCAGTACTTTCCTGTTCTTGGTACCTTTAGAGAGTTCCCAGCAGTTGGGGGGTGTTGCGAACCCAGGTAGAACTCTTTGGACCCCCTGAGTTAGCAAAAGGAGGTTATAGAGTCCAGGGAGACCAAGGCAGGTAGAGTTTGCAAGACAGAATACCTGAGAGGAAAGAGCTTACAGAGAGAGGATTCTGGAGATCAGGAGAAGGGTCCTCCTCAAATATTCAGAAGAGCATTGATTAGCACATATGTATGAGGAAAGTACCCAAAAAGCTAGAAAAGGCATTCAAAAGAATTAGAAGGAACAGTACACCATGCTTATACAAGGCTTCTCTCTACCAGCCAGAATGGAAACCTTCATAATTCACGAGGCATTGAGTATAGTACTCAGGAGCATCTTTCCTCAGTGATGAGGAACAGTTAGCTGTGCACTAAACAGGGCTCTAATCCTGACTATGTAAATCTTAAATGACTCAAACTGTTTTCATTTAACTGCATCTCATTACAAAGCTTAAGAATATGTACAGAAATACTTATCAACCAACAAGGTAAAATTTACAATGTCAAGCATCTAATAAAATGTTAAGTATAGAAAGCAGGAAAATGTAACCAATGATAGGAGAAAATTGAATCAGTTGAAACAGACCCAAAATTGACACAGTTAGAATTAGCAAGACAAGGACCTTAGAACTGTACTCCATGTGTTCAAAAAATTAATTAGAGGCATGGGAGACTTTTTTTTTTGTTAAACTTGAAATTCTGGAGATGAAAATGAATGTCTAATATAAAAAGGTGAAAAGGGTCCATTTCATGCACATTGTGAATAGTGTAATAATTTTCAGAAGGAGTTAGACTTAATGGATCATTCAGTATTGTTAACTTGTCCATTCAACACCGTAGTTTTTATGCAATGCAAGTCAGAATCCACCTGGAGTTTGTTTTTGGAATTGCTCAGGATTTTTAAGTTCACTGAGAGAACAAAAAGGCTTACAAAAATGAAAGATTACAAAGAATCTTGAACCTTCTACATGCTGATAAAAGTTAGTAATTAAATAAGATAGACATGCAACAAATCCATAGGTAAATGGGAATTTACTGTGTGATAAAGGTGGCATCTTAATTGAATGGTAAAAATATAAGTCACTCAATAAATAGTATTGAGGCAGTGAACTTATTTCAGATCCTATTTTCCACCTGAACTCCAGGGAGTTAAATATTTAAATGTTTATAGGTGGGCAGGAAATAAACTTTGAAGTGATGGAAGGATATACTGATGGAAAATTCTATAATCTTTGCATGGGGAATAACCTTCTAAATATAATGCCAAGAGAAAATAATACAGGAAGCAATAGATAATATGTTGACCATTGACTTAACAAATTCTAAACATGCTCTGGGGAACAACCACCATAAAACAAAATTTAATGAAGCCAATGTATTTATATTCTGTGCTGCTTTTTGCTAGTGTTTCTCATGTCAATTACTTTTATAAACTACAATAAAATGAAGTAACTATAAAAAATGAAGTTAAAAAATAAACTTTTGTTTTTTACTATTAGATTTCAACAGACATGATTCCGTCAAATTGTAGACGCTTCTAAGCACTTTTAAAGCCTTAAATATGTACATTACTGAACAATTCCACTCCTAGGAATTTATCCTAATAAAATGAAATTAGTATGTACAGATGCTTATCACAGTATTACTTCAGTGGGGGAAACATGAGACCCACTTAACTCTTAAAATAGAGTGGCTAAGTAATGTATGGTGTTTTCATATAATGGGATGTTATGTGACTAAATTACATTGTAAAAGGTTACTAAAAAATGGGGAAATGTTCAGAATAATCCTGATTATGATGCATATACTTAAGATATTAAGTGAGTGGTAGAATATAAATCACAGTGTAAAATGCAGTTATGTGGAGGGAGGGTGGTGTAAGTCTAGTTTTGGTTCTAGGACTAAGTAAGAGCAAGACAGTATACTTGACAATTTCAAAATCTAGGGATGCTGTGCTAGTTCTTTGATATTGTGCAGTATTCTATGAATTAAAAACAGTAATGTGTGCATATTTTTAAATGTAATTTTTTTGAAGTTTTCTCAATGTCTTTTTCAGTTCTGTTGGAAATTTCAAGAATTTTGAATACTGGCTTAGATATGGAAACTCTGTCTATTTGTGTACGTCTTTGTGAACAAGGAATTAACCCAGAAGCTTTATCGTCGGTTATTAAGGAACTTCGCAAGGCCACTGAAGCACTAAAGGTTAGAGATTTGTATGTTAGTTCGTTGTAAATAAAAATACTTTTTTATTTTTTAATGGATTTATGTGAAAGATCCTAGTTAAATGTTATTAAACTAACTTCTGTCACCATTAGAAATTCTGAAAACCAGGATCTTTGTAGCATATGTTCAACTACAAAAATTGCTACTATCGTGGACCATGTTGTCTCTCCCAGAAGTCTCCAGCTGTGTTTAGAATTTTCCTTGTGTTGTGACTAACGTTGTGTCTGTGCCCAAAAAGATATGTTCAAGGCCGGTACCTGTGAATGTGCCCTTACTTGGAAATAGTGTATCAGCAGGTGTAATTAAGTTAAGGTGAGCTCATAATGGATTAATGAGCGATGTTCTTATTAGACAAGGAAAATTTGGACCAAGATACATGAAAAGAGTTCCATGTGGAGACACAGACAGACATGGGAGAATGGCTTGTGACAGTGGAGGCAGAGATGAGAGTGGTGGCCAAGGATTGTTGGCAGCCATCAGAAGCTAGGAAGAGGCAAGGAAGGATCTTTTGCTAGAGCCTTCTGACTCCTTGATGTTGGACTTCTAGCCTTTAGAACTGTGAGAAAATAAATCTCTGTTGTTTTCAGCCACCCAGTTTGTTTGGAACCTGGTGATGGCAGCTCTAGAAATCTAACTCAGATTTCACTTTTAGAAAGTGGGGTGCTGTTGTAATAAACACCTACAAGTGAGGAAGTGGCTTTGGAATTGGGTGATGGGTTGAGGTGGGAAAATTTTACACCACTTAATAGAGCCCAGATTTCCTTGAAAAAACTTGGTAGAACTGTGGACATTAAAAGCAGTTCTGGTGAGGGCACAGAAAAGAGAGGAGAGCTGTACAGAAAGCTTTATTTGTCTTAGAGAATACACACATTATTATGGACAGAGTGTTGCTGGAAATAATGGACGTTAAAGGGGCTTCTGGTGAGACCTCATGAGGATCATATTATTGAACTCTGGAGGGAAGGTTGTCCTTGCTATAAAGTGACAGAGCACTTGGCTCAATTATGTTTTGGAAGAAAAATAAAACTTGTAAGTGATGAACTTGGATAGCTAGCAGAGGAAATTTCCTAGCAAAGTGTGGAAAGTGCAGTCTGATTTTTCCTTTGCTACTGAAAAATGAAATATAAGAGGAATGAGAAATCAAGGAAGGAACTGGTAAGTGAAAAGGAACCACCACTTGATTTGGAAAATTATCAGCCTTACCCCAGAGCATGCTCTGGAGAGAAGGCCCAGGGTGTGGATGTGGTAAGGAGATTATGTGCATGACTCCTAGATGCAGTCAACTGTCTGTGCACAGAACACTGCCAGCCTGACTGAAAGCAACCGGGACAAAATGAAAGAAGGCTAGGGTTCTTTAGGAAGGAAACTAACACAAAAAGGTAAACAGAGCATATTCACAGGGCAAAAATTTATCATAAAGAGACTATCTGTACAGTTCTCACTGCTAGCACCCAGAAGTTCCTGGGAGCTCCCCCATCACTAACGTGTCCTGTTCCCCTTCCAGTATCTACTGTCCTGACTTTTATGGTAGATACTTTCTTTGAACAGTTTTACTGTCTAACATGGGTCTTTAAACACTGCAGGCTAATTTTATAAAATTTTCGAGCTTGATATAAAGAGAATCTTAGAGCGCAATCTTTACCTAGTTCTTCATTTAACATTATGGTTTTTTTTAATCTTTATTTTTGAGAGAGAGACAGAGCATGAGCATGAGCAGGGGAGGGGCAGAGAGAGGGAGACACAGAATCTGAAGCAGGCTCTATCCAGGCTCTGAGCTGTCAACACAGAGCCCGACATGGGGCTTGAACTCCACGCACCACGAGATCAGTACCCACGCTGAAGTCAGAGGCTTAACTGACTGAGCCACCAAGGCGCCCCCATTTAACATGTTTGAGAGAGTTTTTGTGTTTTGGTTTTTTTGAGTATAGTTGACATACAATGTTACATTAATTTCAGGTGTACAACTTAGTGACTTGACAGGTTTATACATTATGTTATATGTTTATCAAAAGCTGCCATCTGTCCCATGACATCACTATATTTCTTTATGCCTCGCCTTTTATTCCTGTGACTTATTCATTCTGTAACTGGAAGCCTGTCTCTCCCTCTCCCCTCACGCGTTGTGCCCATCTGCCTCCCTGCTCCCTTCTGCAACCATCAGTTTGTTCACTTTTTATAGGTCTGATTCTGATTTTGTTTTTGTTTTTTTGGATTCCACTTATGAGTGGGATCATGTGAGGGTCATTTATGTTGTGTGTAGCTGTAACACAGTCCTTTCCACTGGAATAATCATGCTTCATTACACAAATATACTACTATTTATTTATCCTTTCTACCTTGTGTGGACATTCGATTGCTTCCAGTGTGAGGCTATTAGGAATATGCTGCTATGAGTATAGTTGTCCATGTCTCGTGATGCATATATGCATGCATTTCCTTTGGGTGTGTATTCTAGAAATAAAGTCTCTTGGTTGTTAGGTTATGTTTATCTTCAACTTGAATAGATAATGCTAAACTCTTCTAAAGTAGTTGTGCTAATTTCTGTTTCCAGCAGCAGCATACGAATTTCCCTTCCTTGCTCCATGTCTTTGTCAATACTTAATATTGGGAGTGTTTTTAATTTTAGTCATTTTTGCTGGGTATGTGTAGGTTTCTTATATGGTTTTATTTGCATTTCTTCTAATACCAGTGAGGTTGAATGTTCTTACATATTTTTGGCCATTTTCTTTTGCGAGATAACTGTTTCAAGTTGCTTGCCCATTTTTTCTGGCTTATTTTCCCTTTTTTACTGGTAGTCTTAAGTATTCTGAATGTGAACCTTTTGTTAACTGTGCATGTAAGATTACTAAGTTCTTTTAGTCAGGTTTTTAAATAATTATAAAATCTATTCAGACTTGGGGCACTGGGTGGCTCAGTCGGTTAAGTGTCCAACTCTTGATTTCAGTTCAGATCATGATCTCACAGTTCATGAGTTCGAGCCTTGCATTGGCCCCACACTGACCGTGCAGAATCTACTTAGGATTCTGGCCCTCCCTGTCTCTCTCTTCCCCTTCCTGTTTGCAGGCAAATGCTCTCTCCCTCCCTCTCTCTCTGTCTCTCTCTCTCTCTCTCTCAAAATAAATATTTAAAAAAAAAAAAACAAAAAACCGGGAGGAGAATCCTGAAAAGTTTGTAGCAAAGAAGAAAATTGTTAATTAGAACTTTTTCATGTTTTCTTTAAAGGCATTTTTGAAATCTGTATATAATTTGTATTAAAGAAGGAAACAAATCCTTCAGAACCACCCACAAGATAACCAGTGATATTTGGCAAATACCATTCTAGATGGTATGCTACTTTAAAAATAATGTGAACCACACCTGTCTTTCCTTGACCACTCTTTACTCTTTACAGACTTTTAAAATTTTTTTTTTAATGTTTGTTTATATTTGACAGAGACAGAGCATGAGTTGGGGAGGGGCAGAGAGAGGGAGACACAGAATCTGAAACAGGCTCCAGGCTCCGAGCTTTCAGCACAGAGCCTGATGTGGGGCTTGAACTCATGAGCTGTGAGATCATGACCTGAGCCAAAGTCGGACGCTCAACCGACTGAGCCACCCAGGCGCCCCATCTTTATAGACTTTTTAAATGTATGGTTGTTTTCCCCTTTTTGGGTGGTTGCTAGTAATTAATTTCTCTCATACTTTTTCTTTCAGAACTAAAAATAGGGTAAGGAAAAACTGTTCCTATTGTGTTTTACTGCTTTTACCTTGAAATCCTGGTGATTAGAATTTAATTGTATGGTACTTAACTCTATTTTAGAATGTGTAAAATATAAATCGAGGACATCCTGAAATGTTGCAAGGAGCTGTTGGTCTGAAACATCCAGTTTTTCCTTTGTTCTTTAGTTAACTGTAGAAAATTGCAACCATTCTTCATTAATTATTTTGCCTTTCTTTCTCATAGATTTGTATATTGATAATGTTTAAGTCATTTATAGTAAATGTAACTGGTTGTGTGTAACACAATTAGGTCTGTTTCTTAAGCATCAATAGATATGTCACATTATGTGTATCTCTCACAGCATAGATAGGACATTAGGTGCAGTTTTTAAAAAACAGACTTTATTTTTATGAATGATCTATCAACACTGAATTTTGGTATTGTCTCCTTAGAGCTAGTATTTATGTGTAAGTAATCATTCACACATTGTGATTTCAGAAATTCTGGGCAAAACCTACTTTCTGTATCTTCTACTTTTAGTGCCAAGGGGCCTTGAATTGTACTGTTGATGCATTCCTATGCAGAATAAGCCTTGCCCTTTCTCTTGCAGCTGTCCTGTATGATGATATCTTAGGGTGACCAACGTGTCTCCTCACTGTATGAACGTCTTGTACAGCATGAGGACATTGGAGACAGCTGGGAGAGAAATGAGGGATTCAATAAGTCTTGTGTCCCCACCCATCCTCCCAAAGGAGGGAATAAATGTACACAGGAAAGGGAAGTGTGAAAGACAAGACTTGTTAAGGTTGGTTTTTCCCCAGGGCCAATGCTTACGAGATTTTGGAGTCTCTAATGACAATCTGGTAACTAGTTCTCTAGGATGCCATTACTGTTCTTTCAAACAGAGTAGTGCTACATTCATGTAATGGGAATGCTGTACAGGGTTAATGGTTTGCTTAGTTTAGGTGAAAATACTTATTTCAATGTCTGTATCTTGGAGGAGAATCTCTAAAATTCGTATGAAAATGGAATGCGGCTGGACAAAAAGTTAAAGGTACTTTAATTTTTAAAAATTTCTGTAGTTGTCTATATTATTTCAAGTCTTCTTTGAAGTAGATGATACTAAAAAGTGGGTTAGGAAGAAGACAAAGTGCCTAAAGGTATGTAGCTAAAACTAATATAAGAACCTATAAAGGTAGAAAGAAGTAAGAAATCTTTTAGAATAAGGGGAATGTTTTTCAAACTAGTTTTCTAATCCTTGTGAATAATAAACCTAAAGAAGCGAAAGGCTAATTAGAATAGCCAACTATCTGGACGAGGTAGGTTCTGTTGATTGCAGAGAGAAGGTTTCAGATTGAGAACTACAATTTTCCCAGCACGTTAAGTGATTTTCATGAAAGGCCTTCGAACTTAGACTAAACATAAAAATAAGTTTTAATTATGAAGTTGAAACATACATGAATTAGAAGTTTACCCTGTATTTCTGAAACACTTGTTTAAAATCATCATTTTCATATTTGGAATTAAGAAATTACTTGTTTAAATTTTTATCTTTTAGAAATCTGTATCAAATCATTTACTGATAATAATATAGTGTCTGGAAATTCCTGCAGAATAATCGGGGAAAGTATACTAGTTGGTGAAATAGGTGAAGCAGGATTAGCCATGTGTTCAGTATTCCTTTTGCCCTTTTTTTCTCTGCCCTGTAACAGAAAGGTCTTTTTCATTCTTAATCCCCTTTTCACACTAAAATGAAACATGCAGAAACAGATAAACCAATAAAGACTGGATAAGGTGGATACAGTGTGTGGACAAGTTCTGCTGTGGGTCAGTTTTTCCAGTAGCAGTATATTTTTATTTTTACATTAACTGCATTAAGATGATATAACAATTTTCCACTGTCAGGCTAGCAGTCAGTTCAAAAGGTAGTTCTAATGTACTGCAAAAAGTGAAAAACACTGCATTATCCTGATGCAAGTGGCTTGGTATATGTGGGGGAGGAATTGTTTGTTAATGACAGTACAGTATTGACAAATATATCTCTGTGGTGTCTTTTCCATGATTTTATTATAATGAAACTTACTTTCTTGTTCTAGGCTGCTGAAAATGCGACAAGCTGACTTTCTGGAGAAATCCTGATGAGATATGTCAGGCTCTTCAAGAGGATTTGAAGATTGCATTGTAGTCAAGAATGTACAATGAAATTACTGCATGCAGCAGTGTAGAAACATTTTCCTTTTTAAAAGAATTATAAAACCATAGCTTTATAAATCAGTGGAAAATGGCTTACAGAGAGAACTATCAGATGTGTTTACATCACATCTTACTTTTTTTTAACAGCTCTAATGCTGGTTCATATTTATGTATTCCTTATTTATAGCTCTGATAGCTTTAATTTTCTAAGCAGTCTGTCTATCAGATGTGCACATCTGCTGTGCCTGGTTGAAGTATAGTGGAGCCCATCAGAAGTAATGTAGTAGTTATGACTTGTTGACATTTCCATTATAAAATTTAATTTTGAATTGTTTATGCAAAATAAGCGTGGATTCATGTTGTATTGGGTTAAAAGTTGACAGAATTTCAGCCACCTCATTTATGGATTTGATTTAGACTTAGGTATATCAGAATCTTTCTTACAAGAGCATGGAAATCATTGTTTTCATCTGCTCTTTAACAAAGAATATTTAGTTTTTTAAACAGAAGTTTTTCTGGCAGTTAATAGTATGAACCAGATTGTTTTTGTATTGACTGAAAAATAAAACTTAGAAACTTAGATTTTAAAAGTAATGACAGTGCTTAGTTTTATTTGTCATTTGGATTATTTACATTAAATGAGAATGTTAATTGATAATATTTTTTTCTAAGTTTTATACTCTAAACATGATGGCCTAGAAAAATAAAGCGTAGTGAAACATTTCCAACAGGCAAAATTCTTTAATTTTATTACAGAACAAAAATGTGAGTGGTTATCTAATAAATCACTAAAGAGGAAGTATCTTTCAACAAATATGATATTTTCTGAAGGAATACATATTTGCAGTCATTAAACAAAAAGTAAATAATCAAATGTTCTATATCAGGAATTGTAAGTATCAACTTTCTAAGGTCACTTTTTTGTGTCATTATTTTTTCCCTGAAAGTTTTAATGAATCAAAGTGATGGTTCAAAATAAATTTTGGGAAATTTACAATAGTGTTAATTCTGCTCCTGTAACAGAATCTCAATGGGATATTTTCCCCAAGACTAATATTTTAATCTGATCTTATTTTAGGTTTTGTTAGCATTCTTTTAAATGATAGTACAAGCATTTACTCTAGCAGCTTTTTTCTTCAGACAAAGTAAGGCTTAGTAGTATGTATCTAAGTGGCAACCTCTGTACTGTTGTAAAAATCTCATCTTTTAATTATTTTGACTTTGTAAGTGGATAACCTCTTTACCAAGGGCACTGGAAGGTCTATTGGCAGAACCTGGTTGGGAGACAATAATGACTTGTGATGCTAAATCATTTATTTGTTAATAAACACTGCATATATTGCATGTTGTTACTTACAAAATCATAAAGAGAACACATTTGTCAGGCTCCAAAATTTGTATATACCCTTAGGCCACAAGAGTTAATAGTTTTATTTATGATTTTGTAGATTAAGTTATTTATGTATGAAACAAAGCAGGAAAATATATTGAGTATGTTTACAAAGAACTTTAATGTGTTACACTTAAATGTAAACATATATTTTTAATGCATACTTAAGTACTATTTAACAAAATCAAAACAAATTATAATGATACAATTGGCAGTGTTATGCATGTTGTCAGTGACAAAAATAAAACCATTTTGGTGGTATTGGCATGTACTTTTGATTTAGTTGATGCTTTTGTGTGTACAACTTGTGTTTCTGTAGGTATTCTTATATTTAGATGCTGATTAGTTACATGTGAATGAAGACTATTTGAGGGCAGACTAAATTTACAGTGTAACATCAGGCTTGAGGTATGATATGGAATATTTTTCTCCTGGTACTTAAAGGAGATAGCTATATTAGCATTGCCCAGGCTTCCCCTGGGTGGGTTAAGGGTCCAACTTCAAGTCACATGATCTCCTGGTTTGTGAGTTCCAGCCCCTCGTCAGGCTCTGTGCTGACAGCTCAGAGCCTGGAGCTCACTTGGGATTCTGTGTCTCTCTGCCCCTCCCCCAGGTGCCCTAAGCCATATTTTATGTATATATATTTTTACATTTTTTTTCATGTTTGTTTTTTTGTGTGTGTGAGAGAGAGTGAACAGGGGAGGGGCAAAGAGAGAGAATCTGAAGCAGGATCCATGTTGTCAGCACAGAGCCCGACCGACAAGGGGCTTGAATCCACAAACTGTGAGGTCATGACCTGAGCCAAAATCAAAAGTCAGATGCTTAACTGACTGAGCCATCCAGGCACCCCTTGCCTTATTTTATATTTTAAAATGTGTGCAACATAAAATTTACTATTTTAACCATTTTTAGGTTTTACAGTTCAGTGACAGTAACAACATTCACACTGTTGTGCAACCATCACTATCTAGAACTTCTTATTATCCAAACAAATTCTACCCATTAAGTGGTAACTCCCCACTTCCCTTTAGCCCATTTTTCTAGGTGAACATTTTTCTATTTTTTTCTGTGAATTTGACTATTCTAGGTACCTCATATAAGTCAAATCATGCAGTATTTGTCCTTTCATGTCTCTTTTCACTAAGTGTTAGGTTTTCAAGATTCTTCCATTATAGACACAGCTGGGTGGTTCAGTCGGTTAAGGGTCAGACTTCAGCTCAGGTCATGATCTTGTGGTTCATGGGTTTGAGCCCCACATTGGGCTCTGTGCTGACAGCTCAGAGCCTGGAGCCTGCTTCGGATTCTGTGTCTCCCTCTCTCTCTCTGTCCATCCCCTGCTTGTAGTCTATCTCTCTCAAAAATAAATGTTAAAAAAAAAATTAAAAATATTCTTCCGTTATGTATCAGAATTTCATTCCTTTTTAAGGCTGAAAAATATTCCGTATTAATATGTCTACCATATTTTGTTTATCCATTCATTGAGTGAATATTTGGGTTGTTTCTGTCTTGGCTATTGTGAATAATGCTGCTTTTAATATTGGTATCTAAATATCTAGTCAAGTGCCTGCTTTTGATTCCTTTTGGTATATAGCCAGAAGCAGAATTGCTGGACCTTGTGCTTAATGTGGAATTAATTTTTTGAGGAACTGCCATATTGTTCCATACAGTGGCTGTACCATTTTACATTCCCATTAGCAATGTTCAAGGATTCCAGTTTCTCTGCATCCTTGCCAATGCTTTGTTTTTGTTTCTTTAAATAATAGCCATTGTATAGGTGTGAAGTGGTAACTAATTACGGTTTTAATTTGCATTTCCCTAATTGTTATCTTGACCATCTTTTTATATACTTACTGGCTATTTGTGTGTATCTTTTGAGAAATGTCCATTTAAGTCCTTTGCCCAATTTTCAATTGTTTTTGTTACTGTGGATTCTTTTTACATTCCGGGATGATAATGCTTATCAGATACATGATTTGCAAACATTTTTTCCCAGTCTATGGGTGGTTTTTTCACTTTCTTGACAGGGTTCTTTGCACAATTTTTTAATTTTGATGAAGTCTTATTTAGGTATTTTTTTCTTCTGTTGCCAGTGTTTTTGGTGTCATAGCAGAGGCACCCCAGAATGCTGAGTTGACAGGTGCAAGGCTGTAGCATAATGAAGAACCCAACATGGTGTAAGCTCTGCAGTTCTTACAATCTCTCGGAGTCAGACTCACCTGGTTTCCTGTTCAGCGCCATGATTTTGGGCAAGTTACTACTGAGATCCAGCGTCCTTTTATGAAAAATGGGATTTATCCCTACCTCATAGGCTGTGTGTGGAAGATTCTTTGCCATGTACCTGAAACACACTAAATGCTTATTTTTGTACAAACATTCCATTGAGTCAAGAGTGAAGAGCTGTTTAAGAATTCTGCATAAAACTAGGATAGTAGAACAAACTAGGTGCCCACAATGAAATGTGGAGCTGTGCCTTCCTATGGCAAGTGACTGTGAAAACTCCCCCTTTTGGACTTCCTGACTCCATTTGAAATGATATTTTCTTTATTTTCACAGTTATACAGGAAGGAAGATCAAGACATCCTACCAATAAAACTAAAAGATTAATTGAGTGTAAAGTCTTACATAGCTAATTAGTGAAAGGAGCCCATTGGGGATGGAAATGTGTTGGGAGAAGCAGGATTATGAATAATTTCAAAATCTCTATTTTCAACATAAAAAGAGCTCATTGTTCTCAGTTGCTTCTGATAAACCCGATGGGAATATCAGTGATCTTTGTTCCTGCTGAACACTGAGAACCATCATGTAAAATAGGAGCAAACAGCTGGCTAAAGGAAACCTCAGGCGGAAGTCGGCTTATAGAACATGGTGAGGGAGGAGGGGTAGCCAGGGAGAGAGAATTTGGTAAGGCTTAATTTTGGCCCCAGATGTACACCATTAATGCTCTCATCTGGCTTTACCTAATAGACACAGAAAGGACTTTACCAACTATGGCCAAGTTTAGAGAGGAAGAGAAGAGTGTTTTCAGTGGACCAAAGACGAAGGGAAGTGCTCTGATGTCACGATTTCCTGCGCTGTTGCTAGGTTGAAACGCTACCATGCAAGGACTGTGGGAGCCCTGCAGTCTCAGGGAAAACTGGTGTGGCCCCAGCCTTCCAGGCAGCAGCCACCAACACGATGCAAATAGGAGGAGAGAGGGCTGTTGTGATGGATTATAAGGACTCCCACGCTGTCACTTTCATCAGTTCAGAAGGGTTTGAGAAAATGTTGGGATGTAGCAGTAAATCTGGTTAACAAGGGAGCCCATAAGGAAAACAAGGTGTGGAGGAGAGAGAGGATGCTTCTCCCTCGGGATTTCTCCAGTCTTTTCTAATTCCACTTTCAGCATTTTGTGCCATCTTTCTTGTTTCTCTCACAGACTCAAGTTGGAACAAAGGAATCCATGCTAAGATGTTGCTTATGATGTGTCTTCCCTCTCTGGGGAGAGCCGAGTCCTGGAAGTATGATTTAACATGAAGGGATGTAGTCAGCTGGACAGCACAGGGCAGTAGGGGAGAGGGTAAGATTGGCAGCTGGAGAGTTTTGAATCATTTGACTGCTGGACCTAACATTTCCCTCAGCCATCCACTGTGAGGCCAGCTCTTAGCATTGGCTAAGGCCCGCCTTGTGACCCACGATAATAAAAAGTGAAGATCGAGCACTGCTCCCTTTGGCTTTGCTTTCATACCTTGTCCTCAGCATCTCATTTTGGGTAGAATTTACTTCTCCTCCTGGTTAAGCCCCCATCACTCAGCTCTCAAATGGCAGGAGCATTTTTCAGTCTAGTCCAGTAGAGAGATGCTAAACAAATAAGTGGAATCCAGTCTACACTGCACTGGAAACAAGGTAAGAACAAAGTACTGTTACCACTAGTACCAAAACCAACTGGAGATGCCCCTTCATGTACCGTTCTAATGCATCAAATAGGCTTAACATAGTGGTGAAATTATCAAGCCCCACCCCCCCAAAGTAGGGATGGTTGTTATAATTCTTGCATCTCTCAAAAGAATTGTTATTTGATTCTATTAAATATTTGATGCATGTAGTCTATAGCAAATAATTGTGTACCATCTCCATAGATAAAGGCATTTTAACCACTTCTCTCCTAATTAAGGTGTAATTTAAGGTGTAAGGTTCAATGAATCAATCTTTTTTTTTAAATATTTTTTAAAAGTTCACTTATTGTGAGAGAGAGCAGGAGAGGGACAGAGAGAGGGAGGGACAGAGAATTCCAAGCAGGCTCCACTCTGTCAGCACAGAGCTCCAAGTGGGGCTCAAACCCATAAACTGTGACACCATGACCTGCGTGGAAACCAAGAGCCAGATGCTCAACCAACTGAGCCACCCAGGCGCCCCTCAGTGAATCAATAATCTTAACTTTAAATTGAATACCTTATTCACAGTATTTCTCAGATTCTTACACTTCTCTCCATCTATATATAGATAAATTTTGACACCAACTTATGAAAAATCAATCCCTTGTCCCTTGGGGGCCATCTTACCCTCAAGGAAATTCCTATTCTTGATTCTTGAATTCTTGCCCTTATCACCATACATGTAGTGAATGCTCAACACGTATTTACCAAATGAGTGATTTAACAATCATACATTGGTGACAATAATGTTCACATGAAATCTCGCTGCAGTTATTAGTATTCTTTTTCCAAAAAGATCCTGAAAAAGCTTGTTGTTGAATGGTGTATTCCATCACTGAACTTTGAAATTCCATTGTTCTTATTTTAGGTTTATGGTCCTTCTATGTCTCAATAATTCCCTGGCTTCATGGTCAGATAGAATTGCCCTAAAACTTTGGGCATCTAGCTTCTACAAGCTTACTTGGTGGAAGCAAGATATTTCTACTCTCCTGTATTTTCCCCTTGAAGCGGACAATAAGCTTCAAGAGGCAGGCATGGTATCTAGCCTGGCACTTGGAACATCGTAGATGCTCAATAAAATGTTTGCAAATGGAATGACTAAGTTCCTCCATTTACTCCTTTCTTAGTGTCAGGGCAGGCTACAGAGTCACATCCTGTACATTCTGGGGAAAATGGAGAAGTAACAGTTTGGCACCTGCTATGTGTTAATCACCAGGCTGGATGCCATACATAGATTACTTCATGTAATTTTTACAGCAACCTTGTGAAGTAGGAATTCCAACTTTACAGGTCAAGAAACTGAGGCCCAGAGAGGTCTGTCATGAAATATATATGTGCACAGGAAAATTTTCTTATTCCCAGAATATCTGTTCTCTTCCTATTGCTTGATCAAATCACACCCAACCTTCAAGAACGAAAGTAAGACTGTTGGAAATTCATTCTTCATGGATGTCTTGTGTTTGTATCTATCTTCTTAGTAAAGACATTGACAACTTTTGGTGTGGGCTGTTTTTTCAAGGGTGTTTGTACAGCATACAGCGTTGAACAGAGAGAGATCTCCTTCTGGGAAAGGACAGATTTGTTTTCTTACAGGTTAAGAAGGATAGTGTCGCCTTCCAGGGCAGATTGGACAGGTTTGCTAACAACCCCTTTGTAAGACTGGGGTTTTCTTACCTCAGTGCTCCTCAGCTATGATACAAACCCATAGAGTGTGCTGCACCCCCTTGGGCTGCTCTGTGCCAGTCCTACAGGATTTGGAGGGCCAGGAGAACCAGTGTGGACACAAAGTCCCTATGGGCTGCTATACTGTGAGTAATAAAGTCCCTTGTCTCTGACCGAGGAGTTTTGTGTCCTCTTCAAGTACCTATGAAAATGATAGACTAACTTTCCAGCTTGCAAATTGGATAAAATCTTAGCTTTTTTCATAGTTCTTGACAAAGAACTTCCTCCTTTGGGAAGTCTTTTCTGACTATTCCAACTTCTAGCGATATCTCTAACACATTTGGCAGGAAACCCAACTGCTGAGTAATGTATTTATGAACATTTTTATTACCTCACACTTGATTATTCTCTCCTAGAGGACAGAAACAGCCACTTAGACCTCTTGATAAGTAGCATTTTTCTTGGACATAGAAATTGGCTCTCATTTCATTAATTGTAATTCATTAACATGTATTGAATGTCTATTAAATGTAAAACATTATGGTCAGAATGTTTAGGTAATTATTTTCTAACGGGTGCATAAGTGCCTTGAAGATGGACATCATATCTAATAGTTCTTTATCCATTATAATTCTTTGTGTCTCTCATTCTCATTCAACAAATATTTATTGAATGTCTGCTATTGCAGGTGGTAGGTTAGTTGCTGCATATACAAATGAATGAGACTTTCTACCTACAACGAACTCATGGAAACACACACAATGCAATACAAGAAGGAAGTCCAGTGACAGGAAAAAAGCACATACTATTATGGGAACATGACAAAGGGCCACTCAATAGGGTTTTCATTGTATCAGGGTGGCAGTTGGCTTTTCCACTTCTTGGGATTCTCAGCAGGACATCGTGCCCAGCAGATACTGAAACAGTTTTTGGTTTTTTGGTTTCTGTTTTCATGCTGTACCGCCCCTTTCAGTGCTCACGGCCCCCCATTAAGGAGGCTGAACAATGGTTGGAGGCTGCACATTCCTCTGGCAGGGGTCCACAAAGAGAGGCCCCCAGAGAAGGCCTCACCATGCGCTGAAACAAAGTGTCCTTGGGGGAGGGGGGTGGGGAATGATAATTCAAAGTAAAAATCTTGGTCAAATGCTGCTCTGAAACTTGTGTACATACTCCAAAATAGCCCATCAAAGATTGGCTGGCCTGTATTAAAAATGGTTGCCAGCAGGCTCAGGCTCCAGTTCTACCTATTTAAAAAAAAAGATATATGCAACAAGTATGTTTAAGTAAACAAACATATATTTAAGACCTAGAATACCACTAAGGACTAGAAAGATGCCCAAAGCATCCTCCCTGCCCTTCAAGACGTTCTCAATCTAAGTGAGATAGACACAGAGAAGCATCGTCTAAACCTGCACGAGAGAGCATGAGTTCTGAATAGAAACTAGGGGTTACTATCAACAAGCTGTGGGAGTTTATTCTGCTGGGGACCAAGGGAGTTTCTCGCAAGGGATGGCATTTGAGCTGGTGTTTGAAAGGTGAAAAGAATTTCCGTAGGCAGAAAACAGAGAGTAAGGCAGCTCAGGAAAAAGCTCAAGCAAATGCGCATTCTTTAAAAATAAACAAATACATGAATTAATTAATAAAAGAAGAGTTCAGGGAATGGTTAGTAGAATGGCAACTGGAATGTAGGGCATGCACAAAACTGAAGGTCAGAAAGGAAGTTCCTTTCAGCGCCTTCCACAAATATTTATTAAGCACCTGCTGGGGCAAATAGAGTATGCTTAAAAAGAGATAAAGATAAAGACCTAGCTCGCAACCTAATGAGATAGTTTAAAATAGTAAATGCCAGCAAAGCACTAAACAGGGAGGATCTTGAATGTCACCCTAAGTCACTCGGGTGTTATTCCTCAGGCAGAGGATGCAGTGAATGATTTTATCTGACTTGTGAGGCGGAGGGTAAGTCTTCGAAGCTGTGTGAAGGAAGGTTCACAGGGGTGAGAGATGGAGTCAGGGAGAGCAGTATGGAACCTTCTGTAATCATCCAGGGGGAAAACAGGAAGGGTCTGAACCAGATGAAGATGAAAAGAGAGCAAAGACACAAGACTGATGAGGATAGAATCCTTTGATGGCTGACTTAACAGAGGTGTTTATGAAAATGAGGTCAAGCCTCCTATTCTGGGAGATAGAGAGGATGATAGAGAACAGTCATCTGATAAAATATCCTGAACTGATAAGATCTCAAAGGTCTTTGTATTAATTAACCAATGTCCATCATACCTTATTTTATTTAACTATTTGGTCATAATTTTAGACTTAGTATCACATATTTTTAAGGCAGTAGAGGTAACTTTTTAGGAGTTTTTAGGAGACCAGTGTTTTTCAAGCGTCAGGCCCATTCGTGAATCATGAAGTCAATTTAAAATGTTATAGGGGCGCCTGGGTAGCACAGTGGGTTAAGCTTCCGACTTCAGCCAGGTCACGATCTCGCGGTCCGTGAGTTCGAGCCCCGCGTCGGGCTCTGGGCTGACGGCTCAGAGCCTGGAGCCTGTTTCCGATTCTGTGTCTCCCTCTCTCTCTGCCCCTCCCCCGTTCATGATCTGTCTCTCTCTGTCCCAAAAATAAATAAACGTTGAAAAAAAAATTAAAAAAAAATAAATAAAATGTTATAAAATAATACCAAAATAAGTGAAATAGAATAAAGCAGAACAGAATGTAAAATAGAGTGATCACATAGAAAGGTTATTACTTTGTGGAACGTGGGCTTCTGTTTTATGTACGCAGTATGAGTTGCAATGTCAAGTACGTGTGAGATGCAGTTTAAAAAGTTTGAAAGCCACTGATTTAGACAGTGTCCAACAAGCCATCTCTCTCAACCTTCTCTCCTCCAGTTTACAGGATTTGAGTATGGAACAGAAAGGGTTGGACGGACTTGAGATATCATTTGTCACTTGGACAATAAATGCAGTTGTGCTGGTATTTTGTTTGGAGCCCATGGCCTCCACCAGTTTTACAGAAAGCCTGAAGCACCCTCTACATTATTGTCGGCAGCCCCTTCGGCATCATGGGGAATGAATGCCGAGGATGACCCACATCTGGTCCACCGGCAGATCAAATCAGAAACAGGGAGAGAATATATTGTTTTGTTTTCTTCTCTTGAGATTTCAAATAAGGCTTTGCCAAATATTTTAAGACAATAGAATTTAAAACGTAAATTGTGAATCCTCACAGATTTCATTTTTCCACTAGATGGCAGAAAAAGCACTTGTAATGGATATTACATTGCCATCTACTTAATCAGTTCTGCAGACTTTTTAAATAAAGGGGGTATATTTCATTTCAGTTTGAACAGTAGAATATGATTGTAAGACATCTGATTATTTCTTAACTGATTTAATCACATTAAGCTTAAAAATAAAGAGAAACTTTAAATTTGTTTATGTATGCACATATAGGCCCACATGTCTCAATTAAGACATACATGCTGGAATTTTACTGGCCTTGGAATATTGCCATGCTCTCTTTTAATACAAATTTAAAAATTAAAGGTAGTATTTAAAAACAATTTTAAATTAATACAGAAACATTTTTCATGTTACACATGGGTATAATTAGGTACAGTTGAGATATACTTAATTATGATATATTGCAAATAATGATATTAGTATAAATAAAAAGATTGATGACACATCCATGGTTATAAATGCAAAACACACTTTTTATAAAGAGAATAAAAACTATGTGAGCTAGGGAAATATAATACAAAAGTTAAACAGGGTATGTCCTTTTCTTTCTGTGTTAATAATTCTAATGTGACTTTTTTTTTTCCTACCCTGGATATATGTGTCAGGTTGCCATTTATCAACAATAAGTCTTCAGGGGCCTTTGTAATTAGAACACTTTACTATGCACTTGAGAAGAGTTTCACAGACCTTTGCTCTGGTTCATTTACCACCAAAGAGAAAATTATTTTATGGACCCACAGAAAGCAAAATGGTTAGTAAGTGAGTTATAGCAAAGAGAATGTTTTAGGAAACACAGGCATGATTTGATAAAGTCCTACCAAATCATCAAATAAAAACTAGTTCAAAGAAGCTAAGTATTTTGCCCCTATTTCAGTCATTGCTTTTGTTACTGTTTGTCTTACAACTGGCCTTGGAAAAGAAGAGGGACGGGAAATAGGAGGTGATGCAAAGAAGTAAAGCCCAATCATTCATGCAGGCAGTCCATGGACTTCTGCTGAGTGCTTGTTCTGGGTTAGGCGCTGAGGTGGGAATGGAGATGTAGCTTCTTCAATCAAAATGAGAGCATGAGAAAGAGAGTAGGATAGACATTAAGCGAGCCGATGGGAAGACATACAAGATATTGCTGAGATTATGTAAATTACGTAACAGTTGCTGTGTAACAGGTGTCCCATTACCTCAGCTCTCCTCTCCCAGCCTTGCCGATTTCCTCTTCCTCAACAACAACGAAAAAACAAACAGAAGGAAAACCGTGGAGCCTCCGGACAATGCCCACAATCCTCAGGGACCTAGAGAGGGTCTTATGGTGATAGGAAAGGGGTGGAGGGGTGGGAACCACACTGGGCCCCAGGCAGCATGCTGTCCGTACAAAGTAAGTTATACCCAGTCCCAGAGTGTCTAGCTTAGAAATCGCTGTGCTGTGCTGTGCGTGGCAGAGATGCCTGATCTCGTTTTGAGTCAAGGCAGATAAATGACTTTTTGGGAATAAGTAACTTACATGGCGCAGTAAGCTAGTTTCTAGGACAATGTAACATCAGAGTAAATGATCTCCCCTGGTATATTGAGTGGAAGGCTATTTTTATGTTTGTTTCTTTATAAAGGCAACTGTGGGTTAAAAGCAAGCAAAATAAATATTAAAAGGGAATATGATTTGGAGTTTTTGTTGTTGTTGTTGTTGTTGTTGTTGTTTAAATCAAGAAACCTTACGTTAGATTTGCAGGAGCATTCCCTTACAAAACCAAACTTGAAAAGTCCCACTGGCCCTAATCCAGGCATTGTGGGTCCTGCTGCCTGCTAAATGTGGGGCCCCAGTCAGTGGCTTTATACTTCTGGGCCCCGTTTCTTAAATTACATATCTCGGAGAAGGAGTTAGACACCCCCCCCCCCCAGCTCTAACATTCTCTACATGAGAAGAATAGAAATTGTAACCGCCTGTTGTTTACTTGAAACAGACTGAAAAGAACTCCAGTCCAAGGTTCCGATGCTAACCTCCTACCCCAACTTCTTAGGTCTTCAGCTCCCCACATGCTCTCCAATTAAAGAAATAGAAAGCTGGGCTTTCTCTGTATGCTCTTTCTTCTGTTCTGCCCTTCCTATTGGTGTCACTGCAAATGTCTTTATAAATCTACAACCTGAGTCATAGAGTAACTCCTTGAGGGCTGTATGAATGGCTCTCTTTTGCCCATCCAGTCCTGAGAAGACTCTGGCCCCTAAAACATTGAGTGTTATTTTGTTTTCCCGCGTCAACCAGGAAGAATGTGTAGCAAGAGCCCTCAGAACACACAACCCTGTAGATCCCCACTCAGCACATCTCTAATGGGCTCAGCACAGTGACAGCTGTGACGAATACCATGGCAATTTCCCAGATAAGATTGTATCCGAGTAGGGGCTACATTTCCTTCAGAGTCGCAGAGGCCATTATTATTCTTTGGAGAGGAATTCTGAGGAGGAAATAGCTGATTTAAATGCCTGCTGTCAGTTGCCAAAGAAATTGTTACAAAATACTGCTATAATGATGTGGAAAACTGCCCATTGCTTTGGATCCCACATTTTTTGTGCTCCCTCCATTCATCATTCAAGATTTTCCTTTTAGCCAACCAGGTGCTTCAAGACTGCTGTGCTCTCAAGCATCATAACTTGGTGTCTCAGTTTGGGGTTCTTTGGCACTTCACATTATGGCTGCTTGATCATTTCTTGTGACCTCTTAAACTCTCATGAGGTCTTCTAGGAAATTGGGTGTAGCCTAGAAATACCAACGCAGCTTGTTTATGTATTAATTTTCATTCCTTCAACGAGCACTTATCGAGTGCCCACTATTTTTCCACACAGGAGAAGGCAGCATAGGGAATTTATCCCATGTAGAGTTTTTGGAGTCAAACTGCCTGGATTCTAATCCGGGCTCCATCAGGATTGCTAGTAGTATGACCTCGTTGTGTGATAGTTGGACAAGTTACCTCAGTTTCCACATCTGCAAAACAGAACTAACAGTCTAATAGTAGTACCCTTCATATAGGTAGAAATCAGGATTAAATGAATCAATATTCGTAAGGTGCTAAAAATAATAATAGCTCATAGTAAGTGTTCATTAATATGTTCATTCCACCTATAAAAAAGATAACATTATTACCATAAAGGAATTTACTATCTAAGGTCTAAGAGAAGATATGCACAAGAGTCATATAAAACAAGATAGACTGCACCCTGGAGTGACCCACACATAACCTTGAACCAACCAACCAAACAAACAAACAAACAAAAAAACTTGAAGCAAAAAAAGAAAAAGGTTGACAAATTTGACAACCTAAAAGTTTCAAACTGTCTTAAATTTTTTTTTAATGTTTATTTATTTTTGAGAGAGAGAGAGAGAGAGACAGAGCCTGAGCGGGGCAGGGGCAAAAAGAAAGGGAGACACAGAATCTGAAGCAGGCTTCAGGCTCTGAGCTGTCAGCACTGAGCCTGACACAGGGCTTGAACCCACCGACCATGAATGAGATCATGACCTGAGCCGAAGTCAGATGCTTAACCGACTGAGCCACCCAGGTGCCCCAAAAGTTTCAAACTTTCAAACACACGCACAAAATACCCTAAAAATCCACAGGTGACAAAACAAAAGGAAAAAATACTTTCTGCACCCTTGGTTGACAAAGGATTAATATCCCGCATTTAGGACAACTGGGAGGAGGATGTGCACATGTGAATTTTCCAGAGGCATTTCAGAACCTGAGAGGAGGATGTTGATTGCAAACTAAAGTGTTTGAGTTAAAATTTGGTTAATAGGAAAGAATTGTTAAAGTTTTCTAGAAACAGAATTGTTCCTAAGGAAGATTAAGCTGGCAGCGGCATGTTGGGTTGCTGGGAGAGTAAAGACGAGTTAGGATACTGAAAACAGAAGGGGAAGGTAGTGTCAGCCTCCCCTCAGAGGTCAAGAGAGAGCATGATCCTGAACGTTCACAATGACTGAGGTTTCTTGAGATTTGGGAGCCCACAGAATTAGGAAATGGTGGTTAGAAAAGTTAAGAAAGATGGGAGTAGAAACAGGTTTGGGGGGAAGCCAATGGGTTTGTTTCTAAACTATATTTAAGTGTAAGGTCTAGTTGTAAAATGAAAGAATGAAGTTAACAATTGATTGGAAATGTAAGTTTTGATGTTGAACAAAAATGTAAACCAAGAAATGTAGAATGAGGATTCATCTCAGTGGAAGTTGAGGTGAGGGACACAGATGAGGTCATTGTTGGAGGAAGTAATCAAGAGAGTGTGACTGCCAATTGACCTTCAGACTGCACCCAGGCAATCGGAAGCTCCTTAACCTTTCCCATCCTTGGGATGTATGCTCTGCTGACCAGTCCCACAGTGGGAACTATTTCAAGGACACAGCCTGGAGAACAAGATTGAACCCAGTTAGGGCTTCTGTATATAATTTTAAGATTCTTTTGGGCAGATAAAGTGATCTACTGGTCTTGAGGCCACCATGACAAGCCTCATATGTAAGTTCCCTTGCTTAAGAAACCTGCCACTTAGCAATCTAGGGTGGGCTTCCTTTTCATTCTCTCCCTGCCCTCTGTGTATGGAGCCAGTTTGTGAACTGACAGTCACGGAACATTTCCCCTGAGTGAGAGTGAAAGCCTGAGCACCACAGCAGGAAAGGGCTTGTTGAAAATACCGATGTCCAGCCCCCACTCATACCTACTTAATCAGAATTTAGGGATAGCATTAAGAACTCTATATTTTTAACAAGTTGTCAACATTTTTCTTATAAACATCAAAGTTTGGGATCCTATGCTTCAGGGGGTGAAGGATGTTGAGAAAAATTCAAGATGGTTAAAAGGTCGCAAGTTAATCTGGGTGGTATATAGTAAAGGAAAAAGGAAGTCATGAGGAGTCGGTATTAAATCATCAACTGGAACGTAGAAGAAATGGGAAGAGACTATTGGTTTGTATAGTTGGAGCCAGTTAAAGACTTTCCTTCTCCACTAGGGTGAAGGAGGGAAGGGACAGAGAGAAATGGAGATCATGGGAGACATCAATTTCTTCAAATCTGACACTAGAAGAAAGGAATAAGAGAAAATGTTGGTTTGTGGCAGTAACAAAATTAAGAATATGACTTATAGGAGCACCTAGGTGGTTCAGTTAAGTGTCCAGCTCTTTATTTTGGCTCAGGTCATGATCTCATGGTTCATGAGATCAAGCTCTGTGTTCGGCTCCGGATTGATGGTGTGCAAACCTGTTTGGGATTCTCTCTCTCCCACTCTCTCTGCCCCTCTCCTGCTTGCACTATCTCTCTCAAAATAAAATAAATGAACTTAAAAAATATGGCTTATATTTAAGGGTAAGTGGGACCTAATTATGCTTGAGAAAGAAGCGGAGCCAATGGACAGGGGAGAATGGATATGGAGGAAAGAGAAGGGATTGTTGATAGAGCAAAGTCACAGGGAAGGTAGAAAGGGCTAGCCTTCAAAAAGAAAAGTAACGCTTTCTTCTTGTTTCAGAAGAAGGAAAACGTGTTGAGATGGACAGCAGAAAACTTGAAGGAATTAAAGGTGATGTCCTTGACATTCTAAGTAAACTGGTAAAGGGTTTAGTGGTGGGTCTGTGAGGGCGCCAGATGGTGTGAATAAGTCTTAAAGGCATTCTAGCCAAGGTGGAGAATTAGCATGTAGTTTCTTCTTTTCCCTTTTTTTCAGGTTGCCTTGTTATAATCAACCTGTCTGTTTTCCCTAGAAATCCACAGCCACAGGCTGGATGGCTCTACCTGGGGGCAGTAATCTTCAAGTTAAAACAAAATCAGGTGTGCACTGACGAGCTGCCCTTGGACATTCCCTTCTCAATTTCTCTCTTCACATTCTTAAGACTGCTGGATCTCAAGCTGAGGTGACCGTCTACCCCAGTGCTGCATTTTCCTACGAGTTTGAAGTAGAAATCCTGCCCAGAGATACAGCCTGGCAGGGTGGCCCAAACCAGAGTCATCAGCAGTGGTCTTTCTGGTGTCTTGGGCTCTCATTGTGAATGAATATATAACATTATTTTGAAATCTCAATGCACTGCCTTTATGAAGAAATAATTTGAGGGCATGATTCTATAAGGGTTTTTTTTTTTTTTATAGTTGGTTCAATGACTGCCATAGTTGAAATAACTCACGAAGACACGATCTCGTAATTGCAGAAGGGCAGCACTAATAAAAAATCATGCTAAACATTTTTAAATCCCATTAAAAATGATGCAGAGATGTTTCTTGAAATTTAGCAAGAAATTTCCACCTATTTTTATTATTAATACATTGCTTTTGCAAACACGAGTGTCACTGGGCTAAAATCAAGGTACTGGCAGAGTCGCATCCCTTCTGGAAGCTCTAGGAGAGAATCTGCTTCCCTGCCTTTCCAAGCTCCTGGGGAACACTCATATTCCTAGGCTTGTGGCCTCTTTCTCTCTTAAAGGGCATCACTTAAGTCTCCACTTCTGTCACCACATCACCTTTTCTGATTCTGGCTCCTCCTGTAGTCCCTCTTATAAGCAATTATGATTATATTGCCCCCACCCCTGGGTAATTCAGGATAAACTCCCCATCTCAAGATTTTTAGCTTGTTTACATCTGTAAAGTGCTTTTTGTCACATAAGGTAACATATTGACAGTAGTTTCTAGGGATAAAGACATTGATGTCTTTTGGGAGGCTATTATTTTGTCTACACAGTGGCTCAAGTAAACGAGAATGAAACCTCTGCTGTGAGGGACCCTTGTCAGTGTTCTGTGCTGGAGATCGCCTACCCACCTCCTCCTAGGACAACTTAAATGCTGGTCACGTCATGTGACACCTCACATATAGACGGAGGGGGGTACTGCTGTAAATCTATGCACTAAATACTGGTAAAAATAATTTCATTGGATGAAATAAATATTAAGAAGTTCTATTTTTAATTCCCACATGCCATGTGATTGTCTATAGCATCTTCAGGAATATAGTCATTCCACTTTGGTGATCAATGCATGTCATGGTTAATTTTATTTGTCACCTTGGCTATGCTGTGGTCAAACAGCAATCCAGATGTTGCTGTGAAGGTATTCTTTAGATGTGATTGCTATTTAAATCAGTTGACTTTGAGTAAGACAGCTTACCCTCCATAATGTAAGTGGGTTTCATCTAATCAGTTGAAGGCCTTAAGAGAAAAGACTAAAGTCCCCCAACAGAGGAAAGAATTCTACCTCCAGATTGCCTTTGGACTCAAGATTACAACATCAATTTCTGCCGGAATTTCCAGTCTGTTAGCCTGCCCTGAGGATTTCAGACTTTCCAATTTCCGTGATCATGTGATCCAATTCCTTAAACTAAAGCTCTGTCTCTCTATATACATAGAGAGGTTTGTGGCCTCTTCCATATACATATATACACATGCGCGCACACACACACACTCACACACACACACACACAGAATTTCTGCTGTCACTTCTTTGGAGAACTCTGATTCATACAATGAGTTAGAGAAGCACTTTCAACCTCTGGAAGGGCATAATTTGAGACATTATAAGAAGTCCCAGGTTTAAGGATGATATTAACAAATTTAGAATCCTAAAGTAAAATAAAATCTAGGCTCATTTATACTTTCTGCCATGTGGTTCTAGTTTTTATCAAGTGAATCTGAAATATGGATTCAGCAGTAAGTATTGCTAGAGAGACCTCAATTCTGGCAAAATACCTAAAATATCACAGGCATTGGGAGTGGAGTAGATCTAAGGAGGTTTTCTAATTTATCACTCTTAATGATCTTACTGGCTTTAGGTATTATGAGCCAGTTGATATCAAAGTTATAAATACCATATTTCCTTTCATATAATTGCTTTATAACAATTAATTAAAACTTTAAAAGCTTTGATATTAAGAAAAGAGAAACCGTGGCTCACTGGCTTCTGGAATTGAATTCGACACTCACAGTAACATTGCATTGTTTCAAGGAAGAAAGCAAGAAGAATGACATTTGAAAGAATGGGAGGAGTATGAACAGGTATAATATAATTGCTTGGCTTGGAATTTTGCCAAAAGACAAGTGCTAATAATTTTTGCCATAAAAAGTGCAAGGATGCTCTTTAATGAAAACCACTATTGTGAATTTCTGGGTCTCCATCTCATCAGGAAGTGATATTGCTATCAAAAAGAATCTACTTCTATTTGAGCAGCTGTTGAATATTGACTCATAAGTAGTTTTCTGGGTCTCTGCAACCAGGGGAAATATGGGCAAAACTATTCTCTAAATCCTTTAAAATGAAAGATGAGAAAAATATATGTAAAAGCAGACACTTCAGGACTTTTCTAGAGCAGTTTGCTTTCTTTGGGCCAGCACATATATTGTTTCTAACTTTTTCTCTGTGTCCAGAAGTGAGATTTGGGACAGGAGGGAGAGACAGGAAGTATAGATATGGGGCTTGAGTGTAAGGAGGAAGAGGGCTTTCATTATTTCATGTATTCCATTAAATGGTCCAGGATGAAAGGCAGCATCCCCCTGGAGCATGTTTTCTGATGGCAGACGACCAGAATGCAAAAGGCAAGCCAAACCCACGAAGCACATTTAAGGCCTTTGCTCACATCATGTCTGCTAACATTCCATGGACCTAGAAAGTTGTAGGGCCAAGTCCAATATCAAGAATGCAGGCAAGTCTACTCTGCACAGTATGTGAAGGGGAGAGGGCATTTGCTGAACAATAATCTAAATATGCGACCTGTGTACTTGAATAAATGGCTTAATCTCAATCAGTCTCAGTGTTCTCATGTTTTAGGTAGAAATGTTAATAATGGTAGCTACCTTTAAGATTATTGGGAAAAAGATACAGTCTACAAAGAAAACAGTGCAGTTTCTAGAATGTAAAGAGCATTCAACAAATATTAGCTCTTATTATTAATTTCCCTTGCATGTGTGTAAACATCTAAGAAAATGGAAGAAGTAAGGTGATGGGGCCTAGAGAAGAAATTAAGGCTTGACATCAAAAGTACGAAGATTAATTTAAATTCTAAATTCATATAAAGGGTCCAGGAGAAGGGATGGTTTGCGTTTATCTAAGTGGTCAATTCACAGTTATGGTCACTGATGTTATTATTAGTTGTTGGCCATTTGCTGCTACTGTTACGCTATGTATGAGAACTGTATGCACATCACACTTAATAAGAAGGTAGACAAAATGCAGCCAGAATCTGATATCTTACTTATTAGGCCATTTGGCAAACCTGATAAAACTGTATACTTGAAGAAAAATACATCACATGGGAAAATATCAATAATGAAAAACATGAACCATAGTGAATATGTTTAAGTAAGAAGTAACTTCTAGAAGGCATCTGTGGTTTGCAGAAATCCTACATTTTGAATAATTTTTTAATCTTTGAGAGAAGTTTTGGCCAGTTTAATGGAATCGCGTTTCCTTATAAAGTTTTAGAAGGGAGCCCAGACACTCTCAATTTAGGATTGTAACCAAAGTCACATTACTGCAGAGCTCATTGGGTTATTTCTTACAGACTGAGTTAGATCACACCACAGTTGACATGGTTGATCACTGCACACCTTCATCATGGGTTCGTTCCACTTTGGCCAGTGTGATTGCTCTATGTAGATACTGCCTTAGTGTTGACATTTAATCTCCCGTTTCTCCAACAGTACTTCCTTCCATCTGATAAACCCGAGTTTAAAAGCTAAGAATTCCTTAGTTTTATTGAGCTAGAAAATTGTCTCTTTGAGTGGCATTTACCTTCTCAGCTCTGATCTCCATAACTGGAATACAGTGGTATTTGCCTCTCTCTAATTCTGAGACCACCTCTTTCCACTAATATGCTGAATAACCTGAAGCTATTTTAGCAGCAATAAGGACAGTAACTTGCATATTTCCACAGGCAGAGCTCACAGATGGCGCACCTAGCAGGTGAGAGGAGGCCTTACCCAGCGCGCCCGGCTCACTTTCTGTAATTAGGTTCTCTCCTTCCTTATTCCCAATTCACACTTACCTAGTGTGTGTCAGTAAAGGACAGATCTGCCCTCTGTAGAAGTGAGCTTTAATTGAGTGGCCACTGTTGGAGTTTTCATTCTTCTATTTGATCAATACCTGTTCATCTGCCTGGTTCTATGCTTGCATTCCTAAAAGACACAGAAGGCAGAGGTTACTGTAACTGGATGTCAGCTCTTTCCCAGTTAGGGGTTTTGCTCTGACACTTCTGATTTCTTGCTCCTGTCAACTTGCCTGGATAGCAGGGAAACCACAATTCTCTCTTCATCTCTCCTCTTTACAGCCTGGACCAAACTAGCTCTGAACAGCCAGCTTCTTGCAGTTTTTACTCTGGACCTTATATTAGCTCTAGTTTATTCTACAGAGACAAAGGATCAGGGTACACTCAGTTCCAAGTCAAAACAAAACAAAGAATAGGAAAGGACTGAAGAATCATCTTTCCACCTCCCTGAAATTCCTGCTTTAGTTCGTTCATTCATTTAAGCAGTATTTGTTGGGTAGCTCCTATGTGAAAGTCACAACATAGGGCATTGCAGACCCAAAGACCCAAAGATGAGTAAGACACTTTCTGTACTCTCAAGGAGCTCACAAATTAATAAAGACTAACAAACAAGCCATTCCAATAGACTGCACAATTGCTGTAATGGAGATAAACACATACCTACTTTGGCCGGATATGGAAAGCTGTTTTCTGGAACCAGGGATTTCTAAATAAGACTCAAAGCCCAGGTTGGCCATAACCATAAGTATTTGGTTTGAGAAAAGAATCCAGGCAGATGAAACAGTATGTGCAAAAGCCAAGATGCCTTTTCATTTCCCTTCTACATTGTGAGTCCTTCTGTCCCAGCTCCTTCCTGAAATGGTTGGAGAGAAACGGAGAAGGCAAAAGTGTGGCCTTCAAGTACAATGCCCAGGACACATCCACTTGCAATCTAAGGTGGCAGAGTGCCAAACCCAGAAGCATGTCAGCCTCTCCCTCCTTTTCTTTTCATTCATGATATTGTTTTGAGACTTGTTGCCCTCAGAGAAAACGTGCTCTTCCCACCATTACTCATGCAGATCCACCTATTAACCAGAATGGAAAATAAGATTGAGTAGGTCTTTTGGTATTTACTTTTCTCATCTTGAAAACTATAATGCTGGCACAAAGTTTTTAGTAGATTACTTCTAAAAATTATTAAATATGCTGGCAACCTGGAATTTTTCCTTGCAACTGATATTCTTGAAGTCTGGAGTTTTGAGCCTTCTTGAAACATCAGAAAGAAGAGTTCTCCCACATCCTATACTGGAGCTATGTTGTCCCTCACAGCCCCCTCCTATATCTTTTCCATAACCTCTTGGTGTTCCCTGGTGTGGCAAGGGACATGCACAGTTCCTACCATACCTTGTAACTTGTGCTCCCAGAACTTAGAGGGGCTCAGACAGTGCAGTGGCTGGAAGTACCATACAATCTCAACTGCATCATGGGTGAAAGGGACATGTATGGGCTTCTTTGGATTCCTGTCTACCACTGTAGACGGATTTGTCTACTATTGGAAATACTGTTTCTTTGAGGCAGTGCATTCTAATTTGTAAACAAACCTTTGGAGACCTACCCTTTCCTCAAGTTAAATCTGCTTACGTTAACCTTCCTCATAAGTTAGATATAAAGAATAAATGTACTGACAATGTCTGTCAACTATTGAGGGACTACAGCATGCAAGGAAAGTATTATTTTTAAGAGTTTAGTGGGTGTTAAATAATTTAATCCTCAAAAAAATCTTTTGAGGATATATACCATTATTATAATCACTCCCATGTTATGAATGAGCAAACTGACAAAGAGAGGTAAAATAATTTGCCTAAGGTAAATGGCTGGGCTGGGAGTTGAACCCAGACAATCTGTATCAGAATCTATGCTCGTAAACACCACACTGAACTTCCTCTCTAGAAAAGCCACTACAGACAATTTTAAAGAATAGTATCTTGGTGAGATATTATATTGATTAAAAACACCAAGTGAAGAGAAAAACCTCCAGTAGACACAGGGAAGATTACATATTAAATGTTTCCAAATTCCCAGAAAGATGAAAACTTTTGTTTGTGTGTTATTACAGCCCTAATAATAATCACTAATAATATTGTGAATTTCTTGCTGTAGTTAAAATGATTAAAAAGTCTCTCCTGAATTGATTTATGCATATATATCACTCATTACTTACTAGATGTTCATTCATCTCAATTTGCCCTGGAGTAATGGAAACTGCTTACTAAAAATATGATCAATCTAACTATTTGGGAATTACACAAAATATTTGCATAAGATATATTTCAATTGGTGAAGAATTTTTAAAAATCCTATGTAAGTAGGGGCGCTTGGGTGGCTCAGTCAGTTGAGTGTCTGACTTCGGCTCAGGCCACAATCTTGCAGTTTGCGAGTTCCAGCCCCAAGTTGGGTTCACTGCTTCAGTTCAGAGTCTACTTAAGATTCTCTGTTCCCAATTCTCCCTGCCCTTCCCCTGCTTGTGCTCTCTCTCCCTTCCAGCCTCTCTCTCTCAAAAATAAAAAATAAACATTAAAAAAAATCGTGTATAAATATATAAGACTAGTTGCCCATCACTTTCTTTTTGTTTTTTTAAATACCAACAGGGTATATATAAGTGTGCTTTGTTTCTTCATCTGTAAAAGAGAGCTAATAATGTCTACCCCACTGTGAGGGTTACATGGCAGTGTGAGCATGGAAGTGGTTTATAAACTGAAAACTGTTAGGAGATGCTGGCTTCTTTTGCCCAAAATGTTGACAAAGAGTCTTTATTTTTATTTTTATTTTCCCTGTCAGTAAATATTTATTTATTTATTTAAATTTTATTTTTTATTTTTTAAAATTTACATCCCAATTAGTTAGCATATAGTGAAACAATGTTTTCAGGAGTAGATTCCTTAATGCCCCTTACCCATTTAGCCCATCCCCCCTCCCACAACCCCTCCAGCAGCCCTCATTTTGTTCTCCATATTTATGAGTCTCTTCTGTTTTGTCCCCCCTCCCTGTTTTTATACTATTTTTGTTGCCCTTCCCTTATGTTCATCTGTTTTGTCTCTTAAAGTCCTCACATCACTGAAATCATATGATTTTTGCCTTTCTCTGACTAATTTCACTTAGCATAATACCCTCCAGTTCTATCCACATAGTCGCAAATGGCAAGATTTCATTCCTTTTGATTGCCAAGTAATACTCCATTGTATGTATATACCACTTCTTTACTCATTCATCCATCGGTGACATTTGGGCTCTTTCCATACTTTGGCCACTGTTGATGGTGCTGCTATAAACATGGGGGTGCATGTGTCCCTTCGTAACAGCACACCTGTATCCCTTGAATAAATGCCTAGTAGTGCAATTGCTGCGTTATAGGGTAGTTCTATATTTAATTTTTTGAGACACCTCCATACTGTTTTCCAGAGTGGCTGCACCAGCTTGCATTCCCACCAACTATGAAAAAGAGATCCTCTTTCTCCGCATCCTCGCCAACATCTGTTGTTGCCTGAGTTGTTAATGTTAGCCATTTTGACAGGCGTAAGGTGGTATCTCATGGTGGTTTTGATTTGTGTTTCCCTGATGATGAGTGATGGTGAGCATTTTTTCATGTGTTGGTTGGCCATCTGGATGTCTTCTTTGGAGAAGGGTCTGTTCATGTCTTTTGCCCATTTCTACCCTGCTACTTGTTTTTTGGGTGTTGAGTTTGATAAATTCTTTATAGATTTTGGATACTAACCCTTTATCTGATATGTCATTTGCAAATACCTTCTCCCATTCTGTCGATTGCCTTTTAGTTTTGCTGATTGTTTCCTTCACTGTGCAGAAGCTTTTTATTTTGATGAGGTCCCAGTAGTTCATTTTTGCTTTTGTTTCCCTTGCCTCTAGAGACGTGTTGAGTAAGTTGCTGCGGCCAAGATCAAGGAGGTTTTTGCCTAGTTTCTCCTCGAGGATTTTGATGGATTCCTGTCTTACATTGAGGTCTTTCATCCATTTTGAGTTCATTTTTGTGTATGGTGTAAGAAAGTGGTCCAGGTTCATTCTTCTGCATGTCGCTGTCCAGGTTTCCCAGCATCACTTGCTGAAGAGACTGTCTTTATTCCATGGGATATTCTTTCCTGCTTTGTCAAAGATTAGTTGGCCATACATTTGTGGGTCCATTTCTGGGTTCTCTGTTCTGTCCCACTGGTCTGAGTGTCTGTTCTTGTGCCAGTACGATACTGTCTTGATGATTACAGCTTTGTAGGATAGCTTGAAGTCTGGGATTGTGATGCCTCCTGCTTTGGTTTTCTTTTTCAAGATTGCTTTGGCTATTTGGGGTCTTTTCTTGTTCCATACAAATTATAGGATTATTTGTTCTAGCTCTGTGAAGAATGTTGGTGTTACTTTGATAGGGATTGCATTGAATATGTAGATTGCTTTGGGTAGTATTGACATTTTAACAATATTTGTTCTTCCTATCCAGAAGCATGGATTCTTTTTCCATTTTTTTGTGTCTTCTTCAATTTCTTTCATAAGCTTCCTATAGTTTTCAGTGTATAGATTTTTCACTTCTTTGGTTAGATTTATTGCTAGGTATTTTATGGTTTTTGGTACAATTGTAAATGGGATCGATTCCTTGATTTCTCTTTCTGTTTCTTCAGTGTTGGTGTATAGGAATGCAACCGATTTCTGTGCATTGATTTTATATCCTGCAACATTGCTGAATTCATGAATCAGTTCTAGCAGTTTTTTGGTGGCATCTTTTGGGTTTTCCATAGAGAGGATCATGTCATCTGCGAAGAGTGAAAGTTTCACCTCCTCCTGGCCGATTTGGTTGCCTTTTATTTCCTTGTGTTATCTGATTGCAGAGGCTAAGACTTCCAATACTATGTTGAATAACAGTGGTGAGAGTGGACATCCCTGTCGCGTTCCTGACCTTAGAGGGAAAGCTCTCAATTTTTCCCCATTGAGGATGGTATTAGCATTGGGTCATTCATATATGGCTTTTATGATCTCGAGGTATGCTCCTTCTATCCCTACTTTCTTGAGGGTTTTTATCAAGTAAGGATGCTGTATGTTGTCAAATGTTTTCTCAGCATCTATTGAGAGGATCATATGGCTCTTGTCCTTTCTTTTATTGATGTGATGAATCACATTAATTGTTTTGTGGATATTGAACCAGCCCTGCATCCCAGGTATAAATCCCGCTTGGTCATGATGAATAATTTTTTTAATGTATTGTTGGATCTGGTTGGCTAATATCTTGTTGAGGGTTTTTGCATCCATGTTGATCAGGGAAATTGGTCTATAGTTCTCCTTTTTAGTGGGGTCTCTGTCTGGTTTTGGAATCAAGGTAATGCTGGCTTCATAGAAAGAGTTTGGAAGTTTTCCTTCCATTTCTATTTTTTGGAACAGTTTCAAGAGAAGAGGTGTTAACTCTTCCTTATATGTTTGGTAGAATTCCCCTGAAAGCCATCTGGCCCTGGACTCTTGTTTTTCTGGCAGATTTTTGATTACTAATTCGATTTCCTTACTGGTTATGGGTCTGTTCAAATTTTCTATTTCTTCCTGTTTCGTTTTTGGTAGTTTATATGTTTCTAGGAATTTGTCCATTTCTTCCAGATTACCCATTTTATTGGCATATAATTGCTCATAATATTCTCTTATTATTGTTTTTATTTCTGTTGTGTTGGTTGTGATCTCTCCTCTTTCATTCTTGATTTTATTTATTTGGGTCCTTTCCGTTTTCTTCTTGATCAAACTGGCTAGTGGTTATCAATTTTGTTAATTCTTTCAAAGAACCAGCTTCTGGTTTCATTGATCTGTTCTACCGGTTTTTTTTTTTTTTTTTTTTTTTTTTTGGTTTCGATAGCATTAATTTCTGCTCTAATCTTTATTATTTCCTGTCTTCTGCTGGTTTGGGGTTTTATTTGCTGTTCTTATTCCAGCTCCTTAAGGCGTAAGCTTAGGTTGTGTATCTGAGATCTTGCTTCCTTCTTTAGGAGGGCCTGGATTGCTATATACTTTCGTCTTATGACTGCCTTTGCTGTGTACCAGAGGTTTTGGCTTGTAGTGTTATAATTTTCATTGGCTTCCATATACTTTTTAATTTTTTTCTTTAAATTCTGGGTTAGCCCATTCATTCTTTAGTAGGATGTTCTTCAGTCTCCAAGTAGTTGTTACCTTTCCAAATTTTTTCTTGTGGTTGATTTAGGGTTTCATAGCGTTGTGGTCTGAAAATATGCATGGTATGATCTTGATCTTTTTGTACTTACTTCAGGCTGATTTGTGTCCCAGTATATGGTCTATTCTGGAGAACGTTCCATGTGCACTGGAGAAGAATGTATATTCCTCTGCTTTAGGATGAAACGTTCTGAATATATCTATTAAGTCCATCTGGTCCAGTGTGTTATTCAAAGCCATTTTTCCTTGTTGATTTTTTGATTAGATGATCTGTCCATTGCTGTGAGTAGGGTGTTGAAGTCTCCTACTATTATGGTATTACTATCAATGAGTTTCTTGATGTTTGGGATTAATTAATTTATATATGTGGGTGCTCTCACATTTGGCACATAAATGGTTACAATTGTTAGGTCTTCTTGGTGGATAGACCCCTTGATTATGACATAATGCCCTTCTTCATCTCTTGATACGGTCTTTATTTTAAAGTCTAAATTGTCTGATATAAGTGTGGCTACTCCAGCTTTCTTTTGTCGACCATTAGCATGATAGATTGTTCTCCATCCCCTTACTTTCAATCTGAAGGTGTCTTTAGGTCTGAAGTGAGTCTCTTGTAAACAGCATGTAGATGGATCTTGTTTTCTTATCCATTCTGGTGTTACCGTATGTCTTTTGATTGGAGCATTGAGTGCATCGACGTTTAGAGTGAGTACTGAAAGATGTGAATTTATTGCCATTATGATGCTTGTAGAGTTGGAGTTTCTGGTGGTGTTCTCTGGTCCTTCTTAATCTTTGTTGCTTTTGGTATTTATTTATTTATATATATTTTCCATCTTTTCTCCCCTCAGAGAGAGTCCCCCTTAAAATTTCTTGCAGGGCTGGTTTAGTGGTTACAAACTCCTTTAATTTTTGTTTGTCTGGGAAACTTTTTATCTCTCCCTCTATTTTGAATGACAGCCTTGCTGGATAAAGAACTCTTGGGTGCATATTTTTCTGATTCAGCACATTGAATATATCCTGCCACTCCTCTGGCCTGCCAAGTTTCTGTGGATAGGTCTGCTGCAAACCTGATCTGACTTCCCGTGTAGGTTAGGGACTTTTTTTCCCTTGCTGCTTTCATGATTCTCTCCTTGCCTGAGTATTTTGTGAATTTGACTATGATATGCCTTGTTGATGGTCAGTTTTTGTTGAATCTAATGGGGGTCCTCTGTGCTTCCTGGATTTTGACGTCTGTGTCTTTCCCTAGGTTAGGAAAGTTTTCCACTATGATTTGCTCACATAACCCTTCTACCCCCCTCTCTCTCTCTCTTCCTCTTCTGGGATCCCTATGATTCTGATGTTCCTTTTTAATGAATCACTGACTTCTCTAATTATGAAATTGTGCTCTTTTGCCTTAATCTCCCTCTTTTTTTCTGCTTCATTATTCCCTATAAGTTTGTCCTGTATATCTCTGGTTCTCTGTTCTGCCTCGTCCATCCTTGCCACCACTGCATCCATCCATGATTGCAGTTCAGTTATAGCATTTTTAATTGCATTCTGGCTTTTTTTTTCTTTTATCTCTGCAGAAAGGGATCTAATCTATTTTCGACTCAAATTAGTATTCTTATTATCGTGATTCTAAATTCTGGTTCAGACATCTTGCTTGTATCTGTGTTGGTTAAGTCCCTGGCCGTTATTTCTTTGTGCTCTTTCTTTTGGGGTGAATTCCTTCGTTTTGTCATTTTGAAGGGAGAAAAGGAATTAATGAGGTAGAAAAATTGAAATAAAAGGATTAAAATTAAAAAAAATATTAAAATTAGAAATTAAGCACAGACACACACACACACACAAATCAAATAGATGATGCTAGATCCTAGGTGTGTTTTGGTCTGGGTGTTGAAAGTGGTTTTACAGATTAGAGAAAAAAAAGTGGGGGGGGGGAAGAAAAAATGGAAATCGTTTGAGAATTTGAAAAAATGAATACACTGAAGTAGACTAAAGTGAGATGATGGGGGCAAAATAGAATTTGAAAAAATATACACAAAAGTAAAGAATATAGTAGAAAATAATTAAGAAAAATATTTTTAATAAAAATTAAAAATAAATATGAATTTTTCGTTTTCTGTATTTAAGAAAAAAGAAGAGAAAAAGATAAAAGATTAAAAAAAGAAAGAAAAAAAGAAATCGTTTGACAATTTGAAGAAGTGAATACACTGTAGTAGACTAAAATAAAATGATGGAAGATAATAGAATTTGAAAAAATTTACCTAAAAGCAAAAACTATAGTAATGAAAACTAAATAAGAATATATTTAGGGGCACCTGGGTGGCTCAGTCGGTTAAGCATCCGACTTCGGCTCAGGTCATGATCTCACGGTCCGTGGGTTTGAGCCCCGCATCGGGCTCTGTGCTGACAGCTCAGAGCCTGGAGCCTGTTTCAGATTCTGTGTCTCCCTCTCTCTCTGCCCCTCCCCTGTTCATGCTCTGTCTCTCTCTGTCTCAAAAATAAATAAACGTTAAAAAAAAATTTTTTTAAAAGAATATATTTAATAGAAATTGAAAGTAAAAATGAAGTTTTTCTCTTTCTGCATTCAAGAAAAAGAAAAGAAAGGAAAAAGAGAAAAAAACAGAAAGAAAAAGAGAAAAGAGGAAATTGAAAATTTGAAAAGGTATGTACACTGAAGTAGACTAAAAGAAAATGATGGAAGTAAAGTAAAATTTGAAAATAGTTATACAAAAGTAAAAAACATAGTAATAAAAATTAAAGAAAGATATTTTTAATAAAATTGAAAATAAAAATGAATTTTTTCTCTTTCTGTATTCAAGAAAAAGAAAATTGTAAAAGAAAAAGAAAAAAGAAAAGAAAAAAAAGAAAGAAAGAAAATTGAAATGATGGACCTGCTAACAGATTGAAGTAGGACTGAAATTACTTTGTTTTCCTCTAGAAGCCAGACTATGAAGCGCTTTATAATCCATAAACTAAGCAGGTGGTGAGACTTGTGTTCTTAAAGAGCAAAGTTGGTGCATTTGGGCGGGGCTCAGTGTAACGGCTCTGCTCTCCACTAGATGGCGCTGCTAGCCTACTGGGGTGGATTGTTGCGAAGCTCGTAGGTGCGTATGCGCATGCGCGGGAGTTGGGAAAATGCGGCCACCCAGCTACCCAGTCTGTTCTCACAGATCAGCAATCGCGGACCCCTCCTCTGTCTTCAGCTCTCGTCCACTACCCTGTTTTTCACTCTCCGTGACCAGGCCTTAGGCAGTACCTGTCTTCCAAGTTTTGTCTCAGATGCGGCTGTTTTTCCCGGCCCCTTACGTCCGAAGGACTGCGGCTTTGACCCTTTCCCCCACTCTGCGGGAAGGTCTCACCGAGAAATGGCTGAATGAACAATGGCTGAATATTGTCTGCACCCAGGAACGCCCACTGGACCCTGCTGCTGCCAGTGCCCCGAGACTGAAGCAAGGTGCCAGCCCACCCCAGAAAAAGCCCATGAGATAGTGTAGCAACAGCATTTCAGGGATTATGGAAAATCACATCACACATCTGGCACCACGCTTCACCCTCAACAACCTTGCCCCAGCACCAGCGAATGTGGCCGCCTTCCGGGGTCTGCTGGGACCAGGTGGCTTCAATAGTCTCTACCAAATGTCCTTCCAGCAGTGGAACCGCTTCTCCCATGTGGCCCGAGAACCTCCCGGACCCCACTCTGTTCCTGGGGATTCGCCCTTCCCACCAGAGCACCGCCAGGTATGGAGCTGCGGAGTTGCAGCCTTTGTGCTCCCCTTGTTTATAGTCTTAATGGAATTTAAACCCTCTCCTTTCCTTTCTCCCTTTTTAGTTTAGTCCCTGCAGCTGTTTCCAATTTTCCACTTTCTCTCCAGCTGCTTTTGGGGAGGGGTGCTTTTCCTTTATTCTCCCCCCTCCCCAGTCTCCGTCCTCTCTCTGCCCACAAAAGCAGTTCCCTAACTTCGTGGTTTCTTGCTCCCCAAGTTCAGCTCTTCGTGTCGCGTACCTGCTGAATTCTGTGGTTCAGGTTGTGCAGATTGTTGTGTTGATCCTCCAATCAGTTTGCTAGTTGTGTAGGATGGTTCAGTGTTGGTCTGGCTGTATTTCATGGACGCGAGACACACAAAAAGCTTCCATGCTGTTCTGCCATCTTCAGTCTTTATTTTTGATATTTGAAGATAATCCCTCCCTCAAGCCCAATTGAAATGAAAATATATTCATAATTTTCAATATTGAACAACATCTAAAACTTTGTGTTAGTTGATTTCCTTGTAGAGGTAAGCAAAAGAGACATGTTTATGTTACCCCCCTTTTAGGCTTTTGTCGTAAAGATGCAGGGAATAGGAAAAACAGCTGCATGGGCACTGAAATGCCACAGAACCCAGCTGTGGGGGCTGCCCTGGGGATCCATGACTCATCTACCTCGTGGCTGCCCCCTGGGCATGAGTTCATCTTGCTTCTTCCTCTGGGGTTCACCATTTTGACGCAGAGGACTCTCTGTCTCACTTTTGTAGCAACTAATTGACCAGCTGACTGGCTCTCTTCTTCAACTCAAGGCTTCTTATGCATAGTGGGATCTGTCTTACGCATAGCACGTTCTGTCTCGGTCTTCTGGGCTCTGTTTCTGTGTTCCTCTGCCCTTCCCAGCTCTGGACCACTGGGAATGGGCTAAGCAGTAAGCAGGTTGGGCAGCCACCAGGGGCACCAATCCTTAAGGGTTATTGTTACAGCTCTGGGATAAATCATAAGTGTGTCAGTTAATTCAGTTTTTCACTAGAGATTTCTTGCATAACTAGTGAAGCGTTTGGCTCTGATCTATCTGAAGAAGACACTGGCACCCGCATGGAAATTAAAACAACAGCAATAACAATATTCCTCTCCAGTGCTGACACTACTTGAAAGATAGTCACACTTTGGGGTGCCTTGGAGGCTTAGTTGGTTAAGCATCGGCCTCTTGATTTCAGCTCAGGTCATGATTTCGTGGTTCGGTTTGTGAGTTTGAGCCCCAGGTCGTGTTCTGCGCTGACAGTGCGGAGCCTGCTTGGGATTCTTTCTCTCTCCCTCTCTCTCTGCCCCTCCCCTGCTTGCCCTCTCACTTTCTCTTTCTCTCTCTCTCTCTCTCTCTCTCTCTCAAAATAAACAAACATTAAAAATAAAAAGAAAGGTAGTCACACTTCATTTTACATAGTATATACTTGTTCATTTGAATGACTCTAAAGAAGCAGGAGGAAGAGGGAGATGGCTCTAACAACCTCTGAAGTTTATATTTACACGATTTGTTGATATCTGCAATCCTACTTTAACACAAATCATTATTCGTAAAGCAACGTTCTGTGACTTTCCTCATCCCTTAGAATTCCTTTTAAAGATTTCTTCTCCCATTTAAGCTTGCACTGTTGTTAAATGTGTTTATTTATTTATTATTTTTTATTTGTTTTTATTGAACTATAGTTGACACCCAATGTTGCATTAGCTTTATGGGTGCAACATAGTGATTCAACAAATCTGTGTTACATCATGCTCACTAAAAGTGCAGCGACCATCTGTCATCATACAATACTGTTACAATGCCATTGGCTGTATTCCCTGTGCTATACCTTTTATCCCCATGACTGATTCATTCCATAACTGGAAGCCTGTCTCTCCCACTCCCCTTCCGCCCCATTTTGTCCATCTTTCCATCCCCCTTCCCTCTGGGAACAATTCATTTGTTCTCCATATTTGTGGGTCTGTTTCTGCTTTTTTTGTTGTTTTTTGTTTGTTTTGTTTGTTGGATTCTACATATAAGTGAAATCATTTGGTAAGCTTGCACTATTGTTAAGACTAGGAGAATCAAGGAAAGAAGAGAAATAAAAAAGACTTATGCATTCGTTCTTTCCAGGATCTCATGCCTCCAAATTTAAAAAGGGGGCTTACAAGATTCCATTGCAAAGCTTAGTTACATAAATGGTCTCAATGCCAAGAGATGCATAAGTCAAAATAATTTGAGTACCTCTATTTGACATAGAGAGATATTAATGAAAGCTTTTGTAACAAAAAATTAGAAAATAAAGGTTAAAAAGGTCAAATTTATAACTTAATACATATTTATGTGTTGATTTATGTACTACCATGGCTCTTGTATGCTAATTAGCAACATATTCTTGTTCATTTTTTTACTTGGAATATAATTTTTTATCTTAAATTATTGTAGCAGGTCATTGTTGTTGCTATGATTCTAAAGAAATTTGGTCATAGTTATAATTTGTTCAGCAAAGTTCTATGGAACAAATATATATTTTCCTGTCTGTTGTTCCCAAACACAATTATAATAAAGATATTATGAAATATGGTCTGCTTTGTGAGGACATAAATGGAATGCATTTCCTACAAATGCACAGCTTTGGAAAGTAAGTATCACTTATATTGAATATAATTTGGTATTTCCTCGAAAAACCAGGCCACTGTTTCTACCATTGCTGTTTTCGAGTTCTTGTGTATACTTCAATCATTTGTTCTTTCTTTTTCCTGGTTGTTAGAAGTTGCTATTTTCAACATCTAAAATCATTAGTTACATTAAATAATCACAAATTTCACTCCTTTTCAAAACTATTACATGCATATGGAAGTAAAAGTAGAAACTAAGCAAAGGCAAAATTGAGTCACCTGGAAAATTAATAATCTCACAGTTAAAAGTAATCTTTGATGGGGCACCTGAGTGGCTCAGTTGGTTAAGCGACTGACTTCAGCTCAGGTCATGATCTTGTGGCCCGTGAGTTTGATCCCCATGTCAGGCTCTGTGCTGACAGCTTGGAGCCTGCTTCGGACTGTGTTTCCCTCCCCCACTCACACTCAGTCTCTCTCTCTCTCTCTCAAAAATAAATAATAAAAACATTAAAAAAAATTAAAAAAGGAATCTCTGTTAACTTTTCCCCCATATTTATTTGTTGTGTGTATATGTGTAGATGCACATATACACACAATCCTTTCTTTTTCATGAAAAGAAAGAGCTTACTTTGTACTTTCCTTTTCCCTTAAATACATGATTTGTATACTACTAGGACTTTTGGTATCAATGCCAATGCATTTCTTTCTTTCTTTCTTTCTTTCTTTCTTTCTTTCTTTCTTTCTTTCTTTCTTTCTTTAGTGTACATGTGCTTGTTTACTGCAAAGACCCTAGTAATATTGAAATGTGTATCACAGGGAATAAATATCATACAGATACTTTCATTGTAACCCTATTCCCCAGAGAAAGCTGCTAATATTTTGCCAAAAATATCTAGTCTGAATGTGTAGTTGAGATTGCAGACTTAACTTTCAGTTACAGAAAACACAAGGTATACGTGAATCAAGTATATAATACCACAACTTAAATGATCTGGGGGAGGGCATTCTAAAAAATTTTTTTTAATGTTTATTTATTTTTGAGAGAGAGAGGGACAGAGCGTGAGTGGAGGAAGGGCAGAGAGAAAAGGAGACATAGAATCAGAAGCAGGCTCCAGGCTCTGAGCTGTCAGCACTGAGCCTGAGGTAGGGTTGGAACCCAAAGACCACGAGATCGTGACCTGAGCCGAAGTTGGATGCTAAACCAACTGAGCTACCCAGGTGCCCCTAATTTTTTTTTTAATTTTTTATTTTTGAGACAGAGAGAGAGCAGGGAAGAGGGCAGAAGGAGAGAAAGAGAGAATCTTAAGCAGGCTCCACACCCAATGTTGGGCCTGATGCAGGGCTTGATCCCAGGAGCTTGGAACCATGACCTGAGCTGAAATCAAAACCTGAGTCAAAGGCTCAACTGACTGAGCCACCCAGGTGCCCCTGAAATGTGTATATTTTTGTTTTAGTTGTCTTTCATATGGCTTACATACATTTCTCCCAGATTTTAATTTTGTAATTTATCTTCTAAATGTGTTGAGGATGTCTTTTGCCAAACAAAAGTTTGATGTATTTATGTAGTAAAATAAGCAATTATTTTTCTTTTTTGGTTTCTGGGTTTTGTGTTAGTATATTTTCTTATGCAGATGGCCCCTGACTTATGATGGTTTCACATTCAGTAGAAATCAAACTTCAAATTTTGAATTTGGATCTTTTTTTGGGCTAGAGGTATTTGGTACAATCCTTTCTTGTGAGGCTGGGTGGGAGTGGCAGCCAGAGCTCCCAGTCAATCAGATGAGCACAAGGGTCAATAACCAATATGCTTACAACCATTCTGTTTTTCACTCTCAGTATTCAATAAATTACATGAGATAGTCAAGATTTTATTATAAACTACGCTTTCTGTTAGATGATTTTGCCCAAGTATGGTTTAATGTAAGTGTTCTGAAAATGTTTTTTGCTTTTGTGTTTTAATTTCTTTTTAATGTTTATTTATATTTGAGAGAGAGAGAGAGAAAAAGAGAGAGAGAGAAAGAGTCCATGAGCAGGGAAGGGACAGAGAGAGAGGGAGACACAGAATCCGAAGCAGGCTGCAGACTGAACTGTCAGTACAGAGCTGGTCACAGGGCTCAAACTTATGAACTGTGAGATCATGACCTGAGCTGAAGTTTGATGCTTAACCAACTGAGCCACCCAGGCATCCCTGTTTTTTGTTTTTTTTAAGTGTATTTATTTTGAGAGAGATAGAGAGAGTGCTACCAGGGCAGGGGCAGAGAGAGGGAGAGAGAGAATCCCAAGCAGGCTTCGAGTTCAGCACAGAGCCCGATGTGGAGCTTGATCCCACGACCAGGAGATCATGACCTGAGCCAAAATCAAGAGTCCTGTGCTTAACCAACTGAGCCACCCAGGCAACCCTGAAAATGTTTAATGTACACCAAGCTAAGCTATGATTTTAGATAGGTTAAGTGTATTAAATGTATTTTCCACTTATGATATTTTAAACCAACATGCGTTTATCCAGATGTGATCATCATAAATTGAGAAAAATCTGTAATTTGACAACTTAATCTGTGATTATAAATTCTTTCTAATTTTAACATTATATTTGTTTTTATCTTTTTCTCCTTTTTTTCTTGAATAGGTTTGCCAATGGATTGTCTATTTTATTGATCTTTTCCAAGTATCAGTTTATGTGTGTAGTTATCAATTCCAAAGTTTTCTGTTTTCATTCATTAATTTCAAAATTTATGTTTATTAATTACCTTTTGCACTTTTTGATATTTTTGCTTTCCTATAACTTCTTTAGTTGAGTACTCATTTAATTTATATTCATTTTTTTTTCTTTCTTGGATCATATAAACACCCAGGAGTATGCCTTTCTTTTGAAAGTCTGCTTTGAAGAGATTTCATGAGTTTTGACGTAGGATGGTCCCATTATAGTTTCTTATTTAAAATAGTATTTACTTGGGGAATTTTTTAGAATTTCTTACTTATTGAGGGTTTATGTAAATTTTGTTATTCATTTCTGATTTTCTTATATTTTTACCAGGTAATAGATATTAAAATTTTGCTTCTTTTATGACCTTACAGAGATTTACTTCATTGTCAAATCATTAATAATTTTTGTAAAGTGTAGGGAAAAATGGGAGCATTCATCTTTTTAGACTACAAATATTGATAATTATATATCAATATCAATAGTCATATGCTCAATAACTGTTATTACTTACATTATTTTTTGTTTGTTTTTAAGATTGTAGAAGGCTTTGAATGCATACAAACTGAAAGAATATCTTTGATAAACATTCTGTGTAATAGAAAATTCCCAAAATAACTTCTCCCTAATTATATTTTAATCAAAAATACATACTCTGTGGGGCGCCTGAGTGGTTCAGTTGGTTAAGCATCCAACTTCGGCTCAGGTCATGATCTCACTGCTTGTGAATTTGAGCCCCGCGTCCTATCTGTGCTGACAGCTTGGAGCCCGAAACCTGAAAAAACAGTTTATAAATGAAACTCTGAACAAGTTAACCATTATAAAAATTTCAGAATTCTGAGATCTATGAATTTAAGAATTTTTATGTTGTCTCCACAGACTTATAAATGAGAATGTTTCTAACCTAATGCAGAAAATTTCCCAAATAACGAAGTCAAAATTTATCTTTTGTTATATTTGTACACAATCCTGATTGTCCTCTATTGGTTTCATTATACTTCACTACACGCAGCATGTCCTGGATATTTAGTAAGTTAAAGAAAGAAGTAAATCTGTAAAGCATATATGCTGTTGTAATTATTCCAAGTGATATATTCTAAGAGGACAGGTTGACTTTGTTTTTGTGTTTCCTATGATTTTTTTTTCATCGCTAAATATCTCAAGTGGAATTGAATTGAAAGTGTTTCGTACTTTAAAATGTTAGTGGAGGGCGCCTGGGTGGCTCAGTTGATTAAGCACTCGGCTCGATTTCAGCTCAGGTCATGATCTCATGGTTGTGAGATTGAGCCCTGCATCGGGCTCTGTGCTGGGCATAGAGCCTGCTTGGGATTTTCTTTCTCTCCCTCTCCTTCTGCCCCTCCCCTGCTTGTTCGTGTGCACATGTGTACTCTTATAAAATAAGATAAGATAAGATAAGATAAGATAAGATAAGATAAGATAGTAAAATAAAATAGCATAAAGTGAAATACAATATTAGTGGATGTTATGGAGCAGTGAATCTCTATGAAAAGCTACCACTTTTCATGATAAATGGAAGTGAAACACTTACTTGTGAAAATACATGATTAAGAATCAACATTTATTGCAAAATGTCATTACTTTATAGTTCTAGAAATTGTATAAATCAGAATTGAAGTAAAACTAGAAGCTGATAAATTTACAAGCGTTAGTATCATCTGAATACTTATCTTCTTTAACCACGATGACACGTTGAAGTTTCTTAAATGTTTCTAAATAGTTGACTGAGAATATTAAATAAAAAGGAAACCACCAATCTAGAAAATAATTTAAAACTGGGACTATGTAGATTTTGAAATGGAAATAGCACTAAAATTCAATTAGCTTTTTCTGGACTTTTTCCCAGTTTTATTTTGTTTGAGAGGAAATAGCATTTTTCTTAATACTAACAGCCGTTTTTTTTTTTTTTTTAACTAACAAAGATAATTATAAATAAATGTCAGAACAGTTTGTTGATTTAAAAAGTCTCACTAGATAGGAAACATGTGGATTCCTATAAAGCTTACTTTGCATCTCAGATACATTTAGATCCTTAAAACTTCTTTGACCATGAACTTTTTCAGAGAGTTCATATATCATGATATTTCAACTTATAAAAATAATTTTGTTTAGTTCTATTGTATCAAACTTTCTTTTCATAATATTTTTTAAACTTTACTTATTTATTTTGAGAGAGAGAGAGAGTGTGTGAGCTTGAGCAGCGGGGGAGAGGGCGGTTAGGAGGGTAGGGTGTAGGGAGAGGGCAAGAGAGAGAAGAGCAGAAAGCAGACAGCACAGAGCCTGCGGTCTGGGCTTGACCTCAGGAACCTTGAGATCAGGACCTGAGCCGAAACCAAGAGTTGGACGCTTGACCGACTGAGCCACCCAGGCGCCCCTAAACTTTTATTTCAAAAATTTTAATTTGCTTCCTGAAGTGGTAAAACAAAAGCCCTTGTGTTTGTCTCTCCAAATATAGTGTGCCTGTAAGTTATGGAAGCATCATAATCTCCTGGGTTTTTCTTCCTTAAATATTTCATTTGGAAATAATAAGAGAAAAATTAGAAATTAAAACAAATGAAAAAACCTTGTTTGCACAAAGAAACAGAACAAAAGTAAAAGTCCCCCAAACTACCTCATCATTCAGTCAGTGTTCCAAGTTAAATTAAATATGTTATTGAAAAAGAATGTCGGGGAACGTGCCTAGAAAACGGATAAAACGCTACAAAAAAGTTTGAAGATGAAGTAAAATGGAAACTGCTCTTAACCGTTAATTTTGTGTCTGAATGTTGGAAATAAGGAGTTCTATAACTGTGTTGTTCTAGCCCTCTCTCCCTTCCTCTGATCTTTGAAGTGTGTCACTCTTTCATTTTGCCATTCAACAGTCTGACATGCAAAAGCTTTGTTCAGACAGTTTAATTTAATCACTGCCACTGGTTCAACAAGATGATAAAATCCCCTATGCTGTACAACAGCCAACATCCAGCTCACTGTTATCTGATAGTGTTTGAAGCTTCTCTCGTGAATGCATGCTGATAACACAAGAACTCCAAACATGTCATAAACAATATATTAATGCCCCAGTTGGAATTCCATTAGAATAAGAAGTATATGAAGTTTAGGCCATTCAAGTGGGCCAATGTAATAAAATGTAATTTGGACTAATCTTCCCAAAGAATGTCCTGTGTTTGAAGCTGACAGTCTCCTATCACATGCAAAAGTAATTGCTTGTTGACTGCACTGCAGACTTTTGAATCATGGCCTTTGTGCTTCAAGCACCTTCCAGGTGTCTCAGCTAGAAGACAATCTGTCTCTTTGTTTGAATGGAAAGACATCTAAACCATAAATAATAAAACAAGCAGTGAGTATTTTAATGAATATTGCTCATCTAGACTGGAATTTGTGGAAATCCGAGACAGGAGTAGTTTAAAGTCAAAACACAACAGAACACTGATTCTTTGAAGTGTTAGTTTCAATGATCATGTCTTTAAATTTTGCTAATTTAAAATGTATGACAGTACCACAGAAATTTATGTATAAAAGACTTACTCAATTTAGAAAATGCAAAACTATTGGAGGAAAGATGAAATTATAGTTTTGCAATTTAATAAAGTACCCATGAAATGTTTTCCTTCTTTCAGTATTAAAAATGTTACGCACGAAAGGATTGCTGATCAGTTTAAAATAAATGCTATTTATTCAAGAAACTATTAAAAACAACAGAACACAGCACAGCAAGTTACAATATTAAAATGTGTATGTAGTGCTTACTCTTCCTGGCACCGTTCTAATGTTTTATTTGTTCCAGATCTTTAAGCCCCACAACAACTCTTTTTTTGCAGGTGAGGTCAATAGAGGCTGAATAATTTGCTCAAGATCCTAGAACTGTTGGTAGAAATGGGATTTAAACCCAGGCAGTCTGTTCCAGAGTCTGTGCTCTGAGTAATTATGCTTCTGTTGCACTCAGAGAGGGCCATGTTAATGACAACATAAAAAAATACTATTTTAAAATTTTATTTTGGTGAACAGTGCAATTTGGAGATGGCTGATCCATGCTACTGCAAGAGTGATCTCATATGCAAATATAATCACATTAATTCCATGTGTAAATCTTATCAGCGGTTCCCCACTTGTCGGCACTCTTTAGCAGGGCACGGAAATGCCTTCTACAACTCAAATTTTGTCTTCTGCATTTATGTCCCATGCCTCTAATGTTCCAATGACAGCTGCTTATTTGAAATCAATAAAATGCCCCCCCCCCTCATTTCCATGAGCTTTTCATTCATTAGAGAAAGAAAGCAAACATGTATGATGTAAGAGGCAGGTATATGTCAACAAAGTGAACCAAGATCTGTACCCTCATGGAGTTTACTTTCTAGTGCAGAAGACCAACTAGCAATGAGCATCAGAGAAGTAAATTATAGTATGTTAGACGGTGATAAATACCATGGGGAAAAGATTAGAGGACTTGAGAATGCGAGGTGGTAGTTTGGGGAGAAATGTGAGAGGCACTATCATATAAAATGTTTGGGTAGGTGACATTTGAGTAAGATTTGAAAAAGGTATGGGAATTAGCCATGTGGAGATTTGGAAGAAGAGCTCCAGCAGAGGGAACAGCTGGTGCAAAGACTCTAAAATGGAAAGCTGGCTGTCTTGTGCGGCCGGGGAGCAGTGAGTAGGGTGAAGAGGTCAGAGAGATAACAGTGCCAGAGAAAGGAGAGAGGGCAATTGAGGGCCTCAATTGCCTGCTAGACCAGTGCAGAACTTAGCTTTTATGCTGAGTGAGAAGGGGGGTCATTGCAGGGGACTCCCATGACCTGATTTACATCTTAACACGTTGCTGCGGGCCCTGGGTTGAGATGGGACTATAGAGGGTGGCAGAACGAGAAGCAGCGTGACTAGGTAGGAAGGAGCCTACTGCAGGTGAGAGATTATGTTAGAATGGCACAGGTGGTGAAAAGTCGACAGATGGTGGATGTATTTTGAAGGTAAAGACAACAGCCTTTCCTGATGGGCTGGACAGAGGTATGAGAGAAAGAGGAGTCAAGAATGCCTCTAAGTTTTCTGTTCTGAGCCACTGGAGAGAGGGAGTTGCTGCCAATGTGATGTGGAGAGAGCGGCTATTGGAGCAGATTAGGGGGAAAGAATGGGAGTTTGGTTTTGGGTGAGTTGATGTTGCACGTTCTGAAATACTGTTTCCAATTTTTGTTGTCTGACAAAATTCTATTTGTCTTTTAAGAATCACCTCAGGCTTTCCTTGCTCACCACCCCCTTTCCTGAGTAGGGTCATTTGTTTTCTTCTGGACCCAGTAGCATTCTCTGTAAACCTCTAGTAGGGCCCTTTCCACCCTGTAATACTTGACGGTACATTGCCTTTCCTCTAGACTGTCATATTTTAACTCTGTATCCCCAGTACACGGCACGATTAATATTATTTATTAGTATTTTTAGAATAAGTAAATAAGTCATTGTATGTCCAAATAGTGATCTTATAATTTGTGAAAATCAGAAAATTGTAAAGAAAACTAGGCCTTTGGTTTAGGTGAGGAAAGCTGTACATGATACTCTTCTCCTAAGAATTCCCAGAGAGTTGATTGATTGCAAGGCCGTTCTTACAGTTTTGTGGATCCACAAGAGATTCTACCAATGTTTAAGATAAGGAATCTACTTGGGGTGTCTGAGTGGTTAAGCGTCCGACTTCCACCCAGGTTATGATCTCATGGCTTGTGGGTTCGAGCCCCACATTGGGCTCCGTGCTGACAGCTCGGAGCCTGGAGCCTGCTTCTGATTCTGTGTCTCCCTCTCTCTCTGCCCACCTCCAACCTGCTCACACTCTGTCTCTCTCTCCTTCAAAAATAAACATTAAAAAAAAAAAGATAAGGAACCTACTCATTGTTATACAGCAAATCATACAGTTTTCCTACATCCTTTAGCGCTACCCCCTGTTACGGATTGAATTATGTTCCCCCAAACAGAAATGTTGAAGTTCTAGGCCCCCACCACATCAGAAAGTGACCTTATTTGGAAACAGGATCTTACAGAGGTAATCAAGTTAAAATGAGGTCATTGGGATGAGCCTTTTCCAATGTGGCAGGTGTCCTTATACAAAAAGGAAATGTGGACACATAAGAAGACACTGCATAGAGGGAAGATGATGTGAAGAGATACAAGAAGACAGCCATATGCTGGAATAATGCATCCCATGCCAAGGAACAGCAGGGATGCTGGTAAATACCAGAAGGTAGAAGAGCAAAGAAGGACTCCCTTAGGACCATCACAGAGACAGTGGCCCTGCCAACCCCTTAATTTTGGATTTCTAACCTCTAGAACTTTTTGTTGTTTTAAGCTGTCGAGTTTTTGATACTCTGTTAGGATGACCTAAGAAACTGTTATGCCTCTTCTTCACGTTTTCCCAATGGCAGATAAATGATCACATGACCATACATTTTCATTCTACACTGAAGCAATATAGCATATGTTTAGGAACATGTACTCTAGTTTCTGACTGTTTGAGTTCAATTCCTGATTCTAGGCTTACTGGCTATGTGACCCTGAGAAATTTCCTTCACCCCTCTGAGCCTCAGTTTCCTCTGTTGTAAAACAGGAATAATAATGACATGTACCTTAAGGCATTTTTGTGAGAATTAAGTGGAATAGTGCATATCAAGCATTTGAAGTATGCTTGGTACACAGTTCACAAAGATTAACCTGCTAAGGTTTCTAGATGCACAAGGAAGAACTGTAAAATTCACTTGGGAACATAGGATCAGTAATGGGAGTGCCCCATTTACAAAAAAAGTTTGAAAGTAAGATGTTAGGAACTCAGATTCCATTAAAAACTGTACCCAATAGTTTATGATAAAAATATTTTTTACTTGTGTTTTCCTTTGCCTAGAGAATTCCAGTAAACAAAAAGGGGCTACCCTACTTTATTAAAGTATGATTGGCATGCAAAAATTACATATATTTTAAGGTACTATTTGAAGTTTTGACCCATGAAACCATTGCCACAACCAAGATGCTGAACACGTCAATCATGTCCAAATATTTCCACATCCCTCTTTGTAATCTTTTCTCACATCTTCCCTCCAAAATTCCCACTGCCCCAACCCTAGCTCAGACAATCACTGCTCTGCCTTCTGACACTACAGATTAATTTGCACTTTTCTAGATTTTCATATAAATGGAAGTGCACATAATGTACTCTTTTTGTCTGGCATATTTTACTCAGCCCAATTATTTTGAGATTCATCTGTGTTGTTACATATATCAGTACTATATCTTTTTGGTGCTGATTAGTGTTCCGTTGTATGGATAAACCATTTGTTGAGGGGCACTTGAACTGTTCTGAGTTTTGACTATTACAAATAAAACTACTACAAACAGTCATGTACAGATTTTTGTATAGACATATGTTTTTCATTTCTCTTGGCTCAATATCTAAGAGTGGAATGGCTGGATCATATGGCAAGTGTCTACTTAACATTTTAAGGAAATACCAAAGGTCTGTGCCATCTTACGTTCCCATAGGAACTGTATAAAAGTTTCGGTGGTGTCTGGGTGTCTCAGTTGAGCCTCCGACTTTGCCTCAGGTCATGATCTTGAGGTTCGTGAGTTCCAGGCCCACATCGGGCTCAATGCTCTCAGCACAGAGCCCGCCTCAGATCCTCTGTCCCCCTCTCTCTGCTCCTCCCCAGTTTGCACTCTCTCAAAAATAAATAAAACATTAAAAAAAAGTGTATAAAAGTTTCAGTTACTCCACGTTTTTGTCAATGCTTGGGATGGTCAGTTTGTAAAGTTTAGCCATTCTAATAGGCATGTGGTGATAGCTCATTGTGGTTTTAATTTGCATTTCCCTAATAAATAATAATGCTTAGTATTGTTTCATGTGTTTATTTGGTTTTAGTATATCTTCCTTGGTGAAGTGTTTGTTAAAATCTTTTGCTCATTTACAAAATTGGGTTGTTTTCTTATTTATTTTTTAGAGTTTAACTGAAATATAGCTGGCATGTTGTGTTAGTTTCAGGTGTGCAGCATAGTGATTCAATAATTAAATACATTATGAAATGTTTGCCATAAGTGTGGTTACACTCTGTCACCATACAAAGTTATTATAATATTATTGACTATATTTCCTATGCTATACTTTTCATCCCTGTGACTTATTTATTTTAGAATTGGAAGTTTGTACCTCTTCATCCCCTTCACCTATTTCACCTGTCCACCCCGTTTGCCTCTGGCAACCACCAATTAGATTTCTGTATTTATGAGTCCATTTCTTTTTGTCATGAAGGGAAAGATTTCATTCTTTTTTTATGGCTGAGTAATATTTTATTGTGTATATATACCACATCTTTTTTTTAATTTTATTTTTTAAATTTGCATCCCAATTAGTTAGCATATAATGCAACAGTGATTTCAGGAGTAGACTTAATGCCCCTTATCCATTTAGTCCATTCTCCCTCCCACAACTCCTCCAGTAACCCTCTGTTCTCCATATTTGTCTCTTATGTTTTGTTCCCTCCTTGTTTTTATATTATTTTTGCTTCCCTTCCTTTATGTTCATCGGTTCTGTGTTTTAAGTCCTCATATGAGTGAAGTCATATGATAATTGTCTTTCTCTAATTTCACTTAACATAATACCCTCTAGTTCCATCCATGTAGTTACAAATGGCAAGATTTCATTCTTTTTGATTGCCAAGTAATACTCCATTGTATATATATACCACTTCTTTTTTTTTTTTAATTTTTTTTTAATTTTTTTTAATTTTTTTTCAACGTTTATTTATTTTTGGGACAGAGAGAGACAGAGCATGAATGGGGGAGGGGCAGAGAGAGAGGGAGACACAGAATCGGAAACAGGCTCCAGGCTCTGAGCCATCAGCCCAGAGCCCGACGCGGGGCTCGAACTCACGGACCTCGAGATCGTGACCTGGCTGAAGTCGGACGCTTAACTGCGCCACCCAGGCGCCCCTACCACTTCTTCTTTATCCATTCATCCATCGATGGACATTGGGGCTCTTTCCATACTTTGGCTATTGTTGATAGTGCAGCTATAAACATGGGGATGCATGTGTCCCTTTGAACCAGCATACCTGTATCCCTTGGATAAATACCTAGTAGTGCAATTGCTGGGTTATAGGGTAGTTCTATTTTTAATTTTTTGAGACACCTCCATACTGTTTTCCAGAGTGGCTGCACCAGCTTGCATTCCCACCAACTATGAAAAAGAGATCCTCTTTCTCCGCATCCTCGCCAACATCTGTTGTTGCCTGAGTTGTTAATGTTAGCCATTTTGACAGGCATAAGGTGGTATCTCATGGTGGTTTTGATTTGTATTTCCCTGATGATGAGTGATGTGAGCATTTTTTCATGTGTCGGTTGGCCATCTGGATGTCTTCTTTGGAAAAGGGTCTATTCATGTCTTTTGCCCATTTCTACCCTTGCTACTTGTTTTTTTGGGTGTTGAGTTTGATAAGTTCTTTGTAGAGTTTGGATACTAACCCTTTATCTGATGTGTCATTTGCAAATACCTTCTCCCATTCTGTCAGTTGCCTTTTAGTTTTGCTGATTGTTTCCTTTGCTGTGCAGAAACTTTTTATTTTGATGAGGTCCCAGTAGTTCATTTTTGCTTTTGTTTCCCTTGCCTCTAGAGACGTGTTGAGTAAGTTGCTGTGGCCAAGATCAAGAAGGTTTTTGCCTGGTTTCTCCTCGAGGATTTTGATGGATTCCTGTCTTACATTGAGGTCTTTCATCCATTTTGAGTTCATTTTTGTGTATGGTGTAAGAAAGTCCAGGTTCATTCTTCTGCATGTCGCTGTCCAGGTTTCCCAGCATCATTTGCTGAAGAGACTGTCTTTATTCCATGGGATATTCTTTCCTGCTTTGTCAAAGATTAGTTGGCCATACATTTGTGGGTCCATTTCTGGGTTCTCTGTTTTGTTTCGCTGGTCTGAGTGTCTGTTCTTGTGCCAGTACGATACTGTCTTGATGATTACAGCTTTGTAGGATAGCTTGAAGTCTGGGATTGTGATGCCTCCTGCTTTGGTTTTCTTTTTCAAGATTGCTTTGGCTATTTGGGGTCTTTTCTGGTTCCATAGAAATTTTAGGATTATTTGTTCTAGCTCTGTGAAGAATGTTGGTGTTACTTTGATAGGGATTGCATTGAATATGTAGATTGCTTTGGGTAGTATTGACATTTTAACAATATTTGTTCTTCCTATCCAGAAGCATGGATTCTTTTTCCATTTTTTTGTGTCTTCTTCAATTTCTTTCATAAGCTTCCTATAGTTTTCAGTGTATAGATTTTTCACTTCTTTGGTTAGATTTATTGCTAGGTATTTTATGGTTTTTGGTGCAATTGTAAATGGGATCGATTCCTTGATTTCTCTTTCTGTTTCTTCAGTGTTGGTGTATAGGAATGCAACCGATTTCTGTGCATTGATTTTATATCCTGCAACATTGCTGAATTCATGAATCAGTTCTAGCAGTTTTTTGGTGGCATCTTTTGGGTTTTCCATAGAGAGGATCATGTCATCTGCGAAGAGTGAAAGTTTCACCTCCTCCTGGCCGATTTGGATGCCTTTTATTTCCTTGTGTTGTCTGATTGCAGAGGCTAAGACTTCCAATACTATGTTGAATAACAGTGGTGAGAGTGGACATCCCTGTCGCGTTCCTGACCTTAGAGGGAAAGCTCTCAAATTTTTCCCATTGAGGATGGTATTAGCATTGGGTCATTCATATATGGCTTTTATGATCTCGAGGTATGCTCCTTCTATCCCTACTTTCTTGAGGGTTTTTATCAAGTAAGGATGCTGTATGTTGTCAAATGTTTTCTCAGCATCTATTGAGAGGATCATATGGCTCTTGTCCTTTCTTTTATTGATGTGATGAATCACATTAATTGTTTTGTGGATATTGAACCAGCCCTGCATCCCAGGTATAAATCCCGCTTGGTCATGATGAATAATTTTTTTAATGTATTGTTGGATCTGGTTGGCTAATATCTTGTTGAGGGTTTTTGCATCCATGTTGATCAGGGAAATTGGTCTATAGTTCTCCTTTTTAGTGGGGTCTCTGTCTGGTTTTGGAATCAAGGTAATGCTGGCTTCATAGAAAGAGTTTGGAAGTTTTCCTTCCATTTCTATTTTTTGGAACAGTTTCAAGAGAAGAGGTGTTAACTCTTCCTTATATGTTTGGTAGAATTCCCCTGAAAGCCATCTGGTCCTGGACGCTTGTTTTTTGGGAGATTTTTGATTACTAATTTGATTTCCTTACTGGTTATGGGTCTGTTCAAATTTTCTATTTCTTCTTATTTCAGTTTTGGTAGTGTATATGTTTCTAGGAAGATTGCCCATTTTATTGGCATATAATTGCTCATAATATTTTCTTATATTTGTTTTTATTTCTGCTGTGTTGGTTGTGATCTCTCCTCTTTCATTCTTGATTTTGTTTATTTGGGTCCTTTCCTTTTTCTTCTTGATCAAACTGGCTAGTGGTTTATCAATTTTGTTAATTCTTTCAAAGAACCAGCTTCTGGTTTCATTGATCTGTTCTACTGGTTTTTTTTTTTTTTGTTTGTTTCGATAGCATTAATTTCTGCTCTAATCTTTATTATTTCCTGTCTTCTGCTGGTTTGGGGTTTTATTTGCTGTTCTTATTCCAGCTCCTTAAGGCGTAAGCTTAGGTTGTGTATCTGAGATCTTGCTTCCTTCTTTAGGAAGGCCTGGATTGCTATATACTTTCGTCTTATGACTGCCTTTGCTGTGTACCAGAGGTTTTGGCTTGTAGTGTTATAATTTTCATTGGCTTCCATATTCTTTTTAATTTTTTTCTTTAAATTCTAGCCCATTCATTCTTTAGTAGGATGTTCTTCAGTCTCCAAGTATTTGTTACCTTTCCAAATTTTTTCTTGTGGTTGATTTAGGGTTTCATAGCGTTGTGGCCTGAAAATATGCATGGTATGATCTTGATCTTTTTGTACTTACTTCAGGCTGATTTGTGTCCCAGTATATGGTCTATTCTGGAGAACGTTCCATGTGCACTGGAGAAGAATGCATATTCCTCTGCTTTAGGATGAAACGTTCTGAATATATCTATTAAGTCCATCTGGTCCAGTGTGTCATTCAAAGCCATTTTTCCTTGTTAATTTTTTGATTAGATGATCTGTCCATTGCTGTGAGTGGGGTGGTGAAGTCTCCTACTATTGTGGTATTACTATCGATGAGTTTCTTGATGTATGGGATTAATTAATTTATATATGTGGGTGCTCTCACATTTGGCACATAAATGGTTACAATTGTTAGTCTTCTTGGTGGATAGACCCCTTGATTATGACATAATGCCCTTCTTCATCTCTTGATATGGTCTTTAAAGTCTAAATTGTCTGATATAAGTATGGCTACTCCAGCTTTCTTTTGTTGACCATTAGCATGATAGATTGTTCTCCATTCCCTTACTTTCAATCTGAAGGTGTCTTTAGGTCTGAAGTGAGTCTCTTGTAAACAGCATGTAGATGGATCTTGTTTTCTTATCCATTCTGTTACCCTATGTCTTTTGATTGGAGCATTGAGTCCGTTGACATTTAGAGTGAGTACTGAAAGATATGAATTTATTGCCATTATGATGCTTGTAGAGTTGGAGTTTCTGGTGGTGTTTTCTGGTCCTTTCTAGTCTTTGTTGCTTTTGGTATTTATTTATTTATTTATTTATTTATTTATTTATTTATTTATTTCCATCTTTTCTCCCCTCAGAGAGAGTCTCCCTTAAGATTTCTTGCAGGGCTGGTTTAGTGGTCACAAACTCCTTTAATTTTTGTTTGTCTGGGAAACTTTTTATCTCTCCTATTTTGAATGACAACCTTGGCAGCAAGGATCGATGAGGCAAAACAGAGAATCAGTGACATAGAGGACAAATTTATAGAGAATAACAAAGCAGAAAAAAGAGAAAGATTAAGGCAAAAGAGCACAATTTCAGAATTAGAGAAACCAGTGACTCATTAAAACAGAACAACATCAGAATCATAGAGGTCCCAGAAGAGGAAGAGAGAGAGAGAGGGGTAGAACCTTGCTGGGTAAAGAACTCTTGGGTGCATATTTTTCTGATTAAGCACATTGAATATATCCTGCCACTCCTTTCTGGCCTGCCAAGTTTCTGTGGATAGTTCTACTGCAAACCTGATCTGACTTTCCGTGTAGGTTAGGGACTTTTTTTCCCTTGCTGCTTTCCTGATTCTCTCCTTGCCTGAGTATTTTGTGAATTTGACTATGATATGCCTTGTTGGTGGTCGGTTTTTGTTGAATCTAATGGGGGTCCTCTGTGCTTCCTGGATTTTGACGTCTGTGTCTTTCCTCAGGTTAGGAAAGTTTTCCACTATGATTTGCTCACATAACCCTTCTACCCCTCTCTCTCTCTCTTCCTCTTCTGGGACCCCTATGATTCTGATGTTGTTCTGTTTTAATGAGTCACTGATTTCTCTAATTCTGAAATTGTGCTCTTTTGCCTTAATCTTTCTGCTTTGTTATTCTCTATAAATTTGTCCTCTATGTCGCTGATTCTCTGTTTTGCCTCATCGATCCTTGCCGCCATTGCATCCATCTGTAATTGCAGTTCAGTTATAGCATTTATTTCATTCAGACTAGATTTTACTTCTTTTATCTCCACAGAAAGTGATTCTAAAGTATTTTCGACTCTAGCTAGTATTCATATTATTATGATTCTAAATTCTGGTTCAGACATCTTGCTTGTATCTGTGTTGTTTAAGTCCCTGGCTGTTGTTTCTTCATGCTCTTTCTTTTGGGGTGAATTCCTTCATTTCATCATATTGAATGGAGAAAAGGAATTAATGATGGAAAAAAATTAAAATAATAAAAATTAACATTAAAAATATTAACATTAAAAAACATTAAAATCAAAAAATAAAAAATAAACACACAAAAAATCGAATAAATCATGTTAGATTCTAGGTGTGTTTTGGTCTAGGTGTTGAAGGGGCTTGATAGATTAGGGAAAAAAGGGGAAAGAAGAAACAAACAAACGAAAAAAAAAGGAAATCATTTTAAAATTTGAAAAAAATGAATAAACTGAAGTAGACTAAAATGAAATGATGGAAGTAAAATAGAATTTGAAATATTTACACAAAGTCAAATATATAGTAGAAAAAAATTAAAGAAAAATATTTTTAATAAAAATTGAAAATGAAAATGAATTTTTTCACTTTCCATATTCAAGAATAAGAAAAGAAATGAAAAAGAGAAAAAAGAAAAAAAAAGAAAGAAAATTGAATAGATGGACTGGTGAACAGAGTGAAATATCACTGAAATTACTTTGTTTTCCCCTAGAAGTCAAACTGTGAAGCCCTTTATTGTCCATAAACTAAGCAGGCTTGTTTCTGAAGAGCGAGGTTGGCCCAGTTCAGCAGGGCTTAGTGTAATGGCTCCATTCTCCACTAGATGGCGCTGCTTAGCTTACTGAGGTGGATTGTTGTGGTGTTTGTAGGTGCGTATGCGCATGCGTGGGAGCGGTGAAAATGGCGTCACCCAGATACACAGTCTCTAGTATCAGAACTCTGTTCTCCCCAATCAGCAGTCGCACACTGGTCCTTTGTCTTCGGCTTCCATCCACTCCCTGCTTTTACATAGTCTGTGACCAAGTCCCAGGCAGCACCTCCCTCCTGAGTTTTGTCTCAGATGTGGCTGTTTTTCCCGACCCCTTACTTCTGAGGGACTGCGGCTTTGACCCGTTCTGCCCCTCTGCAGGAGGGTCTCACCAAGCAATGGCCGGGTACTGGCCTCACCCAGGAACGTTTGCAGGACCGCGCTGCTGCTGAAGGCCAGAGACTGCATTCAGGTGCCAGCCCCCTCCCCACAGAAAAAGTTCGTGAGATAGTGTAGCAGCAGCATTTCAGGGATTATGGAAAATCACAACACACATCTGGCACCAGGTTTCACCCTTAACGACCTTGTTCCAGCACCAGCAAATGTTGTTCTGGGTCCACTGGAGCCTTGCCTTTAGGGGATCCATACAGCCTCTACCAAGTGTCCTCCCAGCAGGGGAAATGCCTCTCCCCGTGTGGCCTGAAGAACCCTGGACTCCACTCTGCTCCTGGGGATTCGCCCTTCCCACCAGAGCACCACCAGCTATCAAGCTGTGAGCTGCAGAGTTTCAGACTCTGCTCTCCCCTGTTTATAGTCTTAATGGAATTTAAACCCTCTCCTTTCTCCTTTCTCCCTTTTTAGTCCAGTCCCTGCAGCTGTTTCCAATTTTCCACTTTCTCTCCAGCTGCTTTTGGGAAGGGGTGCTTTTCCCATATTCTCCCCACCATCTCCATCCTCTCTCCACCCGGAAAAGCACCTCCCTGTCCTCTGCAGCTTCTCTCCCCAAGTTCACCTCTCCGTGCTGCATACCTGCTGAATTCTGTGGTTCAGGTTGTGCAGATTGTTGTGTGAATCTTCAGATCAGTTTTCTAGGTGTGCAGTATGGTTTAGTTTGGTCTGGTTGTATTTCATGGACTGGAGACACACAAAAAACTTCCATGCTCTTCTGCCATCTTGGCTCCTCCCCCCTACCACATCTTCTTTATCCATTTATCTGTTGATGAACACTTTGGTTGCTTCCATATCTTGGCTATTGTAAATAATACTGCAATAAGCAGAAGGGTGTGTATATTTTTTCCAATTAGTGTTTTTGTTTTTTGGATAAGTACCTAGAAGTGGAATTACTGAGTCATATGGTATATTTTTATTTTTAATTTTTTGAGAAATCATTACTGAACCTACGTTTGGATGCCCATCACTTGAAAAGCTAATACTCAAGAGTTTTGATTGGAAAGGAGTTTGAGCTTTACTGAGGATGCTGAAAACCTGTGGAGAAGGTAGACTCTTGTCCAAAGGCCAACTCTGGGGTTTCTGCCTGGCCCAGGGGTTTTTAAAAGGGTTTAATCAGTTAAGGGAGTGCAATGGTCTGTGACATTTCTTGATTATTGGCAGATTCCATGATGCCAGCTACAGAGTTATCGTGGTGTTCAGAGGTTGTGCAAAAAGTTCCAGTTCCTTGATATCTAGGGACAGGTTGTGCAAGAGGGTATCGTTCCTTAGTGCCTAGGGCTCAGGCCAGAAAATTCTGTTCTTTCTGCAAAGGTGGGGAAAGTCTACAGATGCACTAAGGGAGGTCATTTGTGTGACCTTAAAAAAGAAAAAATATTTTGTTAAAAAAATTGCTGGGCTAATCAGAAAGCCATGGCAGCCTCAAACAGACTTGTTGGCCTCTGTTTCCTGGGAACATTCTGGTCCTTCATTCCCCAAGGCCAGTGGTCTGCAAATCTAGAAGAAGGTAAATTAGTTCTGTTACAGATCAAGGGCCTTAGATCAGCAAGTTAACTTTTGAAGGAAGTTAACTCTTAAGACCAGCTGGAGTGCTGTTCCAGAACCTCTGTACTGTTTTCCACAGTGGCTGTACCAATGTGTCTTCCCACCAATGGTGCATGAGGTTCCGTCTTCTCCACATCTTCGCCAACACTTGTTATTTCTTGTTTTTTTGATACTAGCCATACTGACTGGTGTAAAGTGTTATCTCATTTTGGTTTTCATTTGTATTTCTCTGATAATTGAGCATCTTTCGTGTGTCTGTTGGCCATCTGTATGTCGTCTTTGGAAAAATGTCTATTCAGGTCTTCTGCCCACTTTTAATTGGATAATTTGTTTTTTTGGTGTTGAGTTGTTTGAGTTCTTTATATATTTTGGATACTAACCCTTTATCAGATATATCATTTGCAAATATCTTCTCTTATTCATGAGATTGCTTTTATGTTTTGTTAATGGTTTCCTTTGTTGTACAAAATTGGGTTGTTTTCTTGTTATTGTTTTAAGAATTTTTAATATATTCTAGACAAAAGTCCTTTATCAAATATATGCTTTGCAAATATTTTCTCCAGGTCTATGATTTGTTTTTTCCTTCGCTTAACAGTGTCTTTCAAAGAGTACAAGATTTTAATTCAAAGGAAGTCAAATTTCTCAATTTTTTCTTTTATAAATCATACTTCTGGTGTCATATCTAAGAAATATTTGTAACTGAACCCAAGGTCACAAAGATTTTTTTTTCCTAAATTTTCTCTTAGAAATTTTATAGTTTTGTTTTTCATACTTAGGTCTATAATTCATTTTTTTTTTTGAGTACCACTTTTTATATGATGATGAAAAGATATACTAATTTGAATAACTACTTTACCAATTTGAATTTTTCTCTTTGTCTGTGAGACCCAGTAAAGCAAAAAGGGGTGGGACTTTCCTCTTATTTTTAAGTCTTATTGTTACATAGTGAGCCAATTTTAACAATTTTTTTTCAACAACTGATCTTTCACCTAAGTTACCACCCTGGTTAACGTTTCAGTTGTGTATATAATATTACCAAACTCAAATTGTTGGTCCAACAGTATTTTCTCCAGAGAAAGCATGCCTTGCAGGAATTCTTATTGACCAAGGCACTTCCGGGCTCTAAGTGTTTGGGTTCAAGTGGCACCTTAACTGTTACTATAACGTTTCTGCAAGAGCCTAAGTGTTAGTGCCTTGAAAGAGTTTAGGTATCTTTCCAAAAGTTTGAATGATGCCTAGGAAATAGCCAGCGAGTTTGTATTTTCTCTTACAAATTAGTTACTACAAATTTCATTGGTGTACTGGGCACACCTGCTTTTAATTCTCATATTCAATTCATTCTCATATTCGATGAATGGCAAAGTTGGATTAGATGGAAAATAGTTCTACCTCACTCTGTATATTTCCTTGAATCTCAGACTTCACTCAGCTATCTCACTGCTCAGTTATCCTTTTCCCTTACTACTGTCCCTGGAGTATAAGAGCTTTAGTGTTATTAATTTCAGTAATTTTGAGTAAATGGAATTAGTGTTACATATAAAGTCACTAGAATGGCACTCTTTTGCATGATTTTAGCTTCCTTGGACTTCATTGGCAAGACTATTACTTTGTTATATCATAGTGAACAACAAAAAAACTACCTAATATATGTGGCTTTGGGCTCCTGAAATTCGTAACATATATCAGCAGCTATAAAAATACTTTTCAGGAAAGAATTTGAAAGTGACCAAAAAAAAAAAATCAATCACAATTGCTTTATAAATATGCCTACTATGCACCAATTTCTAGCTTCCTCTTTTAACAAAATTTATCCATCCATTAAGTCATAGACAAGTAAACAAAAATGAATTGTCATTTGTGTTATTTTATTAGTGTCATATGAGATTATGGCATATTATTGACTTCTCCAAGAATATTTTACTTGAGGAGGCACAGTTTAACATGCACAAATCAAGATCAATATTGGATATGCATTAATTTTTCTAAAAATGCTGCAAGGCAATTTTTCTCTACAAATCCTTTGTTGATATTTATAGTTCTATAAAAAATTATCATTGTGGCCAAATGATAGTTTAGCTAAGCTTTAATTATAAGAAATGGATTGTTATTTGCATTGCTACTTTGCATCCCAGATTTATTTACTGACCACTTAATTTATTTGCTAATGCTTCCTCAAAATAAGTCTGGAGAGTTTGAAGCATTTTTGCCCACTCCATTTATTTTCATATCATTAATTTTTTTCATTAGAGATCTTTAGTCATTTAGGGGTTGTTACTTTTCACCGTCAGTTTCACTGATACATTCTAAAATCTGGTCAATTCTGTCATATGAACAGTCATTGTTAGCTCTCAGGTTATTTAAATCACTTGCAGAGGATTGTGCTTAAATATAAATATCCTAATATTTTCAAGTCATATTTTGGGCTTCATGGTTGTATGCAGCTAAATGTTCAAATACTTAAGTAATTTCCATGTCATAGATCAGATGCTCTCATGACAGTGGATGCCGATGATACTGTTTTTGCTATTGTTTATGATGAAAATACAAGAACATGTTTAAGTCAAGCTAATGTAGCATATACATCCTTTAAAATTCTCTTGTGTATCTCATCTGGCTCAAGTAAGACTTTTCTCTTTTAGAGGAGCCTACTGTCATCTTTATTTCAAATGTGTTCTTTAGTGCTTGGATGACAATTCTAAAAAAAAAAATCTCTTTTCTCTTTCATTCAATTCCTCAATCAATTTAAAACTCCTGTATCTTGTTTAAAGGCCTTTCATGTTGCTAATTATAAACACATTATTTTTTTTAAATTGAGGTATAATTGACATACATTATATTAGTTTCAGGTATACAACATAATGATTTGATATTTGTATGTATATATGTTGCAAAATGATCACCACAGTAAGTCTAGTTAACACCCATCACTACACATAGTTATAGAATTTTTTTTCTTTTGATGAGAACTTGAAAGATCTATTCTCTCAGCAACTTTCAAATATGAAATATAGTATTATTAACTCTAGTCACCATGCTGTACATAATCACCTGACTTATTTATTTTACAACTGGAAGTCTGTAATTTTGGCTCCCTTCACCCATTTCACCCAACTCCTGCCTCTGGAACCCACCAATCTGTTCTCTGCATCTATGATCTTAGTTTAAAACATCCTTTGTCTGATTAGATAATGAGCTCCTCAAGGGCTTTTTATTCTATTTATTCTACTTTTTATTCTAATTAAAAAAAAAACACTTTAGTGAGGTATGATTGACATACAAAAAGCTGTAGGTATTTAAGGTATAGAACTTGATGAGTTTAGAGAGAAGTATATACATGTTAAACCAGCATCACGATCAATGCCATAAATATATGCAGCAACTCTAAAAGTTTCTTCTTATCCTTTTAATTTATTTCTGTGGTAAAAATGCTTATTATATCTATCCTCTAAATAAATATTTCAAGTATATAATACAGTATATTGTTAACAATAGGGCTATAAGGCACTGCTGATCTCTAGGACTTATTCACCTTCCATAAATGAAACTTGTACCTTTTGACCAATGGTTATTCATCTCGTCCTGTCCCTCCCAACTATGGTAACCACCATTCCACTCTCTGCTTTTATGAGTTTGACTCATTCAGATGCCTCATACAAGTGGGATCATGTACGTAGTATTTGTCCTTTTATGTCTGGCTTATTTCACTTAGCGTTGTGTTCTCCAGATTTACTTATGCTGTTGCAAATGGTAGGATTTCCTTCCTTTTCAAGACTGAGTAGTACTCCATTATATGTAACGAAGTACTATAGTTTCTTTATCCATTGATGGTCATTTAGGTTGTTCCCATATTTTGGTTATTGTGAATAATGCTGCAATAAATATGGGAATCCTTATGTTATATCTCTTCAAGAGCCTGATTCCAATTCCTTTTGATATATACCCAGAAGTGGGATTGGTGGATCATGTGGTGGGTCTATTTTTAATTTTTTGAGGGAACTTCATATAGTTGTCCATACTAGATACGCCAATTTACATTTACACCAATAGTGTATAAGGATTCCCTTTTCTCCACAAACTCACCAACACTTATTATCTCTCTCTCTCTCTCTCTTTTATTTTGGTAATAGCCACCTGAACAGGTGTGAGGTAGTATCTCTATCCCATATGTCTATATTTACTTTTAATGCCTTTGCTTTTCAATAAATCATTGCCAAAGTCAATATCAAGATAAGAAAGATTTTTACTTATCTTTTCTTTTAGGAGTTTTACAGTTTAAGTCTTTAATCCATTCTAAATTGATTTTTGCATAAGGGTCCAATTTTATTCTTTTGCATGTGGATAGCCAGATTTTCCAACACCATTTATTGAAGAACCTATCCTTTCCCATTGTGTATTATTGGCACCCTTGTTGAAAATCAATTGACCATAAATGTGAGGGTTTATTTCTGGCTTCATTGGTTTATATGTCTGCTTTTATGCCAGTACCATATTGTTTTGATTTCTATAGCTTTGTAATATATGTTGAAGTCAGGAAATGTGATGATTTCAGCTTTGTTCTTGCTCAAAATTTCCTTGGCTATTCAGGATCTTTTGTCATTCCATATGAATTTTAAGACCGTTGTTTCTATTTCTAAAAACAGCCCATTGGGATTTTGATAGAGATTTCACTGAATCTGTGGATTGCATTGGGTAGTATAGACATTTTGACAATACAATATTTTCCAATTCACGTAGAAAGGATGTCTTGCCATTTATATGTGTCTTTTTAAAATTTTTTTATTACTGATTTTTAGTTTTCAGTGTACAAGTCTTTCACCTCCTTGGTTAAAAGTCAGACAAAGCTGTCACAAGAAAAGAAAACTACAGACCAATATACCTGGTGAACATAGATGCAAAAATACTTAATAATATATTAGCAAAGAGGATTCAACAACATATTGAAAGGATCATACACCATGACCAAGTGGGATTTATCCCTGGGATTCATGGATGGTTCAACATGCAAAAATCATTGTGAAATACCATATAACAGAATGATGGATAAAAATCACATAATCATCTCAATAGATGCAGAAAAAGCATTTGAAAGAATTCAACACCATTTCAGGATAAAAAAAAATCTTAACAAATTAGGTATAGAAGGAGCATACCCCAACACAATAAAGGCCATATAAGAAAAGCCCACTACTAGCATCATACTTGGTGAAAATGGAAAGCCCTCCTTTAAGATGCAGAACAAGGTAAGAATGTTCACTCTCACCACTTCTATTTCATGTAGTCCTGGAAAGTCTTAGCCAGAGCAGTTAGGTAAGGAAAAGGAATAAACATCTCTTTGTAGATGACATGATCTTATTTGTAGAAAACCCTAAATATTTTACAAAAAACTATTAGAACTAATAAAGATATTAAATAAAATCACAAAGATACAAAATCAACATTCAAAAATCAGTTTCCTTTTTTTAAACTTTAAAAGTGAGCTATCCAAAAAGGAGATTAAGAAAAATCCCATTTAAAAAAGTGTTAAAATAGCAAAATACTTAGGAATAAACTTTTTATATTAATTTGTATCATCTACAGCCTTACATATAAGAACCACTAGATACCTTTCCGCTGAAGGAATACATTTTTAATTTCCTTCTTGTTTTTAAAACAGTTCATGTTGATTTCTTAGTCCTCACATAATTTTCTCCTATTTCTGTATTTTTATCTTCTTTCAGGGCTACGTAATGGGAAAGAGCATTGTAACAGAGCCTAGGTAACAGTCTCTGCTACCAAACATCTCATGATTTTGTTGAGTATAAAATCTCTTAACATTCACCAGTTACATTGTCAGTTATAAGTAGAGTGGCCACATGTCCTGGTCTGCAGGACAGCCTCAGATTATGTCTTGTCCTCATGTCCTATTGGTCAGCATCTCATTTCAGTCTTCTCTTGGTTATCATTCTCCCAGATGGTTTTGCAAACTTGACACTCTTGTCTACAGTTTGTCTCCTTGTTTTTCATAACTGTCCTCTACAGTGTGGTTTTCTCTGTTTCTGGAGTTTGTTTTTTCCCTTAATGTCCACATTATACTTAGTGCCTTTCCTTATTTAGACTTTTGTTCAAATCTCATGGGTTCAAACCACTCCATCTTTCAGAATGAGTTAGACAGGCATGTGGGCTGGTGCCAACTCTTCTGAATTCTCATCCTGCCTGTTAGGTATCCCCATTGGACAGTTTCTGCCCCACAGCCTGTAACATGTCCACATGTGAAAGTCATCCTTCCCCTTGAGCTTTATTTTGCTGTTGTGTTTTCATTTTGGATAAAACCACCAATAGTCCCAAGGCCAAAAAGAGTTTAAACCTTGAGTGTTTTGTCACCATATGTAATTTGTTGTGAATCTTTTTTTTAAGTTTATTTATTTATTTTGAGAGAGACAGAGAGAGAGAGCGAGAGAGAGCGAGTGCACGTGCTGAAGAGAGCACGGAGCCTTCTGTGGGACTTGAACTCAGGAACTGTGAGATCAAACTGTGAGATCATGAATTGGGCTGAAATCGAGAGTCAGATGCTTAACTGACTGAGCCACCCAGGTGTTCCTGTTGTGGGTATTAATAGCTTCTCTTTCATACTATCTTCTGAATTTGTCCTTTTCACCCTATTCCTTTTAAGTCCTTATTATCTATTAGTTTGATGCATTGCAATAGCCTTACAATATCTAATCTCTAACTTCTCTCTTCTTCTTTCTATTTGGCATTTTTGCAAGAAAATATCTTCTTGAAGCCTTCATTGATTTCTCAATTCCTAAAGAATTCCATTCAATTCCTTAGCTGTTATTCAAGACCCTATAAATGGGTCTCGAAGAACATCTTTTCTTGCTTTCTAGTGCTTCTCTTAACACATTTTCCATTCCTCAGCTCACCTGAATGGCTTCTGTTTCCATCCTTTTGTCCTTGGCCAGATTTGCATTTTCCATATTATAACTTGTTGAAATTCTCCTCCTCCTTCAAATTCTAACTCAAATTCCACTTGTTTCACTAAAAGTATAAATACTTACTCCCTCTTTTAGTTTCATTTAGCTATTCTCTGTATGTGTTACATGGCATTGCACGCTTTTCTGTCTTGCATTCTAGTTATTTATTTCCCTTGCCAGACGATAAGGCCTTTGAAGACAATATCAGAGGCTGTACTGTGTATGTGTAATCTGTGAACAGCCATAATTTTAAGTGATCAACAAAATAATGAAATTGACTATGAGGTCTTGGGCCTCCTGAACCCCTTTATATAAACTCTATAAGGTCCATCAGTTAGTAAAAGCCTTAAGCAATATGAATATTGAAGCAGGAGTAAGAGGGAAATCAATTTACAAATCTACCTTTTCACACCCAGACTGGAGGGGAGAGGGCTAATTCATGAAGTGTATTACATTTTGCCAAAGCATCATAGGGATGTGCAATTAAAATCAAAGACAACGTGTGAGGGCCTCTTATCACCCTATAAGACTCTCATATCCCAAATATAGGTTACTTACATTCTCATTCCTGTTAGTTTGTTTGGCAGTGTAAGTATCAACATTTAAAACATCATCTCCTTTAAAATACTCGAATGGGAGATGAAAGCAGTCTTCCTGTCCTGTTTTCACTAGCTGTGTGACCTTAAATAAGTGACTTAGTCTCAAGGGCCTCAGTTTCCTCATCTGTCAAATAAGTGTAATAAGAACACATAACATCATAAAGTTGGTGTGAGGAGTACATGAGCTACTTCATGTAAAACATGAAAATAGAGATTGTTACACATAATGCGCTTAATACCCTTCAACCATTCTTACTGTGTTATAATTCGTCAGGTGTTTTTTGAACTCTTTAGGAAAGATTGGAAGCATCGCATTTTAAGCTTGCATTTTAATTCTTGGAATTTAAGTGTTGAAATAAAAAGTTTCGGAGAAAATATCACTTTAACTCTCACTTTGGAGCTTTAATTTTCTGTAATATATATCTGCTCATACATATATGAGAGAAATAAATAATGAATTCAGAAATATAATATGAATGGGATCGCATAACTCACAAATTGAATCTTTCATTAGGAAGTTATTAAGAAGGGACAGAATGTCCTTCATTCAAAAATAAAAAATTAATAATTTGGAGGACCAAATTTTTAATGGTGATAAAATGTGGATAACGAAACCTACATCATTCATTCGTTCTCTCAGAAACATTTGCTGAGCACTTATTGTGTGCCAGACACTTAGCCAGGTGCTGGGGACTGAGACTGAGAGTCAAGTTGGTCCTCTAGCAGCCCTGCAGGAATGAGGGGGTTGGGGGAGAGAGCGTCTGATGGACCGCCAGGGCCCAAGGTGGTCTGTGCAATAGTAGAAATGTCGTGTGGGAAGCAGTGAATGCTGCGGGAGGCGTTCACCATGGGGAACTGAGAAAAGAGGGTGCCGGGGTTGACATGCGACCAACGAGCAGTGTGAACTGGACAACTAAAATGCAGAAGGGTCTTTCATCCCGGAGGAATAACAGGCTAAGCATGTGTCTGCCTAGAGCATACAGGTCAGTTAGTGTACAATGGAAAAGGTAGGAGAAGACACTGGAGGTTAAGTCAGTGTATGGGACCAAAGCACTTTTCACCTGAATAGGGATCAAGAAGCGTAGTGGTTAAGTGTACGAATCTCGAACCCAACTGTGCAACTGTGGTCGGCTCTTACACTGCCGGTTCTATCACTTCCCGGCTGGGTAACAATTTGGACTTACTACTCAGGCCAAGCCTCAGTTTCCTCATTTGTAAAAGGGATATAATAATCATAGCTACCTCATAGGCCTTTTGTGGGAATTGAATAAAACAATCTATGTAGAAAGTGCTTAAGTGCCTGACAAAAAGGAAGTTCTCAATAAATATTAGTTATTATTAGTATTAGAGCAGATAAATTTGCAGAGCATGAGCAGAAGGTGTGATTCATTCTGCCAGATTTGTGCCAGGAAATGCTTTATCGTAGCAGTTTGCCAAAGCACAGAAAGGAAAGGGGAGGTGCTCCATCATGTCGGAGAACAAAAGGACACTAAGCAGCCAGGTGTGGAAAGCTTGGGGTGTTCAAGGAAAGATGAAAAGTTTTCTGTGGTGAGCACAAAAGGAGGTGTTGTAGGAAAGGGGATGGAAAGGTAAACAGTGGAATGCTTTTGGGCAGTGAGTGGCCCTGTTGGTTTTGAGCTGTAGGAAAACAACCTACTTGCATTTGGGAAGATTGATGCGTGGGAAAGTGGAGGGCAGGAGGAATCTGAAGACAGGGCACTCAGTTAGGCTATTATAACAGTCCAAGTCTGAGACAGGGCCTGGCTAAACAGGGACTGTGGGGAGGGTGTTTTTATCCATCTTTTCAGACACTACTTAAACATTTTCTGCTCCGGGAAGCCTCATTTGAGTCATTAAAAGTATGATCTCTTCTTTTGGGCTACTGCTGTTCCAACTCCGATTACTGCACCCAATCTCATTGGATTCCATTTATTTTTCTGTTTCATCCACAAACATGTATGCTTCTATCTTATTGATCGTTGTATTCTTGGTGCTTAGAACATAGTTGAATTTAGTAGAACAGATACAGAATTTAACACAGTTGCAGAGAAACTAAATAAACGTGTGGATTGATTTGATGTGGTGAGGGGGTAAGAGGGAGAAATTGAGAACGGCTCTGAGTTGTCTAGCTTGTAAGACAGAGTGCTGTCAAGATAGGCTAGGTGTTGCTGCGGTAACAAAGAAACCTTGAAAAGTTAGTGACCCAATGCAACAAGATTTATTTCTTCTTCTTGCAAATTACAAGGTCAGGCTGATGCTCCAGAGTGGCTTTTCTCCATGAAGTGACCCAGGGATCTACAGTTCTTTTGTTTTATGGTTCTGCCGTCTCAACTGTGGCCTTTATGATCACTGCTGATGGGGAATGACAGCTTGGAGATCACAACCTGCTCTTATTGCCTCTAAGTGGAAGTAACACAGGTCTCTTGTCTCCATCATGCTTACAATTTTAAAATCCAGTGAAACAGCAAGCAGGAGATATATAAAAATGTCCGAAAAATATATATAATACCTACTGAAAGTTTAAAATATGAGTTTTAGAAAATATCACCTCTTTAGAAATAGTTTGTTTTTCAAAAGGTTAGATTTGTTTTCAATTCCTTAGCATATTCTTTCCCCTTTCTAAGTTAGCAACACTTGATGGTTCTAAAAATGTTTTCAATAGTGACAAAACCTGAAGTAACTTTTTCCCTGCCTGGCTTGCTCAGATTTCTATCCATGTATCTCAAAAGCTTCTCTCCCTTCGGACAGATTTCTCATGTTTTCTTGAGTGTCAGGCAGGATTTTTGCTTGTTAGCTCTTGGCTTTAAAGGACTAAGTATTTTGAATATTGTATTGTTCATCTCTAGGGTAATAGATAGGTAAGTAATATTCAAAGATCATATAGTACAGAAATCATCTGGCAATTTAGTAAAAGTTTATTAATTTAGAATACATGAGAGAAAAGCAAATCTGTCTTATTGAATAGTCTTAACACAGAATATTCTGGCTGAAATGTGGTTTTAATATCTTATGGACACAGTATATATAATAAGCTAAGCTACAAATGGATAATAATGAATCACGGAAGTTAAAGAAAAAAATTACAATTTGCAATATGTCTTTAATGTACTATATAGTAATTACCAAAAATATATCTTTCGGTAATTTCTAAAGTACACTGAAATTATTGTAAAATTTGTGAGACTTTGGTTTGAAATATGTAGTGCTAGAATATATAAAGGAAAATTATTTTAGGGGCACCTGGCTGGCTCCGTGGGTAGAATGTGTGACTCTTTGTCTAGGGGTTGTGAGTTCAAGCCCCACACTGGGCATAGAACTTACTTAAAAAAAAAGAAAAGAAAAGAGAAAAATTATTTTATAATTTTTGTTAAATTAGAATCACATGCTTCATATTAGAACTATTACAGATTACAAGGATGTAGACATTTTTACTATATTTGATCATTCTTTCGGTTACATTCAGGATATTAAGTTATGTCTCATTTTGAGAAATCCAATGTCTCATACCTTTCATAGTAAAATAATTTTGAAATGAGAAAGATTTTTTATTAAGACAAACAGATGAATAATGAATATCACATATGACACAGATATTTTATTTCAGCCTTTTGGAGCATACCATTGATGATTCCTACTGCAGCTGAAGTGTGTGAAATAGTTATTCCACACCATACTTTTTTCATTCTCTTGTATAAATTCACAAGTGATTTTTACAGGATAGTATCAACAGATGGAAACTGGAACTTGGTCTGATTCTTTAGGAAATTAACCAGTAAGAACAGTGTCTGCACACAGAAAATAACGTATAATGTTGAGGCACTTCTCAAGATAATTTACACTGAGCATATTATTCTGAACTCTACCTGAATTACCCAATTGCTTTTGTATATTGATCTGACTCATCACATATTGCTCTATTCTCCTTTGAATAAAACCACCACTATGGCTTTTGAAACATGTTCATTTTTTTATTTTATTTATTTATGTACTTATTTATCTATTTATTTATAAATGTTTGTATATTTATTTTGAGAGAGAGAGGAGCAGAGAGAGAGAGAGAGAGGGAGACAGATAATTCCAAGCACGCTCTGCACTGTCAGCCAGAGCCTGACCCAAGGCTCGAACTTATGAACTGTGAGATCATGACCTGAGCTGAAATCCAGAATCAGATGTTGAACCCCACTGAACCACCCAGGTGCCTGAAACATGTTCATTTTAAAAAATTTTTCTTTTTAATGTTTATTTATTTATGAGAGAGAGACAGAGCACAAGCAGGGGAGGGGCAGAGAGGGAGACCCGGAATCCCAAGCAGGCTCCAGGCTCTGAGCTGTCAGCACAGAGCCTTTGCAGGGCCCCAACCCATGAACCACGAGATCATGACATGAGCAGAATTGCACCCTTAACCTACTGAGCCACCTAGGGTCCCCACGTGTTCATCTTTTAGACCTTAGAAAGTTAAGGCAAGTCATAAGAAATGGAAGGTTTTGATGGTTTTAGCTTATAAAATGGAAACTTTATCTGGCTGAATCCAAGTGCTAACGATTAACAAAAAAAAATAGTGAATTTGTCTTTAGTGCTGGGTTCAGGTCAGGTCCTTGACTCAAAATTCCCAAAAGGTAGAACCAAAGTGAATTTCTATCCATTATATTAATGGGACAGACAGCAGTATTGGCTCTGTAGTTCACCAAGACAACATTGCAATTATAGCAGTAAATGGTGTACGACATTAAAGAAACAAGGACTAAGGCATAGTCATTCTTCACACTTCATATTTGCTAACAGTAGTCTGGGTGCCCTCCCCAGCATTAATACTGAATTTAGGTAGGAGGGAATCTGTCAGGCAGGCTCACTCCTCTGCTACGTGCGAGCAAGTGAGTGTTCATCAGTTGTGGGCGGGGTGCTTCCTCCAGCAAACCTCTCCTGGCCAGTCGGAACTCATCTAGAAAGTGAGCCCAGGCAGTTCCAGCCTGATTCCTTTTAATGTCACAGTTCATTTGCAGAACCATAACTGGAATCAAGAATTAAAAAGCCTTGTATAAAAGTCAGTAACATTAAACCTTTAAGACTCATGTTTCATGTGTCATAAAAAGTCTATGAAAGGATTTTATATTCTGTACAGTGTTTTAGCACTTTCAATCACTTTTTTTTTCAACATAACTTTTGTGAACACTTTTATAGCCTCTAAATGAAAAACTAAACTATGTGTCATTCAAAAAAAAAAACGTTTTATGGATCACAGATTTTAATAAAAGTTCTGCACCATAACAAGCGCCTGATAAACCTTTATTAAAATTCATTAAAAATATTGAAAAATATTTTAACAGAAATTAGACCTCACGTTTTAGTAAACATGGCAAATCACTCTTCAAAGCGTCTACTTATTTGTTTATCACATATGTAGATTCCTTAGTGGTGAAATGATGAATTTTAGGACTAAATGACCTGCAATTCACCATTAGGAAATATTTCTTTGTATATTGTGGGAATAATCCTCTTAGCTTTGTATCTGTAAAAATCTTCAATAATTATGATATATATGAGTTTGCTATATGCATACAAAAATAAAAACAGTGGAAACATTTCTGAAAATATGTTTTATATAATCTGATATCTCCTTGTATAATAGCCACATCGGGGGCCTTATCCTACTGCAGTCCTAAAGGACCAGAGAGCAGATATGACTAAGCTTTTCAAATACCTTTAAGAATTCATGCTCTTAGATACATTTTATTTATATCATTTATTTTGCTTTATTAACTTTATAATAGCTGCATAATATTTCATACAGTCCTTTAGTTGTTGCTTCCATTTCATCATGTAAATAATGCTGCAATAAAAATACGCATGCCCATATGTTTTTCTTACATTTTATTTTTTTCCTTAGGATATTGCCATGAATAATTTTATTGGGTCAAATTGTGCGAACTTTTTTAAATCTCATAAAACACATTGCCAAATTACCTTTCAGAAGGATTCAGTAGATTTAAAATGCCCCCATCAGTGCATTGGCTACTAGTTTAAAAATAATTTGGTCAAGATTAGAGATTTTCACTTAAATATTTGTTTATGTGGCATGTGAAAAACAGTAGTTTCTTTTTTTCATTTTTGACACACAAAAAGCTGTACATATTTAATATATACACTTAATGAATTTGGAGATAAGTATGTACCCATGAAACCATTATCACAATCTATGCCATAAATTTACCCATCACCTCCAATTGTTTCCTCTTGTTTTCTAATTTACTATTATTATTACTGATATTTTTTGCAATGATATAATTATTATTGATATTTTTTCGATGATATACAACTTTATTGTCTTTATAGATCATGTGTATATAAAGGCTCTGATACATTGATAAATTGGTATACCTAATTTTATTTATCCATATACTTATTTAGATATTCTCCACATACCTATCCTCCACATACCTAGATAGGTAACACATAAGATATGTAAAATACTCAAGAATCTAAAAGTCATATAAATATAACATGTCTTAAATATTATCTACATACATATAGATATGTAGATATAGATACACAAACACACACACAAAGGAAAACATCATAGTTTGGGGGTGACAGATTGTTCTTATTTTGTAGAGTCAAAATTTTGAGTGTGTGTGTGTGTGTGTGTATGTTTGTAGATTTGGAAAACTCTGAGTGGTGGTGATCTTAGAGCTCATCTACTCTAGCCCCTCAAAATAATCATGGCTTTCCACTGCAATGCCTCCAGGGAAGAGGCCCAGCACCCTCTGCTCACACATAGTCATGTGTTGTGGATCTCTATTGATGAGACCCATCAGCTAAAGCAAAAGCATGTCTGCTAAAGACATGCTAAAGACAGGTCTAAAATTGTACCCAAGCTTCTCTTCTCTAAGCACACGGTTCTTGAATGCTTATGCTGAAATTTTGGTTTCTGCCTTGAAGTCTTGAAGCACGTGGGCCATGGGGGAGTGGCTTTCTGAGCCTCAGTATTAGGCTAGCTTGAGAGGACGATGGGTAACGGGAGCAGGGGCGCCTCTCCATCTCACAAAATCAAAGAATTGATGCAGCTGTGATTTCCGTTAGCAGATGGTGGTTGCAGCATCCTAGTTTTTACATGTTGGATGAGATTCCTTAGAGTTTGTATAGGGTTAAAGATTTTGGTTAGTGCATATGTTCATAACTTCGTTGGTTTTTTTATGACATCTAGTTTATGCTAATATCTTTCTGTGTCCTTTGATACATTCTTATAACATCTTTTACTACCAGTGTTGCGTGTATCAAGAGGAGAAAAAGACCTGGAAAAGTTGCAATTTATGGTGATTCACCTAGTTTCTTTGTTTAAAAAAGGGTAATAACTTTTGGGTGGATTATTTGTAGAGAAAACACTCAAGTTCACAATGATTTCAGGTAATATAAACCTAACCTATTTCTGCATTATGTTCTCAGCTTCAGTGCTAATGTCTGTTGTAGTGACAGCAGCCATAATTTATGCTTTTAATTATACTTTTTTCAGCTGTAAACTCATATTGTTTCTTTACAGTAATGAAGTCACTATGCAGCAATGTCATTGTCATAAAGTGATGGGACATAATGAGAACATGATTGGAAAAAGATCATGGGCAGAGAATGATAGCATATTTAAAGGTGAATGGGGAAAATACTGTAACTAAATAAAAACAATATAAGAAGATGTGATGATAAAATGTATATATGATTAAAACCTTAAAAATACTGGATATTATTTCTGTACAGGATAGTGTCTGCTTTTTGGTTTTCTGTTGAAATCATAGCATTAAAAGAGTGGATCAATTTTCGACCAAGCCCAAGCCTTCTAGCTGTCAAACAGATGGCTTCATCTCATTTCTAAACACCTCCAGGAAAGGAGATTGTGTGATCTTTCTTGGTAAACCACTTATAAAAATATTTGTAACAAAGTCTCTCTTAAGCCTAAAGTATTCATGCTGCATTTTCTTTTACTCAGTTTTTTCCTTCTCTTAAATTATTTAAAAATTTTTTATTTGTTTTTCAGAGAGAGAGAGAGTGAGCGAGTGAGTGAGAAAGCATGAGTGGGGGAAGGGTAGAGAGAGGGAGACAGAGGATCCGAAGGAGGCTCTGCACTGACAGCCGAGAGTCCAACGTGGGGCTCAAACTCACGAACCGTGAGATCATGACCTGAGCCAAAGTCGGATGCTCAACTACCTGAGCCACCCAGGCACCCTTCCCTTTTCTTAAATTACTTCACATCTCTGCCAATTTTACCTTCCAGATACCTTTCCAATCTGCAACCTCCTTTCTATTGTTCTGCATTCTCAAAATTCATTCCATTTTGTTCTTCACACTGCTACGAGAGAAGCCTCTTTAAAATGTAATACATACCATTTATTCCTTTGCTTAAAATTCTCTGAAGTTTTACCTTGCCTTTAGATAAAACTTAAACATCTCAGTATGGCACAGTGGCTCTTCATAATCTGGTGACTACAAGCTTAATATTTTGTTTTCTAAAAATTAATTTTTGTTCTTATTTTTCTTTATATAAATAATAACAGCTGACGTTTGCTGACCACTCTGTGGTGGGCATTCTGCTAAGCCATTTTATATCTTCTTGAACTTTTCTATGGTATTACAAGTTTCTATTAATCTCCAAAATGAAAGGAAACAGAGTTGTTTTTTGTTTTCTCTTAGCAATATATCTTGTCTGCCTACTCTCTGTCAAGCTGCAGGGAAAAAATAGTGAATAACAGAAATGAAATTCCTGTCCTGATGGAGCTTACATTCTGCTTTTGTTCTCAATCAAACAAGTTTGGTATTTATTAGTCTGCAAATGAGTAAGGACATTTTCTTGGGGGTGGGGGAAGGATGCACAACAAAGAAGATGAATTTGAGTGAAGGTACTCGGGACTAATGGATAGAGACAAGTGGAAAGAAGAATCAGGTAGTTCAGTGATTCAGTCTAAATAAGACTTATCTGAAAAGGTCTGTGAATTCAGAGACACTGTGTTTCTCCATCTTACCCTGATGTGTAATTCATGCTCAAATTACACAGAATATATGCAGTTGCCCAAACTCCAAAGATCTCTTGAGCCTCCCTGTTTCTCTGCATCACACTGTTTATGTCCATCAAAACAAGTGATGGGCGTGGTTTCCTCAGCCTATCATATTAACAGGCTAAGAACAGCATTAACCCAACCCTAAGACCCCAGGAGCCCATGCACAGGCTCCCTGAAGATTCTCCAGGCATGTCTGATATTTGTTTATGTGCAGTAACCTGCCACCCGGCCTCACCCATGTCCGTTGCTCAAACACTTCTTGGATACTCATTTGAGGCCCCTCCACCACCACTTGGAGATGCAAAATATTGTTCCCTGGACCTCCTCAAGCTGTGCACTCTGAAGGTCTAGAAGTGGTAGAGAAGTCCTTGGAGTTTTTGCTACTTAGAAGTTGAAGCTGGGTTACCCAACCCCACTCTCATCACACTGCCTCCTATTCACCAAAGCGGCATGCCTGGTGCTCCTGAAGGTCACGGAATGCCTTATGAAGACAAGTATTTCCATTTTGCTAGCAGCACAGGATCAGGAATATAATATGAGGCTCCTTACTGCCCTTTCCAACCCTTCTCCCACCCCAAATCCTCCTTGACCAAACTTCTCCTCCCTTCTAACTCAGACATTTTTGCCAGTGTCCTAAGCTGCTTGTCCACCCATTGACCACTCACACTCAGATGTGTTCAAATCTCTGTTGAGAGTTAAGGCATGAGCCCATCTACAGCTGTGAATTTTCTGTTGGCTTGTCTGTTTCTCCTACTAGATTATAAACAACTTAAGGGAAGAAGAGTATTCATTCCTCTTCGGGAGTCCTCTAGCTTACTGTAGCTGTGTCCCTTAGTCTTCTTTCTTTTTCTTTCCCTCCTTTTCATTCATTTGCTCAGATTTGATAGTTAATTTAATGTGTCAATTTGGCTAGGCCATGGTGCCCAGATATTAGGTCAAATACCAGTCTAGATGTCACTGTGATCTCATCTAAAAGATGACATTAACCTTAAATCAGTAGACTTTGAGTAAAGCATATTACTCTCCATAATGTGGAGAAAAAGAATGAGGTTCCCCAAGAAAGAAGGAACATTGCTTCCTGCCTTCAGATTCAAGCCGCAGCATCAGCTCTTTCCTGGGTCTCCAGCCTGCTGGCCTGTAGAATTCAGACTTTCTAGTCCCCACAATTTTAAACCAATTTGTGAAAAGCAAATCTTTCTCTACACACAATTGGTTCTGTTTCTCTGGAGAATCTTGACTAATGCACCACACTCCTTCCCATGGCCCACCTTTTTAATATAGTCTGCACTACAAAAACGTAACCTCCCACATCTATCCTTTCTTCTCCCCCACACATTTCTTTCCCTTTTCCGCCTCTGCAAAGGATTTTGGACTTCAAGTATGAACTTGAGAGAACTAGTTTTTACCATGAACAAAGTACATTTTCCTTATAAGAAGGCAATACAAGAATTAAATAGTCAAGGAGTCAGCACAACATAGGACTTAGAGTACAAACCTTGGCTCTAGGCTGTTGGGATTTGAATCCTGGCTCCAAGGTACAAACATGTGACCTGGGGTGAATTATTTAACTCCTTTGTTTTTCAGTCTCCTCATCTGTGAAAGGGGATAAAAATAATTCCTGTCTCATAGAACTATCATGAGGATTAGGGGTTAATAGTTGCAAAGCACTTATAGCAGTGCCTGAGCTGTAGAAAGTGTGGGCCACAAATGTTTGTGACATAAATAGTAACTTTATAGTCCCCATTATAAGCTCTTTAACCATGGCTCAGGACCAAACTGGATTTGATAATAACCATTCATCATTTTATAGTATATTCCCAGAACAATGGAAAATAACAAAATTATTTATTTACCTTCTTTTTCTGACTAGAACCATCATATATATTTTTGAAAGTTTATTTATATATTTTGAGAGAGTGAGAGAGTGTGTGCGTGCACACGTGAGTTGGGAAGGGGCAGAGAGAGAGGGAGAGAGAGAATTCCAAGCAGGCTCCACACTGTCAGCGCATAGCCCGCCACAGGGCTCAAACTCACGAATCATAAGGTCCTGACCTGAGCAGAAACCAAGGGTCAGACGCTCAACTGACTGAGCCACCCAGGTACCCCAACCGTCCTATATTTTTATCTGAAAAGAAAATAGAAAATAGAGAGATATAGGAGGAAATTAAAACAGCTGCAACTGAACTTTGTAGATTAAGGACAAACAAATCTTTTCTGTTAAGGGTCAGATATTAAATGTTTTAGGCCATATAGTCTGTTTAGGTTTGTAGGCCCGACAGTCTACAGGCCCAACTCTGTTGTGTTGCAAAAGCAGCTACACAAAGGTGCATGTTTGTGTTCCAGCAAAATTGTACAAAAACAACCTTTGGTCAGAGTTGGCACCTTGGGCCATAGCTTACTGGCCCCTGCTCAATAACTATTGCTGATACATTAATAAATTTCTTTTTCTGTCTTTTTTTTCTTTGTGCACCTATGTCTAATTCATTGTAAATACACATTTAATTGTGATCTTGCCTCTCACTGAGTATTTTCTTTTATAAGTAACTCGTGAATAACTTTAAACATATATTTGGTTTTGCTTTCTGCCAATTCCCAAGGATAGATGAGGAGTACCAATATAAGTTCTCTCAGAGAACTTTCAGAACTGGAACAGGAAGGGAAGAGGCAGGCTGAGTGCTCATGGGGGTGTCATAGTAGGCCGAGCTCCCTCTGCTCAGGGGCATGCAAGGGACTCGCTCTATCCTGCTGTCTGCTCCAGCGCCACAGCCTAGCCACCTGTCAGCACTGAGGACAGCTCCCTGGGCTGGGGCGTCTGGGTGCAGGGTCCCGGCATCACTGGCTGAGATGGGTTTGGATTCTCTAGTCCAGGATATTCAGGTTGCAGGGCTGCAACATAGTCACCACAGCAAAGAGTATGGTGGGAAGTGAGCTTTCCCCCACCTTCATGGCTGGTAGAAAACGAATCTGATGGCATGGAGCTCAATCTAGGGAGAATTCTGAGATCAACCATGCTGGGGCTCTTCCACTCAATAACCCTAACTTCTTTCTGTTCTTTGCTCAAATGCCACCTTTTAATAAAGCTACTTTTAACTGTTCTATTTAAAAGAGCCATATACCTCTGCTCTCTTCCCTGCAAATTAAAATTTGATTTTTCCATTTCTCTTACTGATATCTGACATGCTGGCTATTTAATTATTTGCTTGCTTATCAAAATATCAGCTCCATGACAGCAGGGATTTGTTTTTTTTTTTTTTTTTTTTTGTCTGTATGTTCACTGTTAGACACAACCTAAGCACTCATAAACATTGTTGGATGAAAGAATGAATGGGTCATGCTGCCAAATTCTCTACCAGATTCCTGCTTTCTGGAATTATTTTCCAGAAAACTAAAAACTAAAAATATACACACGTCCACCATCAGAGTATGGACATGTTCCTACTACACCTTCATGAGCAGTATGTGTTATGGTCTAAAATATGTTTTAGGGTCAATTTACTTTAAGTTGCTTTCTTTTGATTACTACATTTCTTTTCTTTAAATTGTTTCTTTATGTTCTCTGCCCATTTTGAACGAATATATTTAAACACTGAAAGGTTCACGTTAGATCTCTTTACTCCCCTCAGTTTGTCTAATGAGCTCTATGCTGGATTTGTTGGGAGCAAGAACACAGGTGTTCAGCTGCTGTGGGGGGCAGAGTTCATTCTCCCCAGCTTAGAAAGTCCATTTTAGATCTGGCTATAAAGGATATGAATATTTTGTTTAACTTTATGTATATGCATTTAAAGGGTGAGATTTGGGCAATTTTCCAGAATGTTCAAATACGAAAACTATACTGGCTTCGATTTTTTTACTCATGGGGTGCCTCTTAATGATCTGGACAAAATTTCCACTCTGTGACTATTGACTGGTGCCATATGTACGTGCTAGCAGAACCATTATAGAATATGTTGGAAAAAGTAAATTTGGTTGTTTAAGTGATCACAGCACTTTCTCTAAGCATATTCAAGTTATAAAACACAAATACTAACACAAATACTATTTAAACTGAGAAATCCATTCAATTATTTCTCAAATTCAGTCTCAATCCCTATCTGAAAATGCATTACAAAACCAAGGATATGTATATAAAATAACCACTTGCAATGTATATTTTAAGGGCATATCTTCAATAGCATTGCAAAAACTTATCAGGGACCTATCTGGATTCACACCAGAAACCCTAAAAGAGAACACTTCTGCTTCCATGTTCATTTTACTGTATCTTAAGTTAACAAAATACACTCTTGCAGAATAGGGACACGGGGTGGATGGGAATGAAAACAGGTGTTTATGTGGGCTTGCATTTTTTTTTAATCCCCAAAGTCTGCTTTATTTGTGGGCAAATCCCTCTTCCTTCTCTTTCTGATAGACATGCTCCTATAATAGAGACTTGTAAGTGAAGCTTGAAAATAGCGTTATAAAAGAAATAAATGTTTTTATTTTAATAGCAACTATCATATTTCTGTAACTCAGATACTGTGCATTTTTATAATAGCCCACTCACTCATCCATGCTTAAATTTCCATGCCTGTTGAATTTTTCCTTAAAGATAATCAAATAAGGCTCTTTGCCTATAAATTATACATTATCCTGCAACTAATTAAAATGATTTTATCATATATCCTAGAACATTAGTTGTTTCTTTCTTATTCTTTTTATATATCAGGAGATGCTTTCAGTCAAGCACTAATGTGTTTTTCTTTGTTTAACCACAAAATATTCTTTGGAAAGCTATTTCTAACCTGAGCATTGCTTTTAAAGTGACTTGTACACATGCCAGTTTTTCTGCATGTTTTGACAAATGACACATTTCCTTTGGTGCTTCCTTGTGGGTAACAGTGTGTGAGGATGTGGTGTTGGAGAAATTTATTACAGTTATTTTGTAGTTGATATTAAAGAATGTGATGTATTATACCAGGTGTCTGACCTTTAAAGATCTTAGGACCTAATTCATTACAACATAAAATTTACATATTATTCAACTTTGCTGCAGATCTTTTATGAACAAGTCATGGTATGTATGTATATCAGGACGGAGAGGAAAAAGTCAAAGCTCATGCAAGGAACTGAGGTCTGAACCCCAGGCTTGAATCTGTTTGTGGTGTTTCTGTGGATTTAAGTGAGAGCGAGGAAGCCTTCTCATGGACCAAATTAAATCAAGGAGGAAAGAGCATGGAGTACAAAGTGGACCTTTTGTGAATTAGTGATGCATATCTTTTTATACTCCTAACCTGGCCTGCCCTAGTATGAGGTGCAATGGAAGCAACATATAAGAGACTGAGGAAAGATAACCCCGGGATGGTATCTTTGAGTAGTTAAGTCTGTGATACAGCCAACAAAATGATACTTGTGCGATTATTTTTCATGCCTGATTTTAAAATATGAGACGTGAAAACAAAAAAAAAATTACCAAATATTGCTCACAGAAAATAAACGTCTTTGAAATAGTGGGTATCTAACAGGTTTTAGAAGAACAAAAATTGGCTCCACCTTGTAGCAAATTAGAAATGCACGTGAAAAGATTGTGGGTTATTAGAAATCAACTAAGGCCATTTTAATCCTTTTAAATGTATTCATTATTTCCTTTTCAATAACTGCTGGAAATCCTCTTTCTCATAATTTACTTTCAACTATTTGAGTCTTGGATCAAATAAATACCCATTAAATCAGTAAGTCCCATTTAAAACAATGTATATATCTACACGATGGCAGTGGGAATACTCGTTTGTAAGGTCCTGGTCCACTATGGTTTCATGTCACTCAAGGTTTCACAAAATAATTGATAATATTATCTTTCCCTGAGGACACCCCAACATTATGTCAGAAAAAGAAGTCTAAATCCCTTTTTAAAAAATAGATACTATAAAATAATTTGAGTTAATGCAGATGGGTTATTAATATCAATATAATCCAAACACTATTTAAAGATTCAGTTTGCTATCAAAGATAATGTTTCCTTATTCTGCAGTTTAATTAGCAAGGAGGAAGCATTTTATCTGAAATACTGATTTTCTAAATTAGTTTGCTGGAAGGTATAGAAATACGCTTGAAGTTTTTTTTTGAATTTTGCTAATTTTTAATAAATGTGTGGAGGCAATTGAAACAGGACGAAATTTAAAAAGCCATAATTATCGTTAGGGTGAGTTGCTTCTAGCAAATGCAAACCACTCACTCAGACTGATGGCACAGTAAGAGGAAATGCTGTGTGTTCGCAGTAGAGGGCGCTGTCTTCTAGGTCTACCACAAACTAAAATAGAAGGTCACTCAGTCTATTGATAAATCACACTGCCGTGATTCCTAACTGACAGCTCAAACTAACATCAAGCTGGATGAGGGAGAACAAAAGGCCATCAAGCAGCCATTTTCTTGACACTTTTATTCAATCACCAGCAGATTGCTTACGACAGCAATAGCAGCTGTTTTGTCTTCATCTTTCCACATTTGATAAAAGGTGTCAACTCAAATTTTTGTAAATAATTCACTTACCCCTACTGCACACACCAGCACTGTTCAGCATATGTATTTTGTGTGAACAGATCACTGAGGCAGGTCAGAGCTCAATGACATCAGCTGAAGGTCATCTGTGATCTAAAAGGAAGCCTCGATAAAGCTATACCGTCCCTCAAGGTCAGAGATAAGGTTCCCAGTGATGGGAACGAAAGGTTAAACAATAGGAAGAAAAAGTATGAAAACGCTTCCTTTAATATACGAGTGCTTTTCTTTGTTTAAGAAACCTCATTCATAGCTCCTTAGTCAATTATCAATGGAGGGTGTTTGTAAACCCACCTAAGAGATTAAACATCTAAATTGTTCTTTCAAAAGTTTGAAAAAAAATATTATTTGTAGCATGCTATTCATCATGACTGTACAGCAGCCTGAGCTGCAATTCGTTTCTATGTTCTTTTTAAAAGAATCATAAAAAGAGTGTCAAAAATTAATACAGTTAGATAGAATTTCATTTATCTAGTTCATTTAAAATTCTACCCTGAAATGCATTTAGGCTTGAGAGCTGAGAAAAAAATATAGAAAGAAGGTGTTTTATATCATAAGAGCTTCATTTGCTTTAAGGGCTTAGAGAAACTAATAGAGAAATCCTTGAATTATTGCAATAAGATACTCTATCTGGTGTTGGCAGTAGCTAAAAGTGCTGAGATTAAAAATGATACATCCTTCAATGCTGGGTTGTTTTTTCAGTTACATTACTCACAAAATAAATCTAAACAACAAATAGTCACTATTTGGTTTCTGTTTTCTACTAGGAGAAGTCCATGTGCTTTTGAGATCCTGTCTTAGCTCCAACTGCAGGGGGATTTATTACCTGTAATTGATGTGCATGGAGATCAAAGAGCAGCTTCCTTACATTTTCTCCTATTCTTTCTACCTCAGAAATTGGGGGGGGGGGGATAACTCTTACAATTGCATTGGAATATATGTCCAAGAATGAAACGAACCTGGGTAAATCCTGACGCAGTAATGCAGGGCATTAAAAACATTTAAAAAACCCAAACAGGTAATCCAATTTCTGGTTGAAAGTTAATCCCCACAGGAAGAATGGATATTTTCACCATTTGAACATTAATGAAAGAGGGGACAAACTAAGATTTGGAATAATGTTTCAATCTTCCAAATTTTAAAGCCTTTTCACATTTTCTTTCTAGATTATTACACAATTACACCTCCTCTCACTTAGCGCATGTCATTTTATCTTGTAATTTGTCTTCTTACATACGTTTCTTCTCTTCTCAACTGAATTATGGGATTGCAGGGGCAAGGACCATCTCTTAATAAGTGCATAACATTGATAATTTAATCTTTTCATGAGGCATATAAAGCCCTTGCCTATCTTATTCGATCTTCATAATCTCATGAGATGGTCAGATTAGAGATTATCTCCATGTTGTAGATGAGGAAACTCCATTCCAGAAGTGCACAAGAAGTTCTGCACCTGTGTTAGCAGAAGCTGAACTTGATTCTGGTCTTTAGGTGTGTAATCCAGTGCTCTTTTAAAAAATTTTTTTTTTCAACGTTTATTTATTTTTGGGACAGAGAGAGACTGAGCATGAACGGGCGAGGGGCAGAGAGAGAGGGAGACACAGAATCGGAAACAGGCTCCAGGCTCCGAGCCATCAGCCCAGAGCCCGACGCGGGGCTCGAACTCACGGACCACGAGATCGTGACCTGGCTGAAGTCGGACGCTTAACCGACTGCGCCACCCAGGCGCCCCTCCAGTGCTCTTTTACATAACCTTAATGTAGACCTAGAAACAAAGAGGGCCTAGGAAAGCAAGGGGTCTCAAAATGGAGCACAGCGTGTGCACACAGCAGATATTCAATGTACTGTTAAATAAGTAAATGACAACCATATGTGTTAGCCCAGAGATATGTACAAGGCATTCAAAAGTGTTTGCTATTTTTATTGGTAGCAATGATTTGGGCAGTAGATCAGTTCCAGAGTAAATATGTTTTGTGGGCAAGAAAACTAAGAGAAGCCTATAATGTCTTTGGTCTGGAGGAGCTTCATTTTAGGCAGAAACCAGATGTGTTTTCACGATGAGGAGTTAATTTCCGGTAAAATGGGGATAATAATCACAGTTTTACTATCTCATCAGATCGCTGTGCGGATCAAAAGAGACACTATGTGAAAGCATTTTGTAAGCTGGCAAGTGCATAGATACAGGTGAACTGCCTTATTGTGATTAAGGCAGTTCATGATGACTGCCAGGTGGGGGCGATACTGAGTTCAGAGGTGAGAGATGGTTTTAGGGAGTGTGGGAAAATGTGAAAGCAATGATTGAAAAAGGCATTTCAAGAAAGCAGGGAGATCTAAGTCCACAGCCAGAGGTAGAGAACAACAAGATGCGTTTAAAGGAGAATGAATAACATTCAAAGGAGAATAGCCCGATAGGTACTAGGTACGTTTATAGACAGGTGCAAAAGGATTTATCATTGTTTGTAAAGATAGGTTAGGGTGTGTTTGGAGAAGCTTTGCAGTCTTGGAACCTGGTGAGGATGTCCGATCTCAAATGGAAACGTGGTCTCCTGTGAAAATGGTGATTATTTTCCATGGAGCTAATTGCAAATGAGGAAATCAGAGAAGACGTTAGGAGAGTTAACCAGATTCCTCAAGAGAAAAATGATTTCCCTATACACAAGGGAACGTGTGATGATTGTGAGAGAAAAGCTTCTTTAGATATTGTTCAAAATACACCCTTATTGGGTGTATGCTCTGTGTCTCACGTGATTCTAAGTAAATTATTTACATTAACTCACTCAATCTTCATAATCAGGGAAACTGTTACCATTTAACTGGTAAGATAACTGAGATCTAGAAAGGTCAAATAACTTATCCCAGCTCATATCACTAGGAAATGGCAGAGGACGAGTTAGCCTCAGGCAGTCTGGCTGCACACCCGGTTCCATCACTGTCGTGCTCCTGATGCACTGGTAAGTCCAGACGCACAACCAGAGCAGTGACAGCAGGTGTTTTCACTTTGTGAATATTTATGATTTATGTACTTTCTTGTATGTATGCTACACTTTAATCATGAGTTAAGTAAGTGATATAATTTTTTAAAAAGTCAGTATTCTATGTACCTATAGAAGGAAGGATTGGAAAGATATACACAAACTGTTAACCCGATTGTCTCTGGTTATGAGGAATATGAATAACTTAAATTTTCTTCATTTTATTTATCTCCAATTTCTAGATTTTTGACAACTATCCTGTAAAACTTGTGGAATAAGAAATGTTGGTTTAAGCAAACAAGGAAAGTTTCTGATGAGGAAGGAGTGCAACTAACATTGATTTAACAATTACTGTGAGTCATATCATCTTTTTTATTTATCTATTTCTCAAAATAACCTCTAGAAGAGTTTTCATACTATATGTATTTTATATATTTTATATATATACTATATATATTTTATACTTCATTTAAGTATAAAATGAATTTCAGTGTGGTAAATAATAGGCCCAAGTCACACACAGCACTCAGCACATACTTCAAAGAGACAGGATTTGAATCCAGGAATGATTCCTAAACCCAGGAAAAAATGGAGGAGAGAATTCAGGAATGGAGAAAAATTCTAGAATGATCTAAGTTTTATTTATTTTTTTAATGTTTGTTTATTTTTGAGAGAGAGAGACAGAGCACAAGCAGGGGAAGGGCAGAGAGAAGGGGAGACACAGAATCCAAAGCAGGCTCCAGACTCTGAGCTGTCAGCAGAGAGCCTGACACAGGACTTGAACTCACAAACCATGAGATCATGACATGAGCCAAAGTTGGACACTTAACCTACTGAGCCACTCAGGCACCCCTAGAGTGTAAGTTTTAAATTGACATAGACAGTTAAGAGTCAGAAGCAATCATCTTGAAAAATTGCCAAATAGCAAAAAATTAGATTTTCTGTCACACAGAGGTCAGCATAGTTTGAAGATTCATCAGTAGTCTGTGGATTCTTTAATATAGCATATTGGGAAGACGTTATTTCTCAGTTTTTTGACTTATCACTGGATGTCTTCCCCAAACAAAAATGAATACATCAACATTTTGTGCATGACCCTGGGAAGTCTGATTTAAATGTTATTTTTTTCTGTATAAAGTTTTTAAAATTTATCTTTGCATTTATTCGTTCATTCATTCATTCATCCAGTATTCCCACAACATTCCTCCCCTTTTCCCCTTACAATGATGTCCCATATTTTGGGACATTTTTACATAACTGATTATACTGGACATAAAGCAATTTGTGTAACTGCCAAATTTTGGAGAATTAAAATGACCAAAAGCAGTTGAAGATTTTAAGTGTCTTCTGCAGAACAGAGTAGAGAATTTATAAAGAGACAGTGGATTCTGATGAATACAACAAGAAGGGGAAGGTGTTAAGTAGACAAAATCAGAAATCCCTTGGCATATGACTTTGGCCAAATGACTTGAACTTGTTCCTGTGTGAACCAAGTGCAAAGTGGCATAAAAAGACATCTACTGGACAATGTAGACTCTATATTGGACTTGAGGTGTTGTAGATAAATAAATGATGTCTGTATTAGTTTGGGCTGGGACAAAAAGGATACAGTTTGCTGCAATAGATGTTTTAAAGGTTCATCCTGTATTTTCTCCCACAATTTTTCTTTTCTACCCATGTAACCATGTCATAGTTTATTGCTGAGTTCTTAGGGGTTTGTGAAGCTGGCTTATAATCATCATCATCATCATCATCATCATCATCAGTGATATTTTTCTTTCAGTAGAAAAGGGCACAAAGGGGAGAATATATTTTCTAAATAGTAATTTCCCTGGTATTTTTCCTTGTTGGAAAACAAATAGTTCTGCAGATGTGGCATTGCTTAGTCTACCTATTTTTATATTTACCAGCATCTATTGTTTTCTTACTGGTATCTCTGAAATTACTGATTCTGGGAAAACAGTGCAAATTCAGGAAAATACAATTTATAAGGTTGGTGTTAACCTCTAGAAAATTCCAGAATTTTAGTATGGTTAAATAAATAGTTTTTGAGTAATCTAAAAGTGAGTGGTTTTCGGTAATTCTTAGGGCTAACAAAGAGTTAGTGATGTCAAACAAATGTTTTAGCAAAATGTAAATATCTCAAGATATTTAAATACTCCCTTTTTAATGAGCTTCTACTGGTCACCCTATTTTAAATTGTTACTTTTCTTAACATTTTGTATTCTCCACCTCTGCTTCATTTTTCTCTGTAGTACTTACTGTCATTCGAAACATTATCTGATTACTTAGTTTGTGTGTTCCTCTAGAATGTAAGCCCTGTGAGAAAAGGTTCTATGCCTTCCTCCCACTCCATTTTCTTAACTGTCATATCCTTAGCACCTAGAGCATACCATGGTATATACTAGGTGCTGTAAGAAGACATATCTTTTTGAAGATACTAAAATACAGAGAGAATCATAAAACTGTTACTTGGATTGAACCATCAAGACCAAGGTCTGATGAGAACCTCAAGGAAGGTCTCGGGTGTACTGAGCACATTAGAGCTCTGATTATTCTCAACAGAGTCTGGTTGAAAATACAAAAGGTAGTCTTAGGAAATTTTTTGATGAACCTAAGCTGGGAAGAATAGCCATATAATGACAAAACCAACTGGGATGCCTGGGTGGCTCAGTGGTTATGTGTCTGACTCTTGGTTTCAGCTCAGGTCATGATCTCATGGTTTGTGAGTTCAAGTCCCACATTGGGCTCTGTGCAGCCTGCTTGGGATTCTCTCTGTCTCTCTCTTTCTCTCTCTCTCTCTCTCTCTCTCCCTTTCTCTCTGCCCCTCCTTGGCTCATTTGCATGCTCTCTCTCTCAAAATAAATAAATAAACTTAAAAAATAACGACAAAGCCAACTTTAACTTGATTTTGAGAGGCTAAAATGATGGGCTCAAGCAAGAAAAACTAAAGCATAATAGAAAAAATATAATCTTATTTATTTTAACAGAAAGAGCTGTACAGCAAGTGAATAATTTATTTAACTTACTCAGACCTGAGTTTTTTCTCTTGGTGTTAGATGGACCTAACTAGACTTCAAGCTTCTTATAAGGTACTGAGACTACTTGACCCTCTGAAACTAAGGGACAGAACAGCCAAATTAGCAGGCAAACTGGATTTCACAGCAGGTAAAGAGGTGGCAGTTATGGGAGCTGAAGGGACAGGGGCTTTATCGTCAGCATTTAGTGGAAGCAAGGGCCAAGAGTAGTTGAAGGGATGGTTTTGGCTGACCAAGCTGAGATGGAGCTTCATGAGGAAAAAATAAAAAAGGAAGAGGAAAGGGAGGCAATGGTGATATCTCTTGTCCCATTTCTTATGCTCTTGAGGTACTTCCTCCCCTCTCCTGATCATTTCTGTATTGATAGGAACATTTATTATCTGTTGGGAATAAAGCAACACAAAACAAAACAAAACCCCCAAATCTTGAATAAAGGTAGGAATGGACTCCACTAGCAAATTGAAACAATTGCTATCAGGAAAGTTTTCTGCTCCTACTTCAAAATTTAGGTAAGAAAATACAGTCGCCAAGTGAGCTGGCATTTCTGTGTGTGATGAGGAAACCAGCGCTCAGGTGGAGCGCCTTCAGATTTTATTAAGGTAGCCACTGGATGTATAGGTTGTGTACAGCAGTCAGCTTTAAACTTTAGCAGACAGTAGAAACACCCGAAGGGCTTGTTAACACACACTGGGGCACCACCTTCAGATCTAGGACTAGGATAGGACCCAAGACTGTGCATTTCTAACAAGTTCTCAGATGATATTGATGCTGCTGGTCCAGGACCATATTTTTTTTTTTTTTTTTTTTACCTTTAACTCTACATTTTTATTTATTTATTTATTTATTTATTTATTTATTTATTTTTTAGATTTTCTTTCTTTTTTTTTTTTTTATGAAATTTATTGACAAATTGGTTTCCATACAACACCCAGTGCTCATCCCAAAAGGTGCCCTCCTCAATACCCATCACCCACCCTCCCCTCCCTCCCACCCCCCATCAACCCTCAGTTTGTTCTCAGTTTTTAACAGTCTCTTATGCTTTGGCTCTCTCCCACTCTAACCTCTTTTTTTTTTTTTTTTCTTCCCCTCCCCCATGGGTTCCTGTTAAGTTTCTCAGGATCCACATAAGAGTGAAACCATATGGTATCTGTCTTTCTCTGTATGGCTTATTTCACTTAGCATCACACTCTCCAGTCAGGACCATATTTTGAGACCATTGTTCAGGCTGTGTTCTGCTACGGCACCCACCATGGGGGTGGGTGGGGGATGAAATCCATAGGCTGCCTTGGCTGGATCACCTGCCAAGGTATTGATCCAGCCACACAAAGGATCACCTGCAATCTTGCTTTGAGGGTTTAAGACTCTGCTGTGTTTGAGTATGATAAACAATACTGAACTCATTGTGGATATAGCCCATGACCTCTTTTCTTTTTTTTTTTTTTTTTTTTGGTTTGCAAATTTTATTTATTTATTTTTTTTATATATATGAAACTTATTGACAAATTGGTTTCCATACAACACCCAGTACTCATCCCAAAAGGTGCCCTCCTCAATACCCATCACCCACCCTCCCCTCCCTCCCACCCCCCATCAGCCCTCTTTTCAAATAGGAGAAATGGGCTCAATGAGGAAAACATGAGGTGACATGGGCTTTGGTCAAATTTCTCTTTGGTAACTCTGCCCCCTCTTCTCAGTGAAGAGAAGGGAAGAATTCCATTGGCCCTCAAGTTGCGACTTAGATTCTAGACCCTGCATTGACTCTAACCAGTTGCATGGTCTTAGACAAATCATTTAATCTCCTGGATTCTGTCTTTTCATCTGTAAAATGAGAATGTCAGGCTAGATGATGTTTAAGATCTCTTCCTGCTCTCAAATTCATTTTGTATGATTCTAAGTCAGAGGAGACATTTTATATCACAATGGCAAATTGACCAGTTTATCTTTGTGGTAATTGAATTGCTTTGGAGAGTTGTTCTTTATTGGTGAAGGAAGGTCTTTGTGACCCAAATGTTCTCTGAAATTGTATGCAAGTTCTCTAAAGTACCTAACACAGTATTTAATGATATTCTACCCCCTTCCTTTCTTTTTCCCCCCCTCTAATGTTAATGATTCTTTGACTAAACTTAAGTAGTTTGTTTTTCATTCAGATTAGAAAGTTTGTCATTTTTTGGAAAATGTAATAAAAATTAGACCCGTTCGTTGGTACTTACAATCCCATCACTTGCTATTGTTATTTATGTGTATTGCCACCAGATAGCAGAATTACTCTTGTTATAATCTTTTGATGACTTAGTTGAGTTTACTTTTTGGAAACTCTTTTATAGAGAAATGTAGGGGAAGAAGTCCTCCTCATTATCTGAGAATAATCGGTCTTGGAAAACAAAAGCTTCTTCAAGTGAATCCACTTAAAAATGCCGGCCAAAATGTGATCAGGTAAAAATAGCTTGAGTGGGCTTTTGTCATGACCAATAAAATTAAGAATTATAAAAATATGGTCAACTGCTCCTATTTTTCACCTACTTTAGATTTTATTTTCAAATATACACCAAAAAATGTATCAAGTATTTTTCTTTTTCTTTTGGGCAGAATCCCACTTGCATTCTGCTAGTTCAGCTCTGTCTCCTGGAGGAAGAGTTGCTGTCTTGGCTTATTTGCATGGTTTGATCATAAAAGAAATCATTTTTGTAAGATTATTCAAAGATGATCACTTTTTGTAGGGCATCCCTTGGTTCTTTGATACTTGTATTGATGTCTCTGAAAACACTTATTGCATCATCACACTTGCTGACATTTCTCTTCTTTGTTGACTGGCTGAACCCTTTCTGATTATTTTGGTTGTTGGCTTTGCCTATCCTATGAAGAGTTTTATGATAGCACTTTCTTTGACTTCATGGAATCCTGGATCTTTTGTAAAATTTGCAATTTCATTTTGCCGTTGTTTATAAAAGCACATTAACCTGAAATATGGGGAGATGTAGTGTTAAGGAAAAAGGGTTGTTATTCTAGGAGAAGCTTTATTCATGTTGTATTTAAACAATCAGCCTAAAGGGGCACCTGGGTGGCTCAGTCGGTTAAGCATCCGACTTCGGCTCAGGTCATGATCTCGCGGTCCGGTCCATGAGTTTGAGCCCTGCGTCGGGCTCTGTGCTGATGGCTCAGAGCCTGGAGCCTGTTTCGGATTCTGTGTCTCCTTCTCTCTCTGACCCTCCCCCATTCATGCTCTGTCTCTCTCTGTCTCAAAAATAAATAAACGTTAAAAAAAACCAACAATCAGCCTAAAATCAGTGAGTGTGTGTTTTGTAGTTTACAAGCAGTTTCAAATTTGAGGTTGTTTCCATTTATCAAAAGCATACAAAGAGCTTGTATCAGTGAGCTTTGGCTATTAACATCCTATAAAAGAAGCATCCCAAAACTTAGTGGCTTAAAACAACAATCATTCATTCTTATGGATTTGCATGTTTTCTGGATATTAGCTGTTATAGAGTGAGTTTGACTAGGATAGGAGGGAGTTTTAAATGAGGATTAGTTTTGTAAGAGGTCATTTCATTAGGGAATAGCTTATGGTAAGATATATTTTCTTCATATTTTCTTTCTTCAAAGAAAATATTTTCTTTCTATGAAGAAAATATATCTTCATATATATCTCTGGGTTCTAATCCTAGTTCTGCTCCATACTGTATTATCTTGGATAATTTATGTAACCGTTTTTTGTTAAGTGGGGATAATGATTTATTCAGTGTTAAATGGGGATAATAATAACACCAATTTCACTGGTTTTTGTGAGGACTGAATGAGATAATCAACCTAGCACATACCGAGTGTTTACTAAACTTTAGCTTTTCTTGTTATTAAACGAAAAAGTACCTCTGACTGTGATTAAAAGACTAATGAGTTGGGCAGAGGGAGGGAAAAATGCATGGAATTGGAGCAAGAGGTAGTGTTTGAATTTATCTCCAGTTCTCTGACCATATAAATCAAGGAAGCTGGTAGAACCAACATTTTACCTTATGTAACAAATACTTTTACAGTGCCGTTTACCGTGTGCCAGACTCTTTCCAGGAGCCTAACAAATATTAAGTCATTTAAAGCGCATGTCAACTCTAGGAGGCAGATATAATTATGATCTTCATTTTATAGACAAGGATATCCAGACCCAGAGAGGTTATGTAACTTCCCCAAGGTCACACAGCTAGTAAGTGGCAGAGCTGGGATTCAAATGCATGGCAATCTGGCCGTAGAGTCTGTGGCCTTAAGACCAGTGGTGTTTTCTGTCATAGGGAATCATGTAAAGGAGGCCAGGCTGAGGTGATATGTAGTCTTGAATATAGATATTTACCTTATATACTATGTTTTGAGGATTTAACTTTATTGTTTGCTTCTGAACCTGAAGGTTTGAAGCAGAGCTCTCTTCCATGTCCATTTTTTCTTGTGGTCTCTATGCAGCTTATTCCAGGATGGAAAGAAATTCCATGAGTGTTAACAGCAGGCTGATGGAGAATTACTTCATAAAGATGTGAAGCCTTCCTGGGCTTGCTCAGTTCTCATTCTCCTTTATATGAGGGAGGGAATCAGGATCACTCCATCAGGTTGTTTTTTTCTCTTCAGTAATAGGATTTTTATTGCTAACTTCAAGAATATAGGACGAGTGGAAACAAACTGAGTTTTACATCGAACTCTATCCTGTGCAAAGATAAACACCCCATGCTAATAAATCTTCCATACTAAAAATATATCTGCACAGGGCAAAGGATGATGTTTGTAAATCTAATTGAATTGAATTTCACTTTGGTGCCTTTGGGGGGGGGGCACAGTTCAAGCACGGGGAGTGTGCAGTCCTGAAACGCTATCCTGTGGGTCAGCATTACAAGTAATTGCCCATTTTAGTTCTAAGATTATGGCTTATAATAAACTTAGTTGAAGCTCTGAAATGCCCGGTCACATAAAACTGCAATCGTCATGGGCGGGCTGGTCAACATGTGCAGCGATGCTCAGTATTTGGAATTATGTATTTTTATTTGGTTTTGTTTGTATCTCAGCTCAAGCAGCTCTCTGATCCAACACAGATAGGGTGATTTTATTAAAAATTTAACATGTATCTCGTAGCAATATTTACTTTAATGTGGTAAATCAAGAAATTCTTCCTTTTCTGAATGAGATCTGTTGGTAAGATAAACTCAATGCTATAAGATAAATATTAACTTTATAATGAAAACTACAGAATGCCTTGTCTGGTACATTGTATCTGTATTTCTCTAAGGTGATGGAAGCCATCCCTGCTTCTTGCTCTACCTCGTGTGAAAGGTAATAGTTTAGATTTTAATCCTTAATTATCTGTCCTAGCTCCGTTCATAGTGACATCTCATCCTGTGTGTTCTTCAACTTCTAATTTTAAAAATATTGAATATGTTTGCTCATGCAAAAGACTAGCTGATTCGAGAATTATAAAAGGACAACCAGGCACTTTTACATGCAGTAATCCACGGAGGAAATGTTAACTTAAGCAGGTAAAATTCATTAGTGAAAAGGAGATTTGGAAAATCTTGAAGTTTAAAAAAAAAAAAAAGCGCTTATAGGGACGCTGGTGAACACAACCTAAAATCCAATTAGAAAATGTTTGAGTAGAGTTCAAAGGACACCTGTGATAGTTTTGATAAAGTTACCGCTCTGGAAAGAACTGAGATATACTACTTTTCGCCACGGTGATTGTCCATGTATGGGTACCTTCACGCAGTGGCACCAGTCATGAATCCTGTAAGTGACCTATTAATAACCGCAATATGAATGAAATGTGCTGCCTAGAAAATGAGGTTGCCTGGCTCTCATAAAATACCATTTTCTTTTCATAATTTACGGGATGTGTTGTCCAAGGAGATGAAGTATTTCATGTTGGTCAGTTTGGGCTCTGCATAGACCTAATCCTATGTGGAATATTTTTAATGGTTGACTGATAAAACATTGTTTCCTGCAACTCAGCCCTTTTCTGATTACAAACACCAAGGCTACAAACACAATTTCTTACTTGGTTTCTCTCTCAAGTAGTTACAAATACTACCAGAGGCTTAAACAAAGCAACCAAGTAACATTTTTGTGGTGTGTTATTTAATGTGCGAAAAAGTCAGCATTCAAGGTGTGGTCCTTGCTTTCAAAAGGCTGAGAGTCTCAGAAGCAAAAGGTAGAATTCTGTGTAACCATTATTTTAATTAACAGTTTCATCAATGTTTTCATCCTTAACGTATGGAGATAAGTAAGTCTAATCTTCCTCGAGGCTCATGCATCTTGAGTTACTAGTGGAATACATGGAGTAGGAAGAGTGGAGGTGAGAGGCTTGGATCATTTAAATTTCCATCTTTTATTTTATTTTATTTTTTTTTAAATTTTTTTTCAACGTTTTTATTTTATTTTTGGGACAGAGAGAGACAGAGCATGAACGGGGAAGGGGCAGAGAGAGAGGGAGACATAGAATCGGAAACAGGCTCCAGGCTCTGAGCCATCAGCCCAGAGCCTGACGCGGGGCTCGAACTCACGGACCGCGAGATCGTGACCTGGCTGAAGTCGGACGCTTAACCGACTGTGCCACCCAGGCGCCCCTAAATTTCCATCTTTAAAAAAAATAACTCATGTATTGTCAAAGCACATGGATGCCCGTATTATATCCATTATTTGAGATGTGCAAGGTGCATTACCAAACCTAAGTCACACAATCAAGTTCATAAATAATCTGCATGAAAGGATGTTGCAAAAATCTGGTTGACATCCTACCTGTGATTGACATCCTACCTGTGCTTGGCCTTGTTCTCCTTTGACACACACCAGGTCCTCTCTGTCCAGGCCATTTGCTGCTACTTCTGTGGCAGGGCAAAAAATTTATTTAGTATGTATATATTTTTTTTCCATTTTTGTCATTTTTTTCACTTTATTTTAAAAACTTACATCCAAGTTAGTTAGTATATAGTGCAACAGTGATTTCAGGAGTAGATTCCTTAATGCCCCTTACCCATTTAGCCTGTCCCCCCTCCCACAACCCCTCCGGTAACCCTCAGTTTGTTCTCCATATTTAAGAGTCTGTTCTGTTTTGTCCCCCTCCCTGTTTTTATATTATTTTTGCTTCCCTTTCCTTGTGTTCATCTGTTCTGTGTCTTAAAGTCCCCATATGAGTGAACTCATATGATATTTGTCTTTCTCTGAATGACTAACTTCGCTTAGCATACTACCCTCTAGTCCCATCCATGTAGTTGCAAATGGCAAGATTTCATTCTGATTGCCGACTAATACTCCACTGTATGTATGTATGTGTGTGTGTGTGTGTGTGTATATATATAATATATATATATATATTATATATATATATATATATATATATATATATACACCACATCTTCTTTATCCATTCACCCATCGATGGACATTTGGACTCGTTTCATACTTTGGCTACTGCTGATAATGCCGCTATAAACATTGGGGTGCATGTCCCTTCAACCCTGCACTCCTGTATCCCTTGGATAAATGCCTCGTAGTGCAATTGCTGGGTCGTAGGGTAGTTCTATTTTTAATTTTTTGAGGAACCTCCATGCTGTTTTCCAGAGTGGCTGAACCAGTTTACATTCTGTGGCAGGGCCAATTTTGGCCAATCTTTTTTTTTTTTTTTTTGCTTTTCAATCCTAAGACTAGAAGAGTTATGATGAGAGTGGTTGGGGTCTCGGTCAGAATGAGGGACAGGAGGACACAGAAGAGCGCGTGATAGCTGTGCTGGAAGTGAAGAGAGTTGGGCTCACAGATAAGGCTGCGGGATGGTGACCGGGAAGGTTGGGAGCAGGCTGGGCACACTCACCTGGTGATGTGGGGAATCATCATACTGCAAATTACCTCTTGTGGTTTATACTTATATCCTATCTTCACTATCATACCCTCAGCTCTCCTCAGGAAAATTCCATTTGTCATTTTTGTATGTCAAATAATGGTTCAATGTCAGCAATTTCAAATAGTTCCCATGGAATATAATGCACTGCTTGAGCTGGACACAGGCTGAATTTTTCCCACCATCTCTACCCCTCTCCAGCCGTATGACCTTGGACAAGTCTTATAATCTTGATTAGCCTTACTTTCCATGAAACATAGGGCAAAACATACATTTCCTTATGGTGCTGCTGGGAATATGAAATTATTAATAAATCATGCGTATGTATTTGTGCCTGGCATGTAATAAATACACTTTAAGTGATATCTGTGACAATTTTTATTTATTGATTAGATTTCGGAGTCTAGCACCATCCATGCTTACACGGGCACTCAATAATATTTGTAGAATAAAAAACCAGCCAAGTTGAAGGCTATGTTATGGTAAATGCCCTACAAATACTTACTGCATGAGTGAGTGGTTCTTGTCCCAGATCAAATGGCCCAGAGAACCACCTGGGAGTTACTCATCTCAGAGTTAGCTCTGAGAATTCTAGCCTGCGGGAGCTCTACTTCAAACAGGGATTCTCATGAAAAGCAAATCAAAAGTGAATTTGAAGGAGAGGCAAAATACATTGTTTCTTATTAGGCCTGCTGTTTGATTTTCATTAGGCATCCTGCCTGATTCTTATTAGGACTGCCCTGATTTCTTTTAGGTCCTGGTCATTTAGGGTCAGTGCTCATGTGCTATATAATGATGTCATTATTTGACTTTATTACATACATGATGTAGGTAATGATTCAGGGTTTATTCCAGAAAATAATCCTAAGCACCTAATGCTGATTGGTTTAATGATACAAAAACTAATTTGGAAAGAATGGAAGGTTTCCTGGGGCACAGCTGATGATGTGAATGTGAAAAGGCTTCATTTCCCACATTTAAAGAATGGAAACAACATGCAATTACGTGTTCTTCGATGAGGTGTTTTCTTTGAAATGGTAGAACTTGGAAACTGTCCATATGGGAAAGGTGGAAAAATTTAAGCAACTGTGCCAAGGTCAGTTTTCCTTTTTTATTTCCTTTATGATTGTTATATTTATTCTTGGCTATAACATATGCTTTCTCATTTCTTTTCTCTTTCTTTTAATATGAAAACCTAATGGAGAGACTGATGAGATCGGCCAAGTCTGTGAAATTAAAATGAACTTTGTAATTTTGTTTATCAGCTTGGGGTCAATGACATAGAAATTCTGTAAGTTATAAATGTCAATATGAACATGGATTCCATGTGCTGAATTCATTCACGCAGAAGGCGGGCCCATTCCCTCTGCTTGCCCTCACCCACCTCCTACCAGTTAACAATTAGCTAGTTAAATAAGCCACGTTGGGGTTCTTTGTGTCTGTTTTACTCGGCACCCTGTGGTGCTTATCCAAGCTCTTTAAGAGAGATTTGTGCTTGGATCTGATCCTTGTGATACATTAAGAAAGGTGAGAAACTGGCCATTTCTTCCTTTTAATGCTTTTCTTTAGGATGGTATGGAATGGGAGCACACACGGAGTGACCCTGGTTCACTCACCCATAGACATCCTCTCAAGTACCAACTTCCCTGACTTGAGCTTTTAAACTGGCCTTAAGTAGGTGAGTAAAATACCCACTGTCTCTATTATTTTGATTTTTCTGAATCACCCTTATCTCACAATGCCTGATTTCTACCCACTCACTTAACCACTGCTTGCAGTTACATATTCTTGACTGTCTTACTGGATGTTGTTTGATAAACAGGAAAAAGACTAACCCTTTTGACACTTAATCTCATTATTCCATGTTCTTAACAATTCCTGAATTTTTTTCCCATGGATATTTCCCTTATCAAGGTTATTTTCATACTTAAAAGGGGGAGATTGTAAATATGACAGTTGAACATAAGGATGTGAGTTGTTCCTTCTACTCGCTTCTTTTTCTCCTCTGAGGAGGCAGGGTCTGTGTCTTCTCTCTCATATGCTTTACCAGATACCAAAGTGGCTTATTCCCCAAACTTTATCAGTTCCCTTCTCTGGTTTTTAAGCTTGGCATTCTGTCTCTGTTTGTGATTGTCAAAAATTAGTCTTGCCCAATTTCTATGTCTGTTCTTAGGTGCTGTGGGACAGAAAGCCAAAGGGCAAAGTGAGCCCAATGGAGAGAAAGGAGAACAGAGTCAGGAAGGCTGGGTTTAAGCTCTGACCTCATTGATTTGCTTGATGCCCTTGGGCCAGACCACTTATGCCTCATGGTCCTCACATGTACAATGAGGGGCTCTAAATGGAGCATCCAGGGTCATTTCTGTTGGAGAGTGGATAATTTCTTCACCTATGAAATGGCCATACTAATAGTATCTACCTTATGCAGACTTAGGATTAAATCAGATTTTATGTGTATATTTTACATGGTGTCTGTCCTAGAGTAAGAGCTCACTAACTCAGTTGTAGCAAACCTTGCAATGGAGCTAACTGGATATATTCCTCTGTCTAGCCCCTGTTCTCAACTCAGATTCTTCTCTTCTATGGGAGAGAGTGCAGGGAGGGGACAGTGGGGCTGGATGGGGAAAAGAGTTGTCAGAAGTTCCCTGACAGGGTGGCCCCTGGTTCCCCAGTATCTGTCTAGCCCAGTCGCCCAGGATCAGACCAACAAAACAGCTTCCAACTAAGCAGCAGAGTCATAGAATCACTGCTGCTTGTCCTAGGAGTGCCAACCAGCCAGAGTACGTAGAGTCAGTGTGTAAGACAAAATGGACCCCTCCTTGCAGAGCAGAAGGCAGCAGCTGACACAGGTTGGGTTGCATTCATGCAGCCAAATCTGGGAACACCCCTGGCTTTGCAGGCTCATTGCAGTCGCTTGGTTCATCTTGCAAAATGTGACCCTGTATTTTGCAAATTTCGAGTTTTTAGACCCCATTTTCATACTTAGTTTTTTCTGGATGAAATATATCTACTAATTATGTAGTATTAGTTTCTTTGCTCTTGTAATGACTTGTGTCTTAGATTTAGAATCATTCAAGACTATTTTGGTTCTGGGGCGCCTGGGTGGCTCAGTCGGTTAAGCGTCCGACTTCGGCTCAGGTCATGATCTCACGGTCTGTGAGTTCAAGCCCCGTGTCGGGCTCTGTGCTGACAGCTCGGAGCCTGGAGCCTGCTTCCAATTCTGTGTCTCCCTCTCTCTGACCCTCCCCTGTTCATGCTCTGTCTCTCTCTGTCTCAAAAATAACATTAAAAAAAAAATTAAAAAAAAGATTATTTTGGTTCTGAATAATAGAAGTCTGTCTCAAACTGGCTGAAGTCTCAGAGGATTTATTAGGTCAGATATTTGAAAAGTCAGGCCTAGCTGTATCCAGGGACTCAAAAAAAGTCAATTAGGGCTTGGTCTTTTTCTCTTGTTCTTTGCCACACCCCTTGTCCAAACTTGTCTCTTGTCTGTTGATTAAAGTCTCAGACAAACTCATGGCTCGTCATGGCCTAGGCAATTCCAGTCCTTCACTTAACCAGCTTCAAATCTGGCAGATATGGAACTTTTCGTTCGTAGTTGTGCCTCATATTACTGTCTAGGGTCATATGACTTTCCCCTACTCTATCAGTTTATCCAAGGGGATGGAATATATTGATTGTTTAGTTACTGGCCCAACCTGGCTTGGGGTTATCCCTATCTGAACCAAATGGGCAAAAGTAGGGACAGGCTGGTATTCCAAAAGGAAAGAGGACTCTTTTATTGCCACTGTCCTCTGAAGAAGGGGGAATGAATGCTGGACAGGCAAAAAGAACAGATGCTCATCACAGATCTCTTAACTGGAATTTGGAGCTTTACAAAAAAGAAAAATGCTCTCAATTGTTTAGTTGAATATTCAGCATAAATCCTAGTTTCTAGGTTGAATGCCTTGCAGATGCTAGTATTTAAAATGATAATTATAAACATGGAAACATGCTTCTAGTATAATGATAGGTAGGAAGATACAGAATACAATCTTATGTTCACAGAGGTCACAGTTACACAGATAAAGTCTGGAAGGGAAGTTTAAGGTGAAAATAGTTATTTTAGCTTAGATTAGAATGTTTATGGATGCTTTTTCCTTTAAAAATACTTTTAATTTGTTTACATGGCTTTCAGTTAAAGAAAAGAGAAAGTTCAGTGAATGAATGAAAGTTGACCTCATTAGATAGGAATTTGTGTGTGCGCATGTGTGCGGTTCTTCCTGACATCATGGTAACTGCCTTCAGCATGTTAGTAGTATTTTTGAGAAAGATTCCTGTGTCCTTCATGCTGTGGTGCCTGGGTCAAATGTTCTACTTTCTCTTTTACTGGACTGGCCCTGCTTTCACTGATTTTATAAATTACCAAGATAATACACTTTATTCAATCTTACTAGATATTAATCCTTCACATTTTCTAACCTTGATATCCCTCACTTTGGTTTCTGTTTTCCTCCCATAGCATTGAATTAAATTATCCAACGTTCCCTCTACCCTTGCTTCAAGGTTGCATAACTCAGTGTGAGTCCTGTATTAGAGGCAGTTGGGGATAGGCACCTCAGAATCAAAATGGTACCCCAGCAATGCCACCGGGTTGTTGGGATCTTTATACTTTTCCATTCTGTCATCCTAACTAAAGAGTATACTTGAAGTCTTGCCTATTATTCTTTGATCATTTGGCTATTTATTTTTATTTTGGGTAAATGATATTACCTATTTAAAAAAATTTTTTTTCAACGTTTATTTATTTTTGGGACAGAGAGAGACAGAGCATGAACGGGGGAGGGGCAGAGAGAGAGGGAGACACAGAATCGGAAACAGGCTCCAGGCTCTGAGCCATCAGCCCAGAGCCTGACGCGGGGCTCGAACTCACGGACCGCGAGATTGTGACCTGGCTGAAGTCGGACGCTTAACCGACTGCGCCACCCAGGCGCCCCAATGATATTACCTATTTTAAAGAAAAAAAGAGGATAAGTCAACTGATTTTATGAGTAAGCCATTCAAATATTTAAAGACTAAATTGTGATTATATATATATATATATACACACATACGTATATATACATATGTATACATATACATATGTATACATATATACACATATGTATATATACATGTATACATATGTATACACATATACATATATACATATATGTATATACAATATACATATATACATATATGTATATACAATATACATATATGTATATATGTATATACAATATACATATATACATATATGTATATACTATATATATATATATATATATACACACACATATATATTCAAACTACTTTTGCGATGTAGGGTATGCCTTTTTCTTTCTGTTCTCCCTTTGCTATAGAGGAAGAAGAGTGTATCATTGTTATTCATGGAAGAGATTTAAAGTTTGTCATTATTTGTTGTCTCTATATTATCATCTTCAAGTTGAATCTTAGTCTGTATTCTTTACCCATAGTTACTCTCATGAATTCTTCTATTCCATCATCTGTCCTCAAAAGCTATCTTTGTGTGTATAGGTATGACTGTGACACTTTGGTGATTATTTTAAGAGTGGGCTCTACCCCTTCCCCAGGTGTCTCATTGTCACCTGATTACTATCACTCTGAGTCTTAGTTCTTTCAGCTATAAAATAGTGATGATTATGCCTACTTTTCATGGTTGTTGAGGGTGTTGAATGAAAAATATTAGATTGATCGTAGGAAATTGCCTGTATTTGACCTATAAATTTAAATGGTAGCTTCATGTAGCTCAATGTTTGTAAGGTCTAATCACAGTACCATAGGTAGTGGTCCCATAAATAGTACTTGTTATAGTGATAGTGGTTGGGGTTACATACAATTTAAGAAAATAAGATGTCTACCTGGCAGTTGTAATACACAAGCCTCTATATAGTTCAAATCAAGTTAAATAGGACAGTTCACCCTGGCTCTAGGCTAGACTGAGGCAATATTCAGTGGCATGGAGGTCTTAGAAAGTTGGAGGGGACAGGGGGAACTTGGTAAAGAGAGAAGATACGTTCAGTCTTGGATGAAAACCTTGAGTGGTAGATGAGGGCCTCTGATGAGATATTCCTCATCATACCTAGTGTTACAGAGTTCCCCCAAACTTTCTCACCCAGCAATATCAGAGTCAAAGGTATTTTAGAGATTATTTATATGCATTTACACTGAAGGAGTCACGTGTGTGTGTGTGTGTGTGTGTGTGAAACTTTTATAGTTCTTGCACTGCATAGATTCATTGGGTTGAATTAACACAGAGGCGATGAATAAAATACAATTAGTAATTCTGTGTGGTTCAGAGAGAGAAAATTGTGCTTATAGTTTGAATATTTGCAGACAGAAGACTGAGACGTCGTCAATGTTAGCACGTCAACATCCACTTGGGAAGGAGTTGGCCATCATGATATGAAGAAGGGGATTGTGCCAGATAAAGAAGGGAGGGAGGTATTTGGGAAAAAGAGCACCTGATCCCAAAGCAGAGGTGCTTCACTAGCTCACCAAGATGGAAGGGTTGGTCATTAACATCAAACCCACACTGCAGTGATGCTTGAGTTAGCTTATAATTATATATACATTTATAACTAGCTGTTAGGTAAGCTCTTTGCAGGTTTTTGTTCTGAATGACTTTATAGCTTTTTTTCCTCAAGGTTCTGTTTTGAAAAAAGCGTACTCTGCAGAGAAAGTCAACCCACATTTGCAGTTAATATCCAGGTGTATGCTCAATCTACATTCCTCTGTCTCTTCAAAGGACTTCTCAATTCATTGATTAATGTCAGTGATCAGAGGCTAAAGTCAAGAGTTCTAACAATGATTGAGCGAAACCACATAAACAATCATTAACAACAAGTTGGCAGTCCTAGTTGCAAGGGTGTATTGGGGCATAGACTTAGGCACCCCGGAGGAAAAGGAATGGAAGCTGAAAATGGATAAGGAATAGAGGTGATGGAAACTGAGAGTCCCTTTTCTTGCCACCTCTTTATCCACAAAGTCTTGTCAAGAAAGAAGCCTTTCAAAATAGAAGAAGAGGAACCCAGAGAAAAGAATCCTGTTCTCTCCACCCCGAACCCTCTGATCTGTTTAGTAAAGAGGTTTTTCACCAACACCTCATTTGACCTATATAACAACCTAAAAACATAGACTGAATAAAAATCATTAATTTCATGTAACAGATGAGTAACTAAGCCTCGAGAAAATTTAGTGATTTGCCTTGTTTGAGCTTAGATTGTAACTTGGGTCTTTCATCTCCCAGTATGTTTCTGTTTTCACTAAGGCATTTTATTCAATGTGCATTATTTGACATTGAACTACTCTTTTTGTTACTTTGCGCTATTAATGTCTATTAAAAGGAAAATTGGAATCTGGGCAGTGGAGCAGTATAGGATTAGAAATCAAACAATATATGTCTAATTAATTCAATGAATACTTGATTAATATTTGGCAGTTGCATTTTCATTACAATATAATTAATTAGAATTTCTAGATAAACAACTTCACGCAGTTGCTGTGAGAATTAAATGTGATAATGTATGTGAAAGTGCCTACCACAGTGACTGGCAGTTAGAAGGGACTCAATTAGTTGAATTTGAATCTTATCAAGACTAATTTTCATGAGGATTTCTTTGAGGTAAAACTTTATGGGAGAGCACTAAAAATGGAGAAATACCACTTAATGCCATCATTAGTTAATAACTAATGTGAACTAAAAGTGAACCCCAAGATTTCAACTTGGCATTTCTATCTGTATACCCCACTGTCATCTCAAAATTAGCATCTCCAAATTGTTGCTTCTATTCCTTCCCTATATATACATTTTTTTCTCTTAACCCTTCCCTTTTGCTAGTGGTGTCAACCAGGCTCAAAGTCATGACTCCTCTCTTCCTTTCAAATACCAGTCACCAAATTATTTCAAAGTTTTCTCTTACATATTATATTTTGTCTTCTTTCTTGTCCATTTCTACTAATATTGATCCACCTAGGTTTATATCAACTCATAGGTAGATTACTATCTCTGAAATGGTCTTCGTCTCCTTGATCTTGTCCACATTGAAGACCTTTCTTGGACAAGCTTCCCTAAAATCACACTTTTGTTATATTAATTCTATAATTAAGAAATGTCCAGGCTTCCCAATATCTCATGTACCAAGTCTAACATCCTCTGGATTTTCAACTACCTTTATAATGTAGCCTTTCCTAATTTTTCTAAACACTATCTCAAGTCTCACTTCATCTGGAGGCTTGAAAATCCAAGCCTACATTTGATTCCCTTTTTTTCTTTTTCTTTTATGTTTAGTGTGTACGTAACACTGTTAACATATTATTCAAGAATTGCTTCCCCCAAGGAGCGCCTGGGTGGCTCAGTCAGCTAAGTGTCTGACTCTTGATTTCAGCTCAGGTCATGATCGCACACTTCATGAGTTCGAGCCCCTTGTCAGGCTCTGTGCTGACAGTGAGGGGCCTCTTGAGATTCTCTCTCTCCCTCTCTCTGTGCCCCTTGCTTGCTTTCTCTGTCAAAAAATAAACATTTTAAAAATAAGAATTGCTCCCCCAAGCTTTATTACAGTATAATTGACAAATAAAAGTTGTATGTAGTTAAGGTAAACAATTTGATGTTTGAACACTTACGATCTACTCTCTTAGTAAATTTCAGGTATAAAACACAGTACTGTTAACCATTGGCACATTAATCTACAGAATTTATTCATCATGCATAATGGAAAGTTTGTGCTTTTTTTTTTTTTTTTTTTTTTTTTTTTTTTTTTTTTTTTTTTCAACGTTTTTATTTTTGAGACAGAGAGAGACAGAGCATGAACGGGGGAGGGGCAGAGAGAGAGGGAGACACAGAATCGGAAACAGGCTCCAGGCTCTGAGCCATCAGCCCAGAGCCCGACGCGGGGCTCGAACTCCCGGACCGCGAGATCGTGACCTGGCTGAAGTCGGACGCTTAACCGACTGCGCCACCCAGGCGCCCCGAAAGTTTGTGCTTTTTGACCACAATCTCCCCATTTCCTTATCTCCCCACCCTTGGCAACCACCATTCTACTCTCTACTTCTATGAGTTAGACTATTTTGGATTTCACATATATGTGAGATTATATATCTCATACAATATACATACAATATATATTATATATATATATTATAATATATATATAGACAATGGAATATTGTATATTTGTATATTTTTATATATATATATATATATATATACCACATCTTTTCTATCCATCTGTTGGCAGACATTCAGGTTGTTTCCACGTCTTGGCCTTGAGAATAATTCTTCAATAAACACAGGAGTGCAGATATCTCTTTAGGGTACCGAATCCATTTCTTTTGAATGTATACCTAAAAGTGGGATTCATAGACTATAAGGTAGTTCTATTTTTAATTTTTTGAGGCATCTCAATACTGTTTTCCATAATGGTTGTGCAAATTTACATTACCACCAACAGTGTACAAAGGTACATCCTTTGTACCTTTCTCCGCATTTTCTCATCCTTTGTACCCTCATCAACACTTGTTCTTTGTCTTTTTAGTAATAGCCATAAGAATTGCTTCTTTTACTTGTTTGCTTTCCCATCTCAATTGTAAACATCCTTCAGATCCATCCTTGAGCTACACTTTTGTGTTCTTAACATGATTTAAACCAGTCCTGAAAATATAGTACTAGCTCAATAGATATTTATTGAATTAAATTGAATTGAGCTAGACTTTACTAATGGGGTTTTATTTTGGGGTGTTCATAGTAAATTTACATAGAGCTGTCACCAGGTGGCGGTAAACATGGAAAAACTGCCTAATGCCTGACGTGTTCAATTAAAAAAAAAAGCTCTTTACTTAATTTGTATGTAATCTTAAATTATGATTTTATATTGCTTCCTTAAATGTTTTTTTAACCTTTCTAGCTTTTTTTTTTCCAGTGAAGTACATTCTAAATCATATGAATGCATTAGCAATTGTGTAATTGTTGTGGTTGGGAAAGATATCATAATCTTTTGAGAATTAGAGATACCTCAAGGGCATAATTTTAAATAAATGTATTTTGGGTTTAAAATGGAAAGAGAATGCCAATCTTTGTTGATGTTTTAAAAGGGAGAGTGTGCCCCAAATAGTCAAAACTCCTGTGAAATTGGAGCCAAGTAAGTTTTGTCTTAAGCTGTATAGAAACCTTACCATGGGGTGATTTTTGGTGAAATTTCTGTCATTGGTCCTTTTCATGAATATTTATTTAAATCCCAATGGAAATCATTGCTCATCTGAAAGGGAGTTAACAATCCTTAATAGCCTCTTCTGATTTGATTGATGTTTTTGTCACTTTCCTTGAAGTAAATAGGTTCCATTAGCATACCAAATATGCTATCTGTCCTTTTACCTCCACAGGCACTTAACTGACCACTCACTTAAGATTTAAATATCCCACCTAGGGTTTTGTTGTCAGTTCAGGGTCAATCTTTACAGGAAGAAAAGGAAAGAGCTTTAACTACTTAGCTGGTGACTAGTTTCAAAATGGAGTAAAAATAGTTTTTTCATAATAAGATTTACTCCATTGGACCACTTATTATTCTGCTTTCAAAGGGTCTACAATCCTGAAATAGCTAAGATCATTGAAAATCAGTGTGTATTGTAAAAAAAAACTTATTTGGGATGATTGGGAAGTGGTTAAAGTGTTCAAGAAAGAGTCTTGAATCAAAGAGATGAAAATAATTTTTGAAACTAAAGCATGGGCATATGGAAATCAAGAAGTCTGAGTAAAGGACCCATTCATACATACTCTTCCAGTGTGTAAATGAATTCCAGGGAGACATGTGTGGGGTTGTGGTTAATTTTTCAGGCCACTTAAAGTTCATAGTTAATTAAAGGGTGTTAGAGTGGCCTGAAACAGATCACCTTTGAGACAACCCCAATTCTTCCCAGGCAGTTGGGTACCATCAGATGTGTTCAGGGCCAGTAGGAAAGCAGAAGTGTTTTACACCCCCAATTTAATATATTTCACTCTTTCCCCCTACACATTCCTTTCTGATCAGATTGCATGGAGGATCTGAGTATCTTTGCAATCATCACATATTTGTGATTTCAGGCCTTGATACAGTGATCAGGAGGGGGCTGAGTGTGAGGAAAGATCTGAAGGAGCTCAGATTGGCCCAATAAAGCACTGGTGGAAGAGAAAGCCTTTTTTTTTAAATGTTTATTTATTTTTGAGAGAGAGAGAAATAGCATGAGTGGGGGAGGGGCAGAGAGAGGTGGGAGACAGAGGATCTGAAGTGGGCTCCACGCTGACAGCAGAGAGCCCTATGTGGGGCTCAAACTCACCAACCATGAGATCATGACCTGAGAGGAAATTGGACACTTAACAAACGGGTGCCCCAAGAGAGAGGCTTTTGATGGATTTGACACTTTTGGGTGTGGAGAAACAAGGCTAAGTTCATTTATTAGAACAATTATTTACAAAAATCTTCCTTAATAACACAAAACTCTTAAAATGCCACAAAGCAATGTGTAATTTTGTAATTATAGAGGAGCAGAATGGTCTGTGGGACAAATAACTCTGTGCATCAAGTTGGAAGCCATTGACTCCCCGTTCTGACGCCTTAATAATGTAGACACTTTCTCAGTTTCCTTTTTCAGAAAAAAAAGAAAAAAAAAACCCAAAAGCTGTGAGAACAATTCAGTGACACAATCTGGTAATTTTATACATCATTAATTACTAATCAAATAAAGACTACTATTGAGATAAGTTTCTAGGCCCAAGATGGAGTCGCCCCTTCCTGGAACGTCACGTCAGCAAATGGAAATTTAGTGCAGTATCTCTAGTCAGCATCTGCCATGGCCAAGCCAATTCTGGACTCTATACTTATGTCCTTGTTTCTTCTCCCCACAGACAAGATGACTATATGGAGCCTCCAGCCAATAAGATAGTTTTCTATTTTTCTCGTCAGTGTTCTTTATTCTTTATCCTGTAAAGCTTGCTGTCTCCATCCCACTTTGCGGTTCCTTGAATGAGGACTGTCTGCTTCATGAAATGGTAGATAAAGTTTGTTTGTATCATTTAGATTTTCTTTAATCGTTTTTTAATATTACCATTTAAAATTTTCTTTATTTTCACATAATGATAACTTCAGATTGCATAAAAGTTGCATCAATTAGTACAAAGAATTCTCATGTATCTTTCACTCTGATTCCCTAAATGTTAACATTTTACTGCATTTGCTTAATCATTCTCTTCTCTATCTCGGTTTCTCTCTCTCTGTCTCTCTCTCTGGATACTTTTCTCAACCATTTGAGAATAAGTTTAGGCATAATGCCTCTTTCCCCCTAAACGCTTCAGCATGTATTTCCTAAAATCAAGAACATTATCTTACATAATCACAGTACACAAAAAGGAGATTAACAGGTAATACAGTACTATTATCCCATCTACAAGGCTTATTCAAATTTCACCAATTGCTTTTTAATGTCTGAGATTTACTACTATCCAATGGCCGACAATTTAAAAATGTACATTGGAACACATTTGATTCTTAGGAGTCAGAGAAAATGGAAAGGAAAAATAATGAAGAAAAAATATAGTAGTTCTACTCTGAATAAAAGCTCACTTCCCCCCCCCCCAAACATTCCTTCTAAAATTACTGTCTCCATCTTTGCATAGGTTGCCAGCAATGGAGAAATGATCATGATTTATTCACTAATTCATATTTCAGGAATTCAGTGAATGTTTATTGAATAACTACTCTAGGCCAGATACTCTGCTAAGTGTTAGGGAAACTAAAATATGGTTTTTGCCTGAAAGGAACTCAGAATCTAATTAGGAAGATACTGTTTTCAATATGGATAAATAATTGAGATTCAGGAGACCATGAAAGGGAGAAAAGAAAAGGCAGAGAGAAATCTCTCCATTGCATGATTTTAGATGCAGAAGAGAATGTAACTTCATGAGTTGTGTTGTTGACATGATGGGTGAAGGATCATCTGTTTCCCTGGCAGAAGGAACACATATTTTTGAAGGCTATAAATCCAGAAATCATGTATTAGCTCACTTTCTATTTCTCTATTTATTATCGGGAATTATGTGCTTATTTGAATCAACAGATTCAGATTTTTTTTAAAAAATTGGATAAATATTATTTTAAAAATCAAAACAAACAATTTAATAGACATAGAAGGCAAATTTTAAAATAAAATTTCACAGTTCCTTTTTGTTGTTGAAACTAAGATAATCATTTCTTCTAACTAAATTTCCTTAATCCATATATTAATTTAGATAGAGTTTAATATAAAAGGAAAAACATGCAAAAAATTTTGACAATATATACATTTCCACTAGTGATACATACTTTGGGAAGCAAAAAATTCCAATATAATCCATTTTCAAAAAGAACGTGCAAGAAACATGAGACTGAAATGAAAGTTGAAGTAAAAGCAAAAACAAATTCAACTCGCTTACTTTACTAATGCTGATATGGATTACTATAGATTTATTATAATAGCAGTCAAGTGATACATGAAAATGGACAAGTTTTCTTTATCAGGTTTAAGAGAATTATGATTATCTTCCAAGTACGAAGTGTATTTGTACCTGGCTAAATAGAAGGTGAAAGATTTATGCTATCTGAACAGAACCAGAGTATTGTGCCTGGCTAAGTGTTTATGGGGTGACGGTAAATCACATAGGCACAGGCAGAATGGTAAATAAATAAAAAGGAAATATCTAGATATGATTTAAGCCTAGAATACAGTGTTAGAATTTAGGTACCTCAGAACCAATAATTTGAAGAAAAATTGGAGCTGGGCCAGGAGAAAGCAATTGCAATGATTAAGAGAAGGAAGGGATTAATTTATAAGAAAAGATTTAAGTAGACAAAGATATAGCTAGGCGAGTAATGACTACAGGGTATATTATAAGATTCTACAAATATTTGAAAGTTAAAAAGGTGGGAGTAGAATTATTTAAAATGATATAAAAGAGTAAGTTACCAGGAGTAATTTAGTAAAAAGAACTCTTTGACATTGAAAATCATTAGTTTTTGGAAAACTCTTCCAATAGGAAGAGTAATCTATTCTTTTTGAAGATTTGAAACCAGACAGGAAATGATTCTTGAGGGTGAGTAGTTGTTTTCTGGCAAGTGGAAAAACTGATCAAGTCATTTGACCCTCCGTCTTTTTCTATGAACAAAAAAGTCAAAGGTATTCAATCTAAGATTGGTTACGGTAGTGTCTACCAATTACTCAAGAGTTCATGTTAGTCGTTAGTGCCTCAATTACATTTGTAGATTGTATGATGTAATTAAACTCTGTATTATGTGCTGACTTCAGCAGTTTATTATCTTTTATTTTGGGGGGTAATAATTGTCTCAGGGCTTCATATTTTCATCCCAAACAGAGCCTGACAGTATTGGACACCCATTATGACCTCAACACATAATTTATTAAGGAGAAAGCTGTATTTACTTTGCAAACAGTGTGTTTATGTTTGACTTGATCCCAGAAAAAAAAATTGAGGTGCTTACTTATTCCACTTCTGATTTGGAAGGCTTGTTCATGTGTATAAGTAGACTTCTCCACCACTCCATGCTCCAAAGCTTGGTTGCCAAGGTAAAAATGTTTGCCAGATAAAAAGGTCTATCTTAAGGGCGTATGGGTGGCTCAGTCGGTTAAACGTCCGACTTCAGCTCAGGTCATGATGTTATGGTCCATGAGTTCGAGCCCCGTGTCGGGCTCTATGCTGACAGCTCAGAGCCTGGAGCCTGTTTCAGATTCTGTGTCTCCCTCTCTCTCTGACCCTCCCCCATTCATGCTCTGTCTCAAAAGTTAAACGTTAAAAAAAAAAGGTCTAATTTAGCCATCCAGACTTCTCAGCTCCTATTTCTCCTGTTTTCATTTAGACCCTTTTCATTTCCCAGGAGACTGTTGCAAGCGCTAACCCTCATTCTAACTTCATTGTTTTCCATTTTCTATTCTTCCTTTACCTTGCTGCATGAAACATCTTTCTTTTTTTTTTTTCAAATTTTTTTATGTTTATTTTTGAGAGAGAGAGAGAGAGAGAGAGAGAGCAAGCATGAGTGGGGGAGAGGTAGAGACAGAGGGAAACAACAGAATCCAAAGCAGGCTGCAGGTTCTGAGCTGTCAGGACAGAGCCTGATGTGGGGCTCAAACCCACGAACCTGGAGATCATGACCTGAATCGAAGTCACATGCTTAACAGACTGAGCCACCCAGGCGCCCCCTAAGACATCTTTCTAACCCGAATCTGATAGTTTATTTTGTTGGCTCAAAACTCGAAAATATTCAGTGGATCACAATTACCTACAGGATAACGTTTAAAACTTGCACGTTTTAACTTCACGTCCTTCCCAGATCTGTCCTCAATTTACTTTTTCAGCCCCCTCTCCAGCCACTTCCTGTGCTTCAGATCCCACAGAGATGACACAGCTTGTCTCCTGTATACTTCTGCTCATCTTGCTGTTTCTGCCTAAATCCTTCCCATTCTCTGTAGTTGCGCTCAGATGTCACTTTCTTTATGCAGCTTCTCTTAATGCTTTATGCGAGATTAATTCAGCTTTCTGTAGTTTTGGTAGCATTTAGGTCACCCATAAAGCTCAAATTCATTCCTTTTACCATGACAGAACATTTCTTTGAGGACAAAATCTGGATCTTACTCACCACCTACACTCCTGAACATATGGCTTTGTATATGGTAGGTCCTCAGTAGATTTTTATGGAATGAATGAAAAGACAGAATGTTCATCATCTTCATGTGGAATAAATCCCAGAAACTGCCAACATAGCAAAACAGATGTGTTTTTCCAACTATATTGGATCTTTCCTGGGTACTCTAATAGAGCAAGGGATAATACATAATTTTTTCTTTTTGGGTTTTCTTAGGTAGTTTCCACATTTGGCTTAATTCAAGAAACACAAAGATATAATGTTCTGCTACACATTTCATCCTCCGCTACACTCTGACTCCTCAGCAGCTGGCTTTTCTTTTCAGCCATTACCACCACTAGGTATATTACATGTTGTAATTATTTAATTGGTTAAGAATTATTTTCTGTCTTCTCACTCTGAAGTGTGACCACTGTGAACGCAGTGCCTTGTTTTTTTGTTCATTGCTTTACCCCATTGCTCTCAACAGTGCTTGATCCATAACAAGTGTTCAATAAATGTTTGTTGAATAAATGTGTAAACTTACATTGTGTTAATAAAAGAACTACTTTTCTGTTAGTGTCAATTTTGAGACTACCAGATTTGGCATTTTATAAAACACCAAGCATAATAATAGTAATTGAAGTCATTCAGAAAATTCACATTGAGGGGCACCTGGGTGGCTCAGTCAGTTAAGCGTCTGACTTTGGCTCAGGTCATGATCTCACGGTTCATGGGTTCGAGCTCTGTGATGGGCTCTGTGCTGACAGCTCGGAGCCCGGAGCCAGCTTTGGATTCTGTGTCTCCCTCCCTCTCTGTTCCTCCCCCGCCCACACTCTGTGTGTGTCTTCTCTCTCAAAATAAATAAAGATTAAAAAAATTAAAAAAAGAGAGTTCACGTTGATTATTCAGAATTTAAACTTTTATTTAGGAAATCGTTGACCATTGTTTATGAATGTTAATAGCCGTTGTTAATGGCAATCTTGCCAGCACAAAAATCATAAAACATAAAAACATCTTCTAAGGCCTTCTACTTGTTATGGACAATGTATAAAACGTGAAATACAACTTAGCTCCCCAAATAATTCTCAACTTTGGGGATAATGATGATCTGATATGATATAATTTCTGGCACGTTGTTGTACATCATTTGTTTTTCATCATTTTTGTTCTTTTCGTGGATTGTCATTGAGAAAGTGGTTCTAGTTCCTTTTTTCAACTGGAATACCCTGACCAGCTGGGGTAGAATTTCTAAAGGGCTTTACACATTTTAAGAGCCGAGCATGTGCAACTTAAGGAGGAAAAGTAAAATGCATACCTGCCTTAAATTGTGTAAGCTGGTGATTGAGCCTTTGATCTTAGATTGCTTTGGTGAATATAGCCCTGCTTGCATCCAATACTGTGTTCCACCCACCAGCGCACATAAGGATTTTGTTAAAGGATCTGACAATGAATATATTCTATTAACTCTTTTTTAAAAAAATTAAGTCAACACTTTGTTTGCCTTCTCTCTCTTTAACACCCGAACAACTAAGGATATGATTATAAACTAATTTTGCACTGCATTTGTAAGGAAGTGAAATTAAAAAAATGAGATAGAACTTATAGTTAATATGTCGAAGTCAGCAGTAACCTATTTTGAGTTTTAAAATATTTCCCAAGAATTAAAGGTGTTGTTTGTCCCTTTAGTATCAGGAGAAAGAAAGTACTTAATTTTCTTTAAAGAGATTTCTTGGTTTTTTTTTTGCTATGTTACCATCACCTCTGAGTGTGTGTGCATATGTGTGTATGTGTGTGTGTGCGTGTGTGCGTGTGTGTGTGTGTGTGTGCATATGCGTGAATGTGTGTGTTGTCCTTTTAAAAATCATTTACTGATAATTTGGGGCTTTTATATACTAAAACTTCTTCAAGTGTAAGGCAGCACTTTCTGAGGATTTATAAGATTTACATCTTAGCAAAACTTAAGGGTTAAAGCCAAGCATAGGAAATGCCTAATTGAAGAGAAGAGTTTGACTTTTTTTTTTTTTTAAGAATGAAGCATTGATTTTTACCATTTTATAGATTTACTCAATTACAAAATACCAAATTCACGATGCACACCTCTCAGGTGATACTAGATTATAACACGATTCTAAATATGCTAATTTATAGATAAATTCGCCAACATTTCAGCCAAATTTGAGACATATTATTAAGAAGAGATTGGAAAGGATTTTGAACTAAAGAAAGCCCAAGTTCTACACCTAATTTTGCTACAGGGGTTTCTATGATCTTGGCAAGTCACTAGCTCCATTTGTCTCAGTGTTCCCATCTGTAAAATTGTGGTCATTATACTTGACACTTCCTTTCTTAAAAGGGGATGTTATGAGGATGAATAAGGTAATGCATTGTGGTAAAATGCTTTGAGCTCCTTAGAAGAAAGGTGCTACATAAATACAGAGTATTATCTCACATGAAAAATAGCTGTGATGCTTTAAATATAGCTACTAAGAGGTACAATCAACTCCTAATCTATTTTTTTCTCAATGTGGAAAATTCCTTACATTAAAAGAAATGATGTTCATGTATTGATTGGCAAATACATCATCACCTCTCTCTATTATTGTGTCACTAATACACTTTTAAAACTTAAATAGTTATCAAACACACTATCAATCCTTCCTGTTCCTTATGCTGGAAACTTGGGATTCACTTTTGCTTCCTTTCTCTCTTTGCCCCCTAAATTCTTGCAGCTCTTTCTTGGTGTTTTTTAATCACCTTTCTTTTCTTTTTCTTTTTCTTCATATCCCTAGGCACCCCTGCTGAGTGACTGAGAGACTGGATTCAGTAGCCAAAGTGCTTGGGTTCAGATGTGAGTTTCATTATAGATAAATTGCAAACTTGGCCGTGTTATTTAGCCACCCTGTGCCTCAAGTTCTTCATCTTTAAAATGGGTATATTAGTGATATCTAGCTAAACAGGCTGTAGGGAGAAATGAGTAAGTTAATACATGTTAAGCTACTTATAATTATGCTTGGCACATGGTAAGCTCTCAGTAAGCTTTGGTTATTTTTGTTATATGGACAACTGCAATAATCTTGTATTCATTTATTACCCATCTGACTTACTTACTGAGGCACTTACATCTTCCAGTCGTCTGCCTTTATACTACTATTCAACTTTCTTCTTTAAGTCAAGTAATTCCGTTTTCAATTTTGAATCCCCCCCTCCCAAAGCCTCCAATGATCATCTTCAAATTCCTAATCATGAGCTTAAAATTAAACCTCTAACGTTCCTCATGCGCCACTGCATCCATCCAAACTATCTACCCTCATTGTCAATAACATGCAGGTGGGCACGCTCTTCAATCAGGTAAATATCCTTGTCATTCTTCACCAATATACCATCAGCTTTCATGCTTAATGCCTCCATTTGTCTTTAAAAATATGTACCCAGGGACACCTGAGAGGCTCAGTCACTTAAATGTCTGGTTTTGGCCCAGGTCATGATCTTAGAGTTTGTGAGTTCAAGCCCTGCATTGGGCTCTCTGCTGTCAGCACAAAGCCTGGTTTGGATCCTCTCTCTCTCCCTCTCTCTCTGCTCCTTCCCTGCTCACTCCTGTCAAAAATAATGAATTAAAAAAATTTTTTTAAATGTACCCATCATTTCCCTGCTTTAAATCTCTGCCTCTCTGTGGAGCCTGTTCCCACGATTCCTCTTTTTTTTCTGCTCTGTCTCATCACTTCAAGAGTAATAACACATCAGCACATTGTGGAGATCACTAATGTATAACTGAATTTGATTATGTAGCTGGAGTGTTTATATTTTTATGTACAGTATAACTTTATATTGCTTTTTGAATCAGGGTGAGGCATTATCCATACCAAAGAGAGGAGTCTGGAGACATTTTCTCCCTTGCCATGGGTCCTGTAAATTAGGCTGCAGTGGGTATTCTATGTATAGAGTTCTCTGACAAGCTTCTGAAATTATCCTATGTTGATTTAGCAATTCCATAACAGACAGCCCCTCTGACTTCCCGTTTAGTCTCTTAGGTCCCAAAATTTTAAATGAACTGCTTACTACTGCAGATTTCAAGCTGAGTGGATATCATATGTAAATACATTGTTTTAGGGAGCCTTAGAGAAAAGTTCTAAGCAAACAGTAATAACTAACCATAGAATCAAAGAAGCTGAGGGATAGAAAGGTCCTAAAATGTCATCTAGTTTTCAAGACCAGGAAATCACAATAGCCCCTGTTTCTATTAACTTAATAAGGGAGAATTCTGGAGAATGATGTGATATTTCATTGTCTCCACAACACAGTACTTTCATTTTTATTTATTTACTTATTTATTTACTTTAATGTTTTATTATTTGTTTTTGAGAGAGAGAGAGTGAGACAGAGTGTGATCGGGGGAAGGTCAGAGAGAGGGAGACACAAAATCAGAAGCAGGCTCCAGGCTCCGAGCTGTCAGCACAGAGCCTGACGCGGGGCTCGAACTCACGGACCGGGAGATCATGACCTGAGCCGAAGTCGGACGCCCAACCGACTGAGCCACCCAGGCACCCCAACACAGTACTTTTAAATATCACTCATTGCCTCTTTAAATATATTGCGTCGTATAATTATAGCAAAACTTAGAGTCTGTAAAGTTTCTGACTCATGCATGAGAGTGGGGTACATGATTCCTAATGCTGAATTTGAAGTTAATTCTATTTTACAATGTCTGCTCTTCTTTGTCTCAACTCTTCCCCGGGCAACTTTAGTAAAATCTATTCTGTTTATTAAGGCTGTGTGTGTGTATAGAACAGGATGGTGGGGGTGGGGGGGGGAGGTTCTCATCATTGTAAAAACTGTGCAGAAAGGAAACAGTATCTATAGAAGCAGGTATCTGAGAGGCAGAATTGAGCATAAGACTAAAAATTTGCTTCCCCAGAATATGCAGAAAGCTTTACGGTATTTTCAGATGTCAATAGGGCCAGGTTTCGGAATTTGAGTCAATTTATCTATGTCTCAAGGGATAGGCCGACCCCACTTTATATCTAGGTTAGACATAAAACATTATAAATAAATAAGGATAATTTTCATTTAGTACATTTAAAAGTATCATTACTTAGAGCCACAGACTATCTTCAATAGAATAACATGGAATTTTGTTAAAATACTAGGCCCCTGGCCAGACTTAGCAAAAAAATCCCCAGGGTTGAGTGCAGGGATTGTTATGCATATTAAAGTTTAAGAACCACTGCCTTCGAAGCATATCTCCTATTTTGTGTATATTTCCCCTTTAGACTATAGGTATCTCGAGAGCCATAATATTTTATATTTTTACAAAATTTATGGGATTTCTATTTAATTTGTAAGTCCCTTGGCAACCATCCCATCACAAATGCTCAATAAATATTGTTAAAATGGAATGGAATTACAACAAATGTATTTGCTGTTTTATACACTTCCAGAAAATCCCACAAGATGTCAGAAGGAATGTAACTACATAAAAACACCTATTCTGTTTTGGGGTTCCTGAGCACTAATACATTAGGTGACAGTTGCACTAGGACTTGAATTGACAATCATTATGGTTTAAGACGAATGTAGTGTCCTTCCAAGTCTCCGAGTTTTGAGCAATTGTAAGCTTTCTGGTCATAAGGAATAACCTTTGCCCGAGGCACGACAGTAATATTTCAAGAAGAGTGAAATGCCACAGAGCTTAGTGTCCAATAATCTTCATGTTCGCTGTTGGCTCCCTCTGCTCCATGCCCATATGTCTAAATGCCTTTTCAGCCTCTACTTGGTGTCTAACAAGCACCTCTGACTCCATCTTCCTATGTGCTCGGATCAAAGTCCTCGAACTCATTCTCAACCCCTTTGTCTCTTTTGGACCACATCTTCTCTTGTGAGCAAATACTTTGGCCCTACCTTCAAAATGTGTGTGCAGAATCCAGCCTCTTTTCAATTTCTTCACTCCATCTCTGGTCCAAGTCCCCATCATCGTTTGCCAAGATTGTGTTAGCTTCCCAACTGATCTCTCCCCTTTCACATGTGCATCCTTCAGTCTGTTCTCAGTGCAGCAGCCACAGCGAAAAACATTTACCACATGATGTCATTTCTTGGCTCAAGCTCTCCAAGGCTTCCCGTTTCACTCAGAGTAAAAGCCAAAGTCCTTACAACAAAAACCGATTTTATTTTAGCAACATAGTTTAATTATATTAGAGGAAAGCAAATGCTGAATCTGGACGACACATACTTGTTAACCCTCTTTAAGTTAGCTCTTACTATGTGCATTTTAAAAAGAATCACTTGCTATATACGAGCTTTCACTGTACTCTATTAGTATTTATCAAGCACAATATTTATTTATTAGTATTTATTATTCAAGCATTGGCTCAGTACTGGTCCAAGCGCTGTGAATAGCCAAGAGGCTGTGAAAGACATGGTTTATTGCAAATCTATGGAAAACTTGGGTAGAATTGAGACAACCAACCATCGTAATTGCAGGAAGATCTTTATTTACTTATTTCTTTTAGTGTATTTATTACCAGAGATTGCCATCTTTATTGACTTTTTCTTTAGAAAGAAAAGATTTATTTTTCTTTTGGTATAGTTTTAAATATTTCTCTTTCCCATACTGTAGTACCTTTTGAACTTGTTACAATTATAATAGTAGATATTATGTAGACAATGTTAGAGAAAGACTTGAAATTTGAACATTGTCTTCATAATTCTTATATCACTTTGTGATTTTTCCTCACCCGATATACAGAGGAGAACCTGAATTCTGAAATGAAAAGAAAGCCTGGCAAGGGGCACCTGGGTGGCTTAGTTGGTTAAGTGTCCAACTCTTAATTTTGGCTCAGATCATGATCTCATGGCTCGTGAGTTTGAGCCCCAAGTCGGGCTCTACGCTGACAGTGCGGAGCCTGTGTGGGATTCTCTCTCTCCTTCTCTCTCTGCCCCTCTCCTGCTTATTCATCTTCCAATAGTCTGCCTTCACAATACTACTCTGTCTCAAAGTAAATAAATAAACATTAAAGAAAAGAAAGCTTGCCAATTTCAACAGATTATTTGAAACCAAGTAGAAAATGTGTATTTTTATATATCTAAAAAAATTAACTTCTCTGTCATTTAAGTTAGTGTTAAAAAGATAATCAAAATTTCTGGCTTATAAAATCTATAGCCTCCTTGGAAATGGATATTATTTATAAATTTGACATGCTTCTATATTTTAATATGCAATAATGTAAAATAATATATGACCAAAAATCAAAATACTGGCTTTAACAAATCTTTGCAAACATCACTACCCTTTATTTAATGATGAGAAAATTCTTAATTTCCTAAATTAAATAATACTTAAAAAAAAACCAAACAAACCCAAAGCTATGGGAAGTAAAAACTTTTACATCTTTTTTTTTTTTTTTAATCTAAAAATCTCTCTGCAGTCAGATAGCCTAGAGAAAATGTTTCACTACCATATGCCTTTTGATAACTAGAAGTACTGTGCCCAGCCAGTCAGCCTGGAGTATTAGCACTACAGTTGTGTAGTCATAGTTTTTAGTATGTTATTTTCTTTTCAGGGGAAAAATTGGAAAGTGGTACTTAGACTAAAATATAATCCTATCAATTTTACATAAAATATTGATAAGAAATAAAAATTTAGCATCTCTGGTGTGAATTCACTAGACTGCACAAAATACAAATATATAGATTAAGGAAAGTTAACATAATCCTTTTATGGGAACTAAAATCAATTACATGTCAGCTTTGTAGTATTATAAATGTATTTAGTCAGCATAGAATTTTTCCAGCAGTGTTTCCTGCAGATTGAAATTGACTAACCAGATGTTAAATATTAAATAGAACTAATCAAAGCATGGTTCAAGAGACTTTAAAAACAATGATCAAAGGGAGCTATTTATTACCTGATTCATGTTACTGTTGAAATATTGGGTCTGTGATATTATATTTAAACTTAGTGTTTTCAAGATCCCATTTTCTAGCTTTACATGAACAATAATTAATGTTAATAAATTAACTCATAAACTATGTAATTGGATCATTGTGCATAATCATGGTTGGAAAGTCGACCAAGAGATTTAAAACTCAATTCATAGAAATAAACCTTTAGTAAGATATTTAGTACATATATAACTTTTCAGAACAATATAAATATTGAAAAATACTAGGATTCATTCAGTCCATGTACACATACGCACATATGCACACACAAATAAAAACAAAAAAGAAGATAATAGATTCATTTCTGAGAAATCTTAGAACAATCATTTGGCCAGACCTTTTACTTTCAGAAAAATAAGTATTTAATGAAAAAAAAATTGGGAGTAAGTTTCCAGAAAAAGGCATTTCGTAACCTCTTACAAGCTCATCCCATTATTTTTACATGGTGTTAACATGTTTTTGCTTCTATTCAATAAGAACTTTTCATAAGATTTTACTTGAGCCCATTTTCTCTTGATATAGATTTGGGAAGACACAGCTGATAGATGTCTCAGTACTTGATATTATTAATTTTACTATTATCACTATGTTTTATACATTTATATAGTTTAAGAAAACATCTCTCAAAGTTTAAAGGTTCCAATAAACAATTAAATTCGCAACTATTCACATGCCAATAAAATACTTTTTACCAATATACAAAGATTTTTTGTTGTTGTTATTTTATGTTGGAGGAAAAGGGAGATGAGGTCAAACTAGTAAAACCGTTCAAAATGTTCTGCCTTATTCTTAAATTTCCATGCTTTTACTAATTTGTTTTTGAACCAATTTTCAATTGATTTCTGGTTATTTTCATTAATTATATTCTATTATAATAAGTTTTTAAATGTTTATCTATTTATTTTGAGAGAGAAAGCACGCAAGTGGTGGAGGGGCAGAGACAGAGGGAGAGAGAGAATCCCAAGCAGGTTCCTCTCTGTGCTGTTAGTACAGAGCCCCACACATGAAATCATGACCTGAGCTGAAATCAAGAGTCAGACACTTAATAGACTGAACCACCCAGGCACCCCTATTAGCAATAACTTTAAGCTATCATTTTAACAAATTTTTCAAGAAAAAATCTGTTTTGATATAGGTGGTGTTGATTATGCTATAGAAATGAAGATTTACTGTGTGACATGCTGAGTTCTGTGCCTTGAACGTGTGAAGTTTTGTTATAGTCTTCAAAACAAATCAGGAAAAAATTATTAATTGGAGAAAGGAGTGTATATTCAAATACCCCAGCAATATACCATACATATCTATCTTTAAATTTCATGCATACATTCCTAGATGGCTTTTTTTTTTGAGAGAGAGAGAGAAGGGAGAGAGAATGAGAGAGAGACAGGGAGGGGAAGAGGGAGAGGGAGAAAGAGAATCCCAAGCAGTCTCCACATTCAGCACAGAACCCCACGTGGAGCTTGATCTCACAACTGTGAGATCATGACCTGAGCTGAAATTAAGAGTCAGACACTTAACCAACTGAGCCATCCAGGCAACCCCACATGGCTTTCTTTAGCCGATTCAGGACCTACCTTCTCCAAAAATTCTCCTCCCAGACTGGTCATATCCCACTCTTTCAGCTCCCTTAAATTTTTCCTGGCAATAATTTGAGAGATTATGATTATATGTCATTTTTTTGTTCTCTGGGTGTTTCATTTATATACGCTTCCAGTCAGTATAAACATTGCTGAACAAAAAAATTTCAAATACCTTGACATCATGATGGGATATTCCTTTGTACACACGTTGCCTGCACAGGTCATTATGGGACCCTGTGTGCTCTATTTCATACTATTTGGTGTCTTAGTCTCCAATTACTTGCAGTTTTCGACTGGGTTATGCCTTCTTGGGCCACCTTGCCTTTATTCATACTGTTCTTCTCTTAGAACACTCTTTTCTTGCTTCACCTGTTTGACACACTCTCAACCTTAGAAGATACCAGCTACCCTTGGAAGTTGCCTTTGGTCTAGATGGGATCTGTTTCCTGGGTGCTCTCAGGTCACTTCTCATGTCACACTGCTCAAAGTGTTATATTTTTTTGTACCGGCAGTCTAGGGCTTCTGTGAAAATAAGAAGTCAGTACATTTTGGGCTACCTTTGGGAAGACCCTTAGCCTCTTTTGTGTGTCAGTTTTGTCATCTATAAAATAGGGATGATACTAGATCAAATGAGATAATAGTTTGCTTGACTCAGTGTCTGACATGTGATCAGAATTGCAAAATGTTAGCTATTGATGGTTCTTGTATGAATTGAATGATCTAAACCTCTCAGGAGGCTCCTCTGTTTTCATTTTGCTTTCCCCTCTTGGTATACGATTTCACGGTTCAGTGCTTGCTGGGAAGGGGATTGAGTTCTGCTCGTAGGAAATGCACCTCTCTGAGTTTTGAGTTTTTCACCTTAACATTCCAGGAAAAGTTAGTTTTGAAATAAATTTGGATCATAATTCCACTTGTATGTATCTATCTAAAATATTGCTATTTTGGGGGCGCCTGGGTGGCTCTATTTGTTGAATGTCTGACTCTTGATTTTGGCTCAGGTCATAATCCCAGGGTCATGGGCTCGAGCCCTGAGTCAGGCTCCAAGCTGAGTGTGGAGCCTGCTTAAGATTCTCTCTCTCTCTTTCTCTCTGTCTGTGTGTCTCTCTCTCCCCTACTGCCTCTCTCTCTCATTCTCTCTATAAATAAATAAATAAATAAATAAATAAATAAATAAATAAAATTAATAAAATATTTCCATTTTTATCAGCATTTCATAATGCATTTCTCTTCTTAATGTTCAATCCATTTTTGATGTTTTTTAACCCATCAATCAACCAACCAACCCGTCTTTATTATTGGTCTCTCTCATAGATACCACAACATTGGGGTGAATACACAAACATAAGAGAGATACTGACAGTCTAACTGGGATGATAATACTAACATATGTACAAAATCAAGAAATAAGCAATACTTTTCTATGGGTTAATTGTGTGGTTTACTATAGCATTTTTGAACAGGAGAGAAGAGAGGTATAAATAAAAACTGAAATAATTATGAATGCTTACATGAAGGAAATGATGTTAGCCAGATATTCAAAGATTTGAAAAGGTACAGCAAGGAGTGAAAAGTGCAATATAGACAAGGCACTTAATAAGGTAAAAGCAAGGGTGAGGAAGAGTCTTCAATAACTAGAAGATAAAAATTATCTTTGCTTCATAGATGTGCACGAATGACACTAAGACTGCCTAATATCATAATCTAAAATTATAAGAGAACGTGTTTATCAAAAGGGAACATTACAACCCCGAACACCTTCTCTAGCTAGGTGGTGGAACCCACGGACTCTTGAACTTCAGGATGGTTTATGCTAAGAGCCGGACCCTGAAGAAGCACTTCGAAGGCAGCGCCCCTCGTGGTAACTTGGAGTTGAAGACAGTTGAACTCCCACCCTTCAACAATGGAGAGGTCCTGCTGCAAGCTTTGCTCCTCGCTGGGGATCCTTACCTGGGAGTGGCAGTCAAACGACTGAAGGAGGGTGATGCGATGATGCGGCAGCAAGTGGTCAGAACTGTGGAAAGTAAAAACTCAGCCTTCCCAACAGGAACTATGGTAGTGGCTTCTTCAGGCTGGACAACTCACTCCATTTCTGATGGGAAAGATCTGGAAAAACTGCCTGCAGAGTGGCCAGACATTTTAACCACAAAACAGTAGAGTCTTTGGAAGAAACTTTGAAAAAAGCCTCTCCTGATGGTTATGATTGTTATTTTGATAATGTAAGTAGAGAGTTTTCAAACAGTGTTATCCTCAGATGAAGAAATTTGGAAGAATTGCTGTATGTGGGGCCATCTCTGTATATAATAGGCCCACCCCCAGAGAATATTCTCCATCAGCAACTCCACACGGTAGGGTTCATTGTCACCCACTGGCAAGAAGTCTACCAGAAGGCTTTGAAAGACTTGCTGAAATGGGTCTTATGGGGTAAAATCCAGTACCATGAATACATCACTGAAGGGGTTGAAAACGTGCCAGCTGCATTTATGGGAATGCTGAAATGCGGTAATTTGGGGAAAAGCATAGTGAAAGTGTGAAAAAAAAAGTTACATGGAATCTAGAACTCATTTGGATGGTTACCACATGTCTTTTTAACCATTTAGTAAAAATATATACTACCTTCATTATCTAAGAAATTGCAATGAGTTTGGTCTACCTAATAAAACACATTTAAGTGGGGAAATAAAAAAAGGGAACATTAACCTCTAAAAAACGATTGTTAAAGTAGAAGTCATTGCTTAAATAAAGCAACATATGATTTTTAGCCTTGAGTATTTGTAAGTTTTGCTTACATACTACTGGGTTCAAAATGGTTGAATAGAAGCATCCTTCAAACGACTAGAGCAGGGGCTGGGAACAGAGTGTGAGGTGGTGGGGAGGTATTTTATATGAGAATGTTTCATGCTGTTTGCATTCTTCCCTGTTGTGGGGTATCCAGACTTTTTTTTTTTTTTTAATTTTCAGTTGGGACTTTAATTAGAATTCCTGCTAAAAGGATATTGAAACTGCCTTCCCTGCATCAGAAGGCATTAAGGTGAAGAATGCAGAAAATATGGATGGGGACACCAGGGCTCAGATAGGCTCTAGAAAGCAGAGGTGATGAGTAGAAGGAATTTGGCAAAGCCTCTTTGAGGAATTTGTTCATTTAAGTCCTGAACACTGAGAAAGGAAACAAAGACTAAAGAGTAAATGTTCTGACACTGTGATGACATGCCTTTGCAGGTGACATGTAGGGGACAGAAACAGCCTGGACACAAAGGCCATCAGTGGAACTAAAATAACAAGATGACAAATCCACATCAGACCTAAAGCAGGTTTATTTGACTCTCCATTTTGGGTTGAGAGATTTTACCAGGTCTCTAGTGGGGAGAAATTATAATTACAATTAGAACCTCGCTTTGGGGCGCCTGGGTGGCTCAGTCGGTTAAATGTCAGACTTCAGCTCAGGTCATGATCTCAAGGTCTGTGAGTTCGAGCCCCATGTGGGGCTCTGTGCTGACAGCTCAGAGCCTGGAGCCTGCTTCGGATTCTGTGTCTCCCTCTCTCTCTGTCCCTCCCCTGCTCACACTCAGTCTCTCTCTCTCAAAAAAAAAACCAAAAACATTTAAAAGAAAAGAACCTCACTTTACATTACTTACAGTTTTGTGTCTATAATTAACCTTTAATTAACTGTATGATAACGTATATACAATTCTCATTTAAAAATGTTACCATTCTTAGCATTCTTTTTCTGTCTTCGTGAAATTGTCCTGAATTGAAAAAAAAAATCATTTGAACTCTGCATAGTATTTATTTTCAAATTTTTGACTTTATTTCATGAATAATGCAAAAGGGATTTTTCTTTTTCTTTTTTTGAGAGTGGCAATGATACTCAACGAATATTTTTTGATTGTTATAATTAAGATTCTCTTGCCCACAGTGGGGTAAACTGGGTAAATGGTACCACAGAGAGAAATTTGCTTCAGAAAGGCTTTTTTTTCTCACTGGATATGCTACAGATTACAGAAGGAATTTAGATTTTCTGAGTGGCGGTTTTCTATATAGTAGAGTTTGTATGCTTAACAGATTAACTGCTTTTAATGTTATTCTTTCTCCCAGGATTCAGGAAGGAAAATGACATAATAGATTTTTTTTCCCTAGGACCACAGTAAACCTCCTTAGTCAAACCCAGTTGCTCCTTGGGAGGTGAAGAGCGAACTAACCTATGTTTCTACAAGTTACAAAATCATTTACATTTATTACCCATGCACAGTGAGGCCCCAAAGCCTCAGAGCTATGATTCTCCAAATCACTGCATTCTAAGCTTGACTGATTGGTTTAAAAGCTTGTGAGAGATTTATAATGATTCACTGTGTAAGCCAATGATTTTATATTTAAGGCAGGAGACTGCTTATAAATGATAGAAAACTTTAGATTCTCCTTGGACTCAGCAGGTGACCAACTGTTTTCATAAGTTTAGATAAAAACAGCATTTTCTTTGCACTGTTTGAACTCAAAATTTATAAAGTGCACATAATTGAAAGGTATGTGAGCATTATAATATTGGCTCCCCATTTATAGTGCTACCTTTGGATTATTTGGCTATGTTAATATCTGTGTAGATTGACCACAGGAACCTAAAAAGTTCTATTGGTTTTTGAGAATAAACTGTAATTGCTACCCTGATATTAATATCTGTTGTTATTTAAACAACAGATGTTGTTGTGCTTTACCTTGGAACAGTTACTAGGCTTAGTTCACTGTCATGTTTGACAACATTATAGCAGTACCTTTTACTGTTTAAAAGTTGATGGGGGGGTGAGGGAGAGGGGAAAATGGGTGATGGGCATCGAGGAGGGCACATGCTGGGATAAGCACTGGGTGTTGTATGTAAGCGATGAATCACAGGAATCTACCCCCAAAACCAAGAGCACACTGTATGCACTGTATGTTAGCCAACGTGACAATAGATTACATTAAAGAAAAGTTCATACAAATAAATTGCCATTATTTAAATATGGTATTGAGATAGATGAAAGAAATAAGGTTAATGGTGTATCCATGTAAAAACATATTAAACTTTGTATGATGTTTTGCCTTGTTTAGTCCACGAAAGGAATTTGAGATTTGTGAGGAAGACCAAATATTTTAATTAGGATGTTATTAAGAATAATAAAGTTATTATGGGTACTTAAAGGAGAGAAGCCCAGAAATAGCTATTATATCAACCAGTTTGTATATTTCCCACCAGCAATACTGAAGGCACCAACTGGACAGAGCATGGCAGTGCACAGAGTTGCGGTTTCTAAGGTCCTTATTAGAAGAAAATTATGTCACCCTTGTCATCTAGTTTGCCTCATTAACCGCCATTCGAATCGCCCTGTTCTCTTTCCATTTCACAACCAAGTCCCTCCAGCTGGTCTCCCAGTCTCTTGCCTCTTCCATTCCTCCCACCATCCACCTGCCTAACTCACAAGTGGCTCTCCATGGCTGCCTTTGTCTCTAGGCTCCCCAGGACAGCACTGGTTTCCCCACACAGCCTGGGGATGCAGTTTTATTTTATTTTATTATTTTTTAAAAATTTATTTATTTTAAGAACAAGCGAGCACAAATGAGGGAAGGGCAGACAGAAGGATAGAGAGAGAGAGAGAGAATCTCAAGTAGGTTCCGCATGCACTCAGCTCGGAGCCTGATGCATGGCTTGAACTCATGATGTGAGATCATGACCTGAGCCAAAACTAAGTCAGCTACTCCGCGGCCTGAGCCACCCAAGACCCCGTCTTCTTTTTTTTTAATTTATTTATTTTGGGGAGAAAGAGAGTACAAGTGGGGGAGGGGCAGAGAGAAGGGAACAGAGGATTGAAGCAGGTTCCATACCAATAACAGTGAGCCCAACGTGGGCCTGAACTCTTGAACCACCAGATCATGACATGAGCCGAGGTCAGAGGCTCAACTGACTGAGCCACCCAGGCGCCTCCAGGACCTCCTGTCTTATTTTAAATTAATGCCCAGTATTACCCCAGTATAGCTTAGGTAGTATTTAAGAGCACAACCCTTACACTCGGACCAGCTTCTAATCCCCGTTCTTTCACCTGCTGGCTGTATTACTTTGGCCAGGTCTCTTAACCTCTCTGACCCTCAGGTTCCTTGTTTGTAAAAGGTGAAAATAATATCTACCTGCAAAGATTTGTGATGAAGGCTAAAAAAGGTTAATTTATGGAAAGTGCTTAGCACCATACTTTGCAGGTAGTAAGTGCTAAGTAAATCATTACTCTTATTAAGCTTATTTCGATAAATTTAGATTATTAGATTAAAATTAGATGATTATGATGATTAGATTAGATTACGATTATTAGATTAAAATTAGACTGCACTAAATTTCTTACCCTAATTGAGTAACCTCTTCCCATCCAAAGTAATTTTCCTGGCACCCCTTTATCATGGGGTCTACTCTTTCTCCCAAATGTCTATAGTCCCTTTTTCTTGAAGTTCTTATTCTGCACTTATTCCAGCTTATTTATCTCCATATTGTGTGCATGAACACTATGAAAGACTTGCTGAAGTTCAAATATACCATGCCAATGGATTTTACTGACCTACTAATAGGTCTTATTCAAGAAAGAAATGAGGCAAGTCATTCTTGTTTACTTCACATTGTCTTCTAGGGATACCCAAACATCCGTTTAGTCCCCCCTGAAGTCTTGCCTTGTTGATAGCTGCCTGCTTTCTATGTAACCTCCAGTGACTCTACTGACTGGTTTTGGGCTCTATGTATAGTAGGTGCTCAATAAATGCTAATTGACTTGGTGAATAAATAAAATTGGCCCCAGGTTCAGGATTCTCCAACAGATAGTGAACCTTTAAATGCAGAGGCCACAAATTATTAAGTTTGTATCTCCATGTCCTGGCACAGTCCATGCTCCACAAGGGTTGAAATGGAGTGACTCAGCTGGTAGGAAATATCTCATTTCCTATTTGCAAAGAATATTCTTCATAGTGCGCTCGGTTTGAGGAGAAGCTTGTGCTTTTGCCACCGTGCTCAGTGGGTATACCATCTTCTTGAGGGAGGGTCATGTGTAAACTCCATTTCTTCCACAGACCCTTCACCCAGGATCTCTGTCATCTGGTTTCTTCTCTCCCAGCTCTGTTGATCTGTTTTCTCCCCCACTTTTTAAAATGTAAAATGCATATAACATAAAATTTACTATTTTAAACTTTTGAAAGTATATAATTCAAGGCACTTAATGGCATTAAGTACATTCACTCTGTTGTGCAACCACCAACACCATTTCCCTCTAGAACTTTTAATCATCCCAAACAGAACTCTATACCCATTAAATATTCCCTATTCTCCTCCTATCTCCAGTCCTGCAGCCTCTAGTCTATTTCTGTCTCTATGAATTTTCCCATTCTAGATAACTCGTGTAAGACAAATAATACAACATTTGTCCAAAAAGACAAATGTATCTGGCCTCTTTCAGTTAACATAATGTCCTCATTGTTCATCCATGTTGTGTAGCATGTGTCAGAATTTCATTCCTTTCTAAGGCTAAATAATTTCCATTGTATGTGTAGGCTACATTTTGTTTATCAGTTCATCTTTTGATGGACATTTGTGTTGTTGCCACTTGGTGCTATTATGAATAATGTTGCTATGAAATTGGTGCACAAATACTTGTTCAAATCCCTGCTTTCAATTCTTTTGGGTATATACTTGGTAGTGGAATTGCAGGATCATATGGTAATCGTGTGTTTTACATTCCTGCCACAATGCATAAGGGTTCTAATTTCTCCACATTCTCTCCAGTATTTGTTCTTTTCTTTTCTCTTTCCTTCCTTCCTTCCTTCCTTCCTTCCTTCCTTCCTTCCTTCCTTCCTCCCTCCCTCCCTCCCTCCCTCCCTCCCTCCCTCCCTCCCTTTTCCTTACGTTTTTTTAAATGTTTATTTATTTTTGAGAGAGAGAGAGAGAGACAGACAGACAGAGAGAGTGCGAGCAGGGCAGGTGCAGGGAGAGAGGGAGACACAGAATCCGAAGTAGGCTCCAGGCTCTGAGCTGTCAGCACAGAGCCCAACAAGGGGCCTGAACTCACAGATTGCAAGATCATGACCTGAACTGAAGCCAGACATTCAACGACTGAGCCACCCAGGTATGTGCCCCAGTTCCTTCCTTTTTCTCATTCTCCTCCTCTTCCTCCCCCTCTCCTCCTCTTCTTCCCCTCCCCCCCTCCCCTCCTCCTCCTCCCCTTCTCCTCCTGTCTATCTCCTCCTCTTCCTTCTTCTTTGATAATAGCCTTTCTAGTAGGTGTGAAGTGGTATCTGTTTGTGGTTTTAATTTTCATTTTCTAAAGATTACTCATGTTGAGGATCTTTTCATGTGCTTATTGGCCATTTGTATGTCTTCTTGGATGATCTGTTGTGATAGCCACTGGCACTGTCCTAGTCAGATTTGGTGGTTATCTCTTAGCTGCTAGCCTTCTTGATATATGTTGCTATTTACTTGTGCATCAGTGCTTTTTTCTGAACTCAGTGGCATCTCAGTGTTTTGACCAAACAGGTTACCATGCCCTCCTCAACAATTACTTTTTGTCTCTTTTGCCTGTGTCTTTTCTTCATTACCTTTACTAGATAGATGTGAGTGACCAAAACTCAGGGTCATATTGTTCCACTCCTGGTACTTTCTTCCTCATTGTATATTTGAAGACAATCTTTTAGAACTCTCAAGTTCTGGACAAATACCTTCAGCTGTCTCTAGTACATCTGTCCTTGGGCATATGACTGTTACTTCCAGCTCAACATCTGTGCTACTTATCTTGTTATCCTGGTCTCACCAACTCTCTCCCAGTTTCCATCACTGTCTTGATTTTTACCTTTGCTTTATCTTTGGCTTGGTCTTTGTTTCCTCTGTCTTCCTTCTCCGGATTCAACTCGTCATCAGCTCTGGTTTATCCTTTCTTCATAGTTTTCAACTTTATCCCGAGGAGATGCAAGCTAAAACATTCCCATGATTGGTGGACACACTTTCTATTTACTTGGTAATTCTTTTGTGAAAGGATTGATTAAACTGTTTATACCTGAAGTGAGGAATGCTATTGTGTTGTTCAGCACAATGCCACACACAGGGGGCATTTTCCATAAATATTTGCTGAATGATTTGACTTCCCTTTGACTCTTGAACGTTAGTCAGCGTACAAGTCTGTAGTAATTTATGGTTAAATTTCATCTTAACACATACTAGTCTTCGGAGGAAAAAAGTGTGAGTTTCAGAAAAATACAAAGAAGGTACAATTAACTTTTCCTGGGATGTGCCACATACTAATGTCTTAAAAATGTAAATTACACTCTGTGCTTTTTAAATGTTATATTTAAAAGGTTTTTAAAATTTAAAATGTGTCTAGGAGTGCTTACATTTGGTATCAAATATAAGTGATTAATAATTCCATGTTCTCGGAATTCTTGATTTGTTTCCTGTGTCAGAGATTTGAGACTATTAAGAGGCGATTAGGGAGGGTATCCTTGAAGTCTCCTTCACACCAGAATCTCCCTTTTTTTTTGGTTCACTTAACTTAATGTGGGAGTTGCTTGTGATATTTTCTACATTTCACCTTCCGAGGTTATGGGCCCCATTCATATGCCATATCTCCCTCTCAGATGAGTAAGTATGACTTTCATGAATTTTTCTTCACTTGTAGAATTTAATTTACATGAATAATTAGGAAAGAACCAAGTGAAACTTCCCTCTCCCCAGGCAAACAATCTTATGAAGAAAATCAACGGCAAACTTTTCCTTTAATATTTTTTCCCTTTGCATCTTGAAATTTATTGCTTGCTACAAAGAAGCAAAATAAAAAGAAATATAGGGTACTACAACATACTGCTCTTTTGCATATTGATATCTGAATAATTACCTTAGGGCATATTGAGTTATAATACGACACACTATTCTCTCAGGACATTATCTTAAAATATTTTACTTATTTAGCATACAGCTCAATATTTTAGAATTATGTAAAGAGTATAGTTGTTAACCGACATGGAGTGCGCTGGCAGAAACAAAAAATAAGAAGGACCTAAGAGGCAAAGGAGGTTGTTCTTAGCATGTTACAGTATTGAAATGCTGTGGCAATACAGGCGGTCAATTACAACAGCCAACCTAGAACAAGAGAAGAAGGCTGTAATTCTGTACAGATGTTTACCATGTGCCTATTTCTCCTTTAAAGGGTATTTCACATGGAATCCTGTTTGACATTCGTACCTGTAATCTTGGCTAAGTCCCATAAGCCACACGGTCAGCAGTCAGTATTCTGGTGTAAAGGCCTGAGGTAGATACCAAAAGAATAGTGCCTGAAACTAAGAACTATAAATGCTCATAATATGAGTCAATGGCCAGTCGAGGAATTGAACACAATAAAACATGGGTGTACAACCTGCAGGCTGATGCAGGTTGTGTCATTACTATTGTTGTACTGAAACCCAGTGGCCTGTTCCTTAGAACGTGCTCCAAGAAGTCTAGTTGGGATGTGTCTTAGTGTGCTGGGGCTGTGATTAACAGAACAGACAGCTTGGGTGTCCTATAAACAGCAGAAATTTATTTCTTGCAGTTCTAAGGCGTAGAAGTCTAGGATTAAGACACCAGAATGGTCACTTTCTTGTGAAGGCTCACAACCAGTGCTTTCTCACTGTACCCTCACATGGGGGAGGGATCTAGGGACCTCTCTGGAGCCATTTTTTACAAGGCACTAATCCTCTTGATGAACCTCCACTCTCATGGCTTAAGCACCTGCTTAGGTGGCAAAGGCCCCACCTACTAATATTATCACATTGGGAGTTAGGATTTCAACAAATGAATTTGGGGGAACACAAACATTCAGGCCATTGCAGGATGTATGTTTCCTAACAATCTTAGGACAAAATGAAAGCCCAACAATGCCAGAAATATCATGGCAAAGATGAACATATGGAGGCTTTTAGTTTTGCCATTCCACTGGCGATGTGACTGTAACCAAGTGATTTAAATTCTCTAACTCCCAGTTTCCTCACCTATAAAATTAACTGTGTGAATTACATGAGATCATGCAAGGAAAGTGTTTGTTTTATTTCCTGATGTTATTACTATTGTTGTTGTTGTTATAATGGGACCAGATCTTACATTCATAGAAGAAAATTACTACTGGTAGACGATTAATTGCAACTGTTAAATCGTATCATGCATTCCACACAAAAGGGTAAAATGAAGGAAAACAAAAACAAAAATAAACTATTGGGGCTACATCAAAATAAAAAGCTTCTGCATAGCAAAGGAAGCAATCAACAAAACTAAAAGTTTTGAATAGGAGAAGATATTTGCAAATGGCATATCTGATAAAGGATTAGTATCCAAAATATATAAAGAATTGATATAATTCCACACCCCAAAACAAACAATCCAATTAAAAATGCCAGAAGACATGAAAAGACATTTTTCCAAAGAAGACATACAGATGGCCAACACATGAAAAGATGTTCCACATCACTCATCATCAGGGAAATACAAATCAAAATCCGTTATCACCTCACACCAGTCAGAATGGCTAAAATCAAAAACACAAGAAACAACAAGTGTTGGCAAAGATGTGGGATAAAAGTAACCCTCATGTACCATTGGTGGGAGTGCAAACTGGTGCAGGTACTGTGAAGAACAGTATGGAAGCTCCTCAAAAAATTAAAAATAGAACTACCCTACAATTCAGTAATCATGCTGCTGTGTACTTACTCAAAGAATACAAAAACACTAATTTGAAAGGATATATGCACCCCTATGTTTATTGCAGCATTATTTACAATAGGCAAATTATGGAAGCAGCTCAAGTGTGCATCTATAGACGAATGGATAAAAAAGAGAAAGAGATGGTATCTATCATCTATCTATCTATCTGTCTATCTATCTATAAAAGAGAAAATTACTCAGCCCTGCAAAGAATGAAATCTTGCCATTTGCAACAATATGGATGGAGCTCGAGAGTATAATGCTAAGTGAAACAAGTCAGTCAGAGAAAGACAAATGCCCTATGATTTCACTCATATGGAGAATTTAAGAAACAAAACAAATGAGCAAAGGACAAAAAAGAGAGAAACACAAACCAAGAAAAAGACTCAACTATAGAGAACAAACTGATGGCTACCAGAGGGGAGGTAGGTGGGGCGATGGGTGAAATATGTGATGGGGACTAAGGAGTGCACTTTGTGAAAGCACAGGGTGATGTATGGAAGTGTTGAATCACTATATTATACACCTGAAACTAATATAACACTGTATGTTAACTGTCCTGGAATTAAAATAAAAAACAATAACATTTTGAAAAAGGGTAAAATGAAAGGAAACCTGTATTTTATATCTGAGGTCATGAAGTGTGTTTGCTTTTAAATCTGTTTTTGATATGCCTTCTTAAATGTATAAGAAATTAAGGATGAGTATACGTATTTGTTTATAAAATAATTTTCATTGGGAGGCCATGTTTGACTAAGGACATATTTTATGCACCTTGCTTATGATAAAATGGGTCAATTTCCATGTTTAATGCAATGAAATAGTTCTCATTTTCTGCCCTTTGAAGAGGAGTAGCATTATTATCCTAATTTTACAGATGAAAAAACCAACATGCAGGTTACACGATGTGATTGATATTACATTCCAGACTTAGTGGAAAAACAAAAACAGAGTTGAGCTACTTTTTACTCATGATCTCACAAGCTTTGCTACTTTTCATGTTGCTGCCATTAAAAAAAAAAAAAAAAAAAAAAGAACACTAGGCAGTTTGTACCAATGGGAACTAAGTGATGGGTTTTTAGCATTTCTTGTGCCCACTGACCAAAACCTGAATTAACTTCTACTACATTATCAAATCATTTTTACAAAATGGGTCTATAGGACTTTTTCACCTATTAATGCTTCAGCCAGTGCCTTCTCAATTGCAGCAGCAAGATGGCAAAAGGAAATGTAAGTTGTCATGTTTAAAAATCAATTGAAATAACATTTCAACCTTCAGTTGCAGCAAATGAAACGAAATCCTGGTATATCAGTGATAGTGATGTCGGCTGCTGCTTTTCTAATCAATTAAATGCATGATTCTTAAGGCCTGCCACGTTTATATTTTGCTATCTGGATGTCCCCTTCCTCTGACCTTTCATTTCTTTTCTATACTTCATTCTTATGCACCTTCTTCTTTCATGGCTTAACTCCTCTTGTCACAGAGGAAATGAACCCCGAATTAATATACACTTGGGTTACTTAAAAATTTCCGTCCTAATAGAAGACCAAGTAATGCCAGATGCAAAGAAATAAATCCCTAATGGGATGAGGCACTATTCAGGCACTGCAGTACTTGGATGGGAAGAATGCTTTTCTGCCGGCATGGTCTGTAGCCACACCTATATTATATCCACTTTCTTTCTCTTTTAGCCTGTTTCTGCTCTTACTTGTTATGGGTAGATGTGTCTTGCTGTGATTCTGCAAAGGCGCTAATTTGGCAAATGCTGACCAAGCAATGAGAAATGAGAACTGGTTGGCTACTACGTTAGAAGGGCCACTGAAGTGCTAAGTTGGACAGAGTAGGGGGTGATGAAAGCTGTCTGTGGATAGATGAAGAAGCCTTGATGGATGACAGCAATGGGTTGAAGGCATGCTAATCTGAGAGTAATATGAAGAGAAGCATGAAAAGGGGTGATGTGTTTGGAGGTTGTTCAAAGTCTGATGTGGTGATACAAGGGGAGATAGGAATGACTGATTGGAACCAGGTTGTGGAGGGCTTAGAATGCCGGGCTAAGGATATTGGACTGGAGTCTGTAGACAACAAATCTTTGCAGAATTTCTCGCTCTGTGTTCCCACAGCCACCTGACTTCCTTATAGGAGCTCTGCACTGTCCCAACACTATGGGAAAAGCATAGTAGTTGAAATGAGACTACTTGTGTTCAAAACCTCTTAAAGACTGTAGGATCTTGGGCAAATAACTGAACCACGAAACTGGTGACCTAGTTCCTCTGCTTAAAAAACAGTGTTGCATCTTGGAGTTCAAGCTGGTATGGTCCTGTTAAGTAGAGTGTGACAGGCACACTAGGTCTGGGCTTGGAATGAATCCTTTCTGCTTGAGTGAGACACAGGCAGAGCATAGGTGCTAAAGGAAACTCTTTTGCTGGGAAGACCAGGTAATATAGAAGATACAGCATGAGGTACAAACCAGAATGTCATCTCCTCTGAAAAGTCTCAAAGTCCATTATTTGTAGCCACCTCTGGTCTTCTAAAGCTTGTTCTATATGCCTTTGTTGTAGTGGTCATTGTCTTATGCTGATATTAAATATAGGAATATCGTACTTTTAAAGTGTTCTTGTGGTTGGAGATAACAAAAACCACACTGGGGAATGTTAGGAGAAAAGGTATGATTTTAAGTCTTCTGAGGTGGGAAGAGAAGGGAATCGAGGATCTCAAGAGTTGGAAATAAACCTAACTCAGGTGGACACTTGGAAAAAGTCATAAAAAGTCATCGGGAATCCAGTCATCTTTTTTTCTTGTCAGAATTCATTCCTCTTATCCTACAGAGTAGTATCTCTCTGCTTCCCTGTCCCCAGTGAGACACGTGGCAACTCAGAATTTACATGGGTGCAATTCTAACCACCTAGAGACTAATTGGCTGAAATTGAATATGTTTCAGATTCTCTGCAGAAGCACATCTGGTGGTTCGATCTTATTTCTAGTGTCTGTCCCTGTCCAATACCCTGTGTCCAGGGGGAATGGAGCCACATAATCTGTGTTTTTCTGTACAGGCCCACTTTGTGAATGAGGACAGTCCTCAGGGCAGGGAAAGCCAGAGCCTGGGCTGGACAGACACTTGGAAGGGTTTTCACTACATTGATTTTGTGTTCTTTTAAGTCCAGAGACCATGTTTCATTGATATTTTTGTCACTAGCACTTTGCATACTATTTTACACATACCTAATAAGCATTGATACATTTTTGTTGAATAAATAAGTCATTCCTGGCTAAGATCAGAATTTTTTCTAGCAATAAGTATTATTTGTTGAGTTCTATATTTTAAAGATTCTTTCATAATCAACTCAACTCATTCTGTCTTTTCAATAGTCTTGTAAATGACTTGATTTAGAATCCATTTTTGAGAGGAGGAAACTGAGTCCTTAGATCATGAACTCTTTTTTTTTTAATTTTTTTTTAACATTTATTTATTTTTGAGACAGCGAGAGACAGAGCATGAACGGGGGAGGGGCAGAGAGAGAGAGAGAGACACAGAATCGGAAGCAGACTCCAGGCTCTGAGCCATCAGCCCAGAGCCTGACGCGGGGCTCGAACTCACGGACCGCGAGATCGTGACCTGAGCTGAAGTCGGTCGCTCAACCGACTGAGCCACCCAGGCGCCCCTGAACTCTTTTTTTTTTTTAATGTTTTTATTTATTTTTTAGAGAGAGAGAGAGAGAGATTGAGAGAGAGAGAGAGAGAGAGAGAGAGAGAGAGAGAGAGAGAGAGAACCAGCAGGGGAGGGGCAGCGAGAGAGGGAGACACAGAATCTGAAGCAGGCTCCAGGCTCTGAGCTGTTAACACACAGCCTGACACGGGGCTTGAACCCACAAACTGTGAGGTCGTGACCTGAGCTGAAGTTGGATGCTTAACCAACTGAGCCACCCAGGCTCCTCGCTAGACCATGAACTCTTAAGGGGCAATGAGGAATGGACCAGAGCTGAACAATACTAGAGTCTGGAGATCCAGTTAGAAGTACACTAAAATCATTCAACTGATAGGCTAAAATGGGGATGACTAAGATTAGGTAAATGCACACAGGCTTTAATTTGTTTGGAACCCTCAGTGTATGTGTGTAGCAACAAGAACAACGACATTAATATGTCCTGGGTGCTTTATATGTACCAGACTCTGCACTAACCACTTACACACCATAACCCCTTTCATCTTTATGACACACTCCGAGGCTGGTACTTCTGGTATTCTCTTTAATTTTTTTTTATTAAAAAAATTTTTTTTAAATGTTTATTTCTGAGAGAGAGAGAGAGAGAGAGAGAGAGAGAGAGAGAGAGAGAGAGAAATATACAGAATCCGAAGCAGGCTCCAGGCTCTGAGCTGTCAGCACAGAGCCCCACGCGGGGCTTAAATCCACGAACCGTGAGATCATGACCTGAGCTGAAATTGGACACTTAACCAACTGAGCCACCCAGGCACTCCATCTTCTGGTATTCTCATTGTACAGGCCAGGAAGCTGAGACATAGACAGATTAAGTGATTTAATCGGTGTCACATAGCTAATAACTGGCATGGCTGGAATTTAAACCTAAGTTGAATTGACACCATAACTCAAACTTTAAACTGCTATTTTATGTTGATGAGAGTATATATCCCCCAATCCAAATCAGTGTTTATGGCTGATGTCATATTGTTCTACAACTCGACCTAAGGAATCTAGGTCCTTCTATATCAGGGTCAGACCAACAATGCTTTCTACTGTGTAGGTAATGCTCATAAACATGATAGTGTCTGAGATTTCAAAAATGCTGAATTCTATAAAAACAAGAGCAAATAGTGTACTCAAACAATAAAAAATATCCTGAGATTCATTTAAAGGTAGACTGATGACTTTCTTTTATTCATCTGAACTCAACATACATGGATTTAGCTTCTATTCAAGACAAATTGGTCATATTTGGACTATCCATTAATAAAAGTGGAACGTTTCCCGTGGAGGCAGTTAGCTAAATGAATGCAACTATCCTTGAGTAAAGCTTTGGTTTTGATTAGTTATCTTTCTTCAGGGGTGATGGGAACAAGGGAATTTCTGGGTAATTCATCGAACTTTTAATTTTATTTATGGAATGCTAACTCAAGATAATAAAATAAATAATAAAATACATGTGACTTTAAGACACAATTTTGGAACAAAAGATTTTTAAAATCATGGCCTTCTATGCACACTTTGAGTTGGAATAATTATTTACAATCAACTTAAAATAATTATTAATAAATAATAATTTATAAAATAATTATAAAAGAATATAAATTATAAAATAAATATAACATTGTATTAAGAGGTGAATACTAATGTTATTTATCGGTTGACTACTGATTATCTTTTGATGAAGAAGAAAGGAAAAGATTAAATATCTGTCTCATAATGATAATTAAATAAAGGCTCCTGAATCCAATCTTCAGGAGCTTCTGTGGAGTAAAGGTAGGAAAGTTAGGAAAATGCAAATGTTTAAAAGGCATTTTGACCATTTTCCCCAGGAAATAAGACAATAACTATGAAGTAGAGAACATATAAACAATGATAAAATAAGCATTTGTTTGCCCTGATCACTTGTTTGCTCTTAGTAATTTTTAAAAGATTTATGAGTCTCTATCTTTGTACTTTAGTGACAAGTAGATTCATTATGATCATTAGTTTCCTGTGGCGTTGTTATATCAGGTATATTTTCATCAGGGCTTCTGGTGAAATTATCAACCATAATATTAAGATTAGAATAAACAAGAGATTCTTTCCTTATATAATCAATTCAAATTTTCATTTCATTAACGTGTAAGATGGCAATGTCACTAAATTGCTATGTAGACTATTATCAGTCTGTGTTAATAATCTTAATTTATCAACATTGATTTTAACCTTTGCTATAAAGCTTTGCACATAAAGATAATCATTATTAATTTTTGGGTAAAAACAAAACTAACTCTTTGTGTCTGAGTTATTGTTTTCACGGTCTGTTCTTAGCAAAAGGTTAAGTTCTTGAAATCCCTTTTTCCTATGTGTGACTTTACAAGTCCAGCCTGTGTCTTATATATTTATATATATATGTGACTTTGTAATAAAAGCTCTGATAAAGTGCTGTGCCATATAATACAGTAGGATTCTGGAAGGAACTGAGGTTTTGGATATAGATCTGAGTCTGAATACTGGCTCTGCCCATTACAAGTCAAACAACTTTGGGTAACTTAACCTAAGCTCATTTTCCTCATCTGTCCAATGGGATAATAACATCTGTCTTGTAGGTGCTCAAAAAATGGCAACACTTGTCACTTACCATTTAAATACAATAGCTAAAGAGAAAATGTACTATAATTTTTTTTTTTTTTTGCCATGTGGTTTTGAGGTCAATCAGACTTTTTATTTCTCTAAATGTGAGTAACTCAGTGCAAAATAGGCTCTGATTTTTTTTGGTTTTTTTTCGCAAGATTCCTGTACCACTGTTATCCTGCTATCCTGGTTTGTTAGTCAAAAAGAATAAGATTGAAATGTTAAGTTTTTTGATGGCACAATATTAATTATCCATCTTCATTTTTGCTTGCACTCAGCTATGAAAAATTGAAGGTAAGTTGTACAATATTTTCTTTAGTCCCTTGTTAGTACAGACCCTGTTACCTCAACACACTATCAAATATTTTGTGGAGAAATAAATGAATACATAAGGGTGTGGGAGGCAGACTCTTAATGTAGGTACTGGATCCATCTGGTGAAATGTTTCATCCAAACCTTCCTTGGAAGCCATTAAGCTCCATGGGGAGAGGGGCTTTCTAGCCAAAATGATTAATTAGTGTCCTGTGAAGCCGAAAGCTGTTTTACTGTTTCTCTGGGCTTCTTCCCACAATTTTACCCATGTCTTCTGATTGGTCAATGGTTATAGTGTGTCTTACTTTATGATAGTTAAGTAATCATGTTTATGAGATATGTGTACCAGATAAAAACTCTGAATGTCTTTACAAGGAAGGTCTCTTCAGCAGATCCCAGCTCCCTGTGCCTCTTTTGGGACAGGATAAAGTTTTGCATTCATCCTGCACCCTGGCATTGAAATGTCTGTAAGTCAGGAAATCAGGCATAATAGTAGAGACAAAAGATAATGTTGATTTCTAATCATATTTTTCCCTTCACAACTATTTTAAGTATAAATATATGTTGAAAGCATTTAAAAGGTATTTGCAAGTGTTCATTAAAAAAATTTAGTGACAGTCTACTATTTGCTAAACCCTAGACTTGGCCTGTAAATGATATTGATTTCGTCCTCAAACACAACGAAAATATATAATTATATAGTAATAATAATAGTAATAATACACAATAAGGTATAGAGTTTTATGTATCGGAAGAGAGGAGCAGATCAAATGCTCTGGGAGTTCACGGACAAAGTACCACATACGGTGCCACACATATAGTGACGGGGAGGTATTCAAGAGACTAGTTTCTTTGCCTTCCTTTTACTAGTGAGAAGGATTACTTTGTGTGTATTATATAGGTGTGTGGTTGTGTATGTGTGTGTATATGTATGTAAAGGAACAATGAAATACTTTATAAAAAAGTGATCTACGGGATTTGGATTCTAGAAGATGGTGGGTAAAAGACATTCTAGGCAAAGGACATAGCACATCATACGAAATACAGTTAAGAGACTGCGTGTGGGAAATTCTGCTTGTTTGGCTTGGAGCACAGCGTTTGTGGTGAGAGTTATGAGGAATAAGGTCAGGGTGAAGTTTAAGGATTGTGGTGGTGTTAAGGGGAGTGCTCCCTGGATCACCTTATAATGGTCTCCATTGTGGCAATATTTGTAAGTTTGTATGTCTGAGAAAATATAAGCTTCTATATGAATTAAGGACGTATGCAATAAAAAAATGCTGGTTTCTAATTTTTGTTTGCCAAAATCCCAGGGCACCACCTGACTCATGAAAACCAATAAAGCATTTAACAACCTTGATGTCAACATCACTGGGCAATTCCTGAGGCACATGGATGCTGACCATTGTATCACTCAGGACAAATTGTGCTAGGCTGTAGTAACAAACCTTAAATCTCCATGGTTTAATCCATTAGAGTTTCGTTCTCACACAAAGTGTGTTGTCCTACAGAGTTGGCCTAACATTCCAGATCGCTTTGATGTTGTGACTTTCCCCTATTTAAATATTCTCCCATGGCTTCCATAGCAGGGAATAAGCAGGCTAGCCAATGAAGCACCAGTAATTAACTGTCTCCATGTGGACACGTGTCACAAGTCACTTCCACTTAAATTTCATTGGCCAAAGCAAATCATTAGGTCCTTCCTATCTTTCTTTCTTTCATGTTGTTTATTTCTGGAAGGTACAGACTTCATTTTGTTTATATTTTCCCCCCAATGCCTAGCAAATGGTAAGCGTTCAATACATGCTTTTCTTTTTACCGTTTTATTACATAAATAACTCATAATCAACGTATTAAAATAACACAAAGGCTAACAAAATGGAAAGTGAAAGTACCCCTTCTCAAAATGTTTCAAGAATAAGTGAATGTATGATCAATTTTGAACTCATAAGAAAAACCTATAAGATATTTTACTATTTTTCCCCAGTTTATCTTTTTAGTCCATTTTCCAGCATTCACCGACATGGATTATTTTCTATTAAATACATTTTCAAATTTTTATTTTCACACCACTGGGCCCTTTGCTTGCTGTTTTCTTTCCTTCTTTTTTTTATTGTAGTAAAATGCACACACCATAAAATTTATTATATTAACATTTTTAAGTGTATGGCTTGCTATTTTTTTTGCCCGGAATTTTCACTCACTCTTTTTATACTTGTCAAACTTCCTTTGGGAAGAGTTTAAAATTCTTCTTGACAGTCCTAACCCCCTCCATGCTCTTGTAACACTTTGTCCGAAACTATCATCTGTCATGACTCTTATCCCAGGGGCTCCGCAAAGTCAAGGAGGGTCTCATTCATCTTAAATACCCAGTACTCATACCAGGGACTGGCGCAGAGGAAGTGCTCCATCAACTGACCACCCCTCCCTCGTAGCTTCAGTATTTCTGTTTACCTCTTCCCATCAGCCCATATATACAATCAATGCTTGCCTATTCTGCAAAAAGTCCTCACTTGATTCTCTAGACAGTCTGGCACTCTTCTGCCTTGCCCCAAAGTTTTGATAGAGTTGTCCACATCTGCTGTCCCTACTTCCTCATTTCTCATTCAGTCTTTAACATATTGTTATCTGGTTTATGCTCGTAAACTTCAATATATGATCTAGAAGATTTCACAAATAATCTAAATCCCAAATCCAATTGTATTTCTGTTATTATTTTATTTTATCAATTTAGTTTTTTGAGAGAGAGGTAGAGTGTGAGTGGGGGAGAGGGACAGAAGGAGAATGGGGGGGGGGAGAATTTCAAGCAGGCTCCAAGTCCAGACAGAGCCTGATGTCGGGCTTGATCCCATAACACCTGGCATCATGACCTGAGCAAAAATCAAGACTCAAATGCCCAACCAACTGAGCCACCCAGGTACCCCTCTGTTCTTATTTTAAATGACCCATTTAAGGTATTTTAAAAATTGAATTAAAGGAATATTTGTACATGGTACAATAGTTCTCTACCCTATTCCTTCCTTTCCATCTCAATTCCTTTTTCCAAAAGAGGACTTACTTCAACTTTTTCAACAATTTCTTCTAGTGGTAACTTCTGTATCTAAGAATAATATGCATAAATTGCTATTTCTTATCCCTTAATTTAGAAACATAATCAACTAAATTTCTCTAGGACATATGTGTGTTTAACTCCTCTACTTTCTTATGCTTCTCATATTTCACTCCAAGTAGTTATATTTTTACTTTTGGTTATGGTATTTTTTCGTGCTTTGCTTGTTAGTTTTGTAACTTTAAGAAATGTTCTTTTACTTCTTGTTCCATCCACAATAGTTATTCCCTACTCCTACTTTGTAATATATTAATATTTTCTTAGTTTCCTTTACATTGCCAATTTTTGACATGCACACTTCTCGTTTTGCTATGTCACATTGTGTGCGATGGACATTTTCATGTATGTCTCCTTGTGCACGTATGTGAGGATTTCTTACAGAAAATATGTATCATTTTATAGGATTTTTCTTTTTTGCTTGAACACCTTCAACGTTAGCAGCGATTGCTCTTCATTGTGGTTGGACCGTTTTTCACTCCCGATGGCGGAATATGGGAATTCTCATTTCTTCATATCCTTACCTTACTGTTAAGTTTTGCCAAAATGATGGGTGTAAAATAAAATTTCATTGTCTCAATTAAATTTCTATTATTCCCAAGTTTGTAGGCATCCTTTGTCCAGGTTTCCTCTTTTCCCATTCTCTTCCGCCTTGTGTTTTTCTACCCTGAAAAATGCTGCTACTGTCCTTTTTGCAGTGACTTAGAAAGAGTTTGAATTTGAAATTATGTGTTAAATCTGCCATGTTTTACTGGAAATATTCTTGGTTAATATTATTTCACTGCGATGGCCGCTCTCTAGATGCACAGGATTCTGTTTACCAAGGACTACTTGTCCATGACACAATCTCATCCACTTCATGCTTATATTGGATCTACTATGATGTAAAAATTGTGAATTTTCCATGTAGATGCTTTGCTCTGCTGATGTTTTCTCCTTTATAACACGAACAGACCCATCATTCTTGAATTCTCTCTAAAATTTAGGGGGGCATAATCAAAAGTGTAAGCTATCTTCACTTTTACAAAGATCACTGATAATCACTATTGACCTCCATATCCAATGACTTTTTCTTAGTTTTCATAATTTCTGTCTTCTTCATGGCATTTGATAGTGTTTCCTATTTTATCTTTAAAATTCTCTCCTCTCTTGTTTTTTCTGTGACACAGTAAACATGGACAAATCACACACTGACTCATTCATTAATTTATTCACTTTATGTATCAAGTGCCCTCTACATGCCAGGAAAGCATCCTGTTGTAGATGGGGCAATAATATTTGTCCCTCTAAAAGTCCAGTATCCTTTTTGATTTGCTGATTTGTTGAATTTTACAGATAGAGCAAAACTTTTTTCTAAGCCATATGTATAATTTGTATATAGGTTTTGGGATTGGTATTTAAAGTCATTTCTTTAACTTTTAACCACTTGATGCTTTTTTTAAGTGTATTTATTTATTTTGAGATAGAGAGCATTAGCTGGAGTGGAGGAGGGGTAGAAAGAAAGGGAGAGAGAGAATCCCAAGCAGGCTCCACGCTGACAGCAATGTGGGGCTTAAACTCACGAACCATGAGATCATGACCTGAGCTGAAATCAAGAGTCAGGCACTTAACTGACTGAGCTACCCGGGGGGGCCCCCCGAAGCACTCGATGCTTATCAAATGCTGGGTTAAGGCTAAGGTCTAGCCTGAGGGAAACATTGCTGGCAAGTTACAACATAAGAGGAAATTACATCTAAATGTAATGTGTTGAGTTTGTAAAAAAAAACCCCAACAAAACAGAACAAAGAGAAACCTAAAATTTATGCAAAATCAGAAAAAAAGGAACAAATGTGAACTGTTTGCAAGTGTACCTAATTAGAGAACTTGGCTGAGTTAAATAATAGCTTATTATTATAATAGCTTACTGTTTAGCTATTACTAGCAATAGCTAACCTCAACCTTGGTTCTTTTTTTTTTAATGTTTATTTTTGAGAGAGAGAGAGGCACACACACAAGAGTGTGAGTGGGGGAGGGGCAGAGAGAGAGGGACACACAGAATCTGAAGCAGGCTCCAGGCTCTGAGCTGTCAGCACAGAGCCTGACATAGGACTTGAACTCATGAACCGCGAGATCATGACCCGAGCCGAAGTCAGATGCTTAACTGACTGAGCCACCCAGGCGCTCCCAGCCTTGGTTCTTTTGGAGTGGGGAGTTTGGTAGTGAGAAGAGAGAGTGGTTATGGTGTGGAGAACAGGTTGTTTGCACAGTAACAAATAATCTTACAGACACTATTCGAAACAGAGCAGAAGACGTTTGTCTTTTAGACGCACAGGGGAACTGCAGTTGTCCAGATGTCCATGAACCTGTGATTCACCATTGATGTTACAAACAATAGCATTTATGAGGAAAATGGAGTTGATAAGTAACATGAAACTGAGACCAAACATCTGCACATTAAAGACTGAACTTAGAGCAATTAAAGACTGAGAGACTGAAAACTGTGGGACTGAAAACTGTCACGTTGTTGTGACAGACAAAATGGACTAGGGTCAGTCTGTGGACTTGGAACAATGTGGTTAAAAAACAGGCAAGGACAACTGAAGAAGATTCATTCTGACATTTCCAAGTGCCTTCTGGAAGTCCAGTAGAACTTTCTAGTTTTATATTCCACTGCTATGCGCTTTATGCTTCATTGCTCCAGCCAAACTAGGCAGTAAAACTTGTAGCTTTAGTATTGATGTGAGTTCTGAAAATTTCGGACCCTCCTTTCTGTTAAATTTACTACCATATTCGTGTTTTCATATTTTTAGAAAATTGGAGTGAACTTCAAAGTAATTGTAGTTTCGTGTCTTTGTCATTTTCTGGATGATAATTTGTCTTTGTTTGCTAACTCTTCCGTTTGAATTTTAAGAATTAGTTACTTATTCATTATTATCATTGACATTTCCTGTGCTTTCATTTGTTTCTTTACCACTGACTGTTTCCTCAATTTCATTATTATCAAACAGCCCCTCTGTGATAGACTGCTGTTCCCCATCTTCATATTGATTAATTTCATTTTCACATGCATCATTCTGATTTCCAACATCTTCAGAGCAGTCTTCAGAAGATGAGTCATTTGCAAAGACAGATTTTCATTAGTGGAGTCATCCTCAGAGTCAGAATGTGATGGTCTGTTCGCAGGAATATTGTTTGCTCCTCTGTGTCTTTCATTATCTCTTGGAAGGGATGTGCCTGATGTACTTGCTTAGTCATTATCCAAGTAATTAAAATCAAATGTACTTATTTTGTAGATTAAACAAGAACATTCTTTATTATGATTGTTTGCAATTGAAGCTTCAGGGACACTTTAGGCTGGATATCACATTAAATATTATTTTCCATTTAAATTAAAACATTTAATCAGAAATTCTGAAAAGCCAGATATGTAAACTAATGCCTCATATGTGAAATTCATGAAGATGCAGTTCCACTGTAATATTCTTTTGTGAAGTTAATATGCAACAAATAAAAAGTTTAAGAGATTATCAACACTGATTATAGATTCCAGTCATTGGACCTGTTACTGTTCTGTGTGTGTGTGTGTGTGTGTGTGTGTGTGTACGTGTGTGTGTGCATACATAAGTTTTCAAATAGATTACGAACTGTTGAGAATTGGGACTCTTTAAGTTTTTAATGAAATTCTCCCCCACTATAAGGTGGGCAGGGGGAGTAAGTTAGGGCATTTTGGAAAATAAATTCATTAAAATTTCTAAATAAAAAGGTGCAATCTGATAACTAAGTCAGTAAGTTAAGTATCAGTTAGTATGGGAAGGAAACAAGAAGAGAAATCATTTTGTGTACTCCAGAGCTATGACGTCTGCCTTCTGTAATCACAGGAGTTGGTGGCTGGATACTCTGGAGTTCATACAAAAGTTTAGTTTTAGGAGCAAGGAAAGTTTTGGGTTCTGGTAGAGAAAACCTAAGGGACCTGGTACTTTATAGATAGCATGAGAAAGGGCTTGTCCTTATTTAAAGAAGGTTGGCAATATCATATCTGAAGAAGTTAAGACCCAGAAGAAGTAAGATGGTGAAATTTTATATGCAGGTCTGCTGAACTGTTTCCCCTACTACTGCCTTTGAGGCTGTGAACCCCCTTGGCTGGATATCAAGGAGGCAGGGCTACTAAGGATTCTGGCTTCTTGAGGTGAATCAGAATAAGACAGGACAAAGAAGGAGCTGAGAAAGTGTATGGTTTCACTGGAATCAATGTAAAAAGGAAACACTATACAGATGTATCCACTCCACTGTAATGTGGCAAGGATTATGCCGGGAACCTTCAGGTCTGCTACCTACAAGGCGGGAAGGTAGTGTTGTTTCAGAGGTATTGCTGCGAGGTACCACCATGTGGGATTGTGATCTTGAGACAACTTGGAGCCAGCCGCAAGTTGAGCCTAGTGAGGAGAAAGGCAAACCCTGCTTCTTAGCCATCAGCCCCATGAACACCAGAAGCCCTACACGTCTGGCAGCTGTGAGGAGGAAAGTTTCAGCTCGTGTTAGAAAAAGCACTCGTAGAGGAGGATACTGTGGATATGTGAGAAATGAGTCCATCATCGGTATGTCAAACCAAGTGTCTTAGCTCAAGCTGCTACAATAAAAGTCCCGTAGACTGAGTGACTTGAACAACAGATATTCATTTCTCACAGGCCTGAACACTAGAATTCTGAGATCAGGATGCCAGCACAGTCAACTTCTGCGGAGGGCTCCCTTCCTGTAGGCAGCTGCCTTCTCACTGCATCCTCACATAGCAGAGAGAGAGAGAGAGAAAGAGAGAGAGAGAGAGAGAGAGAGAGACAGAGACAGAGAGTAAGCTCTCTCTGTTTCTTCTTACAAGGGCACTAATCCCATCATGAGGGCTCCACTCTCATGACCCAATTACCTCCTGAAGTCCCCACCTCCAAATACCATCATACTGGGGATTAGAGTTTCAACATAGGAATTTTGAGGGGATACAGACACTCAGTCCATAGCATCAGGTAATGTGTCTTCTGACTGGCAGTTTTGGAAGGATTTGTTTAATGGAGAAGAGTTTCTGTAGCCAAAAAAAGGAAATGTATACATGGTCTTTTCTATCCTGGGGCAGATAGAAAACACAATGGACCATATTTCTAGAGCCTGACTTGGCCATATTTTGTCTGAAAAGTTGGCCCTGGTCCTCATACCATGGGGGAGGTGGGTCCTGACACTGCCCAGATCTGGTGCTCACCCAAGTAACAGAAAACCCATGTGAACTTGAAACTAATGGGGATTTGGGAGCCGTGTTTGATGTTGATGACTCGTTTATTTGTTATCTGTTGGATTTGTGTCTATTTGCTAGAACGTTTTAGGGTTTCTTTTGCTTTTTTTTAAGTAATTTATTTTTTTTCAGTTAATTTCCTTTCGTGCTATTCACTAGATTTATTGCTTCAGTCCTTGTGTGTGTGTGCGTGTGTGTGTGTGTGCGTGCCTGTGCACATGCAGCATAATAGTGTATTTCCAAATACATTAAAAATTCTTTTAGGACTATATTATCTAAGCTTTTGTACTTAGAGTTTCAGGAAACCTCTTCAAACTATAATTCTCCTATAATAATTTCATGCATTTCACATAGCTGAGGCCATGTATGAGTTTACTTGGATTTATTTACTTTAATAATAGACAAAAATGGGGTGCCTGCGTGACTCAGTCAGTTAAGCATTCTACTCTTGATTTCAGCTTAGGTTATGATCTCACAGTTCGTGAGATTGAGCCTGCGACAGGTTCTGTGCTGATAGTGTGGAACCTGCTTTAATTGTCTCTCTCTTCCTCTCTACCTACCCCTCCCCCACTTGTGCGAGCACGTACGCTCTCTCTCTCTCCCTCTCTCTCAAAATAAATAAACACACTTAAAAAATAATAGACAAAAACAAAACAAATATTTTTTGTTGTTATTTACATCAAGTTCTCTTCTCTAAACAAGTTAAATTTATTAAAAGAATAATTTCCAAGTGACCATTGTAGGAACATGGGTTGCCTTGTTTTCATTATTAATGTGTAATTCCATTGTTAATAAGAAAAATAAAGTTCACAAAACAAGTCAGTATTGGATTCTGCATAGAGAATATTAAAATAAATGGGAAAAGTCCAGAAACGTCCCAAAGAGTATTCTCCATACAATCCAGACATGCACTTAAAAAAAAAAAAAGCATTAGCTGATTTGCTTCAATTATCATAATTTGAGGATACAAAAAGGAAAATGCAGGGGACATTGGAAAAATTAAAATCAGCCACTGCTACAAAAATTATCTCTTTACCCCTGTTCTCAGTCATTTTATGATAACATTTAGAACATGTATTCTGGTAAAATACTATCTCCTTATTTTTAAAAATTACACAGAACTGATAGTAAAGCTCTAGTTTTATCACCCATACCTCCTCGCCACGTATTAAAGACTATGTTCTTTGTTTCAAGGTCTTGTTGATAAAACAGAATGAAATTAGTGACCTTCATACCGACTTCCCTAACCAGCTTCTGGCAACCGACCCAGCCATCAGTCTGTCAATAGCTTGTGCAGTTTCAGATTTCATTTGCAAAAAAAAAAAAAAAAAAAAAAAAAAAAAAAAAAAGATTCTAGTTCCTTTCCATAAACATCATATTTCAATTGTTTCTTTAAAAAAGTGCTGATTACAATTTACACACGTTACATACTAATAAGGGCCTATTTTGTTGGTAGGCTTTATGCAGAAGTAGGGCTCGATTGGAAATGTTTTATTTGAGGCATATGGAGAAAGCTGCAATAGGGAAGCAAAATATTTATAATTCTTCCCTGTTTGGTTTCGATTTGTCAATCTTTTCTCTTCTTTACATAAAACAACATCTTGCATACAAACTGTTTGAAAGTTGAAATAGTGGCATTCCAAATGTAGTCAGAAAAAGGAAATTACAGTTAAATCTAGACAAGAGAAAGTAGGTAAAAAAGAAAAATGCTGACGCTCAGATCTGGAAGTACGGGAAGAGCTTCGAGGTGTTAAAAGACGAAGAACTGTGGTTCCGGCAAGTGAGAACTCAGGGACGCACACACGCCGTGCAAGCTTTACCTTTTAATCTTGTCCTAGATTGAAATCAGTTTGTCCAGTACCTTGTTTCCTCTTTTCTTCCTTCTTGTCGTTCCCATCTTTTCATTACGGTCCTTTAAAAAGGAATTCCCGTCCTCATGTTACTCCTTGTTTCATATATTTATTTTTCTGTCTGGATTCAACAGTAGAGCATTGAAACGTTTGTCCCTTTTTAAAGATATACTCAGTGGTTTCTGCAGAACGCTTGTCAGAAATTCTTGCCATTGTGTGAGATGGAAGTCTCTCACGGATCAGAAGCTATTTTGTTTCAGCTGTACCAACAAATAGTGCCTACTTTCCAGTAGTGGATTTTCTATTAGTGAATTCCTCAGGGTGGGACACATTTCCTCAAAGTCAGATTTCCTGAAGTCACAAACATTTTATTATTTCCTTTAATCTTTCATGACTTTGCATTTCAACCCCTGTAATATTTATTATCCCTGAATCCTAGATGTTTTCTCACTGTGACCTTAAAATTGCTTATCATCCAGGCTCATTTCCTTGTGTTTGGCCCAGAATGGTCTCATATTGCCATGGTTCTGTGCCCTTTCAAGATCCATGACATCAGCGGTTAAAATTTTAGTCCTAAGGAAAAATGCATCTCCAGGATTATATCTAATATTTCATATATATATATATATATATATATATATATATATATTTATATAATACTTGGAGGGATTCTTGAGTTTTAATATGTTTCCTGCAAAGGAAATTCTGTGTCTGAGCCTGTCTACCATGGTGGGAGGGCCAGTGCAATATGTATTTTTCAAAAACTAGTGACTATTGTGTCTTTGAGGGAGTTTCTTCTGTATTGTAGGCAAACTAGTGTAGTTACTATTTTGAAAGACAGTGCAAAGATAGAAGACAATTGTTTTTATTTTTAAAAGATGTTTATTTATTTTGAGAGAGAGTGAGAGGGAGCGAGCATGAGCGGGGAAGGGGCAGGGAGAGAGGGAGAGAGAGAATCCCCAGCAGGCTTCGCACTGTCACTGCAGAGCCTGACACGGAGCTCAGTCCCACGAACCAGAACATCATGACCTGAGCTGAAACCAACAGTCCGACACTTAACCAACTAGTCACCCAGGCGCCCTGAAGATTGCTTTTATTACTTATTTTCTAGACTTCTACAGTCTGTCTGCTGTGTACACTGATCTATTTTTTTCTAATCTTCTCTCAAAGTTGGAAAGGTCTTTGTCATTTAAAATACAGTACGAAAATAAAGGGTCATCCCGAGATATTTTGATACTTTCAAAAATATTTTTCCACACATTCTTCCACCTGTTATCCCCTTGAGGCAAGAATAGTCTTAGTCTATTTAGATTAGTCTATTTAGAAATACTTTCCTTAGTCTATTTAGAAATACCCTCCCAGGACCCTTTTCCCCTCAAAACAAATAAATGCCCAAAGCATGAGACCAAAGATCTTATCGAGGAACAGCAGTGAGAAAGAACTCTGACTTTGGAGCTTGAAAGTCCTGGGTTGAGAGTCTAGCGCGAAGTTGGTACATTTGGGCAACTTGCTGACTTTTGCTGGCCTTCACTTTATTCATCCAATAAATGGGATAATAACACCCATGGTGAGGATTAAATAGAATATAATGTACGTAGAGCTCTCAGTGGACTTCAGTGAACGATCGCTAGTGATAATAATAAAATCATTGTGTTTTATTTAAAGTCTTATTAGATGGCGCCCTTTGGGATTCACATTCTTGGCGTGTTAAAGGAAAACCACGTCCTGCATCTTACCTCACAGTCGCTTTTTATGGTATCAGCACCACTGAGCAAGACTGGAAGCCACAGTGTTTGCTGCCCACTTTTATTGAGAATAGGATGTTGCTTGTTGCTCAATGGTAACTTAAAGTGACTTGAAGTCTCAAAGATTCATAGACTGCTGGGAGATTTTGCATGGCAAGTTGAATTGGCCTTAGGAACCTTGACCTACTTCTTGAATGAATCTCTACAGGACTAAGGTCATGCGATAGAGGTGACTGATTGGGTTCTTTGAAGCCAGTGATATCTGGGTTCCAATCCTGGTCCTGCCACTTATAGACTGCGTGGTCTTGGGCACTTTGCCTTATCCTCGCCGAGCTTCCCTTCCCTTATCTGCAAAATGGTGCCAATCATATTTCCCATCCAGATTGCCCCTGCATGGAATTGTGCATGGGTGGTACCCAGAGGAAGTTGCTGGGATGATAAACGTGAATGGCTTCAAAAGAGTGAAAAAACTTTGGGTTTGAGTTGTAACCTTAATTTGGCCACCACCTCACTAGGGGACTAGGACAGATTATCTAAACTTGATCTCTAAATTGATATGTTGGGATTAAGCCCTTTTAAGGGAACCAGCATTTTTTTTTGGGGGGGGGGGGAACATATCACAGATGTAGAGAAGTTAAGTGAAATTCCAGACTATTTTTTCACACATTGTCTTTTGGTGCCACTTTCAGAGAAAGAGTAAAGAGTTGGAAGTGTGATACATTCTACTATTCGGCTATTCTTTTGTTCTTCTGATGTGTGAGGAGTGTACCCAATTGCTGGGTCTATATTTAAGCTCTTGGAAGGCAGAGTGAAGGGCTTAGTAACAATTTCTTCCTCTTAAAGTTTTTTCCAAACCTAGGAATAATTCACACTTGAAAGAAATATTCCTGACTGCTGCAGGCTGACATGCATTCTGGGAGTTAAGTGAGGGGAGTCTCAGGGTCCCTGAAAACATAACTCCACAGTCAGACAGCAGACAGCAATTGGCCATGTAGGATTTGCACCCCAAGCTGGGATTCAACCCCAAATTGTGGTTAAGTGATATTCAAGAAAAGAAAGGTTAAGATGTGTGTTTTACAAAAGGAATTGACCCTCTTCTATCATTTAGAATGTTTGTTGTGTTTAACTCACTTTCCCTTTTTGAGACTGAGAGGTGCATTTCCAGATTAATCTGCAGCATAGTCATTGTACCAGGAGTTTGCGGTTCATAAGGCTCTACGAAATAATGAGCAGATAAGAAAGGCCTAATGGCGGCATCTGCATAGAAGTCCGGGACACATTGATCTGCATAAAAATGCCCTCCTTACCTCCGAAGAGTAGGAAAGACAAATAAAAAAACTGGGCTCGATTGAATGACAAAGGAAATAGTGGTGCCCCCTGAAGGTTTGAGTGGGCCCTCGCTGGCCTGAAGGCTGTGACAGGGATGGCTAAATGGCAGACAGAAGCTGCACTTCCTCTGTCACCGTTTCAGCAATTGTCACTGTCAAAATGTAGCACATTCATTATTCAGGTACAAAACTATAATTAAGAACATTGGCCAAGAAAGGGGGAGGGGAATTGGACGGTTCAGGGAGTTGGAAGTAGGATAAAGAGCAGTTCTCCTCCAGGTCACTAGTTCAAACTTCGCCCATGTTGGTAATGACTGACAGTCATTAATATATGATGGCTGTTTGATGGCCTATATGAGTAGGTACCCATATCAGAAAAGTCACCATTGTAATTGGCATTAATTGGCACTTCTGTTGGCAGCGTCAGCCGAGAGGCTGAAGATTGAATGGGCTATCGCGAGTGAATTATCCTCTCATCCTGAGAAGTGGGCCTCCCAGGGCAGAGATGAAGCGCGGGCACGGTGCATTGTGGGAAAGCTGCCGCCCTCCCAGCCACTCGGGCTCTGCGCACAGAGGACATCAGTTTGCAGGCCTCTGTCTTTGGCACCTTGCTTGATGAGCACTGAATCTACTTAAAATCCAGCCTCACCCAAATGAACAATGGGTCTATGAAAAGCGAAAGGGCCCAAGTGTGAGATAATGAGGGGGTACCTTCAGGGCATCATCCTCTCCTGGTTTGTTGCCTGTTAAACCACACTTGGTCCGAGAGCCAAGCAGCTTTTTCTGTGATCTGTAGCAATGACTGATTGTAACTTATGTTAAGAACAAAACAAAACCAAACCAAACCCAAAATACGCCCCCCGCATACTCTTTTTAGAAATGAAAAAGCAAAAGGCTCTCTTTCCAGCCTGCAGTAAAACGCTGTTGAACAAGCTACCATGTTGACTTTTTATAGTTGAAAATTAAAGGTCCACTGTAATCATTTTTTTGCTCTTCATTGATTTAAGGACCCAGTCGAATAATAATTTAGACTCAACTTTTCATCTCTGCATAGATTCATGATTTGTAAGCTGTTTCTGGCAACTGTCTCTGTAATACCAATGAAATTTCTTTTTATTCATCTCACTTTTTGGCTCGACTCCCTCATAATTAGCTTCTAGGTCAAAGTAGCAAGTATTTAAGACTAAATTTCTGTGGATATCAACTCCTAAAGGACATTTCATGGCGGTAGAACAAGTCCCTATTTCCTTAGCATTCTGCATTTATCTTACATCTATGCTGAAGGTAGGTTTTTGGACACTGTTTTCTGCAAAATGAAACATCACAAAGAAGCTTATTTGTACTTTGAACGGCTATTGTTTTCAGGTTTTGAAAAAGATTGCCAAACGTACGGTTAGCAAAAAAGCAAAGTAGAAGAATGTATAAAGAATAGCAAAAAGTATAGCGGTTTTGTTTGAATTATTATTTAAATTAGAAGAAAAGCTATTTGTGTGGTTTAAAATATCTGCAAAATCAGAGCACTTTTTCTTTCAAGAGAAAAAGTTATGTCTTGAAATACTTACATTTTTATTAGAATCAGTGTTACACAATTTATTTTTTAAGGTGGTTTGGACTTGTAAATGAAAACATCTCATTTCCTCCATATTTTCTTTTCTTTAAGTTTTCTGCTACAAACCCTAGTAATTTTCTGAATTTTCAGCATTGTAAAGTAAATGTGGACGTTCTCCTACAGGTGGCGCTCTTGCACACATCTTGCTTTCAGAAACATCCCTCTGTATAGAATGAGTTTGGCAGGCAAGTTTAATGGAAGCTGCTTAATAGTATACATTATATATCATAAATTCTACTTAATGATTCTGCCCAGATAAAGAGCCATGAGCCCATTCTTCAATGATTGATATGCTTGTTTCATCCAAATTACCACCATTTGGTATATTATGACTTTTATTAGCAATCCAAGAATTTTAACAAGTAGATCATGGCTCACCCACATTAAAGTATGAGAGAAATTTGGACCTTTCCGTTTTCGCCCCAACTGCAGAGATGACACCATTTATATTTCCCATTTTCAAAATAAAAATTTCAAGACCTGATTAAAGGAAGGTGGACAGTGTACTAAAAGAGCAAATTCACTCTCTTGGAAGATGGAAGACGGAGGCAGGGTTCTCACGCTGACCTAAAGTGAGGGGGTGTTTACGGTCAAAATATTGCCCAATGATTTGACAAGAGTCAATACGTGAGGAAATATTACATATTATCATTTGTTTTTTAAGGTAGAGAGAAGACGCCATCAAATTTTAATTTTTGATAAAAATATGGACTGAATTAATTAACAAAGGTGAGATCACTGGGATCTGCATGTGTACCTAAGAGGGGGGACAGGAAGAAAAAGAGAAAAGTAGGGAGATGAAGGAGGGGAAGGAGGAACAAGACGTTTTTCATAAGGAGAAAGTGGACTGGGCTTTCCCTGGGATGGAAGATTCCTTCCTCGGTGTCACAGCTCTTCTCTGGAACTACAGGGATACTGGGCTTCTTCCCAGTGGGGCTTTGTAATCATATTCACATCTAGTTTCCAGGGATGATAGTTTGTTAATTGGTTGAATCCACACTGTGGTTTAGCCACATGCAAATATTCCACTTACAAAGTATCTCAAAGAAGCTGTTTAGGAAAGCACATCATTCCCATTCTGTAAATCTTTTCATGCTATTTTGGAAAATTTTGGGATAAATTAATTCTCTCTGATCCATACATATATCACCTTAGTACAGTAAGAATGTACAAAAACCTCTTTCTGTTTGACGTTTCGTACTCAGAGAGATCTCCTTGATTTTTTTTTCTAAAGCCTTTACATAACAAGTTAAAAATAACCTTCCTTGATGATTTAGTGGCATGAACCGAGATTAGAACTTCAAAGACAGTTGCACACAAGATGCACTTATTGTTCTTGTGGTCCCTTTAAATATTCTAAAATGTCATGTTAAAAATGTCATTGCCATTTATTTACCTCTTTTTGTTCTATATTCGTTTGTATGGAATGAAAATTCTTAATTGTGCCACTTTTAAGACCTTCACATTTTCACTTAAAATAGCAACTCATGTTTACATGAAACCAAATTTTCTGTGTGCAGAGGGGAAGGTCATAGCTCACCAATCATAATTCCATAGTTATTAAGAAGCAAAATTAGCAGTTTGATGTTAAATCTCGAGCACAGCAGAGAATGCTCATTTAATAATCAAGGAGATATATCTAATACATCAAACTATTCTGAAATGTTTTTTTTTAAGATTTTATTTTTAAGTAGCCTCTACACCAAACATGGGGCTCGAACTCAAAACCCCAAGTTCAAGAGTCGCATGCTCTTCTGACTTAGCCAGCCAGGAGCCCCTGCAATACTTTTCTTTTTTAATGTGTGAATAGATTAACATCTCTTTGTCCTCCTGCTACCTAGTTTATAAAAACAAACTAGAAATAATATGTAGGTTCTGAAAAAAAATGTGCTATTCGTTATCTACATATTTCCCTTAATGTCAGTATTTTATTTAATTTTTTTAACGTTTTATTTATTTTTGAGACAGTGAGAGACAGAGCATGAACAGGGGAAGGTCAGAGAGAGGGAGACACAGAATCCAAAACAGGCTCCAGGCTCTGAGCTGTCAGCACAGAGCCCGACGCGGGGCTCGAACTCACAGACCGAGAGATCATGACCTGAGCGGAAGTCGGCCGCTTAACCGACTGAGCCACCCAGGCGCCCCTAATGTCAGTATTTTAGCAATAATGCAGTTAACGTTGGCAATTCAGTATGATGGTCCCCACATTAGCTAGGAAAGTTCATTCATCCGCAAACCTTTGTCAAACACCTATGTACCAGGCAGTATTTTAGATATTTTATATTATGAATTAATTTAGTCCTCCCCAAACCTTAAGAGGTAGGTGTTATTGCCCTCATCTTACAGTTGAAAAACTGAGACACAAAGAGCTTGCGTAACCAAAGCAAGGTCCCATAACTAGGGAGCAGCACTTTCGGGATTTGATGGCTACCAGCATATACATCCTCACCCTCACATGTGACTTCTTGGTTGCTGCCAAAAGCTTTGTGGGAACACTGACAGTTTTCTGTTTGATGGTGATTCTAGCTCTATGACTGGGGGCTTCCAGTGATTTTCTCTGCTTTCCAAATATGTGGCCATAATCATTTTTAAAAATGTTTATTTATATACTTTGGGGGAGAGGGAGAGGAAAAGAGAGAATCCCAATCCCTCCACTCCATGCTCAGTGTGGAGCCCAAGGCAGGGCTCAATCCTGCCACTGTGAGATCGTGACCTGAGCTGAAATCACAAGAGCCAGCTGCTTAACTGACTGAGCCACGCAGGTGCCCCATAATAGATTTTTAACTAGGACTGAGGCTCAGAGCTAAAGAGAAACAAAGGGAGTTTTAAGTGAGTATGAAATAAGAAACGAGAATTATGGATTTTGCAGGGTACCTGGAAATAAGACAAGGAATTTGGAATCCCAGCTCTATGTTCATGTAAGGTTTTATACATTTCAGAGTGCTTTTACCTGCATTTTCTTGCTGGAGGACATTAACCCACTTTAAGAAGTGGAAGGGAATGAAGGTAAGGCAGGGAAATGTGAACCAAATATTTTTCTGCTTTGTATTTATCAAACTACAAGGATAGAGACAGAAACTAAGAGACATCTACTAGGAGTTCAGGCTGGGGAAAATGCCCTATTCTTAATCACTATTGTTACGTTGTTTGCTTTGAGCACTTGAGAATACTCAGAACACCAGATACACAGATAGTTGAAGTCAGAACATATGGTTGGGAGATTTTCTCTGGGTCTCCTGTATTTTTGCACTTTTTGCAGGCAGGGGTACTCAGAGGTACTGTTTTTGCTCTAAACTATCTTTCCAGGCATGCATATGTAGTGAACAGCCTTGGAAGCTAGATATACTGCCTCTCCCTGGAGCAAAGAGCAGACACGCTTGCTGTCCATTACAACTAACCATTCAGGATTCCCAAGATCAGGGTTCTTCTCTTCTCTGCAACCTACTGTGTGCACACGTGTCACCTGGCCCTCTGTGCATCACCCTGTGGGAACTAGGGCTGGGGAAATCAAAGCAAAAATAAGTATAATCTGGCTACTGCTATGGCTGAGAGTAATAACATCCTTTTTCTCTGAGCTGGGAGTATTGTGTCTTCTGCCAGCACTCATGACATTATGGCAGACTAACTTGTTAGCTTACAAATAGGATAAAATCTTAGGCCTTTTACAGTTCTTGATAAGTACATACTATTATTGAAAGCTATTTAGATTATTACTAGGGTGATAATCTCATTTCACTGATAATGTATAGTTAAATTTTAGCTATAACTTCTGTAGATTAAAATAGATTATATAGTTTATTCTCTGCAAATTTTCCATTGCAAATTTAATTACTTCTACCTCAGACTATCTTCTTACTTTTTCTATCCACATTCCTTAATATTCTCTTACTTTAGCCGATTCATACTTTGATATTCCTATCATAAAAGAGAAACTACGTATAGGCATATATTAAGAACTGAGAAAAACCACCTGGAATATTATATGGGCTACAATTTGGAAATCATTGTTTTAAACCATTACATCTCTGCAAAGTGATCAAAGTACATTTTTCCCCCCATGAGCACAGAATATTTTATTCATCAGAGACCTTCCATTTAGTTTAGTAGCAAAGTGGTTTAACAGAGTTCTTGATTAGTATTAGGACACCTAACTTCTCATCTTTACTTGGTCAAGAGTGCTGTGTCAGCAAAGTGTCTCATTGTCTCCTTTTTAAAAAAATGGGGATAATAAACCTTGCCACCTGCCTGCCTCACAGTAATATTGAGAATACTAATGAGAGTCTCTTGAGAGATTTTGAAATCTGCAGAAGGAATATGCTATATAAATACGCAGCACCAAATCATATCATTTTAGAACTGAAGAGCTCATAGAAAACACTTGGGCTAATCCCCTCATTTTATAGGTGAAGAAAAGGAGGACCAGAAGGGTTAAATGGCGAGTCTAAGGTCCTAAAATTGGTTAGTGAGTATCAAAGTACAAGAAGCCCAGTCACCCAGTTTTCCTTTTCAAAAGAGTTGCTTACTGGCAAAAAAGATGAGTAATCCCAGGTATTTCTGGATATATAGTGATATTATTCCCTTAGTGGCTTGGCATAAGGCAGGATGCTCCCCAGGGGCAAGTCAATCTGGTAATTGCTGTTCATCAAGGATTTTACTTGCATCAAATGCATATTTGGCTCTTGGCAGTTGTACTGACTCTCCCTGAGTGAACGATATTCCTGAAGATACCCTTGGAATAGCTGGAACCTCAGGTAAATGTGGAAGGAGTCGAGGTACCCTTTCAAACAACTGGAATAATAATTCAGGCTTGACATGATGCATATGCATGCACGTATGTTGCCATATCCAGACTCCCATATATATATATATATATATATATATATATATATATATTAAATTTTTTTTTTTTTAGTAGTTTAGTCGGTGTGATTGGATTTCTCAACTGCTTTGAACGTTTACTAGTGTGCACTTGGCAAGGAATGTCAGCACCTTCCCTGGGCTCTGTAGTGCCAATGACAGCTGAGAGCTGTCAGAGAGCCAAGACTCACTAAAAACTGTTTACCCATATCCAGGTACAAACACTGGGGCCAGAACCTGTATTGCTTATCGTGTTTATGCTCTTAATGAGGTACTAATTAAATAGTGTAGCTGGAAACTTCCTCTTTCTGTGGTATAGAGGAAGTTTGAAGCAAATATATGACCCCAAATAAACAACCCATGTTGTCACCAGGAATTTTTAGGTGTCTTACACTCTTAAGAAATTCTCATCTGATGTGTAGTATACTCAGGTTGCAGTAGGTTTGTTAATGTATCATTTGGAAATATGTCCTTATTCTTGATTTTTTTTCCACTTAGGTTACCAGAAGTTGGATCTGTATTTGTCTTTTTAATTCAGGAAATTTTGAAAAAGATCATAGGATTTGTTGAGACTGGCTGAAACCATATTCTGAAGAATACCACATGTGTTTTATTGAATATACAACACATACTAAAGGAAACACAGTGGGTTCTGATATCAATTTCTAGTCCTTTTACTATAAGGAACAGATATGGCCCTTAACCCTGAGCTGGCATGGCAAGGGAATCAGTCTCTGTTCTGGTCCAGCCTAGAGTCCCTTCAGAGAGCCCAACGTGACTCTTGCCTCACGTCATCTGCCCTAGGTCACCAATTCCTGTTTCACTTGCAGGAAGTTCACTTTAAATTACACTTTTAAAAAGTTGCTCTAAAAGTCCTAGCTGTCTGACCAGTTCCTGGGCTATCTCAGTGAGGCTGCTATACTGTCTCTGCAACTTGAGTGTCTTTGTTCTCTTTGCTGTGTTCTCCCTCTTTCACAACTAGCAGTGCGCTTGGTGGAAGAGAAACAATTTAAATACACTCTGGTAAGGAGACCAGTGAACCACTCCCTCTCTGCTCCCACCTCTGATGCCCCTGCACAGCGCCATGGCATTTCTAGTGAGACACCATTAATCATCTCCTGGAACCTCTAGCTCAAAGCCATTATCTGCTTCCTCACTTCAGTTCCAATATCAGATAGATACATGTGTACTGCTTATTTAATAGGACACATAGGCGATAGTCTTCTGACTCTTAGGTCTTCCTGTCTTATTTGGACTAAATAATAATCATAATAACAATATTACAATATTGCACTTTTTGCAGGCAGGGGTACTCAGAGGTACTGTTTTTGCTCTAAACTATCTTTCCAGGCATTTTCAGGTATACGGTTGTTATGGGGTCAAGGATCAGTCCTGTATGGAAGTATCTGAGGCACTATTAACGTTTTAGGCAATGATATTAAGTTAACAGCCTTCTTTCAAGTGAAAAAAATGTTGTAAAAAATGATACCAGTTTACGGTTTGACTTTCAACATTACGCATGTTGTTTCTTAAAAAAATCATACAGAAAATGTAAATTTTACATCGTCAAACAGATACTTTCATTGCCTTTATGATTTCTATTTGTTGTGACATGTTTAAAAGAGGTCTCCTATTTTAAAATTGTATTACAGCTCATCACAGTTTTTTTTTCCTCTAAGTTTAATAGATTTCTTTTAGAAATTCAGACATTTGATTCATCTGGAATTTGTTATAATGTAAGGACTGAGGTCACCATAGAGCTTTAATTATTATTATTTTTTTTTACAAACAATGACAACTTGCCCTAATGCTATTTATGAATAGTTCAGATTTGATTTAAAATGATACCTTTGTCATGTGATACATCACTTCCTGGAATGTGCGTTCTGTTTCATTGACCTCATCACATATTCCTGTGCCAGTTCACGTTGTTCTAATCACGATAACTAGATAATACATTCCAATATCTTTTAATGCACCATCTTCCTCCTCCTGGTTCTTGTTCTTCTCCTCCTCCCAGCATCCTCCTCCTTCTTTCTAGAATTCTCCCGAATATCCTTGCATATTTATTAATTAGGAAACATTTGAAAACATTAAAAAATCCTCTAGGATCTTAAATGGGATTGCACTAAATATATGAACTCATTTAGGGAGAACTGCCTTTATTACAACATTAAATCTTTATACCCAAGACAAGGTTTATCTTTCTATTTATTCGAGTCTTGTCTGTCCTTTAGTGTAGTTGTATAGTTTTCATTTTTTTTAAAGTTTTTATTTATTTAGTTAGAGAGCATGAGTGAGCATGAGCAGGAGAGAGAGGCAGAGAGAGGGAGGGAGAGAGAGAATCCCAAGCAGGCTCTGTGCTTCTAGGACAGAGCTTGACTAGGCACTCGATTTCATGAACCGTGAGGTCATGACCTGAGCCAAAATCAAGAGTCAGATGCTTAACTGACTGAGCCACTCAGGAATTCCGGGTTTTATAGTTTTCTCATTACAGGACCTACATATTTCCTTATCTATATGTTTTTGGGAATAAAAACATTTTGGATACATATTAATATATAACATGTTAAGTGTTTAAATTGCTTATGAATGGCTCATTTTTTAGAATTTTTTTTAATCTCTTTAAAAATGTGTTTTAGTTGGCTAGAAGGATTGCCAAAGGGAGAAGATAACCATGTTCCACAAAATGATTACGTAAGAATGTTGTAAGTGTTCATTCACATTGATGGACAAGGTAAAATTTGCTGATGTGTATTAGTGAGTACAGTATGGCGATGAAAATGATGATATGGATCCACATTTACAGAGATAAAAAGGATGACCACAGCATATTGTCAAGAGAAAAACACATTAAGGAATGCCATTTGGCATGATATAATTAATGTAACACCATATGTACATAATTCATATGTGTATATAGGTTTGGAGAGAGGTCTAACATGATATTTTCCAAAGTATTAACAGAGATTATTTCTGAGTGGCAGGTTTTTGGATGATTTTTATCTTCTTTTGTACATTACTTAATTTTTCAATAGCATTCACCACTTTACCAAAACAGTAATGCAGTAAAATACAAATAGAGAACGCTCGAAATTTTGTAAGGATTAAAAAGGAGCACTTAATGCTTAGCATCTTTTTTTCTTCCTCCAAGACATTCTATGGATTTGATATATTTGTGGGTAGCGTTGAAAATAGTTTGAATTTAATTTGGCCTACTGAAATCTATTCAGTCTGCAAAGTTGTTAGTAATTCTGTTTATTTAAGCTGCACCAGTTGTATTGATAATGACACCCACAGAAACATCTTCACATCTGAAGGATGAGATGATTTGCACTAGATTTCCATTGCTGTGTAATCACACGTCCATCCTTGAGTTATTAATAATGTGCTGCTTCCCCCAAACTCGAAACTAAATCATCTAATCCTTTATTTGTTATTTTAAAAATTCCATGTGAAAATTTTAAAGTTGTGGGTATTTCAATAGAGCATTGTTAGATGAAAGAGGTAAGTCATGATGGAAAATTATGTTTCTTATTTTTATATTTTGTTTTTATAAATGAAATGTGGTACACCTGACCACCAAAAGAAGGAATGAAGTTGGGCTAAGTCTCACACTGCGCATTTAATGTAATTTTTGTAGTTTATAATGATTTTGTGAATGGATAGGAGAGTTAGTTATAAAATTGCTACAGTCCCTTATAGACATCATGCTCATGAGTGATGAGCATCACTGTCACCAGAACGCTGCTTATTACATTCCCCACTATGTGCCAAACCTGTGGTTTACGTGTGCAATCTCATTTCTGACTACTTGTGAAGTAGGGACTGCTATTAAAACATAATAGAGATGGGGATTGTGAGGCTCAGAGATGCTAAGGACACCGTCAGCGTCACACTGGTTAAGGAGAAGCTGGGATTTGACTGAGGTCGAACTATCTCCAAGGTTCAAACTCCAAAGCACCACCACCCATTAGCAGTTTCCGGGAATCTAATTTCCAAGGACCCTGTTCTTTTTTTTTTCTTTTTTTTTTTTTTTTTAATCTCCTTCTGCTTTGCCTCTCTTCTTGTATTATGAAGTTTCCTGATCAAATTATCCCCGAGGGGCGTCTGAGTGGCTCAGTTGGTTGAGCCCCAGACTCTTGGTTTATGCTCAGGTTTCTGCTCAAACCATGATCCCAGGGTCATGGTTTGAGTCCTGAGCCTGCTTGAGGTTCTCTCTCTCTCTCTCTCTCTCTCTCTTTTTCTCTCTCCCTCTGCCCCACTTCCCTGCTCATGTGCTCTTCTCTCTCTAAAACAAACAAAAAACAAATTATCTCATGAAGGGGGGACTCAAAATCCACACATGTTGTAATCAAACTTTGTCAACTTATTTAGAGGTAGGTATTCCATAGTTTTAAGCATTTGACTCATCAAATTTCAAAGTTAATAGAGTTTAGAGATTGTGCAATCACTTCATATTAGAAGGAAGGTAATCAAGGCCCACAGAAGTGAAGTGTCTTGTCTAAATTCACGGTTTGTTTCACGGACAAAATTTTAGCCACTGTTTCCTTTGTGCCAGGCATTGTTTTATGGCTTTATGAGTATTAACTTAGTCCTGATGATAACTCTATGAGGTTATGGGCACTAATTATCATCCTCATTTAACAGATGAGCAAACTGAGGGATCACGAAGTTGGATAACAGGGCCATTGTCACATAGCTAGCAAGCAGGAGAGTCAGGATTAGAATGCATGTTGCTGGTTAAGTCTGCCCTTGTCACTCTGCCGTGTTGCCTGGAACAAGGATCCAGGACTTGGTCTTTATCCATTTTTCTCTCTACCACATAGGCCAATTACTTCAACTTGTGAATAGAAAGAAAGTTCTCTGGAATCTGACATTTAAATATTATTAGTTTTTTTTGTTTTGTTTTGTTTTTTGCCAAGTACTATTTATTTATTTATTTATTTATTTATTTATTTATTTATTTATTTATCACACATCCCCCCACCACCACCTTCCCCTCTGGCAACCACAAGTTTGTTCTCTATATTTAAGTGTCTGTTTTTTTTTGGCGGGGGAGGTACTTGGGTGGTTCAGTCAGTTAAGTATCTGACTTTGCTCAGGTCTTGATCTCCTGGTCCGTGGGTTCGAGCCCCACGTTGAGCTCTTTGTTGTCAGCACAAAGCCTGCTTCATATCCTCTGTCCCCTTCTCTCTCTGTCCCTCCCTGGCTCACTCTCTCTCTCTGTCAAAAAAAAATTGTATTTTTTGTTTGTCTCTTTTTCTTTTAAAATTATTTCATTTTATCAATTTTATTATTTATAATTTTATTTGAAAAGGATTAGTTTTATACATTTTAGAAAAATGAACTTAATGAATACTGTTCAAAAATAGCTACAGTCTAAAGGAGGGGCTGTGTATATTTTTAAAACAATACTGTGAAGCTGTGTTTATTGTTATATGGGACTTTCTTATTGATGATGGCTTTTTCACCCTATACCTGCTGATCTTCCATAATGCTAATATATACCCAGTGTTGACACTTGCAAGACTGTCTTTGCAAGCATAAATATTGGACATACTGAAATTTGATTTTGGCTCATCTTTTACTTTGAATAAAGAGATCTAAAAATCAATCCTTACAGCTGCCTTTCATTTTCTATGAATAGAGGTCAAATATATCAGGGCAAGGGTAGTATTAAAAGTAATCTATGATGTCAAGGTAAATGTATTAGGTAAGCAGTTTTTAAGATTCTGAGTTTAATAAGATATACAAACCTTGTATATTTTGTTTATTTTTCATCATCTTGCACAGTCCTATGTGAAATTAGCATTCGTTCTTCCAAGAGTAATTTCATTTCTTTTGTAAATGAGGGCATTAGGGAAAAAAGCTTGTAGTTATGAGATCTGAGTTCAAGTTTAGCACTTACTGACTGCAACTTTGGGCAAATTACTTTTTTCCATAAGCTTTAGTTTCCTCATCTGTACAGTGGGAATCTTATTTTTAATTCATGGAGTTGTGAGGATGAAAAAAGAGAATACATTTAATCTATTGTGTTAATAGAAAATCGTTTATTTTGAAAGTGTCGACAAGGGCTAACAATTCTACTGCCTGATTTAGCATGCAGTGTTGAGGCAGAAGGTGGCAGTGGGTCACATGCTCCATTAGAATTTATTCTACTGGATTCTAATCTGGGCTCTGTCACTGCAGTCACTGTAACAGCTGGACAAAAATGACCGGGACTCAGATGCTTGTTCAATCAAGGGATTGGACTAGCAGAACATTAAGGTTCTTACCAGGTCAGCAGTTCAGCGTTCATGGTGTTCTGTACCACATGCTCTAGTTATCTGAGCACACGCTGGGAGCACAAGACTTAGAGTGAAAATGATCATAGTTGACACTGATTCAGGATGAATGAAAATACCTTTATAAGCTCCAGTTTTCCCCCCTTAAAAACGAGAATTGGCATAGCTATACAAAGACTCTCATTCAAACCCAGGAGTTTACAGTCTGTTTTTAGAGTAACAAAATCATTTTGTAAATAAAATTATGGGAAACCCCAGTATGTAAAATAAATGTATCAAATATACAAAATACGTAAAATATACAAAATATGTTAGGGTGCTTTCCTAAAAATAGGGGCGCCTGGGTGGCGCAGTCGGTTAAGCGTCCGACTTCAGCCAGGTCACGATCTCGCGGTCCGTGAGTTCGAGCCCCGCGTCGGGCTCTGGGCTGATGGCTCAGAGCCTGGAGCCTGTTTCCGATTCTGTGTCTGCCTCTCTCTCTGCCCCTCCCCCGTTCATGCTCTGTCTCTCTCTGTCCCAAAAATAAATAAACGTTGAAAAAAAAAATTAAAAAAAAATAAATAAAAATAAAAAAAAAATAAAGACCTGGTAATTAAACTGTCCAGCCCTCGATACCCACCCTTCTTTATTCCTTATTACCCAGTTGCTTAAGACTGAACACCTGTGAATTATCTTGGACTTTCATTCATACTTAATCTGACATGCCATTGATCACCAAGAGAATTTTACTTCCTAAATAATTCTTGATGCCTTTTTTCCCTGTCCACTTCCACAGCTACTCCGCTCCATCAACCCTCTTGCTTGGACTATTAGAATACTCATCAAGTTGGTCTTCCTGCTGATCCTTACACTGCTGCCAACTGATCTTTATGATATGCAAACTTTAATGCACCCATTTTTCCTCCCACTTACCTGCCACAGGTACTCCTGAAGCACTCTGATAAAACACAAGGGCTCTGATAAATTTTTTTTTTTTTAAAGGCTTGGAGTCTCAATCACCTGCATCATACGTTCTGCTCCATTTTCATAGAGTCTTCAAGTGCCAAGGAACATCAGAAATCCATCCCCAGAACAAATTTCTACTATTGAAGCAGTCCAGTTTATAGCATTTCTTTCTTAGGGAAACTTGAGTTTTGTCAGTGTTCCCTTTACTCTTTTGAAACTGCAGTCTAAGTTTACGAGAGCTTTTAGTTGCCAGACATATTAACTTGTGTCTTGGTGTGCGATTGTAGTCCATTGAACTCATGTAATTACTGTAGCTTTACAATAGCTTTACAAAAATACATTTGATATCTGCCAGCGCAAATTCCCATACAATTTTCTTTTTTTTTTTTTAATATAATTTATTGTCAAGTTAGCTAATATACAGAGAATATAGTGTGTTCTTGGCTTTGGGAGTAGATTCCCATGATTCATCACTTTCATACAACACCCAGTACTCATCCCAACGAGTGCCCTCCTCATTGCCCATCACCCATTTTCCTCTTCCTGCTGCCCCCCTCATCAACCCTCAGTTCGTTCTCTGTATTTAAGAGGCTCTTATGGTTTGACTCCCTCTCAGTTTGTAACTATTTTTTTTGGGGGGGGGGGACACATTATTCTTCCAGATGAACTTTAGATTCATTTCGTCAAAAAATGCTATTGGAGTTTTCAATGGAAGAATATTGACTTTGTAGATTATGAAAGAACTGACATTTATGCAGTATTAAATCATCTCTGCAACTTGCTATCCTTCTTTATTTTATTTGCTCCAAAACATTTTGTATTTTTCTGCATGTAGATCTATATACGTTGTGCTTAATTTATTCCTTGATATTTTGTATATTCTGATGCAACTATGAGTGAGATTTAAAAATTGTATGTTTCTAGTTGAATAGGGCTGATATTTAGGAAGTATACTATCTTTAGTGTATTGCTTTATCAGATTATTTGTAGAACACTATTATTACTTCAAATACACATGGGTCCTTGATTTTATATCAAAGGCTTGTTGATTAAAACATTTTTCCTTCTTTTTCAAGATCAATCATTACTGTTGGGCAGTGAAATAAAATTTATTTTTCAGAATTTCTTCACTCTTAGCTTATTTTCCCAGTCAGAATCTGTGCCTATTTAATCATAACTATATTTTCTCTGAACTTCCTGAGTGTAAGACTTAACATTTAGCTTTCCTAATTTTCTTTTTTTTTTTGAGTCTAGTGTACTCAGAGGATATATTTGATGCCTCTTTCATAGAGCAAAAATGCCAAATACCATGAATGTTACTATAACAGTGAATTTGATCTTTTCTTCTTGATGTTTATCAGATTCCCAATGGATGTGACTTATACAATATATCTAAGTTTCTAAAAGTTTTTGTTGGATATTCCTCTAATATCCCCTTTCCTTCATCATAAAGGTACTAGTTCTCACACAAAATGAACTGAACCTTATCATTTGTATATATCCAGTGAAATCATTTCTATAAATAGTACAATATCCATTATTCATCATTGTCAGGAAATGAGCTATTTGGGTGAGTAAATTTTCTAAGGACATTATCTTTTCAAGGGTCAGAACTTTACATTTATCTATGTAAAGTTATAGATATATCTATGATACATATATCTGTGATATTTACTTTCCAACCATTGTGGCTAGCTTCTTTAAAAACACTGTGTTGGAGGAATTTAACCATTAAAGGTAAAACAGAATGAGAGAGAACTGGTGTTGGAAGGAAATCTACTGAGGGTCTTAAATACATTTTTACACTAAAACTGCATATTTAAATAGTGAGTGAATATAATCACTAAACTAGTAGAGAGAAGTTAAATTAAGATAGTATTGATGATGTTTTAGAAAATGTTAAGTAACAAGGGGTAATTTGTAGTAATTTTTTTTTTTATTAGAGAGAGAGTGAGAGAGAGAGATAGAGTGCAAGTGGGGGAGAAAGGCAGAGGCAAAGAGAGAGAATCTTAAGCAGGCTCCAAGGTCAGTGCGGAGACTGATGTGGGACTTGATCCCATAACCCTGGGATCATGACATGAGCTGAAATCAAGAGTCAGATGCTCAGCTGATTGAGCCACACAGGTGCCCCATATAATTTTTACTTACTATCCTTTTGTTACTGGGATATCTTCCTTCCTTCAAAAATAAGGTTAAATAATAATTTAGTTTATTTTGTCACAGATAATATGCATTCTAAGTGGTGGCACCTAGTTATTGTGGGTTGAATTGTGTTCTTCCCTTCCTCCCCCCACTCCCAGGCCATACCCCACCCCATCAAATTCGTGTTGAAGTCCTAACCCCTAGTATCTTAGGATCATTACAGAGGTAATAAAGCTAAAATGAGGTCATTGGGGTAGGCTCTAACCCAAAATGACTAGAGTCCTTATCAAAAAGAGAAATGTAGACACATGCACACACACACACATGCACACATACACACAGAGAATGCCACATGAGATTAATTAATGCAGAGATCAGGGTGACACATCTACAAGCCAAAGAATGCCATAGATTGCCAACAAAGAGACTAGAACAGATCCTTATTTACAGTCCTTAGAAAGAACCAACCCTACGAACAGCTTGATCTCGGACTTCTTGTTTCTGGAACTGTGAAACAATAAATTTCTGTTGTTTAGGCCACTCAGTTTATGTCACTTTGCTAGGCAGCCCTAGTAAACTAACATACTGGTCTTCTATTGACATTTATTGCCTTGCTGATTTTATGAAAAGGATTACTAATTTCTACCCTGTAGTTTCCTTCTTCCATAACTTACCATGGTTTCAGAAACATAGAGCAGGTTTTCTCTTGAAGATGAAACAAGGTCAGAATATTTGTAGGTATGTCTCTGCCTAGCCCTCAAATATCTGCGACCATCCATCCATGCATCCATCCAATATCTATTGGGTGGTTACCATGTGCCAGACTCTGTGCTAGGCTCTGGGGATACAGTAGGTAAAGCAGACATTGACTTTGCTGTTGTGAAACTTGCATTCCAGCAATTATATACAGTGTTCATGAAGTTTGCCAGGATTACATTCATGTAGTTTATAAAAGCTGCAAGCAAAAGGACATGAATCCATCTGAAGCACACCTACGTGCCCTCCATCTTCACTGATACAGCAATTCAACTGTGATTGTAATGCCTTGAGTTTACTTTTTCTCATTATATTTTATTCTCCTTAAGGCATTTTTGCATGTGTGCTTGCAAAACCCTTTATTTATTATTCTGTCATTGACTCATCCTCCATTTTCTCCTTTAATGTCCATAAGATGTAGTTTATAGTTTAACTACCCCTGAAAGAAAGTGATATTGATTCCAGAAGAAGGACCAGAAGGATAAACTCTCGCATAATAGGGAATTTTCATTCAGCAAACAAATACATTTTAACCTTTTCTGATCAATGGTAGCTGTGGTGAAAATGCCCATGTGAGTGGAACATAGACGTGGAGTACTGATCCTAGCAGCGGCGCTTAAACGTAGTTTCTGGAAAAAGAAAACCCTATCCTCAGCCTGCCTTTGGGTCATTTGTTTCTTTCTCATAAAAAGACAGAGTGAGGTATGTGCAGTTGCAGGACCTCTTGGGCAGCTGCCTTTCTACAAATTTAATTAATGAATCAAAGGTGAGTTCTGTCTCTCCCAGGTGTTTTCTTGCCCTCAAAATCACCTCCCTCACTGCTCTCATCAGTGTGCTTTGACTCACCAGCAATAAACAAAACCTCAGGCCTTCCCGCACGCCAGCGGGGCTCACCAGTGTCTCCTCACCCTCTCCTCTTTGGTTTGAACGAGGTGAGCTTGTGGAGAGCAAAGGGAGAGGCCTTCCCTCTCCAGTGACCTGGCTAAGTCCATTTTTCCCGGATTTGTCTGGTGATAGACACTGTATCAGAATCTGCAGGGGTCCTAGGAACCTTTATTTTTAATAAATGCACCAGGTGATTTCCATAACAAGATCCTGCTATGTTAGGTATTGTCCAGCTCTTGGGAAAACCATAGAGAATGAGTTACTGACTGGCTTTAAAGCTGGTCCATTTCTCAGCACACCGCATGTCTTTCCAATATTATCACCCCCTGATATCTAGTCCATGGTGGAAGAGTATTATTGACATCAAATTATTATTATAGTGCCCTTTCTTCCTCCCAAAGGAACCTTGGAATTCAAGTCATGCTCTGGTTGTTAAATAAAATTCTGAAATTTGTTCTCCTTTAAGGAGTGTTTTCCTAACAGAGGTATGATCCCCTTTATCCTAAAGACCTCAGTGGAATTTTTTTTTTTTTAACTCAAGCCAGTTTCGAACTGGCTTTCAGAATAAAATGAGTTGAGAACTTAATATTTGATAATTCCATTGTATGGGGCACCTGGGTGGCTCAGTCAGTTGACTGCCTGACTGTTAATTTCAGCTCAGATCATGATCTCATGGTTGTGGGATCTAGTCCGACGTCAGGCTCCATGCTCAGTCTGCTTAAGATTCTCTCTCTCCTTCTGCCCCTCTCCTTTGCTCATACTCTCACTCTCTCTCTCTCAAAAATAAAAAATAAGGTAATTCTATTGTGAAGCCAAGATGGATAAGTTCACTTATGCTTATTCTTAAATCAAATCATAAGATAAGGTTTCCAGTGACCTTAGTAGAGGATCCTACATTTTTCAGGTGAGGCACCAAAGCACCCAACAAAGAATGAGTACCTGGTCTTAGTCTGAGTGATAGGTAGGGTTGAAGCTAGGATAGGTGCTAACTTTACCTCACTTACTTTGGTATTTGCCTCTCATTCAACAGGACTTTCTACATTGACTCTCATCAAAAGTTTGGACCACTTTGTCTTCAAGATTAAGTCTGCATCAGGATCACACTGAGGGGTTCCCCATGTCTGACCTTTTCTTGATGTCTTCTGAGGTTGTCATGCAGATCTTTTGAACGTCTGGCTAACTTTAGAAAGTCCTAGAAGTTCAAGACCCTACATTTTCTACAACTAAATTCTTTAAGGACTGAAAAAATTGTTATTTTTTTTAAATGTTTATTTATTTTGGAGAGAGACAGAGTGCGAGTGGGGAAGGGGCAGAGAGAAAGGGAGACAGAATCCGGAGCAGGCTCCAGGCTCTGAGCTGTCAGCACAGAGCCCGATGTGGGGCTCGAACTCACAAACCGAGAGATCATGACCTGAGCCATAGTCAGACGCTCAACCGACTGAGCCACCCAGGCGCCCCAGAACTGAAAAAAATTCTTGAGATGAGAAAGCAACCCTTTTCCTGTGGTTCTCCTACACTGTCTTTGGATTTATTGCTATTTTGTGGGAAACTTTAAATTCATAACTTGACTGGGTTATGAAGAACAGTGGTTTTAGGTGTCTCACTCCCACAGAGCATCGTCTTTAAGGTCAAGAGGATAATTTAAAATTGGAACGGAGATCTGTTAGGAGGGGTCAGAATCCATTTTGAAGGCTAATTGTCCTTTGTTGGAGTACTGGCTTATCCTTAGGCCTTTTAGCCAGATGCTGTTATTTGCAAAAGACTAAGAAAAGAAAACCTTGGAAATTATAAAATGTTGCAAACGAACAAGAGTAGGAAAATAATCAAATTTTATATTGTCTTAACAAAAGACAAATCCACTGTCTGAAATAAAGTGGAAAAAATGTTGTCAGAGGCTGACAGGCTTGACGGAGAACTGCTGGCCGTGAGATCCTGAGTCAGAGCCCTGGGAGGAGAGAGAAAGCGCCCTGGGCCTGGGGCTCCGGGCTTGGGCCGAAAGCAAGCACACTGCAGCCCTACAGTCCTTCCGTACTCTGGCTGCAATCAGACCGACCAGATTAGGGGAGAAAAAGCATTCTCCTGGTACATGTCATTTTGGGAAGTCGCTTCTCTGATTCTTATTTTGTTGCCTATGAAAAGAAGATAATAGCACAGACAACAGAGCATGGCTGTCAGGATGGAATGGCAAACTGGAGGAGAGTGGTCTTATTCAAGCCCGGCACAGAGTAGGTGGTTAAATAATATTTCCTGGATCTACGGCCATGTACAATAGAACCTGTAAGGGCATATTTCTTAAACATAGAATATAAGGTCTGAATTTACGGGTTATTTAGACTTAAAATGTGTCTTGTTAGGACCAAAGAAATATTGTTGAAAATATGTTGGGTCCATCTCTGACGATACGGGAGTATATCAACTGAGCCTTGGCAGGCTTGGATTAGAGGTACTCAGAGGCTAGCCCATGGAATGATTTGAGGTTCCCACCTGTAGAAATGAAAATGCATAAATGTCGTAACTCTTCCTGTGTGTTGCTGGGCAGGCAACTCCTGTTCCATACCTCACTCTGCCACCCGCTATCTGATGTGTTGTCACCTCCTCAATTATCTAATCCTTTGCTTTGATTCATTCCCTTACAGTGTGTTTGTCCTCTTGTAAAAGCTACCTGTCTGGCACAGGGTTGGTTATAGACCTCATATCAGATTTCGAGGACTGCAAGATTTGATTCCTCCCTTCTCCTCAGTATTTTATGATGATTTGACACTGGTGAGAAAACAGGCAGCCATCGTTTTATTACAGATGTTACTAGGCTGCAATAGCTCTCCCAGGTTAACACAGCAAACAATTGTCCTTTTGTCTCAGCTGTGTTTCCATCTTTGATATACGTTGTTGGTGCCTCAGATTGCGAAAAATTAGAAAAAATTACAAAAGAGTGGCTAATAGGGCTGGTTATTGTTTCGAATAATTTTCCTTGTCTCTTAACTCTGTTGTGTCTGCATGCCATGCAACTATGTGGTAAATCTAGGAAAGTGGATACCTGGAGAGGAAAGCAAGAAGTTGGAGTAAATATTTTTTTTCTGGTATCTGTCAAATTAATAATTTTCTACCTTTATTGTTCTTGCTAATTTATACTTTTATCATATTTCTGTATGCTCTGAACCCTCCATCTATTATGGCAATAGTCAATATTTATATTTTAGTCAGGTTTGGTATGAATTTTGTCTGTATTCTTTCTGTGTTCTTATTACACACACATTGAGAATAAGTATTCTCTATTGAGAATGTTTCTGTCAATGGAGATGGAAAATAATATTTATTGAATACCCACTATTTTCCAGGTGCTTCATATAAATTATTTCAATTAATCTTTTTTAAAATATTTTTTTAAAATTTATTTTGAGATGGAGATAGAGAGAGAGCATGAGAAGGGGAGGGGCAGAAAGAGAGGGAGAGCGAGAGAATCCCAGGCAGGCTCTGCACTCAGCCCAGAGCCCAATGCGGGGTTTAAACTCACCAACCGTGAGATCATGACCCGAGCTGAATTCAGACGCTTAACCTACTGAGCCACCCAGGCATTCCTCGATTAATCTTTATGGCAACCTTATAGTTTCTATCCTTATTCCACAGCTGAGGCAACAGTGGCTCACAGAAGGGGCGGACCAGAAGTCAAACTCAGCTCCGTCAAAGTATAGCCTGTGCTCCTTGCGACATACCACGTGACTGTGATTTCTAGTCCGGTGTAGGGCTCAAGTTGAACGTGCACAGGAGGGAAGCTGTCTCAGTGTGGTTTCCGGTGCCCCACTTCTCGTTAGTGATTTTGGAAAAGTCTGTTTTCTCACTTTGGCCTATTGGATATTGGAGAATATGTGACTGAGGAGGTAATCTGTAGAATATATATATATATATATATATATATATATATATATATATATATATATATTTTAGGCAGCTTTATGCTCCTAGGCAGCTTTATGCTCCAGAGTGAGACCTTAGCATATATATAGTGATTGATGCACAGTGTGGGGACTCCTAGTACTTGTAGAGATTGGCATGGATGTTGATATTGATTAGCATGGTTGGCCTGCAAAGGAGAGAATGAGAACTGAGTGTCCCTTCTTATGTATCTTAGACATTTTCAGGAAAGCCTTGGGTTGGCTTTGCCTTTCAAAGCAGATAGGCAGCAACAAGCACCTTACAATGTGTCAAGAACAACCAATAAAAAGAGATTGGCCAGGGATTATTCTAGAACTGAGTTCAAAGTATAGCTCTTTAACATGATAGCTATTTAATCTTGAGAATGTTACCTGCCGTCTCTAAATCTTTGTTTCATCACCTAAAAAAGTGGGCTGATGATACTTTGCAGGTCTGTTGCAAGGCTTAATTGAGATACCACACTTCACAATACATACTGGAGACCTGAGACACAGTAAGTGCTCTATCAGTGTTAGCTTCCTTCCTTCACCTCGTATCAGTTTCATTTTAGTCTGTAACAATAAAAAAATAATTTTATGAAGCTTTTGAAACTATTAGAGCAGTCCTGTTGCTATTCGTATGAGATGAGTTTTAAAAAATGCTTTAATTCATACAGGAAGTTATATGTTGATTATATATCAATTAAAAAAGAAGAAATGTTTTAATCCACATTAAGTTCAAGATTTACTTGCACAAGATCCCTTATTTCTTACTATCTTTATTTATTTATTTATTTATTTATTTATTTATTTATTTGTTTATTTATTTACTCCTGATCATCTTTCATCCAGTTAGCCATTCAAACAAGTACTTAATGATACCATTATATAGCCAGCCAGGATTTTATGCAGAAGAAGGGGCACACAGGATGCTTGTCTGTCTTCAAAGTAGTTGTACTCTCATGGCAAAAAATGGAATGCATGAAAAAAACCTTAAGAACAAGTAACTATTAAATGGTAATAATTATTATAATAGCAAAAGAAGTTTAGAGAAGTTTCAGAGTCACAGATATGGGTTGAGAAAATTCCCTTGAGATATTCCCTTGAGATATTCCCTTGAGAAAAGGGAAAAATTTGGACCGGGAAGATTAAAGGCATTTGGTGGGGGGGAACAAGATTGGATTGATCAATGACTGGAGGTAAGAATGAGCACTGAGTGTAGGAGGATATTAAAGAAATTTTCTTGCCTGGGTCTTGGGGCAGGGACGGAGGGCACTGGGGAATCAGTATTAAGCTGGACCCCCAAGGAGGAATGGATTCAGTGCTTATAGATTCTCATCATTATAGCTTCTCTCTTCTTCTTGCCTCTTAATTGTGTAAGAGCTGAGGCATCTATGGACTGACCTGAATCCAGACAAAGCTGGAACAATTACTTATCTTCCGTTTCCCTTATTTCCTGTAAAATTGATACAATAGTATCTCTCATTGGCTTTCTCTGAGGTTTAAATAAGTTAATGCATACAGAGCATTTAGCACCTTTCACAGGAAACACTAATATTTGTTAGATATTACTCTTTAAACAAAAGAGAGTTGATAGATGGGCATGTGCCTGTGTGTATGTATGTGTTTAAAGCTCTCTATTTGGCCAATGAGAAATGTTGAAATACCAGTGAGAGAAAGTGGACAGTTACTCCAAGCTTTTTGTGGTGGCACCAAATTCTCATGGGATTATTAATTTTGGCAATATCGCTATAACGAAGTCCCTGGAACTCAAACGATATCCTGAAATGAAAGGCAAAGCTCTATGGGGATAGGATAACAGTTATATTTAGATTTTTAAAATAAAGTTTATTCATTTATTATTTGAGAGAGAGAGAGAGAGAGAGATTGAGAGGAAGTGGGGGAGGGGCAGAGAGAGAGCGAGAGAGGGAGACCCAGAATCAGAAGCAGGATCCAGGCTCTGAGCTGTCAGCACAGAGCCCGATGTGGGACTTGAACTTAAAACCATGACCTCAGCTGAAGTCGGACGCTTAACCGACTGAGCCACCCAGGTGCCCCCAGTTATATTTAGGTTTTAAATTTGGATTTTGTATTCTTGAGCAAAGGAAAAACACCTTAGTAACAGAGAAAATCTTATACATGAAAAAAATCTTATTTACAGAGTAAAACAATTGTCCCCCACAGGACTCAACTCACAGCCTTGTCTCTATGGGAACTATGCTTTACTTCACTGGTCTCCAAACCTTTTTGATCATGCACTCTAATCAATAAAAGTATTATTAATGCTTATAGCACACACGTGCACCCGCACTTACTTATTAGATTCTTGTGGTAGTGTACTATCTCCCTTCAGCCCAATTGTATAACTCCTCCGTGTGTGTTCCTTATTTTACAGACCACCTCTCTAACAGATCTGATTAATCAAGATGAAGCACACTCTTCACTTTTTTGTGTCTTCCCTCTAGAGATATGTTGTAGCCTATTGACAGATGTCCTACTGGTAGTCAGACATAATATCGCAAGCTGTTCCACTGGGACTCAGATAAAATGGTTCTGGCTTTGAGAGGGAGGTCTGGCCTGAGACTGATGGGGATCTGCGAGGGGATGGCGATAGCCCTGAGAATGATGACTCACCCCCAAGGGGAGGTGTGGACAGTGAATGGAGATCTTTCAGGAACTCAACCTCTAAAGGCAGGTAAAGAAGCAGAGTCCACAAGAAAAGCCTGAGAGACAGGAGATATACAAGTAAATTTGAATGTGTATCGAAGTCAAGGAAATAAAGAGCTTTTAAAATGAGGGCACACACAAAAGTTTTTAGTGCAAGAGTGGTCCCGTGAGATGAGGATGGAAAAGGATGCTTTTAGTTGGCATCTGGGAGGCCACTTAGATTTTTAAGGGGTGGCAAGCATGTCAGCGGAGTGGTGAGCTGGGAAGCAAGTGGGAAGGCAAAAACATAGACTCATCTTTCAAGGGATTTGCAAGAGATGAGGAGATGGGAGGAGAGAGCAAGAGAGTCAGGAAGTCAGGAGAAAACTCCTCTATCATCTATCTTTATCTATCTATCTATCTATCTATCTATCATCATCATCTCTCATCTCTCCATAATCTATCTGCCTATCTACACATCTTAAGGAAAGGGTGACTCTGTGTGTTGACTTTATTATTTGCTCTGTCTGGATAGCCTTTCTCTGCCTGGTAAGATTTGGCAGGGTTCAGCCCTGATGTCTTCTCCTTAGGAGGTGTTAATAATAACAACTTCAACTGTAGTACCTACTACACTTGGCGGCTACATATGTACAGATTTGTTATAGCACTTAGCACTCTGCTAGTTATTTTTGTGTCAGTCTCTCTGGGTAGATTTGAGCTATTTAAATGAAGACACCATGTTTCTTCATGTTTAAATTCCTAGTCCCTACCATAGCACTCAGCATGTATTAATTGCTCAGACGTGCTCCTTGAATGTGCAAATGACCTAAAAAAGCAAACAGGCAGGCAAGGGGTCCTGTGGGAAGGTCCTGCAGGAAGGTTAGTCTGGCAGAAGCATTGCGAATGTATAGGAAGGTGGTCAGGGTAAGGCTGGGGGCGGTGAAGCCCACTTGAGGGGCTGAGATAAGATAGAGGGACTTAATGCCCTAAAAGAGGGAAAAAGAAGGAGCTATCTTAAGAAACATTTAGTGGGAGACATGCCAAAGTTTGGATAAAAAAAAAAAGAAAGAATTAAAGATAATAGCAGATGTCTAATCTTTAAAACAAGAAGAATAATGAGGAAAACAAAATTTGGATCATGGTGGTTGGGAGAAGGGAAAGGGCACAGTAATGGCAGGTGAGTTTGAGTTTTGGTTAGTTGGGTGGTCTCCTGAGAAGTCTTTTATTTTTGTCTCCAGGTCTTGTTCTTGGATCTTTCCCAGAAGCATGCAGGCTCCTCTTTTTTTTTTTTTTTTTTTTTTTTGTATGTGTTAAGCACCCAACACTTCTCTAGTCATTTCCTTTGGAAAGAAAAAAAAAAAAAAAACATATTTCTTCCATAAAGACTTTCGGCCATGACCCTCCACTTACATCACAAACATGTCAGAACAAAGTGAAATGTCCAGCTACTGAGATTTAACAAGCACGGCACAACGTGACTGAAATGGGAACATCTGCCTTCGGAATACTTAGTGTTTTCTAAGAAGGTATCATCTGTTGGTCAGAAATGATAAATTATGTGGAACACAAATGTATCCGTCTTCATTTATAATTATTTTTAAACAAACGTCCACATCTGGGTAGTTAGCATCCCTCAGTGTAGAAGGTGAATTCTTCTTTCTAGGTTAGATTAACTTCCCCCCTTTTTTTTCTTTTTTTAAATCAGCACTTGAATTTATAGAAATATTTTTATAAGGGTTAGAAACTACTCTGTGGTCTCTGTTAATTTTAAGAATAAAAAAGATGGAAGGAAAGGCATTCCGAGGAAGACAGCGGCTGATTATTTGGAAGGAAGGGTGAGCTATTGTTCACTGTTCATCGCCATCCATTTCCTGAACCTATCCTCTCTCTGAAGGCCACCTTCACTTCTTTTTTCTCTTTCCTTGCTACGCCAATAAAATCAGTCATCCCCTCAGCAATAAGCAGGTAAAATGACTTCTTTTGTAGAACAAACCCTTTGTGTGTAAATAATTTGTTAGCCCCCTCCTCCCTCCAAGCATTGTGTTGGAAAAAATATCCAACATAAATTGATTGTATAGATAGCCTGATTGTAAAGCAAGATTAATATGAAAACACAAGGAGTCTGCAATAAAACCTACTAACTTAAATCATTCACATTTGTGTACAAGCATTCATATTTAGCAACAGTCCCAAGGCTGAGATTAAAGCTGTTTGGTAGGTTACTTCAAGGCCTTTTTATTGCTAAATCTTATTATGTCTCTAAAATGTAGAAATTAATCACCTGTCATCAAAGCTGCAGTGGATTATTGACTTCTAAATGTCTCTACAAATTGATTCATGACAGAATGAAACAGGAGACTGAACTAGCATTGAAATTCTTTTGCATGTGATAAAAAAGGTCTATTAAAAGCATTTCAACAAATGCTGCCTATTAGGTAATCATCACAAAGTACTTTCCTATCAAAATGAGGTGCTTCTGGAATAGTTTTGATGAGATACATTTTTTTTTCGTACGCTGATATGGTAACATGAAATTATTCTGAAACCCTGGGAAGCTGATTTGGAGATCCATTTAATTTTTATATTACAGAATGCCGACTTATTTCTTAGTATTAACACAATATAAAGATGGTTAGGAAAAATCTCCATTTGTGTGTGTGTGTGTGTGTGTGTATGTGTGTGTGTGTTTGCGTATGTGTATGTGTGTCAAACAGATTCTAAAGGTTATTCAGGTTAAGAACTTGGGGGAACATTTACAATCTGCAATAGTGGGGTTACAATAATATTTGCTGCAAGGATCCCTTCCATTATCTCATTAAATTCTTTTGACTATGTTCTGCTTCCTTGTACCTGATAGTTTAAGTCAGTGGTTCTTGAAGCAAGTCAGTTTTGCTCCCCATAGGACATTAGGCATATTTGGAGACATTTTGTTTGTCACAAGTGGAGTGTTTTGGGGGGGGTGCCCCTGACATGTAGTGGATAGCAGCCAGGGATGCTGGTAAATGTTCTACAATCAGCCCTGTAACAAACACTTACCTGGCCTTAACTGTCAATCGCGCCAATGATGAGAAACTTTGGTTTAAAATAAGATTTTAAGAAAACATTCCTTGAATAGGGGCCAGGAGAGGTTTTAAGTAGAATCCAGAACATTTGTTTTAGTCAAATTTTCCTTCTCCTTACTGTTGTCCACTAGTTTTCCCTTCTTGGTAAACATTTAACTGCCAGAGATGGTTTCCTTCCTTTTCAGAATATTCTTCTGGGGAGCTACTTCCTATAGCCTGTTCCTTGCTATGTCCACACTCTACACACATCAGTCTTCCCTCCAACTCAGTTCAGCTCATTATCTTTTTACCTCTGTAGAGCCTCTCAAAGGTCAAAAGAAGGAACAATCATTGAGCTAATCACTGGCCAGAATACATTTTGGTTTTCAGTTAACATTCAAGGACAGGACTTAACTATTTTTGATTACTATTGCCATTTTCTATTAAGAGGAGAAAGAGGGGCATGGGTGGCTCAGTCGGATAAGCGTCTGACTTCAGCTCAGGTCATGATCTCACGGTTTGTGGGTTGAGCCCTGTGGCTGGCTCTGTGCTGACAGCTCAGAGCCTGGAGCCTGCTTCGGATTCTGTGTCTCCCTCTCTCTTTGCCCCTCTTCTGCTCATGCTCTCTCTCTCTCTCTCTCTCAAAAATAAATAAACATTGAAAAATTAAAAAAAAAAGAACATCACAAGTAGAAGTAGGAGATTTCTATTTTGGGTTTCTGTCTCATAAGACTATTTATTAGACCCAATTACTGAAAATAATTCAAAAACTTTCCACTTAACTAAATATCCAGTGTTACTATTTGGTCATGATGCTTTAGACTAAATACAAGTTAAAAAAAATATTGCCTCCACCAGACTGTGAGTGCCACAAAGCCACAACAATATTTTATCTTCATATCTCAGTGCTTCCTTTCTGGATAAGTTAGCATATTTTATTTTAATCTTTAATATTCAAGTGTAACTTTAAAAAAATATATTTTTAATGTTTATTTTTGAAGGAGAGAGAGAGACAGAGCATGATCAGGGGAGGGTCAGAGAGAGAGGGAGACACAGAATCTGAAGCAGGCTCCAGGCTCTGAGCTATCAGCAGAGAGCCCAATGTGGGGCTTGAACTCATGAACTGTGAGATCATGACCTGAGCCAAAGTCAGACGCTCAACTGACTGAGCCACCCAGGTGCCCAATATTCAAGTATAACTTAAACACCAACACACGGTTTAATGCATAAAGTCTTTTGTGCAGAGTACATCATACACATGTCTTATTTATTTATTTATTTATCTATCTATTTATTTAGTGTTCATGTTATTCTTTTGTTTTCCTTTTGTTGTCCCCATGGCCTTAGTTATTCTTTTTAAACATTCCAGCTGTATCTCAGCAGTGCCACAGGGTAATAAAAGAAAGGCTGAGGGTCAGAGGAACTTGCACCTCTAAGAGGCCAGGACACTGGTGACAAAAGCTAATGAGCCAGGAATCCTGATGGAGGCACCCTCTCTGTCCTGAATCAAACTGGGAGCTCCCAGGTAGTTTATCTGAAGAAAGCAGCAATTTCCTTATAAGCATGAGGATCAAATACATTATATATATACATAGCACCTGACACATAGTGGGTCCTACATGAATGTCTGTCCTAGAAATTACCCTAAAACTCCATAATTCCAGCTCAGTACATACTTTTCTTCAGAAATTTCTAAACATTACCACTGAGTGATAAACTGTACTTTCTCAGGCTTACTGCCAGCTCTGGTCTGTAGCATTTCCTCTGTTTCAAGAAAAAACTGTCCCTTCTTTCTCAACATCATGGCGACTCAGCTGTCCATACACATGTCTTATATGCAGAGGATATTAACAAACATTTTCTCCTATCCACATAGAAACCATGTTCTATGTGGTTCCAGGAAAATATCATGCTCTCCCCACTTTGGTCTTTTACAAAGTCTATTCCCTTTGCTTGGGAGGCATTCTGTTGTTCCTTGCTTACTTGCCTATTGCTTGGTTCTCCCAGACATCAGATCCCCCAGGAGCACTTTTACAGGGTGGGAGCCCTTTTGCGGAGCTCTTGTCCTAATCATGAGGTACGAGACCTGCCTGTTTACTCATCTAGACAATCACCTCCTTGAAGAGAGGCGTTTGTGTCTTAATCACCACAGAACGTGAAACTGACATATAATTATAGTCACCCACCAAATGTATGTGGAATGAAGACAGGATAAGTGGAACACATCATCTAGATTACATTTGAAAACCTCTTCCATCAGTAGAGGTAGCACAATTGACATGTGAGAAAACTGCAAAGAACCACACTAGGATCTGCTCCTACCGAGGCAGGCCATGGAGCCCCCTAAACCAAGACGCCAGGCAGGGGCAGCCGCTTGCATGCTAGATGCTGTCTCTTCTCCTGAACTGAGAAGAATGGTGAGGAAAAGTCTCCCAAAGTCACACACAAATGCTGGCTCTTTCCTGACTTCTGCTCCCTATTTCAGGAAGAGGGGATTGCAGTTCTTGTTTTAAAAATTAAAAAACATTTTTTAAAAATATTTATTTATTTTTAAGAGTAAGAGCATAAGCAGGGGAAGGGCAGAGAGAGAGGGAGACACAGAATCTGAGGCAGGCTCCAGGCTCTGAGCCTTCAGCACAGAGCCCGATGTGGGGCTCGAACTCATGGAACCATGAGATCGTGACCAGAGCGGAAGTTGGACGCTTAACCGACTGAGTCACCCAGGTGCCCCGAGGGGATTGCATTTCTTATTTAGGATGTCATGAAATAAAAATATCCTTATTAGGAAATTAAACTAATGCTAAGGGTTATTCAGAAAAATCAGTTTTGGAGAGTTAGACCTGTCCAAAGCTGAAAAGGGCTGCCTCGGGGATGGGACATTCCTTGTCTTCACAGGCTGGATGAGACTCTCGTGAACGTACTGGAGACAGAATATGTGCATTCAGGGGATGTTGAATCAGTTCCCGGGGAAGGCTCCTTATCCATGTGAGATCCTGTGGTGGTGTGATATGCACCTGCACGTGCGTTGTAGAAGAACCGAGTCACTGGTCTTATAAACCATTAGCAAACCCTTCCTGGAGGCCAGGGAGCATATTTATAACTCTCACCTGGAGAAAGAGGTGGGGTCCCTGGATAGTACTAAACCTGCCCAGCTTCTCACAGAAGGAGGTCACACCTCTCCTGTCCATAAGAGCTCTCCACACATGAAGGGCTTCCTGTTGTAGTGGAGACCTGGGAGCTACTCCTTAACCATCAGCTTTATTGTAGATGCAAGGCATGCATGAACATTAAGGGAATTCCTTGCCCAAGTATACCTGGCAGCATTCATGAGAAACACTCGCTTCTCCCTTCCAGCTGAACATCTAGTACGATGTGTGAAACAGTGAAGAGATGTCATGAAACTAACACTGTTTTTACGGAAGATTCAAATACAAGCAGTTAATTGTTAGGCAACTGAGGCAAAGGTTTGAAATGGAATTTAGAGGGATTACCTGATCCATTAAGAGGGTTTCAGACTTTGGACCTGATTGCTCATAGAGCCTGGGATACACCTCCATTCAGGTATAACGGCTTGTGGTAGATATTTACCTACACTGTTATCAGGACATTATTACCATGGCTTCATGCATAATTATTCTATTACATTCCTCTTCAAGTCTTCTGAGAAGTCTCTCTGGAGACATTCTGGGGAAAGTGGTGGCAGTACCCTTGAACTCAGCCCCTCTCAGTCTGATTGCCACCAACCATTCCAGGGTGTTTTCTCTGTGTGTTTATGCCACGAAGCTTCCTCTAGTTCTAGTTTTGTCTTTCAAAACTCTGACATTATTTCTGGCACTCAACATAACATTTACAGGGAACTAGTTAAAATTTAACTGATACTTGGGGAAAACTCTTGTTAGCAAAGATTGTTTATGCGAAACTACATCTCATAAAGAATCTCCAGTCTTTTTGAAGACACAGAACTTAAAAGTCAGCTTTTGGGCCGAATTTATATATCTTTGTCTCTCTTTCAGTTGATCTTGGCAACTCCTCACATATAACCCAAGACCAAAATAAAGTTACATTCGGAAGGCAGTCACGATTCAGTGATCTTATCCTGCAGAACGCCTTCTCTTGGCGTTTACATCATATAATTTGGTAAGCGGTTTACACATTTTCTCCTGTGATTTTCAAGGGGCTTTTATGATCTGCCAAGTGGACAAATGTCAACAGGCTTTAAGGATTGATTTACCAGGATTTCTGTCTCTTGTGAACAGATTACTGTAGCTCAGAATAAAACACATGTAAACAAGCCCAGCAATCTTAGAGGAAAATGCAGTTCCCACAGGACAGGGCGGCTTGATCTGGGGTCCTGGTGGAGTTGATTCTGTCACTATTCAGTCTTGGAAGAGTAACAGCTTTCCCTTTCACACGAGGCCCCGGAAAGGTTTCCTGAGTCTACACTGCCTGTGTGCAGCCAGAGAATCAAAGCGGCAAGGTGTCAGCACCCAGGCACCTGACCGCCCACACGCTGCAGGTCTCGCTAAGTACTCCTGCTCTGCTTTCTCCTGGCACTCACCCATCGGGCCTCTCAGAACCTTGAACCTGTCCGTGTAATCAGAGGTGATGCCCTCCTGTGGGCAAGAAGCCTCGGTCCCAGCGCAGCAGAACTGGAGTTGTCAATTACCAGCGGGAACTGAGTTGAATGCCTCTGCAAAGCTGTTGGAATTTCCCATTTTTTATTCTTTGTAAAAGAAAAATAATGTCAAATCATAGCATTTATGACTTTTAATTACCCTGTTTGAAAGTCTTTGAGCCTTGAAGCTGATCCTTTTTTTTTTTTTTTGCTTTATCCCTGATGAAGATAAAAAGGAAGACAAGGAGGAGGACAAGGTCCCTTGTTTCTGCAGCCCAGCTTTGTCACGTTCCTCACCACTTGGTCATCGGAGGCAGGACCACATTCCCCATGACCTCCAGGGACCATGACTATTTTGGGGGGACTGCGGGGAGGAACTGGAGAAGCAATTCGTGGGGACTCCCCTAGAACTAACACCTGATTGTTTTTAGCATGTTCACAGCTGTCCAAGAATGTGGGAACCACTAGGAGAGCCTAAATAGCTATTCCTTGTCATCTTGGCTCTGTGTCCTGAGTCAAGGCAGGCCAAGAAATCCACAGTTCTCAGGGGTGAGTTGAATGTAGATCTCCCTAAAGTTTCCATTTGCGACATATTTGCATACAATATTTATATCGTCCACTTACTGACTTTTTAATCTTAAGGAACTGACTTAATGTCTGTTCGTAAGGGGGGTACTAATACTAAGATCTATCCCATTAGCTTACTGTGAAAACGAATGAAGAAACATACACAGAAAGCCTTGCACAGTACCTGGCACACAGGAGACACTGAGAAAACCTTAACCTCGTTTCCCATTCAAGTGAACCTCAGGCATCAGTTCCTGCCTGTGTGGGCCACTGGCAATGCACATCGGCTCTTTTACATTCGCAGCCTGCTGGATGGGCCCCAGACATATGACATGGGCTGATTGCATTGAACTGGAACTTTCAGTTCTGCCTTGAATTGGTTCCCCTGTGTAGACAGTCTGTGTGATATCAACCCTCTAGTTCAGGGAGAAAGAGGCTGTTTGGGCATGGGTATTATTTTCTTAAATGCAGAATAAAACGGGATCAGCAGGATGTTTCAGTGAAATATCTCGTTTGAACTTTCCTATTCATTTGCTCTTTTATGCATTCGCAGCTAGGGGTTTCCAGCTGATCCATTTGATTGCTCTCATGTACAGAGTGTAGAGACAGCAAAGAGGGGATTCCTGTAGATTCTTAACTTGTTAACAAAGGCTGCTATGACTGTGGCAAGCCCCAGAGCTGACAGCCAGTTTCAGTCCTTTGTAGGGGTTAAGAGAGGGAGACAAGGCAGGGAAAGAGGAGTAGGAAGTTTTAATAGAGATGCTGAATCTAAAAAGCGCCAGGGCGTAGAGAAGGGCCAGGAGGAGGGAAGCCGTGAGTCCTGGAAACCCCACCAGCAGGGCTCTGGACTTGGAGTTGCTCAGCTCCGTCCTGTTTCCAGACGCCAGTCGAGCAGAAATTCTGTGAATGAGGTGCCTCCCTTGTGACGGGAGTGCCGAACCAAGCCTCAGGACACCTGAGGACTAGGCTCAGTGCTGTCAGCTGTGTGGTTGTGGGCACATCTCCCAGCTTTCCTGGGGCTATTTATTTTTTTTTGATTTGTAAAAGTCACTTACATATAGTCATAAACAGGATTGCTTCGAGGTTCAATTGCAAAAAGATATCATATAACTAAAGTGCTATTCAATAAATGGTAGCATCGTCGATGATTTTCATTCAAAATCTATAGTGTGACTATACTTACCCTTAGTTTCTTATTGGGGAGAATTCTGGGCCTGGAGTGAGGGTAGGGGGTGTGGAGGGGTGTGAACGAGGCAGTGTGAAAGCTAACTGTATGGTACTTTTAACTTAAAAATAGGCAGTGAAGTCGGCTGGGTCATCGCTGTCACGTGTTCAACCTAAAAGGCTCGTGTAAGATGGACACAGTAGAATATTCTAGCCCATATGCCTTTCTGCAGCCAGGCCACAGAGCTAACACGAGGGAGACCTGGTTTCTCTCTGCTTCTTAGCGTCTCCGCTTACCCGGTACAGCAGCACAGAGCTACTTAGGGCTTTGTTCTCAGGTTTGAAAGGCTTTCACTCGGGGTGGTGGATGGTGTTTGACGGATTGAGCCGAAGCTTGCGGAAATCACCAGTGGCCTTCCGTTCTTTTTGTGGCTGTTGTGAACCTGCGTAAGATGCCTGACGTCTGCTTTGCTCTTGACTTACCCTGAAGCCATTGCTGAACAACAACTCGTCCCGTGTACGCAAACCAGAGTCTTTGACAAGTGTGGATAACTGGGAAAGGTAAACTGACAACGAAATGAGTTAATTCTCAAAATATACTTTTTTTTTTTTTTTTTTGGTATACCCCTAGGACTTCCAGTCGGCAATCTCTAGGCTGTTTTATGGTTGGCTTTAATTTATCTAACTAATGACATGAAAGATGTAAAATTGGTGAAACTATAGTGTTTGGCTTGCTTAAATTAAGTTTATGAGTTTTGCTTCAGCCTGCCAAACAAGTTAAATATTTCATGGCTATCACAGGCTACAGTTCTAATATTTATAACTCTTGTGTACAGATTTCAAAAAATTATAATTACAACTCCCAGGATCCCAGATATAGCAGATGTTCAATATTTTCTACAATGTTGGCAGAAATGCTTCTCATGCTCTTTTTGATCCCCAACCCATGTATTGTATCTGTTGGAACAAGCTGTTGATAAGAAAGTCTACTGTCATTTTTTCATCTTAACGACCTTGGAAAAAACTCTAATGTGAAATAGGAAAAGAGATGGAAAAGGTGATTTCTCCTCTCCTAAAAATATGTTACTGCATGGAAATAATGTGTTACCTAAAGGAGAATGACACAAAAGTGCATTTTTGCCATGAGCCGCATTTTATTTACTTTATGACCACAATACTTTTCTGTATAATTTCCATCTTTCTTTAATTAAAAATGCAAATTCACTTTTTTGGCTGCGACCGACTTTCCTTGACCCCTTTAACAAAATATCTTCCTCATTTGCCCTCCCGAAAATTTTGGAAGACCTCTATCAGTCACTTTTTTAGATTTTGAAGGTCTCTATAAAATGGAATGGTGCTCTCAGCCCTGGTCATGGTTAATTCTGATGCACAAATGTATTAACCCGCTTTTTTGGTGTTGCACACGGAGAGAAATTCAAGGGTGGAGGAGAAATTAATTTTGTATTTGGAAGTTTCTGGCTTATGGGTTCTAGAATACCTTCTGGCAGGATGCAGGCTTGAAGGGCTCTGAAATATTCAACTTCCTCTACTTCCCAACTTGCCTAAGGCCTGCCTTGGATACAAGGAAGACATGTTAATTCTAAAATGAAACAGAACTGATTCTATTCCCCACTCAGCTTATGTACACATTGATAACAAAGAGAGACGTAAAAAATGCAACTTACATTTTAGTTGATTTTCTTAGTGTTTATACTTAAATATTTTTAAAGATTTCAAAACTTACACTCTTTGTAACATTGTTTGTACATATGATCTATGAAATCTATTCTAAGATCTAAAAATTTTCTTGAACCTCAAATTCAGATTCATGTATTTCTCTTCCCAAGGCACAAGTGACTTCTCTGTCTTCATTCTCAGAGTCAAACTTTTAAAATACTCTGTGATGAAGTGAAATATGATTTCCAGAGAGCTTCTGGCCTGAGGAGATGCTGGAGGAGTATGTCTGACAGAGGACTACCTACTGGAAATGGCTGTTTGAGCAGTTACACATTTAAGAAACCAAGAATTGTAAAATGTACCTAATATCACTAACTATGATACTCAGGAACGTGAGCTGGTTTTCAGGAGGCTCTCAGGTAGGGAACAAATGTCTTCTGAGTGGTATGACACACACGGTCACAGCCAGGCCATTCAGGCCCATGAAGGCTCCCCAGGACGTATTTGTTGAGTGCACATGGGAACATTCGAGGGGAGAGACCTAAGCTGAACTTTAAGAGTGCAGGCTAAGAGGGCTCCATCAGCTTTTCCCAACTCCTCCCACTGTCTGAGGGTTTTCTCTCCGGGGTTTACATTTCATTCCTCCCTGGACCTCTTTAAGTGACACTGAAGGGACAATGTGAAAAAGTGTCAGCTCTGTATCTATGTTGCTGTTGAGGATGGGGAAGTTGAAAGAAGCTCTTTCTAGAGGCTGTACATTTTCCTCAAGGTTGCCCTGAGGAGAACTCAAAGCCAGCTGAGGCCATGTGTTAATGCTCCAGCTGCTCCAAGGTAAAAGTATAGGAAAAGGACATGGACCACAGACCTGGAGTAGGGTACATTTGAAGCTCTAAGGAGGACACATAAGGGATCTTGTAGATTTCGTCTGTGAAACAGGGAAGCTAATCGCTTCACAGAGTTGAAGGATTCCGAGGAGTACACAAAGTGCCAGGCGGCCAGCAGATGGTCAACGCTTTTGTCCCAGAACTCCCTTCTCTTCAGAGTTCGTGGACCATGAGAGACATTTTGAGTAACACTTGGAAGGTGCAAGTGAAACTGCAGCCATATCTCTTGCAGTTGGAACATCCATCCAGGGCACATGGTGCCACTGCAGCCCATGTATGTTGTCACCCATCTGTTGGCTCACCTGGTTGGTGTGGGGCAGCACATGGGCCCGCTGGATCTCCTCCTTCAGTCTCTTGCACCCCCGGGCCAGGTATGTGTTTAGCTTTCGGATGAAGAACATAAGCTTCACCTGTAGAACATCCTCATCATCAAAGGTGGGGTCTCATGGGGGGTGTGTGTGAGACACGGATGTAGGTTCCTGTCCCCCCTTTGCAGATTCTAATTATCCTTGTGGTTCCATCTTGTCCTCGTTTCCCCTCTTTACAGCCATCTCTTCCTCCTGCCTGCTTGCCCTACGGCCTTCGGGCTTCAGCACCAAACACAAAAGCAACAGCCTTCATGTACTGTTTAACCAGCTCCCACAATTGAGCAGAGCCCAAGCCCCATGGTAAATCCCTTTGTATGTATATATTTCCTGGCGGTTCTGATTCTCTGTTTGAACTCTGACTCATATATCTGTCAAAATGCCTCACTTAGGCTGCTGCCAGTAGCAGACATCTCATTCATTTCACTTCATTCACAGTTATTTGGTGAGAGTTAACTCTGCTGGACGCTTAGGATACAAAGATGAACAAAGCAGGATTTGGGTCCACGTAGCACACAATCTGGTGAACGAGAGTAAAGCTTCTATATTAATGTGATTAGCTCCTGGCAACTCTGCTCTTGTGGACTTCTTTGCAAAGAAATTGGATTGGATAATTCTCCCGGGCTGGTAGAGGACCTTGCATCTCCAGATTCTGGCCATGGGGCTATTTTGACATAGAGGCAATCCTAAGTGGTCCCAAAGAATTCCCAGGTATTAATAATGCTAACATGTGACATGTCTAAAGCACTCACACTTCAAAATCTCTTCCTAGTACATTATCTCATTGAACCTCACAAGGACATTATTAAGTGCGCAAGGCAGGTATTATCACACTATTTTATAGATAAAGAAACTGGGATTTGGAGCAGGATTTGAACCCAAAATTTCTGACTCCTAGGATAGAGCTCTTTCCATGATGGCACAGATTGTGTCCTTGACAATCTCAAATTAGGATCTTGTTTAGTGAAATGAAAAGCCTAGAGGCCTTGAAGACTTATGGATTGTCCTATAAAATGTGTGGTTATCTGAAGGATCACATACATGCCGTATTTTCAGTTTTGAGTAATGCCTAGAGCCAAGTCCAGGGCCTGGAGAGATCAGTGTTTAAGCCCTTAAATGTATTTCTTTCGGATACCACCTAGAATTCATAAATAATAGCCCATTTCTCAAAACCCAGCACCCTACGTTCTCATTAGGCATGCCTTATGTGTGCTTTCCATAACAAAATCCACTTAATAGCCCACAGAGATTTGTCACATTGGATTTATCTTGCTGCCAGCCTCCAGAAATGTGTAAATGCTACTATCTCTCTTTTTCCTTTTTGGATTAAATCTGATTCACTTTCTCAAAGTTGAAATAATTTATAAATCGTTTTTAGGCTAGGGAACCTGAAGCAAAGACCATTGCTGTTGGAGAGAATGAAGAAAAAGAGACATCCTTAGGGGAACATTAAGGGCTCTGTCTTACCTTCCAATATACAGTATGCGTTATCATGCATTTTGCAAAAATCAGCGTTAGGCGTGTGCTTGCAAGTTTTAGTAGGTGATTGTTCAAATTATGTACCACTTTACACCAACTGCTCAGAGAATGAAATAGCACCCTGAGTTGTAGAACTGATTTGCAAATCCATAATTGCCTCAGATGATCTGCTTGTAGTATTCTTTCATTTAATCTAGTGTTCTCTAGTACCTGAGAAATCTCAGGTACTTAAAAAATATCCAAAGACAATTTAATGCTCATCAAATGCCTAAGCGATAGTTATCTCTGGTCAAAGCCAGTGTTATGGGTTGGTGTCAAAGAGGCACGCGTAATATGAAACATTTCATAATTCTTCATAGGATGCATTTGTCATTGTCTCCAAAATGCATTTTTTTAACGTTAACTCTTTTCCTTTCTATTTTCCTTCCTTAAAACTATTTTAGAGTAGAGGTTGCGAAGCATATCAAGAAATATTAAGGGATTTTTCTAAAGTCACTAGAGCATAATGTAAAATCACAAACGGTGATAGTGAGGTTACTGTTTTCCTATAGGGCCAAAACACTTTTCTTCGTTTGTGTTTAGTGTGCAGGAACACACATTTTCTTCTGCGCTGTAGTGAAATTAAGGTGCTCCTATACACAGGTGAAAAGTCCATGTAACCTCACAAAAGAAAGCAAAGCAAAACAAACAAAAAACAAGAGCAGGAGATTTGAAACATCAGGAAACGCTGTTGTATAGATGCTCTGTTGATCTGAATCCTCAGTCTTTATTCTTACTCTGAGTGGTTTATCTCTACCCACTGGATGAGAAAAAGCTGAAACTTCTCACTGCTTTCTTAAGACTGCTGCTTGGCTGTCGGAATATCTTTGAGAAATAACCTTGGCAACGCAGGAACCTTTCGATGCAGACTTCTGTGGCAGCCTGTTCCTACGTGGCACAAGGTTGTTAAAGGTAAGACCCGCCCTCGTCGATGCTGTTGGCAGTGTGACTCTCGGGCTGGCAGGCGTGGTCGTGGTCTCAGGTGGATGGCTTTTAGACTTGCTACTACCAGCCTTACTAATACTGTTTGCGGATTTCAGGTGGTGTCCTGGGTTTTATTTATCTTAAAGAGAGATTGTTTTCCAGATCTGAAAAGGCCAAGAAAAGTTAAGGATTAAAGTGCCAAAGGAAAAAGCATTCGTTTTCCACCGTCCTCAAAAACAACCACCACCACCAAATACTTCCTTTTATAAAAAGGTCAGCTATCAACTTTTCCCTCCCACACTGAGTACTGAGTACCTGGGAGTCAGAGTGGAGGCTTGCTCCTCACTGGATGATGTTTAATACTTTTTTGAATTTTGTATCATCTGCATGCATTACCGAATCAAAAACTTAACATAAAATTTGAAAGGAAGGTTTAAAATAGGATCTAACGAGTGAGCTGTAGAGCCGTGCATTAATGTATTTATTTTTGTCAACACTAAATGGCTTTCACTAAGTCAGTGCAGTTTAGTTTAACCAACAACTATTATGTGCCAAGATTTGGGTGAGCCCTGGTGGGGTTTGCAAAGAAACTGCCTTCCAAAAGCTTAACATCCTAACCACGTCAACAGAAGCGGAAGTTAACAGAACAAAAGCTCAAAACCTCTTTTTGGTTGGACAAGCGTCTTATTCCATGTTAGTGTTGTACGTTACTCTCAAGAAGCCACTCTTCTCTGTAGAACAAAGTGGTTTATAGACCGGGGGTGGGGACAGGAGGAGGTTATACACAGTGGTTACAAGTGGGGAGAGTTCTGCTCTTCCAGCCCATCCACGCACCAAGCAGACTGTTTGCTACTTCACAGCCCTTGCAGACTGATGACAAGGTTGTAGGGTTCCTGCCCTCAAGGTGTCACCCTCTGGTTGGGGTGTTGACTTTGTTCTGAACCTCCCTTGTCTCCAGATGTCTGAGAAAAGGCTTTTGAGCTATTGTATTAAAAAAAAAAAAAATTGTGGCCTGGGAGATTTTGTTTGCTTGTGCAACACAAATTCAACATTTATCATTCCCAAAGTCTTCCCGGAGGACTCCCTGGGGGAGATACCAGGGCGTTATTCCTAAAGCTTTAGTATAATGCATAAATAAGAATAATTCAAATATGTATGGTATCTTTTATAGATAAATCATTCCTTGATGCAGGGATAAATATATAGAACACAAAAAGATAACGGAGCTGCTTAGGTTCTAAGCACATCTCGATTGGAAGGATCATACCTTTTTCGACAGGTAGGTGGTGGATTTTGCCATGGGATTTGTTAATAAAGTCTTGCCTGAAAGTAGATAGCAGAGAGATTTCCATCCTCGCAATGAAGAAAAATGAATTCTTTAATTCCCATAAAGCTAAGAGAAATCTTAACGCAGCAGCAAACTAGCATCAAGAAAAAAAAGACACATACAGAAATGCTTTATTAGAAAGGCAACATTATTGGAAGTAGAAGGCATTCTCTCGCAAGCGAGACAGTGCTTAGAGTTCTGATTTATTTGTGTGAGAAAGATATTATCTTTTCTCTTTTTAAAGTTGATAAGAAGGAAGACAGACTGTAAGGCTGAAAAATAATTCTGTCCAAAACATCTCTTAGGTTCTAATAGTTTACTTGTTTTTGTTCTCACCATGTCGTCACTTTTAAGAACAAAATCACATATGAAAACTTAAAAAGTCCATGTGTTTTTATGTTTACATTGTTAACATTTATATATATATATATATGTATATTTCCCATAATAGTTACATTATTAATATCACTCGAGAGGGTTAGTTCTGAAAATCAGAGTATCTTCTCATTTATTCTACTGTAAAACTTATCATTGAAATGATATCTGCTGCCTTGCTTAGTTGGGGCCAAAAATAAAGTCATAATTCCAAGTCTCCAGCAAGGTTAGGCCTTATATGGCAAAATAGACAAATTGAATCTTAAAAGATTTAATCTTCATTGCCTTTTTCTTTTGGTAGCTATTCTTTTCCAAAAGCTAATATAAAGCTTTTGGAGCTTGAATTGTTTTATGTTGTATATTTGTCTTTGTTTTTATAAATTTAATAGTCTGTAAGTTCATCCTCAAACACTAAACCACTACATAGTTGAGATGAAATCTGATTTGAACCATTTAGCTTTGTATTGCCAGTGATGTTATCAGAGGAGCTACAAGAAGAATTTCTCTAAATGGTCGTATAAATCTCACAAATGTGAAGCTGGCGCTCGAATTTGTATTCCACGTAATGGGAAGACTTCTTTGAATGAAGGGGTTGTTGTGATGCTAGGTTGATATTAGATCATTGACACTTAACCCGCTGACTCTTTAGCCTAAAGGAACTTCCTAATGGAAATGCACTTGGTTTTTTCAGCTTGCTTTGCTTCTGACCAAAATTCATATCACCACTGAGTTCATAGATAGGAAATAAGCACATCCATGGGAAACACAAAGAAAGTCTTCTTGGGGTGATAGGAAAGAGAATAAGGAATGACTGAAAAGATCATCCTCTATGGAAACAAAATTCATATTAAGAGTGGAAAGATGCTATAGCAGTTGTTCAACCTGGCCTCAATGTTCAGTTGGGCACCCAGCAGTCTGGCACCCACTGCAGTGGGGGTAAGCCCCTTGCTTGATGAGAATAGCTGCTTCCACTTGGTCTATGTTGTCGGTTTCACACACAGGACTTCCTGGGGGGAGCGGAATGCCAATGCCAAGAACCTGGATTTCTGTTGTTTAGATTGGGAGGCTTTTCTAAAATACCCTACAGCAGATTTGCACAATCTTTTTTTTTATTAGATCTGTTACCTCTGCAGATGCTCTAGAACGGAGGTTCTCAAACTTTAATGGATGTACAAATCTTGTGAAATGCCAATTCTGGGTTAGCAGAATGGGCCAGGATTTCCAGCAAAGTCTCAGTGGGTCTCTGTGACTAATAAGCTCTGGGATGAGGCTGACCCGGCCGGTATGTAGACCACAGGATCCCAAGACTTGATTGGAAGTTCTCAGATGTGGCCCCTATACCAGCCACGTCAGAATTACCTGGTTATCTGTCAGAAATACAGGTTCTCCCCCTCAACCCCAGATCTACTGACTCAGAAACTCTGAGGGCAGGACTCAGCCCTTTGTGCTTTAAACTCCAGATGCACCCTCGAATTTGAGAACCAGTGCTCTCAAACCAGTGGTTTTTGAACCATACCTGCAGTCTGGGGTATTTAAAAATACCAAGGCTGGGGTCTCGCTCCAAGTTAAGAAGCTAAGGCAGCATTATTAGTATTATCTCCGTCTTGCAAATGAAGAAAAGGAGGGCGGATGAAGTCCCTGTCCAAGTGTGCACAGTTAATGAGTGGGGGTGCTGGGGCTGAAATCTAAGACTTTTTATCCCAGAGTTCCTATTCCTTCTGCTCTCCTACCCTGTCTGCTGTGGGCATTTACAGGATGGAATCCAAAAGTGGAGACCGCTATCGTTTATACTGTTCTGCCTACAGCCGGGGCTGAAGAGCCCATCAATCTAACTTCTTTCGAGAGAACTCTATTCTATGAGGTCCTTCACATCACTTGGCATGTCTCCCAATCAGTCACAAGCATACACTTAATTTCTTTTTAAAAGCCACCTGGTTTTGTTTTTTGTTCCTGCGTATGCCTTTTTGTTAAGTGGGTGAGGGATGTGTAATCTATCTCATGCATAATTTGTTTAAGACAAGTCATTAAAAATGCACTAAAGTTTAATATGCTGTATATGTTCCTGCTAGAATTCTTTTTCCCCATGTAAATGATTTTGAAAGTTTTAAAAATAGTTTTCAAGGTTTTATTGCATGCCATTGTTTGCAATACCTTGTTGTAAAGCTCTAAAATTAACATTTCTTTCCTATCAATTTTATCTTCTGTTTGCCTGTTATTGATTTTTTTCTTTTTTTTTTTTTTACCCTCCGCGTGTCTAATGGAAACAGAGCTAATGGGTCTTTGCTTTGTTTATTCCCTTGCTTATGCAGCAGCATTGTTTTGATGCAGTCAGCACAGCTCTAGGAATAGGGCTTTGAGTGGCAGCAAGAGGGAGTTCACCAACACACTCCATTTTATTTGCGTAGACTCTAAAAGAATCCTCTCTCTTGTCCTCTTCTACCGTCTCTGTTCCTTTCTGTGCGTCTCATTTAGTTGTGTTCTGGTGAGGCGGCCTCATTTTCCTTCAAGGATATCCCTGTGAGTGATAATCACAAAAGATATATAACCTCCTAGAGTGGCTAGGAAGATCAAACCAACTGGCACCTGTGAGAAGCTTCACCCTGATTCATGAGGCAATCACGACTTCTTACTAATCTGCCACCACCAGCACTGGTTCTTTAAGCAGGGGAATCCTTGAGGGGGAAGCGTGGCGGGATGCTGATTGCTATATTTTATCTACCAACCTGCAGATAACATGGAACAAGCGTGCCTTTCACTTACTCCTTAATAAATGGAAGATGTATTTATTGAGGCTTCTTTACTAGGGGTGGGAAATGCACAGTTTAAAAACGTGAACATTGCCAAAATCCATCACACAGGTGATTGTGTCTTTTGTCAAATTTCAATTATCTGTGATAATAAGCATCAAGTATAGAATTAGAGAAAAGTAGGTATGCTGAATCAAAGACAAAAAGGAGTGGACCTTTCCCTGAAAAATGAACTATGTTATCAATTGTTACTGAGTTCAGCTACCTCGTCTAGTATGGGCAGATTAAACCTTAAGGTTATCTGAATTTAGTGTCAAATTCAGTGGTTTCTCTCTCTTTGCCCACCAAATCTCTCACTAGACGCACCAGCATAGTAAATCAGCAGATCTGGTCTCTGATGCAAATATTAATGAGCAGTGAAATGGCCCAAAGACAGGAAGCAGGGCGAAGAAAGGCGCCTCGATAAACTACAAATGGATAATTATTCCCTAGATAATTAAAAGCTGACGCTATGCAAGGGATACAACTCAAAATACTGATAATATGACAAAAAATACTTCTTGTGGAATTCTCTTCTGAACTTTGCAGACGTTTCACTTGTGGAGTTCTCTTCTGAACATTCCAGAAATGACCAGAATGAGGCTCCTTTATCAAGTGATTTGCAAGTCCAGAGCATCGGCTTACTGCTCCTCTCCTGAGCATGGGCAGTAGAGGCGCAAGTGGCCCGGGGCATGGGTGGGAACTTGAGCTCCATCTCTTTCCCTGATTTGTTGCGAAGCTTTAAAGGAGTCACCTTATCACCAGCTCTCTATTTTCTTATCTGTTTAGGCAGGATTATGTTGGCTGCTCATCCAGCAAATATATTTAAAAGATTAATGGAGGAGTGCTTGCATAGTAACTTTGAACTCTTTATGTCAAAATGATACACCATTCTTGTTATACCATTAAAATTAATAAAGAAATATTGAACTCACTCTTATCTAAACACAGAACCCCACCAACCTACGAGCTGTATTTAAAAGACGTAAGCATTTGGTCTCAAGGTTTGCTAGAAGTAAGGAACAGGGAAGGTTAAGTATAGCTTCTGGCCAGTATTTTCTCTCAGATGTCTATTGCACATACCTCACATCATTAGGATTTTCTTCAAATCAGTTGATTGCACTTTTAAAATGTTTCTTTTACTTCCTTTCCTCCATCCAACCCAGCACCCTTGTTTGTGGTTGTTTAGAATTAAGAACTGAGAGGATCTGCCTTTGGCCATCAACTGTCTCTGGCCTGCAGCGGCTGCTCTTTTGGTAATTTCAGTAACCAATGACGAGTAAGGACAGTTACTTTAATTTGGCTCCCCTAAGGGCTGTAAGGAGTTAACTAACTACAGGAACTAAAAGACTAAGAGAAAAAATAGATCAAATGGCTGTGATCATGGATGACTAATATTGTTTATTAGGGCTAAAAAATGATTCAACTATGCTGGTGGCTTTTCAGAATTCTTCAACTATAAAAACATATAACTGCATCATACTACAAGTTAGTAAATATATATTGAGAACTTCCAGCATAAGCAGGGTTGACTGGACCCTGATAAGATGCAAAATGGCTATGAGGTATTATCAGTAGGAAGATTACAGTCTCTCTGAACAGACGAAACTACCTGAAATTTAGAAATGCATCGATCTTTTCAGTAATTGAAATCTCAGCCAAAACCATGGCAAAAGGAGATTTAAAGTAAAAAATATATAGTGTGTAAGTCCTTGTTAATTAATGCTTGCCTTCTCATACTTGAAGTATTTTTTAAGCCTGATTTATTCCAAATGTGGTATAAACCTCACTAATTATATGTACATACTGAATATCAGACCATATTAATTTAGCACTGAGGTGCAGCTAGCTCTGAAAGAGAATGGGACAAGTATTTAAAAGTTCTTCATAATTTGAAAGAGCCTTTTAGGTCAGGAAATGAGGACTATAACATCTGGTTAAAACTAAAAGAGAATTTTAACTAATTGTTCAAGCTGGACTGTAGCCAAAACCCTGGAGTTAACACACCTGGATAATATCCATATAATGTTTCTAGAGAAATACATTCTGGTAAGGAAGCAAATAATGGAACTTTAAAGACTAATGAGGGGAATGGAGAAATTTTAGGAAACAAATTTATGGAATGATGTTGTATAATCATGTTTGAAGCTTTAGAAGACAACCCAGGTTATGCACCGAAAAATAGAAACACTATGAAATCTATGTTGTTGTTTTTTAAAAAAAAAAACTCCAAAATTCTGTTTATACAAACAGACTTAGGTTTAATACTTCAGTTTTCTTCGCAGATGACATTGAGTTGCCATCTAGTGAGGTAGATTTGGGTTTATCTTTCATTTCAATTTTGATAAATATTTCAATTCCCCTAAAAACCAAAGAGAGTGCATTACGTTTGAGGGAATCACAGTTAGTGAAGACAAAAGAGAAACAGGAGAAATTTCAAGTTTTAGATTGTAAGTAAGAAAAATGAAAATCCTTAGACAATGTATTTAGTAACCCTTTGGCGCTCGTGTTTGCTCAGCCAACCACTTCCCTTACCCCTTCAAAAAAAAAGCCAAAGTATTTAAAAATAAGTTACTGAGTGATTGAATTAATAGATTCTAACTTTCATGGTATAGTGACAGCACAGATGATTTCATATTCTGGTTTGGTGTTATTGAGAGGTCCAGTGTTGCTAATGGTATGGAGGCTATGAGTAGAAGGCATTTTAAGGATTGTGACCTTGTTGATGAGACTGTCTCTAGTTCTTTTGCTCCATTCTCACCAGTATATACAACGATCTGCTCAGACTGAATGCTTTGATTTCACATTGGAAATATGGAGATAGAACCAAAATTTTGGTTTATAGCTGTGAATTGGAAAGGGAGACTGATACTAAGAACAGTAAACCAAAGACCACAGTTGCCACCGCTGAAATCACAGCATAAATGAAGGGAAGTGGGACACGGCCCTAATTATAGGTACTAATTTTCCCATCTGTATAAGATGCCCAAGCAGTGCAATTATTGAGCCAATATAGACTGGGTTTTAAAGAACCAGTACGAAACTTTAGATTTCGAAATATAAGTTAAAAAACAGCGTCTTATGGATTTAAAAGATGAAAGAGTAAAGTTATTCTAGGTACTAGATGTAATTAGTTCAATTTCCACTAGAACACTGAAATAAATATGGAGGGGGAAAATTACTAATCAACCTCTAGATAATAGCAGAATGATGAGCCATAAGTATTTAAAAAAGAATAAATAATGATAAGAAAATCTGATTACTTTCTTGATAGGATTCTGGAAGATTAAGTCAATGAAATTGCTATATTATACTTTGATTTTGCTTTTACAGTTCATGAAATTATATTTGCAAATTTTATGCAAATTTACTAAGAGATTAATGTTGTCATATTCTATAGACTTAGGACAAAGAAAATCCTGCTAAGACCATTGGTTAAAAAATGTATAAAGAGATTCCAAGGTCATGGATTCTGTGTCTAGAAGAGCTGGGTAGTTTCATTCTCTTTTTATAGCTATATTTCTCATCTTGTTTTGGATGTATATGTTCTGTAAATACTTGTGGTTGATCATAAGAATGGGCCAGAGAAATCAGCATACCTAACAACAAAGGTTTATGTGGTATCATCATTATATCATTCATTCTTTCTAAGTTTTTGAGCACTTACCATATCACCCAGGCACTGTCTGAAGTACATGGGTTATATCAGCAAACAAAACAAATGAAATCCTTTCCCTAGTGGAGTTTATATTATGGTGGCTGGAGGCAAACAATAAACATGATAAATATGCAAATTATATAGCATGTTAGAAGGTGATTTGTGTCACAGAAAAAAGAAAAATCAGAACAGTGTAAGTGTATTCAGTATGTGGAGAAGGAGTTCAGTTTAGAATAGAGTGGTCAGGATAGGTCTAATTGGGAAGATGACATTTGAACAGACTTGAATGCCATCGGTGAGTTAGCCACCTCAGGCAGAAGAGTGTTCCAGGTGGAGAGACCAGACAACACGGAAATCTCAGGGAGAGAATGTGGAACTGGTGAACTCAGTAGCAGATAAGGTCAGAGAGTTAACAGTGGGCCCAGTCGTGTTAAGTCCTTTTGGTCTTTGCAAGCACTTTAGCTTTTAATCTGAGTGACAGGGGAGTCGTAGACAGATTTGCATAGAAGAGTAAAATGAGCTGACTTATAATTTGAAAGGATCATTTGGGCAGATGTTGAAAATAGACTCTAAGTGGACAAGGATGGAAGCAGCATGACCTATTAGGAGGCTCTTACTATTATACAGAGTTAACTTTATAGAATAGAATCATTTTAGGAATTGCAGCCTTAAATTTTATAGCCTAAATTCCATGAATACAAATATTTTTATTTCAGTTACGTACTTAAAATGAAATTATTTCCAAGAGTCATTTATTGAAACAATATTTGATCCTCAAATTTTCAAGAACATAAATCAAATACATAATTTAATTAGTGTAATGATTTATGTGTGCAATATTTTACAACTTTCTATACACTTTCACAGGCAAGAACTTACCTTAAACCCTTGAAAGACCCTGTAAGATTGGAGAGCTGATTATCATCATCTCATCCGAGGCAAAGATAGTTTATTCAACTAGTTAGTGGCAGAACCAGGATGGGAATCCAGGCATTCTTACTCTAAGCCCAAAGCTCTTTCCACTCTATCACTTTGTCCAGACAAGTCTTTGGAATTTGTTATAATAGGACATGACCTATATTAAAATTACTGTTAATGACCTACAACTGAAGGAAATTTTCAGAAAGAATTAAATCGGAGGGGAAGGGGTAGTGCACGGGCAATTAATGAAAAATAAATAATAAAAATCAATCCTGATAACTTTGGTACTTTATTTCCTGACCTCTTACTTTCACCTAGAAATCACTTATTCAAATACTACCAGAAATTGGAGTGCACTCAAGGTCAAAACTTATGGTGGTGTGGCTACTAGCCAAAGCTAACTTTCTGTCAAAAATATCTTTAAAAGAGGCTAAGCTGAAGGTGTCTTCTAGGTCAAATATAAAGATATTTCAAAAACCTTGGGTCAAACACACTTCTTAAAAAATTAAATGATGTGAGATTTATCAAAATTTAGTAAGGTCTGTGAAACTCCATTTAAGAAGTTAAACTACCATAGATTATCATGTGTTGCTTGCCAGCCTTTTAAGCTTTAAAACTCTTTTTCCAAATCAGGTTGAAAAACAGTCAAATTGTTACTTTCAATTTCACTGCCAGGGTCTTTTCTTTCCCTACCTTATTTGCATCTCAAAAACTCTGGACAACCCATCTTATATCTGCAGAATATGAAAAATTTCTCAATACATGATTTCAAACTCTCTAACAAGTTTGACCTTGAGTGAGGGTTTTGAACTTTGCCCTACAACTCTGGGATTCTACCAGCATCATGCAACATTGATCAGTCTTAGAAACGTTACTTCTTAGGTTGACCAGTAGGCTCACTTTGTTGGGCTCAGGTAGGATCCCAGAGAAGTCAATTTCTTCGTGTTTCCTTTGCTTGAGAGGGAAAAAGCAGTGTGAAGACCAAAGTGCAGAATCTTTCCCTGAATAAAGTGAAAAACTCAACCTAGATTGGGTGTAAAATAACTTTTATTGAGCTCCTACAATGCATCAGGCACTGGGTTGGATGCTTTCACATTTATTATTTTGTATATTTCCTTTCAATACTTTGAGGCAAATGTGAAATGTATTTATATTTTATTGATACAGAAATCAAGTCTCAGAGAGTTTAAGTAAGTCCTCTAAGAAAGAAGATGCCAACCAAAGTTGTTTGACTCCAAATCTCTCACAGCGTGTTTGATTTTTGGCCATACTGACTCTCAAAATTAATCTAACCCCAGATCTTATACACATTCCTCTGAGCCCCGCTGCCTGCATATCCTTCACATTGAATAGAGATGTGAATGCCTTCGGGTGTCTGGAGATGCCATATTCACACATATTGTGACTACAGATTAAATCCATTCAATCACTGGGAAAATATTCATTGGCTTGAGGACAACTCAGTCAATGTAAATTGTAGTGAAAATTAAAATTAATTGGCTGAGATAGCTGTACATCTTAGGACCAAACATTATTCAATGACATCTACCTTATTAGGTGTTCTGTGTACAAAATCAAAAAAGACCCCACTTGACATTGAGAGTGATGACATAGCTAAAAGTCAGAAACCAAGTTCAGAGAACCTCTTTTTTCAATTTCTAGTTTGTTAAATATAATTATGAAAATGAATTATTATTAAAACAGGAAAAAAATCACAGAGGAAGTAAAAAGATTATTATGGTATCATCCAAGGAAAATATTGATGATTTCTGAAAGGGATGCTGACAGCCTATAGGTGAAATCTGATTAGAAAATTAATGTCAGATATATTAGCCAGAGATGATCTCTCCATATTGATTTAGATCACCTCACTCATAAGAAGGACCCCTCCTAAGGTTCGGTATTCTTTCAGTTACACTGACCTAGATTCATCGCACTCCATTTTTCTCTTCCTTGTCCTCAGGAAGATATCCTGGTACCTATTTGTCTTTGTCTTTCCTTCCCTAAAGTCCCAAAGTTTGCCCCCTCAAGGTCATTATGCTTTCTTCAAATTAAAAAAGAAATGACTTAATTTTTTCCCCAATGATAAAAATCATACCATAACGTGCATCATTTACATTGTTTTAGAGATTTGCGATCCATTCTTGAGATTGGCCTAGCTGTCCGTAAGACCTGGCCTTGCAGAAGTTATGCAAAGTGCATTTGTGAGGGATACTATGATATAAACCTTCCCAATTTTATTATTTTCTACTTGGTTAATATTTGAACTTATTTCATGATGGAAAAATGTTGCATTTACCCACAAATTGTCAGATGGAGGCAATCTTTTCCAGGTTTGTGAGTTAAAATTTGGAAGAATAATGAGAAAATATTAAAATGGGACCAAATGATCATGTGCTGGTCTCCCTCCTTTATTTTCCTTTCCTCTCTTCTTTTTCTTCCCCTTCAGCTCTCTCCCCTATGTTCTATTTATTAACCTCCTAGCTGAAAAAGGCAAAAACCTGAATAGGTACAGCAGAATAAACATGTATGACCCCTTAGTACCATAGTGTAAAAAAAGATATCAACACTGCTAAGTGTATATGCTGTGAAACACACAGGTACCTAAGCCAATCTTATAGCAACTGTGTACTATTTCATGAGAAATATGCATTGCTCATGATTTTAAATAAAGGTGTTCTGACTAAATACAAGTTAGTGTTTATCATTGTTCTTTCTACTCATTTCCTTAATCCAAAGGATTATATTTCTTGTTATTCAATCAATCAAAATGTTCTGGGGATTGGTTTCTTTATATGTGAAATATTGGGGTTGGACAGATGAGGTCTAAAGTTGTTTTTTGTTCTAAAATACTGTGACCATAAACTATCTTCTGAAACATCAGGTTTGGTGTCTCTACATGCTGTTTTTTTTGTTTTTTTTTTTTTTTTGCATTGTGAATTCATCTTTCATCTCACAAAACAATTTCCTTTATCCCCAAATCTTAGGGTTTCAATTTCTCTTTCCTCGGTGTTGGCAAGGCATAGAATCTCTCAGCTTTAAGTCTTCCAAATTTTACAGAAGATACACAAAGTGCCTAACTCTTTGTGGATAGTTTCTTTTTCTTTTTTTTTTAAATTTTTTAAATGTTTATTTGTTTATTTTGAGAGAGAGAGAGGGAGAGAATCCCAAGCAGGTTCCTTGCTGTGGAGTGCAGTGCCCTATGCGGGCTCGATCCCATGAAATGTGAGATCATGACCTGAGCTGAAACCAAGAGTGGGAGGCTTACCAACTGAGCCATCCAGGCGCCCCAGATATTTAGGTTTTATTGACGGATAACAGTGAGACTGAACTCCTGTTAGAGAATGAGTGCCACATTTCTCTCCACTGAAGACCTCTCATGGAGAGGTGTGAATTTGGCTTAAACAATAGGGCAACTTTATCAGATATTAGATTTAGGATAACTTCAGGCCATCTTGTATTCACCCAATGGGAAATAAAACAAGGAAACAGGCTTACAACAGCAGAGAAGGCTACCTCAAAAGAGATTTGAGAGAATAGTTTTGTTTTCCGTCTGTACTATGTTTATGAATTCCTTTAACTTCTAAGCACATAGCATACAGTGTGGATGATAAAGCCTAACCTTGTCCGTTTCAACAAAGACTCAAGATCCTTTACAAAGGTTTTGGACTCAGCAAAACAAAACAGAATAAAAGACATTTCAGCAAGGATTTTTCTCTTAATTGTTAAGCATATTATCCACGCAATTATTTTTTGTTGACTTAGACTAAGTCATCAAAATGTGCTTAGCAGGACCCCTAAGAAGCCTTGTGAGTTCGTTTTCCCAATACAAATGAAATATTTTCACTTAGAAGCTGAAACACAATATTTTTCCAAGAAATTAATTCTATACTTAGAAAGTTCTGCTGAAAACAAACTATGGTTTTAATAAGGGCCCTGAAATTCAATGACATGCGAATGTTCCCATATTAGAGTACAGCTTATATTCATTAGGTGTGTGACCGAATTTCCTGTTAATTTTAGGTTAATGAAATAATACTTTAATATAACTCTCTCTCTATTTTTTCTAATCCTAATATTTTATGAATGAACAGGGCAACAATCCAAGTTCTGGGCTTAGTTTCTGCCTCTCACACAGGGTCGGAAGGCTGGAAGTACTTAGCAGGCTATCCATCCCACTCAAGGACAAAGGAAGTTGTAAGAAACCTTTGGATAATAACAGACATGCAGTGAAGATTCCTGTGAGATTCCGGTGAGTTTTCACCGGGGAATGGATATTTCGCCATAAAACCCCAGAGGAGGCTACAAGATGGGTGTAGTGATCTTTTTGGGGGACTTGAGAATTAGTGGCCTCACTAAACTACAAGGAGGGCAAAGTGAAATGATACCTTTATCGTTTCCAATGGCTCCGAAAACTCCACTCTGCCATTTCATTTTACCTTGGCAAACAACTGCAATGAAAAATAGCCCAGACACATTATAGGATATGCCCTTATGCATGATATTTTGTATCAGATATATCAGTCACATTGCAAAGGACTTAGATCAACTTAAAAAAATAAAACCCAATAGAATGATTACAGCCGCTGCCTAGAATGACAAGTATTATCACAAAAATTAATCAGGCGCATCTTTTAGTGAACTCAATTAATAATGTGCAACAACAGGGTCTCTTTTCTTAAGATGAAAATTAATTAGTGGAGGGAAGGTCACTTGGAGATGCTGACATCACTCATCAGAATGCTCCTGGCAGCTCTAATTATTTGTCTTCCAGGCTTGGGTGATCAGAAATTATTGCAATACCTGAGGCAACATTTTGAAAAAGCTTTGTGCATGGCTCTTTTAATTAGACCTGGTATTTGATTAATGCAGTGGAAGCGTTTAGATCAGCCTCTTATCATTGAGTGACTTAGAAGTTTTAGGGAATTATACTGTGTGAGACAGGGTCACTGAAGAGGTTTTGAATCTATATATTTTTATTATTAAAAGAGTTATAATGTTAAATTAGATTATCCTTCTCTTATAAGCACTTCCGTTCATTGCCAAGCCGGATAATGTATGGGATAGAATTTTATTAATTCATCTTTCAAGCATTTTTTTGCCTCTCAACTAAAATAGTCATGCTTAGAGTTTTAGAACTGAACAAGTTAATTTGAAAATCTTAAGGACTCAGTGTAGGACAATGTCGCAAAAGATGATTATAATCATTATGTCAAAATTCAACGTTAAAAAATGCAATTAGGGCTTTTTTATGTACAGACATTGCAAGCTCATAATGTGAATATAGAGACAAATTATCTTGGGAAAACTAGACCAGGAAAAATGCAGTGAAATTGACAATGCTTATAGAAATGTATTTATATGTATTAAATTTATTTATTTTCATATGTTGAATAATTGTATTTCCAAGTTCTTGAGGATTAAAAAAATTAACTATGCGATAACATTTGTCTATATATAAATATGCAATAGTTTTTATGTAAATTGTGGCTTTTAATGCAATTTACATGATATTCATACCAAGAGTACTGCTGATGGTCAGATGCTATATGAAATGTCAGCTAGGGTTGGCTATAGGTTTCTTTCGAGACCATGGGATGAAAGTGGACTTAGGGTGAATTTCATAATAACTTTTTATCTGCAGGGGAACATATTCAATCTTTAACACTGTAATCTAGAAAACACATCTAATGTTGTACCTGACTTTTGGTGGTTGAAGATCCATTTACCTGTAATTTTCCCTTTTACCCTAGGATTGGGGGGGAGGTGAGGCTCAGGGGTGTTGATACCATCTGCAGGGACCATACGCGCACAGGAGTCACAGGCAGACCAGCAAAGCTCGGCCTGGAGCTCCCAGCTTAAGACATGAAGGTAAAGTACATCCTTCTCCTTTCTCTTCTCCTAAACCCAGGGAGCATTCCTGTGCAGGAGACTTTGGAAAGGGTAAAATATGGTGTCAGGACTCTCATGACAATGCTGAGTGGTACTTCATACTTCCAAGAGGAAATCTCCCCAACATTCTGTGTCTTCTACTTGTCCCTCTGTGTTTATTTATTGATCCTAGTCCCTTTCCCTTCATTCCCTAAGGCCATGCAAATCTCTGGATGTATGTGATTCCTTTGGATGCCTGCAATTGCAATAGAAAATCTAAGGCAGGGGCACCTGGGTGGCTCAGTCAGTTGAGCGTCCCACTCTTGATTTCTGCTCAGGTCATGATACCAGGGTTGTGGGATTGAGCCCCTCATCAGGCTCTGTACTGAGTGTGGAGCCTGTGTAAGATTCTCTCTCCCTCTCTCTCTCTCTCCCTCTTCTCCCCCCCTCCCTCTCTCCCTCCCTTTGCCCCTCTCCCCAGCTCTCTCTCTCTCAAGTAAAAAAAGAAAAAGAGAAGAAAAATCTAAGTCAGATAAAAGACTATCTAGAAGTCAAAACTCCCTCCACCCACCTTCTCATGAACCCCAACTGCCCCAAAGCCCTCTGGCTGGAGGAAGGAATTATAAAGTAGCAAATGTTTGCAAGGGATTGGCAGGGCTATACCTGCTGAACAAAGAAGGAGAAAGGAGCTAATAGACCTCAAATTTGGGTCTTAACGTTTTGCCATCCATTTCTCACTGACCTACTAAGTATGAGTATTTATACACATGCATTTCTTGTCAAGTATGTAGCTTATTTTATATACAATTGTTTAACCCCATTAGAGAAATAGCATGGGGGTGGTCAAAGGAATTTGATTTTAGATCAAAGAAACCTGGGACGAAATCTTGACTCTACTGTTTAGTCTGTGTGATCATGGGTGACTTACTCCATCTCTCTGGCTCTCAGAGCCTTCACCTATAAATGGAGAAAACAGCACTAATCCCATGGACGACTGGGAAGATTAAATGAGTAGTGTATTTGAACAGGCTTACTATGGTGGTCAAAATGTACAAGCTCAGTAAAGGTTAATTCCCATTCATAATCTTAGGCACTAATATTTTGAATTATCTTTCAGCTAACCGGTTTGCATTATTTCAGTTTTATAGATCAACCTTAACACTGGACGGACTATATCTTCAAGACATATATATATATCCTAAAACCAACAAGTTGATGGTGTTTATTTATCTTAAATATATAGCTTATATAGTCCAAAGGATCTATATTGGAATTGTCTGGAATGTAGCTACGATTCAGATATTAATGAAAAATAAAGTAACTTGTCCTACACTCACTGGTAAAACACTTTGGGTACTTATTTCTATTGATGAATTATGCATGCAAAGGCCGAATGGGGCGCACTGATTTATTTTCCTCTTTTATGCCTTGATTTTCAGGCTGTGTGCAAAGCAGTGTATATTTTTTCTGTCCTGCACTCCCACTGACTATATTATGCTCATGGGGCTCTTCAAGTGGAGGAGACACGCAGCTATGCTCACGGATGGCAGGTCGGCCTATAAAGCCAAGGTAGTGAGCAGGCATTTGGGAGAAAAGATTTTAAAATTAGTGTCAGATGTGGAATTGTTACGCTGAAGTACAACATCTCCACTTAGATGCCAATTCCATTCACACTTCTACTTCTCAAAATCCCACCATTTAAGAAATCTATGAACACAAATCTTAAAAACCTAAAGTCATGGCCACAAAAGCACACGTGTAAAACATGAACCTGTATCGCTTTTAAAATTTCACAAATATTTTACGTAGTACTTATTATGTGCCAGGTGCAATTCTAGGTCATTATTAAGTATTAAGGAGAAAGAAAAGCAGAAATTGAGAACGGGTGTCCTTTCCCAAAGACGATGGAGAGCAATAAAAAAAAAAATGCCTTAAGAGCATGTATTTGCCTTATGTATTAATTGTATCACACCTCTGGAAGATAAGAAACACCTAGTCACTAGTTGCCGCCCCCCTTTCAGATTTTCTGCTTGAGGTACAGCAATACATAGTGAAACCCACTGCAGTCAGTGCTGATTGATGCTCATGCATGGATTCATAGGGTGCCCGATACACGGGGGAGAGGGGTACTGTCTCTAGCCTCTCTCCTCTCTGGTTCCCACTTACTTCCAGAGCTGCAGATCCAAGCAGGATGTGAGTGGCACAGTGGTGGAGAAGCCACACCACAGGATTAGGAGTCTGGAGAAGTGGTTTCTAGTCCTGTTCCTGCCACAAATCTGCTAAGAACTCTTCAAGGAGTTCTGCGGTACGAGGAGCTCTGCGGTACGAGGAGTGTGTCCCAAACAGATTGGGAGTTTACCAACATCAGCTAACTCTTTCTCATTCATATTGTATCTCTTGTAACAAAGGAAGAAAGGGCAGGCACAATTTCTCACACAGGGTAAAGTTTCCTCCTTCCTTTTTTCACCCTGCTTACTTGATGTAGAACCAGCTTTGTCTTCCAAGGGCAGATAATTCCCTGTGTTGTGACAACTAATTCTTTTTATTGTTAGAGAAATAAATGCAAATATATCATCAGCCTGTGGCACCATGACTAACACCCCCATTTAAATATGGTGATTGAAACTTTTTTCAACATTCTGTTAAGTAATTTTCCTAAAATGACCTCCACTTCTTAAAAGTGGCAAATAGATTTTGTCAGCGGGTATTTTAGGTCATTTCATAGTTGAAATCACTTGTGATACTTGCTAATTGTACGAAAACATATTTGGTACTCTGTTAACTGCCAGCAACTGATTGGCTCTGGAGAGTAGGATCTGAAAGTACTAAGTACTGTCAAAGGTAGAAAAGTTTTTGAAGTCTTGCAGGTAAAAGAGGCAAAGTATCAGCGAAAAGAGAAAAACGTTTTCTGATAGGAATCTGAAGTGAGAATGTTCAGGGTACTGTTTTAGGGACATCCATGTTGATGAGTTATCATTAAATGCCGCCATCCCCGGCTGGCTATGGGAACGTAGGCCAGCTACTTCACCCCAGAGCCTCAGTTGTTTTACCTAGAAACCGAATCTAGGCTGAGATGGGCTGCTTGGGCTCTGCAACTCTCCAGTGTCAAGATCTTGAAAATGGTACTCAAGTAACCTGAAGGATTGCAAAAATCACGAATCTTCTCTTAAAAGGAATAATTGAGCATGTCTGAACTGCAACCTGAACTCCGATTTTCTACAACATCTATTTGGTTCATGTGGGTCAACTGTAAGATTGTTCAAAATTTTGTCGTGGCTTAAAAAAATACCCTACTGCATTTACAGGTGAGTAACTCCTTCTTCCCTTCCCTCCCTACTCATGTGAATGACAATTAGGAAGAAATATTCCCCTAGGATTATTCACCTAAAAGAACTACATTTATCCACCCAACTTGCCTACTGAGTTTAAATACATTATTTAAAGTTGGGTAGACTTGAGGCGTTTTCAGATTTGAAGTAAAATGCCGTAGTTTTGAAAAGATTCTATTATCCGTTGCCTGCTGGAATTTGTATTAATTTATAGCATTTGGAGAAAATTACAATAAACAAGCCCTTTACTTCTTGGAATCATACATCTTATTGTCTACATGATCTGATGAGTAACTGGTGAAATTAGCACAACCTTCCTCTGCATTGGGACACTGGGTGTTATTGGCAGTAGTATATATCATTTCTTAACAAATTCCTCTGTGTTTTTCTGAAGCCTGCTAGTTTGATTCTATTCAATCATAAAAAAATGTTCATAAGAAAAATATTGCTAGTAAATTCTTGTTCCTTCTCAGGACACATCATAGTTTAACTTGTCAGAAATATTTCCATGTGTACCACAATAAAACCTTTCTGTTTGGTAAATGTAAGGATGCTGAAGTTGTCATTGTCAAATGCATCACCTGAAGCTATATAGCTAATGATACGCATTTGATCAACTTGCCAACTGTTTTATATCTGAGAAACAAAGGAAACTACACATGTATATTAAAACTGATTAGCATTGTACCCTAAAGCAATTAAATAAATATTAGAAGAAACTCCCACAGCCCTTTGTTTTGCTTAAAGGGGCTCAGCTGTGCTCCTTCTAACCCTAACTACATCACTTCAAATTACCAGTAAATTAACAGAGGAACACTTTCAACCTCAGAGCAGATTTGATCCAAATAGTCTTTAAATGCCATTTCTGTTCCTATTAACCTAAAGATCGGCATAGCAGATATTTTCGCGAGGCTGCCCAGCAGTCCAGGGCATTAACGGCGAAGTTGTGACAGCACTTTTCATGATGATTTATGATTCCGTGTTAACTTGATTACGCCAATGCTGACTCTGAATACTATTTCAATTAGTGCACAGAAGGTCACATCACAAATATTCCTCTATAATCTATTCCTATTAACACTAATACACAGAGTAACCAAATCTTTTCACCCTTGTTGATTCACATCATCCATAGCCCTAACTGCCGGCTTGTTTAACCAGTTTACTGCTTTGGACACTTCCGAAATGGTAATTTTCACTCCTTTGAGTATCATTAATAGCTGTACTATGACATGGGGAATAAAGCATCTCTCTGCTGGCGTTTGTGCATTAATAATTATCAAAGTCTCAGATTTATTAACAGGAGGTATGCTTTCTAAAATGCCTGTCTAAAGCATTATTTCATGAGCAATTACTAAATAAATATACAAAAGATTTTTAGGGAAATGAAACCGGCTTCCGCCTAAAATCAATTTTAGCAACAACTTTCTCTCATTATTGCTCCCTTAACGACTTCAGGGAATTGCTCCTGTATATATGTAACCAATCATAATCCAGTTTCCTTTTTTTTTTCCTTTTTCTTCTTTTTTCTTTTTTTGACTAATTTCTACATCTAATCACTGGGGAAAACAGAGAATATTGGGTCATCAGGTCTTTCTTTTCTACCTGCAAACTGCTTATTAACAGTCCCTGTGGTGCAAAATTAAGACTACAAAGAAGAATGGAGTTTTACGAAAAAAAAAAAAAAAGTTTTCAATTTGTCCAAAGGTTAAAGTGAAACCAACTGCTAGAGACAAAATCCGCACGTCATTTAAACAATTAGTGAGGAACGTTCAAAGACCATGTTCAAAGTGCACACAATTTGTATTTTAAGTTGTATGTGGATGGGATCTAGACCTAAAGTTAATTAACAATAAACGAAGAGAGCTGCATCGCAGACGTTTAACTGCACGGATAGGCTGGCGTCCAGCGGGGACCGTGGTGGGAAGCCAGAGTGTTGAGCTGAATGTCACCGTGCTCAGTGGGCCCCCAATAAATGCCTTATTAACAATGATGTTGTCAGCCTTGCAAAATATTAAAAAGGCCTTGTCTCTGTAGTTTGATTTTTTGATTTTTTATTTTTAGAGACCCGAAAAAAATCTTTTATCACAAGGGTTTACAAAGGAAAAAAAAAAAATCAATGGTAGAGAATTGTTGCACAAGCCGCTGTTGCCCACTCCTTGGCAATCTTGCTTTCAGAGATTCTCCGGCAAGCAAAAATGACATTCGTACTCCTCTCACAGCTGCTTTTACTGATTTTTCATGCAATCGTTCATATAGGCTCAATGCCTCTTGGAGCAAGAAACAGCTTTCCTTTTTTGGTGGGAGAGACTGAATTTGCATGATGAGGACAGTTTTTAAAAGTCAAAATAACCAATTGAATTTATAAAAATAGCTATCGACATGGCCTTATTTCTTTTCAGTGTTTTTATACAATTACTCCATACGCCACTTCAGCAACATGTAGACAGCTAGCCAATACTGATTATGTATCAATCTGTCCCCTTCGTCCCCACATACCAGCACACTTACTTCTCTTTAGAGTTCCCTTCCGGACATCCACCCTTTTCCTCGACTGGACTCCTAGGTCATCTTCAGACTCTTGTCTCATATTTCAAAGGCACCGGTTATCTCTCACTGACCCTTGCTAGGCTATTAACTGACAAATGGGGTAGCGCCCAATACTGAATTAACACATGACCCCATGTATAGATTTAAAAAGGGAATCTTGGAGAATGTAAAAACAAACTGCACTGGTAAAGTGATGTGTGGTGGGGTTACAGTTTATGGATGACGGTGTTGCTAACTAACGTTTTTCTGAGGACAGCAGAGAAGAAGGTATCTCTTTCATTTGTAAAGGTGTGCACTTGAGTTTTCTGCTCATGGCATTGCCAGAGAACACAGGCTTGGGCCCCCCGTACAAGGAGTAACAAGGTCTTAGGAAGGTCAGGGTCAGTCCCTGACTCTGAGATGTGCGTGTCTAGTGTTACACATAGAAGATCCTGAAGCCGAAGGAAAATTTGACTCCAAGCTCATAAATTTCCAACTCTCTGTTGCTTTCATGTTTTACAAAGTCAACTCCAAAAACCTGAGAAACTGGGAAGAAATCATCACTTTCCATAACATACTGAATGTACTGTGTACCGTGCCTGCCACGTAGCAGGTGCCCAAGGAAAATTAGTTTTCTACCTTCCTTCCTCTCTGTTACTTCCTACTCTCCCTCTCTCACCACCCCCTACCCTGGACTCAACTTTCAAAGTGCACTGGCCGGGAGATGGAAGTCAGTTATTCTGGATGTGTGCATTGTATATCCTGACCCAACCCCAGTCTTGATTGATGTCAAACAGTTGGAGCAAACAGCTGTTTGCAAAGAATTTCAAATAAATAAAGGATTAACTTTCCATTCTGGAATGCTGATTGAAAATTTATTTAGGAGTAGAAGAGTCTGAAAGGAGTAGAAGGGGGAGAGTAGGGGTAGAATTTCATGCAAGGATAGCAAAGTGAGAGAGAGAATCATCTAATTTCTCTTAGTTGCCTGAAGACATACTTGAGGGGGCTTAAATATTGACTGACAAAGATGAATGAATCTCCTTATTGTTGCATTAATAGGATAGTTAGAGTTAAGCATCAGTGAACACTTATTCTTATAATAAAGCTTTCTTTAGTTTTCCATATAAATGTACTTCTTTGTATAATAGTATCTGTGTAGTAATCATAAGTGATGCTTAGCCTACACGTCTGAGTGATTAGGGAATAGTTATAAATTTTTATATGCATATATCTATATCTCCACGTGGATATAGCCTTCCTTCCTTTTACAGGTGGTTCATAAAAGGGTTGTAATAGAAAAGATCCACTTCAAGTGAAAGGTTGAGCTGTTACGTCTAGATTGAGAGCGATCACAGAGATTAGCCCCTTGCCCTGAGTAATTTATAAAAAGCAAATGAGGGACTGGTGGCCATGAAAATAAATATAATTAACCCACTTAGAAAAACCTTCACCCTCGTTATGGATAGTTTCTGCTTGATCAGGCTGACTCGAGTAACACACAAATAAATTAAGAAAAAGATTCCCAGATTTTAAAGTTTCTTTCTAATTTCTTCATGAATAATTGGACTATAGAAGAATAGGCCATTTTTCAAACTCTGAATAAGCACCTCATGTATATGAGTCAGTTCATAATTTTTGCACAGATGTCACACTCCACAGGATATAAAAACAAACTAAAGATAGCTGGCCATATAAGTGTAGATATATCATTGTACAGATGCTCAGTAGAGCCTTGTGCATTTTTTTTTTCCAAAAACAAATCTCAAATCTACATATTTTGAAGATATAAATTTCTCATTTGTTATTCTTGGACATGCTCTTTATTTTTTTTTTTAAGTGAATTTTTAAAAAGTTGCAGGCCCACCAAGCTGGCATGAAACGGACTCGGCTGGAAAAGCGTCCCGTTCCTACACAAAGAAGATACAACAAAGACTGTGTTTTTCTGACACTGCCTAGAGATCCTGCTTAGTGAAAACCAACAGCCTCTCCCATTAATTCAGGCTTTTGGCTCAGTCATTTGGGGTCCTGTGCCCTGACAAAGAGCCCACAAATGTTACTGACACGTGTAATTTACTGCAGATCTTCTCTTTGGGCCTGGAACACACAATAGTGCGTCGCTTAGAACTGGGGGGTAGAGGGAAACATCTTTCCTAGGCGGCTCTTCCCGTTTGTGCCCACCAGTGATTCATTTGAGCAGAACCACTGTGTCAGCGGGCTGAGGAGATTGTGTGACTGTTGTTCCCTCTGTTTCGACAAGCCCCTAAACAGAGAGTTGAATAAGATTAGGGCGGTTGTCTGGGGATCCTGGGGACAGCTGCTTCGTGAAAGGGAGATGTCAAATATCCATCATAATGCTTTCTTCAGTCAACACCCTCCCAGGGAGATGTCCAAGTGGAGGTTTCGTTTTGGTGGTGGAATAATGTTCTTATGGGAGGGATGTCGATAGTCTGAGTCTGCATCCCAACTCTGCTCTCTGTGTGTCGCCTTAGTCGAGTTATTTAATTTGCAAAGTCTCAGTTTTCCCATCCTTAGAATCAAATGACAGTAGTACTTCGCTTTCAGTTGCTGTGAGAATTGAATAACGTGCAAAGTGCCTGGCACAGAGATCTCATCTTTGTATTTATTGCTGCCCTCCTATGCATTGCATGAAAGGAAACACTGGGCAAGATCCTACCATCCTCCTCTATCCTTGGCTGGCCAAAGTGTCCTCAACATATGTGACAGTTGAGGGACCAGCTCTGATCTCGGAGAATGTTCTTTCCTGTCATGGTAGCCTGAGGGATAAGAAAAGGGCACATTTATGCAGTGAGTAGTGAAGTCTATTGTAAGCAGTTTTTCTCTTCATCTTTTGCTATCCTCCTCTGACTTTTCCTTTCTCTTTCCTCTTTGGGGTAAAACTATCAAGTGTCTACATCTCAGTATAAATGTACCTCAAAAACTGCATACCTACGTGAGGGAGAAAGCCCCGATAAGATAGTGACAATGATGGATGTTGTATGTGGGAAGGAGTGCCATCTGAAGGCGACCAAAAAGACTGAAACTGTTCTAGAGCCTGGCCGAGGTTAAGGCCCCTCCTCTAAAATGAGATGGACAGAGATATGTATTCACATAACGCCCTGCTGGAAGGGGGTGCGGCACGGAGCTCAGAGGACCTGCATTTCAGTTAATCCGCGACATTCTGGCAGTATGACCTTAGGCAGGTCCTTCATTCCTCGTGATGTTGAATCTTCTCATGCATATGACCATAATACCTGCCTCACAGGTTTGTTGTAAAAGTCTAAGAAATGATGTTATTCCACGCGGAATTCTTTGAAGGTTATGCGCACCACCCCCATGACGTTTGTTAGTGATAATAATTAAATCATACATATCAAAGATCTCCAGAGCTGTGAAAGAATGATAAGGCGACGTGGACGAGAATGAGAAAGCATTCTTCGAAGCATGAAACGATATAAATACCTAATAATTTGGGTGTAGAACCTTTATTCTACAGGTCTGTAGGAAATACAAGAAACAAATAAAGGGAAGCACTATTTCAAATGGAAGGAGGTAAACCCGGGGAGCTCATTCTTTCAGGGGTGACATGGTTTGAAGAAAATAGTAAATTCTTGGCAACCACCATCCTCGCCATCATCATAACAAACAATAATAATATAGTCATGGCAATAACAGTAGCTAACATTTTCACAATCTCGTTGTGCTTCCTAAACTAAACTAAAATTTTGTGAATGATTCCAATATTGAAATGAAAAAACTGAACTCTTTAAGTATGAAAAACCTTTGCAAGTGTCTTACCTGGTATCAATCTTGATGGAGCTGGGAGGGGCATGGAGAACTGTGGAATGAAAACTTTCAGAACAACTGAATTCCATCTTCGGACAATTAGTGCTTGCAAGTTAAATCCAGAGTAGGGAGAAGGAGTGAGTTAGGGAGGAAAAAGAGCTAGTGTGGAAGGGAGGGAGAGACTGATATTTCTTAGGCAGCTACTATGTGCGGTGCTGCACAGAGTACATTATGAGTGCGTGTATACAGTGAGGGACGAAGATCTCTTAGGTCTCTGGGGTCCAGTTTACAACACGACAGCAAATAGAAAATTCAAGACGAATGGAACAAGCATTTCCCCAATACAGGTGCTAAGCTACTACCATAATTTTGAATACTGGGTTGGGGAGACCTGACATCCAACCCATTATGGTAATTCTTTTGTACTTTCTTTCCCTTTTGCAGTTTTCCCAGAAGTTAGTGAGTATATGAACCTCTACCACCTATGTTCAGGAGCACACTTTCTCTGATGTCGAGTTCTGGTTTATTATGATAGATCAGGAGGACATTATGAAACATGGATGGGTTAAAACGAATAATATTAAACTGAATAATAACATCTTTGAGTGCACAAAGACACTGAGTGCTTCCTATATTTTCTTTCTTTCTCTCCTCTTTTTTTCTTTCTTTTCTTTCCTCTCCTTTCCTCCCTTTCTTTCTCTTTCCTTCCTCCCTCCCTCCCTCCTTCCCTTATTTTTCTTTCTTTCTTTCTTTCTTTCTTTTTCTTTTTCTTCTTTCTTTCTTTCTTTCTTTCTTTCTTTCTTTCTTTCTTTCTCCTCTCTCTTTTCTTCTTTCTTTCTTCTCTCTCTTTTCTTCTTTCTTTCTTCTCTCTCTTCTTTCCCTTCCTCCTTTGAGTTCTTCTTTCTCTGTTCATAGCAATTACAAACTAGATAAAATGATTTCCTTGTCATGCCCTTCACTATGTTTACCACAATTCTCACAAAACTGGATCTTTTGTAACTATTGTTTTTGTAACTAATTATTTCTTACTATTATACTATGCATATACTTTCTTAATCAGAATAAATTCAAGGATACTGACACTGCATTGGCAGAAACAGAATTATGTATGTGATATCGACATTTATAGTTTCCTGTGCAGCCTCCTTCCTCTGGTACAGATTCTGGAAAGACACATAGACAAAATGATTGCAGTGGGATCTCATGTCTGAGGTGAAGTTCATTTCTAATAAATGTATCACTACAAGGTATAGATTCTTATTTTAAATTAAAAATTTCCCAAATGTGAACTATCTCCCCCAAACAAGCTTTGTCCACTACATTCCTGGCAGACTCACTAGTTAGACACATTTTTCTCTAAATATAAATTTCTCAGATCTATATGAGTGAAACTTAACAATTAATTTTAAACCCTGAATTTGGAAAAACAACCCTAGACTTCTTTTTCCTACACTTACTTCACCCCTATTGAATACTTCCTATAAAAAGTGACATTGCTTATGGTGTCGACAGCTAGAGAGCCTCTTGGGGCTGCACCAGGCTGCAATAAATGAAAAGCTCTTTTCAGACTGAATTTTAGTTGTGTATTGTTATTTGTCTTAGAATCCATTTATTAGTCCAGAGATAATGTGACAGTTGACTCTTACAGTAACACAGTACTCATTAGCTAGCTTGACAGGGAGGTGCCAACATCCGCTGGAGATTGTATTTTATTAATCTTCATGGCTCATTTGGAAGCCTGGCTGGCTATCTTGTAATGTGCCCTCGTGCTGACTGGGACAGGGATGCGTAGCCATGCTTACGACTGAAGAATATCAACTTGCGTGATAGGATCTTTCCCTTTCTTTGACCTGAAATGCAGAAATCTAGGAAAGCTCGACTGGAATGCTGTAGAATCCAGTGAAAATTGCCTTCCTCGGAATCTGTAACATTCCTTCTAGATGCTAAGAACCACTTGATTTTAAAACTACTCAGTGCTCGTTGGTATATATGCTAAAATCTGAGAAGAGATTTAGTTTTAAGTTTAAGGTAGAGTTGAAACGCCTTGAAATAGTGTAGTTTGCTATCACATCTTTGTTCCCTTAATTCATTTTTGTGTGGTAATAAAAATAGTCTTCTGAGCTGATCTGATTTTTTTCCAGCTTATTGAATTTGCATCTATCATGCTCTTTGGGTCTGAAAAATCTTAGTGTTTGAACACACTGAACGTCATGACTCATAGCTCTTATTCCGTTGACTTTTTGTTTTCAGTTGGATTTTTGCTACGAGATATTTGTTTGGGATTTTATTGTGTCCTTTACCAATTATACAGCAATTTCTTATAAGGTCGTTGCTTAATTTCAAAAAATGATTTTGATAATAAACGGTTTGCCAGAGGGTTGAAGAATTTCCAAGTCATCACACTTTTGGTGACTTTCTGGACAAATAAGCTATTATTTGATTTCTAAACCTCTACATATAGTATTCTGACTATATTTCTAGAAGAGTTTTCACTTTTTTCTTACCAATTTGAACATGTTTTACTCCATATTAACTGAAAATAGATTTGATTTGGATGTTTTCTTTGGCACTACACTAATAAGGCTAATCAAGATGAGATTCCAAGCCTTAAAAAAAAAATGAAATCAACATGTGGTTTAATTCTCACTACTAATACTACCCTGAAAGACTGTTAAGCTTCTGATAGAAAACAATAAAAAACAAGGAAATTCACTGTTAAAACGGCAACATACCATATGTCCTTTAATACCTAATTACAACAGGGGCACAATAAGAAAGTCATTAAACCTGCACCCTATTGTGCATAGGTATCAGAGGACATATGGTGCATTTCAACCATTAGTATGAATTTGATTGCATCTGTGATTTTCTGTTACAACTTTGACTGTATTTTCCAGAAGAAAATGTTGGTAGACATATTGGTCATTGAGAAGAATTGCCAACAATGAGAAACGGGACCATTTTTACCCCTCCAGAGGTAGGTGATTATAAATTGCATAAAGGCCTACTAATAACCTTGTTTTCTCTTCTGACTTTCAATGTCTTTTGGTGCTTTATTTCCCTCACTGAAAATTTCTCATTCAGGCAAATTATTTTTCTTGCCAGATAAGGAAATTTGACCCAAGTCGTTGTAAAATGTGCATTTCTCACTAAATAGTCCCTGTATATTGTAAATTTATATAACTATATATCAAAAATTGTAGATGACGACAGGGAGTACCATGTCTGCGCTTTTCTTCTTCTTACTTTTATGCAGATGGAATTAATATTCAAAATTGGTAATATTTCTCTAGGGCTTGGTTTCAGAGTCATATATACATATATATGCATACACACACATATATGTATATATAGAAGAGAGACAGAGAGAGAGAGACACACACACACACACACACATTATGAAGGCAAATATCAGGCATGAAGGATGTGGAAAGAAGGCACCAGTTTTTACCCTTAATCTTTACGTCTCTAATCCTTAACTTATAGCAGCCTAGTCATCCAAGTGCCTGACATGCTTAAAAGCATGATAAATATAACTTGATTTAATTCAATTCATATGATTTCTTTATATTTCATTCATTCACATCCTATATTTATTGAGCAACTGTTAGTTGCTGTGAGTTATTTAAAAAAAAAATTTTTGTTTAACATTTTATTTATTTTTGAGAAACAGAGTGAGACAAAGCGTGAGCGGGGGGAGGGGCAGAGAGAGAAGGAGACAGAATCTGAAGCAGGCTCCAGGCTCTGAGCAAGCAGTCAGCACAGAGCCTGATGTGGGGCTTGACCCACAAACTGTGAGATCATGACCTGAGCCTAAGTCGGAACAACTCAACCGACTGAGCCAACCAGGCGCCCCCTGCTGTGAGCTATTTTAAATGCTTGGACTACAACAATGCAAAAACGGACAGGCCCTCACTAACCATACGTGCTAGTGGAGAGAAACAGTGAGACAAATATAAACATAGTTTTCAGATGATGATAAATGCTATGAAGGGAACAGCAGTGAAGGGGACAAGAGTGGACCAGGGACGTGTGGGGTAGGGCTTGTGTTGCTTCTCTGCTCATGAGCCAGATGGTGGTTGGAGTGCAGGGGATGAGGGGCCAGTTGGGAGCCCTGGGCTTCACATAACCCATGTAAACAAGAATAAGGGTGGAGATTCATCCCAATGATCTCAAGGCAGATAGTAGGTGGGAGGTGATGGGTTGTTGGGGGGACAAAAGTGTAGAGTCTTGTCTGGGCCCCTGGAGCTCTGGGTCCCCTCTTGCTCCCACTACTGGGAGAAAGTGAGCTTACCTGGAGCTCCTGGAGCACCTGAGCTCTCTCTCTTCCCCCTGAAGTTGTAAGGACTGAGCCAGGCTTGGGACTCTTCTGTCTAGCACGTGTTATTTAACTCTGTTATTGCCCCAGACCTAGATTAGAGACCTACAAAAGATGACAAAAATCCTGAAGATATTACTACTGTTCAGGTTTGATCTTAAATATGTTTTCCTTTAGCTGGTAAATCATTACTTACTTTGAAAGCTTGAAAAAAATCCTAAAAGTAAAGTTTTGTGTTCCATAAAGTTTTAGTAATTAAGAATGCTATCACGTGTTAAAAATTTAATCTCAGAACACTGCAATGGGGGCACCTGGGTGGCTTGGCCAGTTTAAGCATCAAACTCTTGACTTCTGCTCGAGTCATGATCTCACAGTTGTGAGATGGAGCCCTGCGTTGGGCTCCACGCTGAGCTTAGAGCTTAGTTGGGATTCTGTCCCCTCCTTCTCCCTCTGCCTCCCACTGCTCACATTCTTTCTCTCTCTCAACGCTCTCTGTCAAAAAAAAAAAAAAAGTACACTGCAATGAATTGTTTAGACTGTAATATCGTATATTGTCTTTGCTGTAAAATACTAGTTTCATCAGTACTTACACATGTTGGCTTACCTGGAACACACACTTTTCTCAAAAGAGTTCTAGCATTATAGTTTAAGGAACTTTACCCAGTGAAGCGTGCTTCATGCTAGGACTGGAGTCAGATTAGAGCCTGGTCCTAAAACCAGAATAACTTAGAATTTAACTCCTTGAGTTTAGGAAATGACTACAATAAATGCTATACAACAAGTGAAAACGGTGAACACAGAGACTCCTGAATATGGAAGTCTTAGTGTTATGCAATTACAGGAAGTCTTGTCAAACCTAAGTTTATGTACTTTTAATAGAACTTTTCAAGCTTAGGATTTTAGAGGAGGACAGAGAGGTGGAAGGGAAACTTTCTTAAAAACTGGCATTAGTGGGTAAAAAAGAGAGGATCATACAATGGTAAGGGTTCACTATGCATCTTAATGGTTTGTAACATAGTAGTCTAATTAGTGACATTAAATATCGTTTCATTTCTCTTGATCCTCGTCTCACCAAAAGCATTAAAGGCCAACCCATTGGGACATAATTACAAGTCTAAAATATATGAAGTCAAATACTCTTCTGATCCACTAAAATACAGTTAAGTTACTGTCTTAAGTTTATTAAGGAACTTTTAACAGGCATTAAAAGTGGTGCATTTTACTTTTTGATATGGTTATAAATTGAGAAGTTTTCTAGTTTATATCACTGGCGTAGGTCTTTATTTTTTACATTTGTTTAAACCTGAATGAACTGGCCAGTAGAGAAGAGACATCACACTGAGATGTCAATGAGTCTAGTGATAATGGACTGAAGTTCTTTTTTTCAGGTTAAGCATTTCCATGAGCAGAGTAGAACTTAATAAATTAAGAAGTTGAGATTAACATTGCAACTGAATTGGAGGGCCTGACCCAGCCATTTCTTTCCTCTGTGCTAATTTTCCATCTATAGCATTGTGAATATAATTTTTGCTGCCTACTTCCCAAGGCAGTAGTCAGTTGGCTGTGGATGGCATTCAGTGAACTAGGATAAAAGTACAAAATACTGTTAACATAATTAACATAACTGAGACTCTTGCACTGGTCACTTAATCACCCATGGTGATTTCTTAGCACTTTATGGACATAACCCTATGCTAATTAAGGTATGATAGATTATCCGTCTCTGTTTGGAGACCCCTCCTATTATAAATATTGCCACCACCACCACCCCCATTGGACTGCGAATGCCCCAGTGACAGGAACTGTGGTAACTGCATCTGGTTCCTCATAGGTTAGATGCTCAATAAATGCTTGTTATTAGAAATGAGGACAGATCTCTGTCACAGTAAATACTCAGTCAATCCTGTTATGATTGATCTGTTTGGCAGGAAAATAGTTCAGTAAGAAATCAAATTTTAATTTATTTTGCCCTCTCTTTTATGTAAAGAAAGTTAACCAGAACTTCTGTTCCCTTATCTTAAGGCTGTTGTTTTGCAGAGCAAAAAAAATGGAATTTGCTTGAAGATACTGCTAAACTGCTTCTCCAACATCATATTTACTACTGCTCTTAGAGAACATTATAGCAGACTTTACAGAGGGGACAAGGGAGAGAAAAATGCTTGGAGAAAGAGGGATGAAAGTGGGTGCATCTGAATTAGGGAGTGGGTCCTCAAGACCAAGAAGGAATGTATTGTACTCTTGGGGACTTCTCTGAGGCACAGGATTTGGTGGGAAGGTTCATGGTGCAGTCCAAGGGTTGAGCTTCTGCTAGGGTTCCAGGTTCTGTAAGAATTCCTGTGCCCTGGCAAGCCAAGCATGAATCCTTCCCTCTCCCAATTGGGAACATTCAGGTTGAGACAATAGCAAAGAGCGGCCAAGAGTCTTGAAGACCAGAAAACACCTCTCACAATGACTCTGCTTCCTGAAGTTTGCTGGGATCCATGTGGGTGATGAAGAAGACCCTGGAGTAAAACAAGGAAAGTGTTTTTGAAAGTCTTATCTAATATAGCAGCAATATAAGCACTTATCTAATATGGCACCAAGACTGAGCTGCACAGACCAAGTGATAAAAAAAAAAAAAAAAAAGATTCTATGGAAGTGGGATAGAAAAAGACATTCCATAGGGCGATGCAGGGACCTAAATCCAAATCCCTTGCAGACTTCTCAATGTTTTTCATAAGTCTACAGTTTTTTCTTTAGGGCATTGTTTCGTTGCCACAATCGGAACCTAATCTCCTTTGAAGCGTTATTTCCAATTATACTTTCCCACATTTTAGTACGTCTAAATATGGGTTTGACTAACATCTTCCCATGTAAGTTAGGATCTTGAGTGACGACACTGAGACTTGCACAGCTTTGAGGGCTTCTGTGCCTTGAATGACATTGTGGGGAATCCTGAATCAAGTGTCTCGACTACACAGGAATGAAGCAAAATAGTAAATGCCTTTATTTTTGAGATTATTAGTACTCTGAGAAACTTAATGAAGTTCATGTAAAATTTAGGCATTTGAGTGGTTAGAAGTAGGAAAGAAGCAATGGGAAGAAGTCAGGACAGAGATTAGGCTGGCCTGCCATGTTCTGCTTGATGAGCCCCTTTCTTCTACCTTATAATTCGCACTTGTTCTCATGCTCTAGTATGAACCCTTTCAGAGGAGATGGCAGCTGAAGACCAAACCAAGTAAAAAAACAACAACAGAGCCTGAACCAAGATGATTAAAATGCCCTAGCTGCCAGGGTCCCCCGGGGCATGTGCAACTCCTGGCCCAGCTGAGCACTGTTCATCAGGGACCTTTCAATAGTCAGTGTCTCCAGTTACTTTGTGACCTCTTTTACATGAGAAGAAGGAGTTTTAAAACCTCTCTTATCCACCCTAAACCTTTCAACACAAATATAGGAACGAGACATACTGTGCTTCCTGATGCACAGAAATAAGTCTTGAAGTGGCTGTTTCATTTGATCTATTTGGTCCCTCAGTGGATTGAGGTCTAAGTGTGAATTTAGACAGGACTGGACCCCATACTTCTTTGTGACTTTAAAGACCACGTAGCTTTGCTTCTATTGAAAACCTGGGTCTATTTAAATTAGGTACTTGATTTCTCTTCAACCTTTCTCAGTTTTTTTTTTTCCCCCCTAAAACATGCATTATTCAGGATGAGTCGGAAATAAATTCTACAATCATCCATGGGTATAGCCCTCTGAATAACATTTGCTAAGGTCAAGGAACTACTTTTAAAAATTATACTTTACTACCCATGCAGACTGTAAAAAATTCAGTTTTAGTGTACCTTATGAACTTAGTATTGTTACTATGCTTGTTAGAACTAGGTTTTTAAAACCATAATTTAATACAGGGTGAAGCAGGTCACTATGAAGACACGCTTATCAATGATGCAGAAGGAACTGAAATCTAAAACATAAAGTCAGAAATGTATTTTGCAGATATAATACGACTATGCTATTTTGTTACCCTTCCATTTTAGAGTGAATGGAGGGGGAGAGCAGTTGGAGCCCAGGAACTTGCATTTGTTTCTCCATACTGCATAAGAGCTGCATAACCCTGGCCTCATAACTGTAACCTCTCTTAGCCTCAGTTTCCTTTTCTGCTAATTAAAAACCTAGCACTAAGTGAATTTCAGCTGTAGGGTTTATTGCCATCCCTATTGCTAACCAATGTATCTTTTTGAAGCCAAAATGTTATTTTAAGGCAAAGTTCTGACTCACGGTTTGATATGGCATAGATGAACTGTAGTTGAAATTTTAATTCAATTTCATTTAGAATGTTAAATTTTATTTCCTTGGGAGAAAAAGCATAATTGTTGAAGGCCGAGGACTTTTATCAAATGAAAGAGATGAGAGAGGCATGCTGTAACCATTGTTTCTTTTCTGCATTAATAATCAGTCCTGGTAATGAAAGATAGGTGATAAAGCAATTTATTTTATGAATGGTGAGATGAATATATAGCATCAAGATCATAAAAGCCATATAAAAGTTTGCAATTATTTATGAGATCTTTGAGTCGAGCAAACTTGACACTGAAAGAGTTTAAGGTGGTTTAAGGTGTTGCTGGTCACTTACATTCTTGGGGTCATTTAAATATTATGCTAATGAAAAGAAATGGACTAAAGCATTATCCCGTTAATGAACTTAAAAGTAGACCGTAGTAGAAATATATGATAAATAAATACAATGTCAAGTTAGAAAAAATGTTGTAGTTTCATGTTGTTGGTTTGCAAATTGAATTTTTACATAAAATTTACACTAAATGGAACCTCATTATATAGTGATGAGGTCCAGTATGATCCAAATCATTAAAATCACTGTACTGCTTAATGATTCACTAAGTGGTACTGCAGTGCCATAAATTTAGCACTAGTTTCATGATTCAAAACACCAGACTGAGACACCAGCAAATCGTATGTGGATCATTAAATTTACAATGAATGTCAGAGATGAAATAAGGGGGAAAAAACACTTTGAGAGATAGGGATAATATGTGCTCTAAGGTGACATACATCAAGATAAATGATCTATACCACTTGTGCTTGGATAATAATGGGGGGTAGTTTTTTTTGTTATTCCTCATTTCGTAATTTCCAGAGGGGCTGGAAGTCTAAACTCCTACGAATTAAAGCAGCTGTCATTTTTTGACTACCCTGTGATCTGTTTCATTTATATTTATAATATATATTTATATATGCCATTACATTTTAAACTTAGCTGATTTTGCCTAGACATTATGGCTCATCTAATTTCCTATCATATTAGTTCAAAATGATTTTTATGGTTGGATGAAATTTGGACTGGAATTACCTGAAAGCTACTGAGAATATAAGGTTTAATTCTGAAATCCTTAACGATGCTTTAAATCACACCCTCACCGAATTCTTAGCATTATCTAAGTATTTATTTGGGGGAAAATCTGTGTGCTCTAACTTGCAAAATTGAATGTGTTAAATATATGCTAGATTCTCACAATCCATAAGTTTTGCTGTTTAGGGAACTGAGGAATTCACATTTGAGAGTACATTGCTTATGCATATGATTTGGAACATGAAAGGCAAACATTTCTTTGGGTCACAAGTAAATCCTCTCACAAGTCTTTTATATAGAGTAGGGTATGGAAGACTGTGATTTTTGATAGATCAACACTGAAAAAGCACAACAAATAGCTAGGTGGCATCTCAAACACATTGGGTTAGCCAACAGTGCTAGATCTTTGTCAGGAAAACCTTGCATATCACATAACGGAGATTCGGAGATGCTGGCTTGAAGTTCTCAGATATGCTATACTAACTTCTTGGATCTGGGGGCAATCTTGAGATGTACCACAGGCTATTTTACTCAATTAAATCAGTCAAGCTCTGTGGATTTGCAGACGAGAACTTTGCATCAGTGTAAGTTGTATCAAATAGCTTCTGAGGGCCAGGAAGTTTTTGTTTGGCTATTTATGTCTATCAGAAGAATGCAGGAACAACGACAACAATAAAAGTCCCAAGAGGATGCCAAACATAACTGCAAACCCAGTGAGGAGGCAGGGCATGGGGATCATGTCCTTTATTTCAATGATATGTCTGTTAAAAAGTCATGTGGGAGCAAAAGCTGGGTGCTGGTGAAGACAGTTTGTGGTAGTCGTACAGCAACTACTGCTGTCTTAAAATTTTTTCTTTTAGGGGCGCCTGGGTGGCGCAGTCGGTTAAGCGTCCGACTTCAGCCAGGTCACGATCTCGCGGTCCGTGAGTTCGAGCCCCGCGTCAGGCTCCGGGCTGATGGCTCGGAGCCTGTTTCCGATTCTGTGTCTCCCTCTCTCTGCCCCTCGCCCGTTCATGCTCTGTCTCTCTCTGTCCCAAAAATAAATAAACATTGAAAAAAAAAATTAAAAAAAAATTTTTTTTCTTTTAATGTTTGTTTACTTTTGAGAGAGAGAGAGGAGAGACAGAGTGTGGACTGGCAAGGGGCAGAGAGAGGGAGACACAGAATCCAAAGCAGGTTCCAGGCTCTGAGCTGTCAGCACAGAGCCCAACACGGGGCTTGAACCCACAAACGCGAGACCATGACCGCAGTTGGACACTTAACCGACTGAGCCACCCAGGAGCCCCCTGCTGCTCTCTTTTCTTAGTGCAGCTTGGAAGAGGATAGGCTTTTTCCTTAAGAGACAAGGATAGTTTGATTCTGGTTGCTGGCCCTGAAGCGGAACATTGAGAAGAGATTATTCCTTCTTGTAAAAATAAAACTGCTTTTAAAAATTCTGCTTTTGTTTAGGGGAAAAAGATGGAAAAGATAAGAAAGAGGAAATGTATTCATGAAAGCATGTAAGATTGATTAGTCTCCTTAACCTTTGGGGTTTCCCTCACTTACCTCAGTGATACGGAGTTTTATTCCAGTTGGCCAAATACTTAGATAATCTCTTCTTTTAGAAAGAGTGGTATTATTAGTAACCATAAAAATGAATTTGTACAGCCTCCCCCTCACCCAACAGTTATGAAGGTCTTGGACCATCCAAGTCAAACACAGGACAACAAACAATCAAACACCAGAGACCAAAGGGAACCATAAAAAAGAATGTATTCACTTTGTCCTTGAAACTATGAAAACAATTTCTAGAATAAACAGTTTATGAAAACAGGATAGGGTATTCTGTCAGCCCATGCAGGGTCTGTTATCTAGAAATTGCTCATAGCAGAGGGGTAACAGATGTTAGAAGAGGAGACAAAAGTGCTATTGTAGTCTTCCTTAATAAGCCTTAGGACAAGACTGTAAAATGTGGCAGTTTAGTAAGGTTCTGAGACAAACAAATGGTATATATAGCATTTTGCTGCTTATTCGGAAATCCACCTCTGGTCAAATGGCTGGGCTCTGAAAGAATTTACCCTCTTTCTTTTCTGCCTCTGAGATTTCTGTTAACTCTGTGTAGGAAGGATAATGTTCGTAAGTTCCTTGATTTATAGGCCCGTAACAACAAACAAATTTCCTTCTATCAGGAGTGGGTCCAGGTTAAGAGGGAAAGGGGCTATGATTTTTGTAAGGATGAATTCCTTACAAGGTGAATTCCTTACAAGGTGAATTCCTCCTCTCTCCCCCAACCCCCTAATCTCAGATCTGAGGATTTGGTGGGGAGATGAGGAAGGTCTAGGGGAGGAAAGTTATCAGAAATGTGTTCCAACATTCTCTCTTTATGGCCTCAAAGATATGAACAGAGAGGAGGTAAATTAGCCAGGCTAAGATGCAAACAAAGAGTAGAAGGACTTTCGTTCCACTGGGTTTTTTTTTGTTTGTTTGTTTTTGATAGGCTGTGTGTGTGTGTGGGTGGGTGGGGGCTATAAAGAGTGCAAGGAGCCTGTTCACTCATATGGGGCAGCCCATGTATCATAAGGTGAAAGAGCAGAAGGCTCAGGCAGAAAGAGGGCTTAGTTTGCACCCCTCAACTTCCATTGGTTACAATATGGTATGAATAAGGAGATGAGAGGCAGTGGGCAACCCTGGAGCTTGATGTCCAAGGGACTGAGAGGGACCCTGGAGGCTAGGAGTTGGATAGAGGATGTGACAGAGACTCAGGGAGTGGGAGCTGTCTGCAGCATCAGCAAGAGTGGAGGAGTTGAGCAGAGGTCAAGTCCATAAGATAGGCCACTAGGTGATGACTGAGCGAAGAAAGAGTGAACCACAAGTTCATGATCTGCAGTTATTAGCTGTGGAGTATAAATGAGTGCCGGTATGTGGGAAAGAGCCAACCATTCCACAGAAGATGCCAGATAGACAATCCATGTTCAAGAGCCAGTGTAAGGCCAAAGGATCCCATTAATCCCAACACCTTCTGGTTTTATGTCTCTCACCATACACCAAGACACTGTTTTGGAATGTAGCAAGGGAAGCAGGGAACAATGACTGAACATCTTCCAAAGACTGATTTAAACGAATGGAGAGACTTCCAATTATTGGTTTAAGCTTCATTTTAATCCAGATTGGACTAAATTTAATTTTCCCTCCATTTCTTGATTGGTTGGAGCCTTTATGAGGAAAATCAAATCAGTTATACAGGAGCCATGTTTTCCTTGCATATTTGAATTGTAATGTGATAAACATATGTAATGGAGCAGAAAATTTAATCATCTCAAAAGTTGCTGGTTCTCTGTGGGTTGAAACTGGGAGGAACTGCCCTTCCTTGAGCCGGAACAAAGCTGGAGAGACCAGTGGGATGGAGTCTCTACAACTAGGTCGTTAGGCTGGGGGCCAACTGAATGTGCTGCCCAGACAAGGCCTCGAGGTCCTATAAAGGAACACATATGTCTAGCTTGCAGAGTATATGCAACAGCATAATTATTGAGCCACTGGTGGAAAATTCCAATCTGAAAATAAGAGCATCTGGGATGAATGACTTCTCTGTAAATGTCTGGCGTGCGTCTGAACGATCTGTTTCTTCACCATTGTGAACATTGACTATCCATAAAAACCTCATCATTGTCAGAAACAATGTCCGGTCAGCTGTTGGTCAACAATATAAACAGCCTTGTTTGGATTAGGTCTCCCATCTCTTTAATGTGATTCCAGTACTTAATATTTTGCATACTAATGCCCTTTGACTAGAGAAATATCTTTGTAGTGATCTCTCTTTTGACTTGTGAGCTGTTTCTTTTGCTTAACACAAGGTGCCTGCTGTTTCTTTAGTTTCGGGATGCAAGGTGGTGCTTCAATCATTTTATGAAGAATTTTGACTCAATCGCATTTTAAGTGGGTTGGTTTCCTCTCTTTTGTGAGTAGAGATGAGGAATAGAAGAGAATGAGGTAGAATGGAGAGAGAAGGCAAAGAAATGTATAATTATTTTCCCTTTTTAGCATTGCATATACTGATTTATGCAGGTTTCTATTTTTACTCATCATCACATTTCTGAACTTTATAGAACCTTGAAACTTTGTCTAAAACTAAGGCATAGAAGAAGCTCCCTTTAAGGATGTCATCTAAATAGCTGCATTTGATTTAATTTCCCTTTAAGATGGGAATTCTGAAAATACCTATGCTTTTTCAGGTCCCTTTTCAGATAACTCCCATCTTAAATCATTAACCAATGTGTTCTGAATATCTATGATGTACTGATTCTACACAGAGATTCCATCTTCCACCTCATGGAAGTTCAGGCAATAAAGAACGGCAAAAACATGTGTTTTTGGAGCAGCGGGGGGGGGCAGGATTACTGGGAGGAGTGTGTAGAAATGGTGGAGAACAAAACATCAAAGTATCCCTTTCCACACAGATGTATTAGAGGTTTGAACAAGAATGTTGGATGTCCTGTGTTTCCAGCCCTACTCCATCTTTAACACCCCTGGGTGACTTTGGCCACATCTACTCTAAGGTAATCACTGATTTCACAGGCATGGTGTGGGTTATAAAAAGAGCTAAACCCTGTGAAAATACTTAAGTCATAAATACCACACAATCAGAAATATTAAGCATATCCTAATTACTGAAATCATCTAATGTTTTTACATTTTATTCTCAGTTAACCTGCATAACATGACCCTCTTCCTACTCTCATTCTTTGTTCAAAATCATAGAGCTTCTGCTCCAAGGGTGTCTTCCTTATGGGGGTGACGAAGTTTTGTTTTCCCCGTCTTTCGTAAGTACAAGGAAACCCTCCCCATCTATGTCGAGCATGTGACAGTTGATTGACTGTTAATAACCTTGACAATGTTATTTTTCTTAGAGAAAAAGGAGACTTGATGACTTCTTTGTTCAATTTCACCTAAAGAGTAGTCTTGCCCCGGTGCACACTAAGTGTCATTGGTAGGGAATGTCCCAGGATGCATTCAGTATGTAAATGTTCTAATTAGATCAATGTAAAAGAGCAGTCGTACATTCTGTTATAGCAGTGTGTCTGGTTCCATTAAAAACCTCCCGAAGGCATGCACTACTAGTTTTCTCAATTAGTTTGTCCCAGATCATTTCTCTTAGGGGAGGGAGGGGAGGAAGGGTGGAATAAGAGGGTGAAGGGAGGTGGCAAATTACAGGTATTTTCTCCAGCTCAGAGAGCTGTCCCGATTTGTCCCATATCCACCTGGTCACTATATGGTCTTCAGAAAAACACATCCCTACACAGTATTGCGCAGGTTAAAAATAAAACAAACGTTTCCCTTCTTCTTCCCTTAATGAAACAAATAACACTGTCACTAGCACCCACCTTTTCCTCTTCTCTTCCTCCCTCACTTCTTCCTCTCCACTTCCCTATTTTTAGTTTCCGGAGAGTGTAGCTCTATGTAAAATTCTAGCACAGGGCCTGGCACCTAATAGTGATTTAGTTAAGTCCTTACTCATTTCCTTTTCTCAAGCCTACAGCATGTCCCAGGCCTCTGAAAATGTAGAACAAAGATCACAGCTGTAGGATGTACAATAAGGGTCCCCCAATTCATAATGTCTGAAAAGACTGCAAGTCTTTATCTTTACATGGGACTACTCTATGGGGCTGTAGAGCTGTTTGTTTTAGAAGGCTCTGAAAATTTTGAATGCAAGATGTGTGCAAGAGAGATTTTTAAATCTCCGGGACTCTGGAGGAACAGAGCAGGCGAAGGGGCGTAAACTGGCCGAGAACAAGTCGTGTGTTGGGTCATTGGCTGTTACACGTGCTCTTCACCATCCCTTTAGCTTGTTCTTTCTGCAGTATTTGCCTCACTTTGGGGGGGATGAGCCTTGACTCAGCATATTTCCAAATTCCTCCCTTCCACTCACTCCTTCGAGAATTAAGAAGTCATTAAGGAATACGGAGAGCAATACGAGGATGACGAGTTGAGTAGGGAGCTAGGGCAAGGGCAATGATGTAGAAAGGCTGGAGGCTGGGAACCGAGAACAGGTATAAACGCTTCTGGGCTCTGAGAAGTCCTGTTTCCCTAGTCTACCTATCCTACCCAAGCAAACCAAAGATTTGCTTTCATAAGGTGTCTTGACTCTTTTCACCTGTCCCTCTCATCCCTCCTGCAAGAGAGACAAAAGGAGGTGAAGTGGCATGGGAAGACCACAGAATTAAAATCAGAAGAAATGAGCACTAATGTGACTTTACCACTGCTAATTGCCTATATCACAGTCACCTAAATCTCTGAAAGTCAGTTTTCCCAACTATAATACGGGGACATTACCTGCCTTACATAGTTTATAGAATTGTGCCTCAAATGTGATAAAGTATGTGAAAACCTTATGTAAATCTTATTACCTTATATACTTCTTTGCTCATTTGTGCAGAAGCCACAAAAATAGTACTAGTGGAGTCTTCTCGAGTAGCTGTTTTGGAAAGAATGACAGAGAAAAATAACTAAATAACAGTTCATCAGTATCTACAGGGCTAGTCCACAGAAGAGAACAAAACACCTTCTTGGTATATTATTTTTTGAGGAGCAATAGAGAGGAATAGGTTAGATTAAAAAAGAATTTATTGGGGCGCCTGGGTGGTGCAGTTGGTTAAGTATCTGACCCTTGATCTAGGCTCAGGTCATGATCTCACAGTTTGTGAGTTCAAGCCCTATATCGGGCTGTGTGCTGGTGGTGGGGAAACTGCTTGGGATTCTGTTTCTCCTTCTCTCTTCCCCACCCCCACTTGTGTGCACTCTCTGCTCTCTCAAAATAAATAAATAAACTTAAAAAAAAAGAGTTTATTTGTCATGAATAATGGGATGGGTGACCTATTTTGATTACAAAAGCTTTTTCCCTGGAAATCTTAATGACCAAGGAGACTAGGCATTCAGTGCATGGCTTCCATAAACATTTAAAGGGAAATACACTAGCTAGAAGTGGTTACAACGACTGTCGATTGCCAAGTAGGTTTATTTGGTAAGGTATTAGTTTAAACCATATGAAATTTCTGATATTATCAGCCTGTGACCTACAAAAATGATCTCATACCGTTAGCTTCTCTAAGAGCTAGAGGCAAGAGAGTGAATTGTGGAGGTGCTCTAGAATGTATAACTGAGAATAACTGGGTGGGTTTAGAAAAGGTAAAGGCATCTAGCTTGCTCAAGAAGCCACATTAGAACACCTAACTGTAGATCTGAGGATGAAGAAAGCCAGAGTAGTCGTAAGAGGATGGTAAGACATCAGAAAAATTGGGATAGACTGTGCTGGTCTCTGCTCAGAATGCCTCTTCTACCTTTCCATCTGGCTCTCCTCTACTCATCTCAGGTCATATCTCAGAGAAGCCTTCCTAGAAGAGTAAGTTTTAGATCTTTCTCTTACATGCTTTTGCAGTACTCTGTGATATCTCTTAACAACATGTATGAAAACTGCTATTGTGTGTGTAGATGTGTTTACATTTCTGTGGTCTCTACTAGACTGTGGAACTCCATATGGGCAGGGGCCATGTTTTCCTTGCTCATCACTATATCTCCAGTGTTCGGCACAGCATCTGGCGTTCAGGGGTTTCAAAACGTTTAGGAGAATAAGGCTGAATAATGTCAAGGAGTTTGAAGGGTGGTCAGTAAGAATGGTGACCTGTTTAAGTATAAAACTAGATGGTGCAGTGGAGAGGAAGAATGTGAATCAGAGGCCAAGGAAGACAGAAGAATAAATCTGGTGATATGAGCTATGGGTGAAGAGGTACCAACAATGAGTATGGTTTGAAGAATTGAGGTAGACAAACTGAATTTAAAACATTAAAACTATGAAAAAAAGGTATCCAGCTCCATGATATAGTTGTGGAAGTGTCCCTAATAAAAGAGAAGCAACCCCCATTTGTCCCCCCATGGCCCTACTCTGAGCTGCCAGATATTGAGAGAAGATGGTCTTCATGACAGAAGCCATTGGAAGATATTGTGACTTAAGGAGTCAAGTTCTTGAAGGGACAAAATGTGAGAAGTGAGATCAGATAAAGACAGTGGACCCACAGTTGAGTTGTGGTCTCAAAGGACAACAGGCAGGAGCTGAGGGAGAGTAGAGTGGGGGGTGGTGGCTGAGGGAGAAAACCAGGTCTAGAGTGGCAGGAGTGGATAGTTTAAAATGTGGAAGTCCCTGAGGAAAGAAGTGAAATGAAACGGAGGAAAAATGTCCACTGTGATGAATATACCCAAGCAGGGCTGTGGAGCTGTTGCTAGAAGTCCCCGGCTGTTCGGTAAGACCCAGGGTTTTCTGCCAAGATGGAGGGCTGGTCAGTGTTTCCACAGCCTTCTTCCCAGCTAATTTAAGATAGAAAAGGTAGAGGGGTGAAGTCCCTGCCCTAAGTTTAGTATTAAATCAGGAGAACAAGCAAATCTCTCTCTAATTATTCAAGTTGTTTAATGATATGCTTTAACAGTTATTTTGCTGCATGGCAATTAGATTCAAATGGTAAGTCAGTCACATAAATGAATATAATTAGAAGTGTTTTTGCATAGTTAATCAAGCATTTAGAGGCCTGTTAGGCAAATGGTGGTCCAGGGAGAAGGAGAATTTGTGGCTCTTAGCACTTTCCCTGCTAAAGGGAAGGATTGTTGCTTGCTCCCAAAATTCTCTCCTTGGTGTGGTCCTTAGGAAGTAAGCTGCCTGCCTTCTAGTCAGATCATCCTTTGACCCTACAGTTTATCCCTGTCCTTCTCCCCAGAAGGGGCACAGAGGAAGAAGGAAGGATGGAACAAGGGTGGGGGCTGGGCAGGTAAACTCCTTTCCTCCAGGGAGTATAGAGAATTCCTGACTTTGGGCAAGTATTTCTCATGTCTTGCCTCAGTTTTTTTTTTTTCTCCTATTTTACATTTTTATTATTGTAAAATATTTGACACAGAGAAAAGGAAAGGGAAAGAGCATAAATGCCCCCCACCTATTATGAGCTTTGATACATTTCACATTTGGCACGTTTACTTCAGGATTTAAGAAAATAGACGGTACAATTGCAGGTAGAGGTGAGGCTCCCTTTTGTACAACTCTCTGAATTTTCCTCGACCTACAGGAGCCATCAGGTTGAAGTAGGTATGTATCACTCTTATGTGTGTTTTTATACTTTTACTACTTATGTATGTTTTCTGAAGTAAATATAAAGTTTTTGAGTGTTTTTAATTTTCAAATGAATGATACAATGTGTTCATGAGTTTGAAAGGTTTTATTCAGCAGTAAGTTAGAGAATACTCAAATATCAAACTCAAGCCACAGGACTTCAGCATTAAGAGCATTAAGCACATGTAATTATCCTACAGATCAAGAATTCCATAGGTGGGCTATTCCAGGTCAGGTCGGGCCGTTCAAAGACCCAGGCTGTTTATATCTGTCTGCCCTGCCATGGTCGGGAATTACGTTTCTTCCTTAGGTTTGTTGCCTCCGTGTAGCAAGATGACCGCAACCAAGAACCATGGTCTCACACAACTACATTCAAGGGAAGAGAAAAAGGGCCGAGAGGAAGATATTTCCCATGTAGCTCTGCACTCTGCACAGTTCCGGGACTGGGAATATAATGGATTTCACTCTCATGAATAGGTTACGTTTTATGGCACAGTTAACTTTAAAATGGAGAGACTATCCAGGTGGTTCTAAGCTAATCCCAAAAGCCTTTTTAAAGTAGAGTTCTTTTCCCAGCTGGTCACAGAGTAGGAAGTCAGAGATTCAAAGCAGAGAACCATTCATTCAATGCCTTGTTGCTTGTTTTAAGATGCAGGGTATCATGTGGCAAGGAGTGCAGGTGGCCCCTCTGAGCTGAGACAGGCCCCTGGCTGAGAGCAAGCAGGGAAAGGAATACCTCAATCCTAAACTTGTAAGGAACCAAATTCTGACAATAAGAATGATCTTAGAATAGCAGATTTTCCCCCAGAGCTTCCAGATGGTAGCTCAGTCTTCTCAACATCTTGCTTTCAACCTTGAGATACTCTAAGCACAGAACCCACCCAAGCCATGCCAGATTTCTAACCTATAGATGGTGAGATAATGAGTATTGTTTTAAGCTGCTAAATTTGCAGCAATTTGTTACACAGCCATAGAAAACTAATACAACTTAGCCAATAATACTGAGTTAAATTAAAATATATCCAACGGATAAAAAAATATATACTACTACTAGAAACTATGTTATCAAAGCACATTTAATGACATTTAAAATATTCATGGTAAACTAAGAAAAAAAAAAGGAAGATACAAAACTTGTAACTACATGTAACTATATATAACCATATGTATGATCCCAAATATGTATTTGAGATCTTATTAGCCAGGGACCTTGGTCAAGTTGCTTAACCTCCGTTAGTGTCTTCGTCTGTAAAATAAAGATTTTACATTTTACGTGTAAAATAAAAATGTCATATCTCTCCAAATCCCCTAATATAACTTCATTAACTATTTGGCTTCCCTAAAATACAATCAAGAAAAGCAAATGAATGCTCGATTCTTTCTTCTTATTTTTATAAGTGTTTATTTATTTATTTTGGGAGAGAGAAAGAGCGGGAGCACTATTACTCAAGTCGAGGAGGGGACAGAGAGAGAGATAGGGAGAGAGAAATCCCAAGCAGGCTCCTTGCTCAGGATGGGGCCCTATGAGGGGCTCCATCTCATCATCATCATGAGATCATGACCTGAACTGAAACCAAGAGTTGTACACTTAACCAACTGAGCCACCCAGGTGCCCCAATTCTTTCTTTTTATTTACCAAGTTTTAGAATAATAAATTGGTGCCCTATCTACCTGCAATATTGACCCATGAGTTTTCAAAAGAAACATTGTTGTGAACCTCATGGGATTTAAAATATTTTGATTCATTTTAACATTTTAATTCATTGTAGTGATTATTATTCTGTTTGATGTTCAAATTGTTCCATCTTTGGCTAATGAGAGCACCTTCAAGCTGACTTTTGTGTCTTTAAACATGGCCTCATTGGTCCTTGATAACTTCTTTTCTTTTAAGCACAGTCACATATTCCACATATTCTTTTCTTTTAAGCGCAGTCACATAGCTTAGCAGCCCTAGAATGGCAACCAACCACTTCTCCAAGGAGCTCTGGCTTATTTTAGTAGGAAATAGTATATAGACACCAAAATCTGAGTGATTGAGATAGTTCACATGGTTTCCAGGCCTTTCTGGTGTATACACCTAGAAGAAAATCTTGTTTGACAATGACATGAATATAAAACTTATTTGTTTGATTCTTCCATCTATGAAATAGTTTAGATAATAACAATATTGCCAGCAATAGGCAAGACTACTGAATGCTATTTAAGATTTTTCTGTGCCTTTTTGGTCCATATGATATATTCAACGGAGAATGTACAGTCACAATGATGTGTTTAAAACCCTGTGATATAATTATTCTCTGTGTGATCGTCATTCTAATTCAATATGTAATTCATTAATATTCCTCTGTTTTGGTTGCCGTCTGATCATTAGAGATTTCTTAATTTCCTTTTCTATTTGATTTACAAATCTATATATTGTTTACTTGTTTCCAAAGTCAAAATTATAAAGCAAGCTGTATTCAAAGGGGCTCAACTACTTGGTGCTACAATGATTACAATGGACTCCTTTCAACCTAAAGGATGGCAGTGATTCCTTCTTATCAGGATGTTGTTGTAGACACAGGTTTCCCTTCCTTGCCTGCACAAGATCTCTCAGAACCACCAGACTTTAAGAAGACTTACAAAATGGCTGATATATAAAAATTATATGCTATACAACGTTACTTCAGAGTAAGTGGCCCGTTTTATAGCAATAAAGAGATGTGAAATTCGGCACAAGATTGACTTTTCTTACCTAAACCTCATCAACACAGCAGAATGGTGGAATTGGCCCAGGAAGCAGTTGGTGAAGGTGACAGCTTAGGGATAGCACTTCTGGAGTCAGGGTACCAGCCTCCAAGAGGTGGGATGTGCACTGAGCCCCTAATTTGGTTCTGAGTTCAGTAGTTAGAATGTAAGAGTCTGGAAGCCAACAGGTAAAAGCAAAATTGGCTCCTCTCCCAATTATGACTAGTGACTCATTGTGGAATTTGTACTTCCTATCCTTGTAAACTGATTCTGCTGGATTAGAAGTTCTGCTTTCTGATGGGGACGGGGGAACCCTTCCTTCATGGTGAACTTGAAACTATTACTACCAGCTGGGTGCTTGGGACTCTTCATGCCAAAGAACTAGCAGTAAAAAAGTGTTATGATATTGGCAGGAGAAATCGAAACTTATTTTTGTGAAGTGTTAACGAAGGTTGCTGCTACACGATAGGGCAGAGAGGGGTGTGCCTGAAAGAAAAGGTGCACTGGAGTACTGCCTTGAGTTCCCATGCCTGGTGATAACCAGCAAGTAGTTGAAGCAACCTTACCAAGGGCCAATGAAGCAAAGTCTCGTACTTCTTAGGGATGACAGTCTGGTTCTCCCCCAGGCATGCAATCTACAACACCAAGATGCTGCTAAAGAGTGAGGAAAATTTAGAGCGTGTGGTGAAAGAAGAATTACAGATTCAGGACCAGAGGCAGCAATGGGGTTAATAGTTTGTTCAATATGGCTTCTTGCATTCAATCCTTACATAAAATACAGTAGGCCACCACCATAAGAGGAACTTTGTGACAAATTGGATTTAGTGGCAGGCATAAATAGATCCACTTGTCCCCACATTTTACCTCAACTACTTCTGGGGTGATCAATTCTGTGAGTATTCTGACCATCCTTGTGCAGGCTTTTAACCGGCTTTGTGCACGTATAATCTGATAGTACTTCACCTTGGGCTCGTGTGTGCACCTCTCACTTCAGTAGGAAGCCATTCAGTCCTCACACATGCTCAGCCCGCAATTTCAGGGAAGTGAATGCCTTGTGGCCACCTTTGACCAAAGGGTAATGAAAGCCAAAAGATAATGTCTTCCCTTTTCAACCTTTAGGTAGATAGTTTTTGAGAAACAGTTCCCAAGTCTCTTCAGTTGATGGCCCTGTAGCATGAAGCACTCGTGACTCTTTTTGGTGGCCCATTTAATAATGCATTCTTAAACTGATTTTATCTCCTTTCCTTGTCCTTCCCCTTATATCTTACTTCTACTTCCTGGGATAATGTTCTAAACCAATAACCTGCACGCAAACCTTTGTTTTAAGATCTGCTAACAGAGAACCCCATGCTAAAACATGGTCTCAAAGCAGGCTCACTCTTGATTCTGTTCACTGCCATGTCCCTAGTCTTAGGAACAGTTCCTGGCATTTATTAGGCACTCAGTAAATATTCGCTAACTAAATGAATGAATAAGTAAATGAGTTCCCTTTTATTTAGACCAACAGGAAAATGAGTTTATATTTTTAACTCCTAAAATATCTAGGACTGAGAAGTAGAACCAAAGGGGTCAAAGCAAGCTTAAATAATGGGTTTAGAAAGCCTACATATTTGTTCCATAGATTTTTATGTTTATCTTCTAGCATGTAGCAAAAGACTGGGGGAAAAGAATTACTTATAAAACATTAGGTAGCCAGTGCTAGAGGTTAAAGGCATTTTTGGAAACAACCAACATCTGTACCATGAGGACATTTAACTTGAAGTGAGCGTGAACACAAAGAAGTGTTTTCAAGGGATGGTGCCATCTTAGAAGCTTACCCTTGGTCTTGGTTGCTGCCAGGTCAGACATTCAGCAGCAGCAGAAAAGCTGGATCAGCCTTGATGAAAGAGAATCTGTGCCCTCCTCCATCTTTTCACCTTGAATACTCTTCTGTGAGCCCGTTAGGCTGGTTAAAGACAGACCTTGGCTGATAACAACTGGCTGACCCGTAACCTTTCCACTTGGTTATTTGGTGTCTACTCGGCAGTAGTTATTCTCGGATGTGCAATAACGTACTGATCGATTCAAAATTCTTTACATCTTATGGCCATTCCCATAAATTCACCCATATGTTTCTTCCCCAGATCTTCTTGTCTCCAGTATTTCATCTTGCTCTTTTCAGATCCCTCCTCAACCAACCAAGCCATTTGTCGCTGCCCGTAAGTCAAAGTCTTCCTTATTTTGGGCTCCCTCTCTGCACACAAGGTAGAGGGTCAGGTATGCACTTGAAGTTCTATCCACCGGGAGGATTTTCCTACACCACTGTCTTTCAAAACCACCCTGTAGTTTAAACAGTCATCATTTTGGGGATTTGGGGATTGCACCCATATCCTGAGCTGACTTATCTGTGAACGATGCTCAGGTTGTTTCTTCATCTGTCAGCTGTCACAAGGAAGTCCCCATGAGACCACAGCTGTGACCTGAGCAAGTGGTATCCCTGCAAAGTGGTGGGCAGGCTGAGCATCTGTTTGTCTCTCTGTGCAGCTTAGTTATGTCTTCTGAACATGCTTGAGCCTGGTCCTGGTGCTTCTCAGCCTAGCCGATCTAGTGACTTCGCGTGCTCGGCATAGCCAGCTGATTTTAGGTAGTTATAGCTATATGGCTGTTTGACGTCCCAAGGTCAGATGCTCCTTCTTTACTAAGACCCAGTAGCATGGCAAGAACACTATGAATGGTGTATAGTTCTCTGTTGCAGATGGCGTTGTCTTACTTTCGAACTCCAGGAACCTTCTTGTGGGCTTTCTGATGGGGCTTGCTAAGTGATACCACATGGTACCTTTTCCTGGTACAGATTCCTTTTGAACCATCCAGTCTGCTGAGTCATATGGCTCAAATGCGAAGGCCCAGCTGGCTGGCAAGTGATTCAACCTCAAGATCTTAACCTTCAAGTTTGCTTCCAAGGAGCAGTCCCAGTACCAACTGTTTTAGGTCATGTTTCCTAGAAGCGGGGTCTGAGACAGGGATTCAGAGAGATACTATTTGTTTTCTGGGGATAAGAGGAGAAAAATAAGGTAGGCAGTAGAATGCACTTATGACAGGATGTAGGTCCAGATGGAGAGTAGCTTTAAACTATTCCATCGGGAGCTCTGGGGTATGAATTGCAACATCAAGGTGGTTCGTGAAGCTAGCCCACCCCTGCCCCCAGAGAGAGTCATTGGCTTATCTGTTCCCAGGAGTGGAGATGTGACATAATCTCTCAGATCAGGCAACTCTTGCTTGGTTGAGGTCAATTACCTGGAAAAGATTTTAGTTTATGCCATTAGTAACCAACAGCCCCAACTAGGGAATGGCTACACCAGTCCTGGTCAAAGAGATCTGGCCAAGACATGAGCAGCATTCAGTGTAGCAAGAAATATACTTTCAGAGCAAGATAGAAAATTTGACCAAATGTATTGAAATATCAGATAAATTACATTTTCAGGGATACTTTATTTTCTGGGCAGTGCTGTCCATACAACCTTTTCTTGTGAAACTGAACGATGCCTCATAGTGTAGATCTTTGCTAGTGTAGACACATCTGGATATTACCTCAAAAGACAGCACAGACATTAACATGATTTGTATTCAGTAAACTCTATGAATTTCTTCTAAAATTATGATGTTATTTCCATCAATTAATTCTGCAATTCTTCAAAATCTTTGAATATTTTGAGCTTTGATAGTTCAGGCATGGGAAGCGAGTACCATCCCCAGTTGCCATCTGCTCAGTCCACATGTCCACATGGAATCTGCTTATTCGTACTTTGAACAAATCAGCAATGCTCTTTTGTTCCCCTGCAGTCTCAGGTTCAGGGTGTTTAGACGTCTTGTCATATTCACAAGGATGTACAGCTTTCTGAGCCACTGGGGGGCTGACAAGTTGGGTCTCTCAGAGCCTATTAATTCCAAAAAGTCCTTCATCGGAGGTAGCAGCTCAATAAATATCTTCAACAAGTTTTTCTGACTCAGTCATCTGAATGCACTACAATAAAAGAAGTCCAAATTCTTTATCTTTAAGAAGTACATAAACCCTTTATGATTTAGAGCATACGACGAAGAAAATTCAGTTTTGATCACTTCTACATCATGCAATGAACTTGAATTGCACAGTTCATAGCACAACAGTGCTTTGGAAGCAGAACATGCCATTCTCACTTTTTGACTTGAATAAATTGCCGAAACCTTTCTTTTCCTTTTCACTTCAAGTGCCTAATGGTGCTACCTGAACTTAACATTTCCTGTTTAAATTCTGTTTCTCAAATTCCTTAGATTCCAAGCCATTAGATCTTAATAGTTTTTGAGTGCTAATCAGATGAAACATTTCTTTGTTTTTCATTTCTTCTCTATTTTTTCTTTGCTTTTCTTTGTACCCTTCCTCCCTCCCACTCTTTCCCTTCCCTCCCTTCTTTCTTTGTTAAAATCTTTTATTGAAAGTCTCCTGGCCACTGGGTGAGGGAGAAAAGGTGGACTGAATTTGACCTGCAGGGCTCATTTTTACTTTGGGCCCAGTGAATGACCTTTTATTTTAGCTAGCAGAAAGCTTCAGGTAGTGACGAGTAATATATAACCTTCATGCTATACAGAATGAAGAGACATTGAAACTAAAATTTATTCTTTGGAAAAATCAAGCAAGGAATTTTTAAAAACTTAAACCATTCCTGGGAATGCAAACTGGTGATGCCACTCTGGAAAAAAGTATGGAGTTACCTCAAAAAATTAAAAAAAGAACTACCCTACGACCCAGCAAATGCACTACTAGGTATTCATCCAAAGGATACAGATGTGCTGTTTCGAAGGGACACATGCACCCCCATGTTTATAGCAGCACTATCAACAATAGCCAAAGTATGGAAAGAGCCCAAATGTCCATCGACAGATGAATAAAGAAGATGTGGTATACACACACACACACACACACACACACACACACACACAAATCTTGCCATTTGCAAGTTGCCATTTGCAACTATGTGGATGGAACTAGAAGGTATTAACGCTAAGCAAAATTAGTCAGAGAAAGACAAATATCATGTGACTTAACTCATATGTGGAATTTAAGAGACAAAACAGATGAACATAAGAGAAGGGAAGCAAAAATAACATAAAAACAGGGAGACAAAACATAAGAGACTCTTAAATATAGATATCAAACTGAGGGTGCTGGAGAGGTTTTGGGTTGGGGATGGGCTAAATGGGCAAGGGGCATTAAGGAGGACACTTGTTGGGATGAGCACTGGGTATGATATGTAGGGGATGAATCACTGGATTCTTCTCCTGAAATCATTATTGCACTATCTGCTAACTAACTTGGATGTAAATTAAAACAAAAACAAACAAACAAACAAACAAACCCTTAAACCATTCCTTCACTTCCAGGACAAATTTTTTGGAGTTCTATGAAAAACTCTATCTTCCTTTAAAAAATTAGCTTTGAAGTTTGAAAAGTTCCCCATATAGAAAGCACTAAATAATCGGGGTGCCTGAGTGGCTCAGTCGGTTAAGCATCCAACTCTTGATTTCAGCTCAGGTCATGATCTCACAGTCGTGAGACTGAGTCCTGCGCTGGGCTCTGGGCTGAGTGTGGAGCCTGCTTAAGATTCTTTCTCTCCCTCTGCCCCTCCCCTGCTCGTGTGTGCGCGTGTGTGTGTCCCCCCCCAACCTCTAAAATAAATAAAAAATTAAAAAAAGAAACGCTAATAACCAAAACTTTAAGGGCAATATGTTGCATCAAATTCATTTATTTAAATAATTTATTTCAAATAGCCTTGACTTCTTCTCAAGAATTCAAAGTACATGGGAAAAAGAAGAGAATAAAATGTATGCAAAGCTTTCTGTGATTATGTTTTTATTAAAGAAGGGGATCTCGAGAAGTGGAATGATTCCAGATATGTTTTTCAGAATGAACAGGGCTTGGATATGGGTATGAGAGAGAGAAATGTCAACCATTTGTTTATAGAGACTGGATGGATCATAGTACTATCTCCTGGCAGGAAAGAGTAAGAGGGGAACATTTGGAGGCAGGAGAATGTATAGACTTTTAGTTTGGGGCACATTAAATTTAGATGCTTATCCAAGCAGAGGAGTGGAGATATCACATAGGCCATTGGCTAAAGAAGTTTTGGGCTGAGCAGAATGGTCTAAACCAGAAATGAAAGTTTCAGAAGCTGTCAACATAAATATGGTGCTGGGAATCTTAATCACTTAAGGGAGTATAGAAGGAAAGATGCCTCACACAGTGCCTAGAAGAACTTCAATGTTTGCAGATTCAAGTTTTTTTTATTTTTTAATTTTTAGTTTTTTTAGAGAGAGAGATTGAGCATGAGTGGGGAGAGAGACAGAGAGAGAGGGAGAGAGAGAGAGAAAGAATCTTAAGCAGGCTGTATGCTCAGTGCGGAGCCTGATGCAGGGCTCAGTCCCATGACCCTGGGATCACAACCTGAGCTGAAATCAAAAGTCAGACATTCAATGGACTCAGTCACCCAGGCATCCTCAAAGTCAAGTTTTTAAAGACATTTGACTGTGATAGGGAGCAGACCGAAGGAGTGGCAATTGGAAAGGGATGAATGATGTTTTTTACATAAGTGAGAATGCTAGAATGCATTGGTGTGCTCAAGAGGTGGTACACATATGTAAGAGAATATTACTCAGCCATAAAAAAAGAATGAGCTCTTGCCATTTGCAACAACATGGATAGGCCTAGAGGGTATTACGCTAAGTGAAATAATTCAGACAGAGAAAGACAAATACCATATGATTTCACGCACATGTGGAGTTTTAAAAAATGAACAAATGAAAAAAGAGAAACAAAAACCAGACTCTTAAATATAAAAAACAACATGGTGGTTGCCAGAGGGGGCGGGGGTAGAGAGATGGGTGTCATGATGAGGACTGAGAAACGTGGAGGATTGTTGGATTACATACTGTACACGTGAGACAAATATAACACTGTATGTTCATCATAGTGGAACTAAATAAATGGATAAATAAAAAAAATTTTGAAAAGTAGTGACTTGTTCTAGATGGAGAAGTTGAAGATGCAGGAGAGATATAGGAAGGTACTTGAAGAATAAGTTCTGATAAGATGAGAAAGGCAGGGGTCTGGAGCTTTTCTGGAGGGATAGATCTTTGATAGTAGAAGAGCCATTTTCTCTGGTGCAACAGGAGGAAAAAAGAGTTGACAGAGCTGCAGAAGATTTGTGGACTATATAAAGATTTCGCTAATCTCTTTGATGTAGAATAACTTTCCTCTTAGGTTGGAAAAGAATCATGCCCTGAATTTTCCTGGGTGTTCTGGTAGCCAAATATTGCATCAAACCTCAACGCTCCCTCTAAGTGCTCTGCGTGTCATCATTCATAATTCCCCTTTTAACACTCTCATTCTCCTCAGAAATTCTGCCAGAGGATCTATATGCCTTCCGGAAGTTCAACCCCCTCAACCTCTGCACTTTTAAACCTTTCCTAAAAGTTCAACGATTGACCCATTAGCACAGTTGCTTGCCTTGACCTTCCACAGCAGGTTAAGAGAAGGTTGCTCTTAGTTCTCTCCAAGCTTATTGGATACGGCAAATAATATTTCTCCTTATTCCATCTACATTTTCCTCCAACATTTCATTTCTTGTCTTTACCCCAGGGTAAAGAAATAAATGCACGCTAATTAATGTGTGCGGTGGATGAGATGTTCCAGAAATCATTTAGCCTAGAAAACATTCTTTATAATTTCCAAAGTAAAAACAGTAGAGATTAAAGGGAAAAAATTTGATCCGCGTTACAACTTGTGAGCAGTTTTTAAATTCTGACAATACTTACCTAGTAAGCATTAGGTATTGCTATATATGCAATTATTTAAGGATGGTTTTTCTTAATCATTGGAAAGATGTGGCAGGTTCTTGCACCTCGCAGGATACAGCAGCTAGAATACAGCACCTCCTAGAATTCAGCAGCTGACCCTGAAGAAAGACTGGGGCAGACTGGAACTGACATGATACTTTATTACATTATCTGCTCTTCTCCACTCCACTTCTTTTTCTCGTTTGTTTCCCGAGATGAATCTGTATATGGTAAAGATTAGTGTTCCTAAACACCTATGCTACGTCTTCTTTTAGGCCTGCTAATAAAAAAAAAGGAGAAATTCAGGATCAAGTATTTTAAAGTGTGATTAAAACTTTAGTCAAAATGCAGCAACTTGAGGGGCGCCTGGGTGGCGCAGTCGGTTAAGCGTCCGACTTCAGCCAGGTCACGATCTCGCGGTCCGTGAGTTCGAGCCCCGCGTCGGGCTCTGGGCTGATGGCTCAGGGCCTGGAGCCTGTTTCCGATTCTGTGTCTCCCTCTCTCTCTGCCCCTCCCCCGTTCATGCTCTGTCTCTCTCTGTCCCAAAAATAAATAAACGTTGAAAAAAAAAATTAAAAAAAAAAAAAAAAACCAAAATGCAGCAACTTGAAACCCCCTGCACTTGACTTTAAGGTAAAGGAGGGATTGCAGCACTGAGATACCATCTGAAACTTGGATGGGGGGAAAAAGCCCAAACCTGTTAGCATAGCTTTCTTTATTCTCCTTGTTCTTCTCGTTCTCATCATCAGCTGAATTCCTGACCTGGCCCTCCTCAGTAACAGAAAAGCTTATATTCTTGACTGTTCAAGGCTCTCACCTTGCTGGGCTCTGGAAATTATTATTTTCCTGCCACCTCAAGTGAGTTTGGGTGACAGATTTTATGTTCCAAATAAAATATATACATATATACCCCCAATACATATATATGTATGTACATATATATGTATACACCCCATATACATATATACCCCAAATCACCATGATACGATATGATGTTGCAATATGGCATATGGTCTTTCATTAGAAGATGGGGTCTTTGTTCCTTCTTGAATCTGGGTGGGCCTGTGAATACAGTGGAAGTGACATTGTGTCAATTCTGAGACCAGGTCAGAAAATACAAGATACCTTGTGCTTGTTTTTTTCTGCTGAGACGTGTATGTTTCAATTTAAATGCTGTGAGGATGTCCCAGTTGGCCCTCAGAGAGGCCACACGGAGAGTGTCGTGTGGAGAACTGAGACCCCCGGACAAAAGCCAGCATTGATTGTCAGACATGTGAAGAAGAGAGACTTCAGTTGCCTTTGGTCCCTAGCCTTTGAACCATTCCAGCTGACCCCAGGTAGCACAGGTGGCACTGATGCTGACAGCCCTTGGACAAATTGCAGATTTGTAAACAGAAGAAATGTTACCACTTATCAAGCCACTAGGCTTTGGGAAAGCCTACATCAGCAACTACTGGAACATTCTGCTACAAAAGTATCTCTTCTTGGGGCACCTGGGTGGCTCAGTTGGTTGGGCGTCTGACTCTTGATTTTGGCCAAGGTCATAATCCCAGGGTCGAGGGATTGAGCCCTGTGTCAGCACGGAGCCTGGGTGCGTTTGGGGATTCTCTCTCTCTCCGTCTGCCTGCCAACCCCCTCCCCCCCCCAAAAAAAATTCTTCTCTTTTGGTACATTTACTTACCAACTCTTTCTCATCACCTATGAATTTACTCAAGTGTCTCATTTGAAAAAAAAAAAATCCAATCCTGTCTTTACTCTGCACCTCCTTCCAGTGATAGCCCCATGGCCCTTGCCCCCCTCCTTCAGTCTTTCCTTTGCTGATTCCAGACTTGTTCTCTGACCCTCCCTTTTTCCAGTTTCTTCTCCCTATTGTCCTCTGTCCATCCACAGCCTCTTCTCTCTGCCCTTTAGTCTCTCCCTGGTGTCCTCTCGAGCCCATCCTCCCCAGCCCCCACTCTTTAGGAAAGTCTGTCCTGGGTGGGCAGTCTGGGCTGTGTTGGGTGCTGTGTGCCTACTTCCCTTCTCTGTTTTCCTGGCAAAGGCCTATGGTCTCAATCCCACCTCCTAATTTGTTTGTATCCCAGCACCAGATGCAAACGGCACATTCTTTAAAATGCTGCTATAAAGTCAAAATGAAAACAAGCCAATTAGCAATTCACAAACCTATAAACTTTATAAGAAATACAATGTTGGCAAATTGGTAGAACTGAGAATTTAACAAATTGGTCATTTGGCAAACTGGTTACCCAGCAAATTGACATAATACTTGGGGTCCTCACTCCTGTCCTTGTCAGACCATGTCCGTTCCTTGCTCATTTGATACTCCTTTTACTTGCAGGCAAACTCTAGACTCCTTGCAGAATATAAATAGCCACATCTGTCCACTGTGTGTTGCTTCAATATCTTTTCTCAACTCCACCCTCTTGTATCTTATGGAAGCTCCAGGAACATGGAACTGATTAATTTCTGTGAACACCTCGCTGCACATGCCTTTTCTGTTTGCAACACTAGCTCTGCTCCTGACCACTTGGCAAATTTCTTCCGAGTTTCAGGTCTGTGACTCCCCACGGGCAACCTTGCATATTTCAGCCGGCAGGTCAGCCATCAAGGTTGCTGTCTTTGTACAAACCTTTATCACCAGGGGAGTGTTTCGTGACAAATGAGTTTCTCCAGTGGACTGTTAGACCTTTGAGGGCAGGAATCCTAACATTCATCTCTGAATATTCATGACCTAGCATAGATATTGACACATAGTAGGCTCTTAATAAATCTTTCTTAAAGGAATACCATTTACTTAGAAAATATTACTCCAGCCATCTGTTGTTTAAAGATAATTCCTTCACAAAACCCATTTAAAATTACTCCCTCAGGCTATATAATAAAGGCACATATAAAGAACACGTCTGCATTTTGTTTAAGACTTCTACTAAAATCAGAGTTCACTTTATGGTTTAAAGCCCCTTGTATAAATATCCATATTACTAATTTCTCTTAGTTTTAATGGAAGGTAAAAGCTTGTATCTACTGGCCCAAGGCATGCTTCCTTTTATTAGATATTTTATCAGATAACAGGAGGTAGGTCCCCTGCTCCCTGCCCCCCTGCCCCTCCATTTTTGCCTTTACTTGTAGGGAACTCAGGGCTAAACTAACTTTTGTGCGTGTGCTTTTTATCATACTTGAATTCAGATCTTAGCTATGTTCCTTCTTAGCTGTGTGACCTTTCTGGGCCTTAATTTCCTCATATATAAAATTGGGTTATCATAGGTAGACTCACAAAATTTTTGTGGGAATCCAATGAAACTTTGTAGGGAGATATATTTTGGAAAGTGTTAATCCAAATATGTTATCACTCTTCTTCTTTTTAAAGAACTGATATCTTAAAACTATGACATTAGAGTTTAATATTTACAGTTCCTTCTCTTGCAGCCAGGAAACAGAGAGAGGATTCAACTACAGTAACCTCCATTTCCTACCTTGTAGGTTAACTTGTCCTATTTGTATTTTTACAACAGTACTGAACACATATCTTTAATTGTAAGTGACCTCAAATCCTTTTATGAAGGTAGATGAGATATGTGAAGTCAAGTAGAACTTCAATAAGAAGGAGTTAATCTGTTACTGAAAGGTAATTTCATAGGACACTAGAGAGATTTATTAACTTTTTCTGCGAACAATATTAATAACTTATATTTCTTGAATTCTCATTGTGGGCCCAACACTGTGCTAAGTGCTTAAATGCATGATCTTTTAAATCCCTACCACAAACCGATGAGGTAGATACTCATTATCTGCATTTGGTAAGGAGAGGAAACTAAGGTAGAAAGAAGTTAAAGAGCTCACATAGCTAGTTAGTGCTAACTGCTAAGCCTGTGTCCTTACTTAACTTGTCTCCTACCCTAAACAATATTCAGGCACATTTCAGACATTTAATACATTAGAATAATGAGACATTCAATAAGGCGGGAGACAAATGCTTATTTTGAAAAATTTTTTATTGCAATGATAATTTCTTTTCCAGGATTTTCTGTTTTTCCTTGATACTCTCTCTAAAATGATATGTATTCTTATATTTTTCCTAGGAAGTCATTACTGTCAATTTTTCCTCTTCAAATCTGTTGCCTCTTATTCTATTTCCACTTTCAGTATTTTTTGGTACTATGGGCATAATTGTGTTATTTTTCAATACTATATTTTAAAATCGATTCCAGCGATTATGATTCCATTTCCTTACTTTTTTTTTGTTAATTGCATTTGTTAATATCTTGTGATATTCTTGAACTACAAATTGGAAGCAGCCTTTTAGACGTGATCTTGCCTTTACATAAAATTTTATTTCAAGTCACTCTGCACTGTTAAATCAATCACTCAATAATCATCAATAAAATAAAAATGTTTCTTTTTCCTTTGGATTCAAATTCATTCAGTTTCTTATGAGACTGTACGGGTATTCTTTCCTTATTATAAAACTTCAATTTCTGAAAGTAAGCAAAATCACATCATGAAAGTTCTTTCAGTTTAGAGTGTTGTTACAATTTATAGATTCATAACAGGATTTCTTAAAAAAACTATCTTCCTTAGATCATCAAAATATCATTTGATTTATAAAGAGCTGAAGAACATTCATAGCAGTGAAGTGTGAGAAACCTGACTTATTGTTGGCCAGTGTTAGGAAATATGTCAAAAGATAATGTTTGATCTTTTTAAAAACCTATGTAAATTGTTTTGTTTTATGGAACAAAATTGTGTGTGTGTGTGTGTGTGTGTGTGTGTATACACAAGGTACCACATATCTATAAAAGGTATACATATGTGTACATATATATGCACGTAGGTGTGTATGTGTATCACTGATAGAAAATGAAATATGATCCCAATCTCTAAAATCTCTACTTGAATGTGGACATATCTGGATGGATGTTCCAACATTCTCAAAGGTGTCTCTCTTACATGTGGAATGTGTCACTATTCATAAAGTGATCCTAGACTCAGCTTACCTGTTAAGGTTTTTGTCAGTCTGAAGTCCTTTGTTTCCACTCACACATTTTACCGCACTTAGCCATGTGTCTTGCACTTCGTAAATCCTTGATAAACCAGGTATTCATGTCCTTCTTCTCATCGCACACCTCACATCTATACCATTATTGCTTTGTGTCTACTATAACCTTCTCACCCATCTCCTTTGCTATGATCCCTTCCCCTCCATCCTATAGACACATACCAGAAGAATACTTTAAAAATACAACTTTATAGGAGACATTCCTCGAAAAAGGGTTTTCAGGGGCTCTGACTCGTCCTCCAAACTCTTTAATTTCTCTTCGAACTTTGGTCTTACCTACTTCCCCACCTTCTTTCCTACCATGCCCCTACACGGATCCTCTGTTGAAACATAACTGTCTATTCCGTGTCCCAAACCAGCGAGCCCAACCTCACCGAATCTTCTGCTTTGTCTGTAATTCCCTTCTCTTTTCTCCAGGTTCCTCAGTGTTCTCTTTCCTTGAGCCTCCATGTTCACATCCTTCAATAATTATTGATACTCTAGTAAGTATCCACTTTTCATTTTCACTGAGCCTTTTTCATTCATGCCCCAACTGTACGAACAGATGGTGTGTCTCTTGAAGGCAGGGATCACCTCTCACTTTGCCTTCTACGTAGCAGGTCACCAATAAGACGTAACAATGATGCTGCCTTCTCACTGAAGTCAGGCATATCTGGACTCACAGAGCCATCGTGACCAGCTTCTTGCTTTGGCTGGCTTTCCTATGCAGATGGCTTACCTGAGCACCCTGACTCTATCACAGTGGGGCCGAACCCCTGAAGTCCTTGCTTCCCTCTCTGAGCAGTGGACACCAGGGCCGGACACTGCTCCCGAGAGCCATCTCTTTATTTTCTGACCTGAAGGGAATGTAAGGTTAGCCAGGCCAGTAGCCAAAGCTCCGTTCTGTCTCCTGTGAAGTATTCTGTCAAGAATTGCCTTTCAGGGGGCACGTGGGTGGCTCAGTCGGTTGAGCGTCCGACTTTGGCTCAGGTCATGATCTCACAGCTCATGGGTTTGAGCCCCATGTCTGGCTCTGTGTTGACAGCTCAGACCCTGGAGCCTGCTTGGGATTCTGTGTCTCGCTCTCTTTCTCTCTCCGCCCTTCCCTAGCTTGTGCTCTCTCTCTCTTTCTCAAAAGTAAATAAATAAACTTTAAAAAGAACGTTTAAAAAATTGCTTTTCATTTACCTTTGTTGTCCTTGTTAAGGATTCTTACTCTTTTCTTAACTCCTAATTTAAGTTTACTGAGCAATTAAAATGAAGTTCTTCCTTCCTTTCTTTCTTTCCGAACCACATCAGCTCTTAAAAGAGTAAAAAAAAAAAAAAAGGTCAAAACTTATTTGGAGGGACTTTTGAACAATTTCATTCACAATTATTCAAGGAAATGTAGCTGAATATAAAACACAGTAAAATTTATATTTGCAATAATCCATCCCCTTCCCCCATCTGTTTGGTGAAACCAGACACTTTGTTAATTATATCCAGTTAGTTTACAGGGAGAAACATCCAATTTAGAAACATTTGGCTTTATTAAAAGAAACAAAATACAACTACAAGGGAAGACAAAAACTGCTTTAATACACTCATAGACTTTTACTGCTTCAGTGAGTAGGTAAGGAAGAGAAGCAATTCTCTATTTCCAAATTATAAAGTACGATCAAATTTGAAGCTGTGAAAATATTGAACTTTTTCAAGAAAAAAAAAAATAAATGATTTGAAGCCCTGGTGATCACACAGAGAATCCAGACAATTTGACAGCTATGAATTTATCTCACTTGTGAATGAATAACCTTTGTGACTCACTTGGGACTTAAATATTCCAAACACATTTCCCTGGAAACACTTCAAAAGGCATAGTTCATTTCTGTCTTTACCAAACAGCTCCTTTGGTTACCTTTAGTTCGCTGGCTTTGTGGTTTGAGTACAGACTTGAAAGTTTGAAAATTAACATAGTTAAAGCTTGCCAGTGGGTTTTACTCTTATAAGAGTGAAACAAGATTAACTCTTTGATTATTTTATGGTGTAAACAGCTTCTTTTACCTCTGTAATAAGGGAACTTCATTGATACTACTTAACAAAATTTCGACTTTGTCTGAGCTAAAGCTCAATATATTTCTATTTAGAGAGGAAATACCTTCACCAAAGTGCATGTAATGGACCAGAATTGCATCCCATTTAGTTGAACTCTATATAGTTCTCAAGGACTTGCCGAAAACAAACTACTTTTTATATTTTATTTTATTTTATTAAAAAAAACATTTTTTTAATGTTTATTTATTTTTGAGAGAGAGAGTGTGAGCCAGGGAGGGGCAGAGAGAGAGGGAGACACAGAATCCGAAGCAGGCTCCAGGCTCTGGGCTTGAACTCACAAGCCGTGAGATCATGACCTGAGCCAAAGTCAGACCTGAGCCACCCAGGCACCCCAACAAACTACTTTTTAAAGATAGATCCAGGGTTTCAGGTTAAGTGTACTAACAGTTTTAGAGAGTTTCGTCTATGTATGTTTTCAGAATCACAAAGTACGAGCACATTCTCAGCACTGTGCTAGGTTCTAAACACTAGTCAAGCAATCCTGCTTCTTGGGATTGAGGATGGGTTCACTGTTTTCCTCGCCCCACTCCACACAGCAGGCACAATGAATATGGCTGATGGAGTGACATTCCTGTAGACTGGCATGTCAAACCGGTTCCTGTCTAGTGGTAATACTTGAAAATATTGCATAAAAAAGCACAATTAAGACACTACTATTCCAATGTAAAAATATGCTCACTTGTGGTAGTCTTGAAAATGTTTTTTTCAGGTTTAAGATTGCAGACTTCATGACTTTAGTCTTATCCTTGGGAAGATTTCACGGAGAAGGAGGGATTTCAGCTTAAAGGAAAAAAAGAGATATGTCCATTTTAGGTTTGAAGATGTTTATAGAAATAGAAAGATTATAGTCAAAATAAAAGTTCGCTTTCAGAAGCTGAAATTTAACCCACATTTGCTTTTTCTGTCCTCATTAAAAATATAATTTACTTTAATAAAATTTGTTTCATAAGTCTCTTCTATTTCAAAGTAAATGTGCTTGTGTCTTTAACAAAGAGTAAAGAAAGATCTTAGGATAAGCTTGACCCCTCTCCCCTCCCAGGTCAGCTCATTTTTTAAAAGAGCCTTCACTGGAAATCTGGCAGTCTCTTCGACCAGTTCTACCAGGATTTCTTCTCCTTTCTGGCAAGGGTCTGTGTCTTCTGTCATACATGCTCACTGGAGAGAGAATTTCAGCCATTACCTTTATTTAAGTGACTAAATCAACATTTCCAACCCCTGCCCTAGCTTCACGCCTGTTATTTCAGTGCTGTGTTCAATGCATAAGTGTGTTTAAAGCTCTACTCCCCATCTCCCTGCTGTCTCCTCCTAAAATCAGTTTTTCTCTTGGCTGTTCTCTTTCAGTTTTTGATACTCTAAGGAAGTAGAGTGAAATTTTCTTTGCCAGGATAATCTTATTTTAAGGGACAGACCTCCTTTTAAACTAGCTTAAGCAAAAGGAGACACTGGAGGAAATATACACCATACCTGACCAACTTAGGCAGCGGGTGCTGCTGGGTCTCATTAGGGAGTCGGGAATCAGTCAGTAAGCCAGACCAAGGTAGACACTCTCTCCTTCACCTCTAGTGCTAACAGGACTTGTCATTACTCTTCTCTGCTTATCTGCCAATTTCTCATGTGCCGTCTTTCTTTTCTGTGTCTCTGTCCATTTCAGCAGACTCCTTCCTTTATTACATTTGTATATCGCCCTTTCCTGGATTCTTCAAAATGGTGCTCTCAGCCCTGAATTCATATCACCTCCAGATTCCAGTACCTGCAGCTGTCAGTCTTCCGAGATTTCATTTCCAAGTTCTGGAGTTGGATGGCCCAGAATAGCCCCATGTAGTCTCTAGTGTTCAGTCCAGGTCAGCATAAGCTTGGTCAATAGAGGGATGGATGTTGTGATATAAGTCTGATGAGCTGTGAAGAGGCATTTTGAACAGGGGGACACGAGCCGAGGAGCACCCTTCAAGTATCTACTGCGAAGTAAAAAGGAAAGTTTTGCATCATCCCCCAAAGGGATAAAGTTTACTACGGTAGTTTCCATGTCTTTCTTTCCAATATGAACCTGTTTTGCAAATTAGTTGTGGTATGTGACGTAAGTGCAAGATGCTTCTGTCTTGTCCGCCAGGCTCGAAAATCTGACGTCGCAGATGCTCTTCTTTGTCTCCCACATCTTACCGGTCACCAACTTTTGCCAGGTTTTCTTCACAATGTCCCTTGTTCCGCTTCTTTCCCCAGTTCTCCCACTAGCGGAACCACTATTCTTTCTGAACTTTATCATCTTCCCCTATTTCTCTTATTTTAGAAGCTTTTCAACTTTAATTATTCACCCTACTTCCAGTCTCTCTTCTTGGCAATTCATCACTCACAGTGCCGACAAATTGGCCATAAAACACTCTTTCAACCTAATCATTCCCCGACTCAAAGACTTCAGTGACTCCCCACAGCCTACCAGATGAAGTCCAAGTGGCTTATTCTGACCATGTAAGACCTTGACCGTTGAGCTGCAACCTTTGCCGACAGCTCTATCCACCTCGTTGGCGCTGTACTCTGGCTAAACTGTGCCCCAAGCTGCCTTGAACTTTCTGATTGTATGCTTTTGCTGAAACCGATCCTGCTGGCCTGGATTGCACTCTTTTCTCTCTGCCTCTCTCAATCCCATCCATCATTCAAGTCGTAACACAAGTCTTTTCTTCTTTGTGAAGCCTTCCCAATTCAGTGCAGCCCAACTAATTTTTTATTTCTCTGAATCATTACAGATTTTTTCCCTGCCTCAGTCACTTAATTAGTCCTCTACTTCTAAAAAAAATACAGTGTGTCTTTTTAAATGCAAGTTTAAAACTTTTCAATGGCTTCATTTCTTCAATTAGATTTTACATTTCTTAAATTTTTTTTTTTCAACGTTTATTTATTTTTGGGACAGAGAGAGACAGAGCATGAACGGGGGAGGGGCAGAGAGAGAGGGAGACACAGAATCGGAAACAGGCTCCAGGCTCTGAGCCATCAGCCCAGAGCCTGACGCGGGGCTCGAACTCACGGACCACAAGATCGTGACCTGGCTGAAGTCGGACGCTTAACCGACTGCGCCACCCAGGCGCCCCTAGATTTTACATTTCATGAAACAGAGACATTTTTACTATTTTACTCCTCCTATGACACCAGTTACCATGCCTTATACATAGTAAGGGCTCCCAAAATACCGGTACGATGCAGATGTCTTAGGACACTTTGCTACGGTGCTGGATGCAAATCAACCTGCTAAAGAAGGTGTTGTTGATTTTGTATTTTCATTCATTCTTTGCATTATAAACAAACCAAATTGATGACCATGTTAACTTATGAACTTGCAAAATGGGAACTATTCTGTTTTATATTAACATTGAAGTTATAGAGTTTTCAGGTTGCAGGGCAATATATTAGGTGGCAGTTTGGAGGGCAGAGTGGGAGCTTGTTGACTAACTCCTAGTATCTTATTATCCACATGATGGAAAAGGTGGTGAACAGAATCAATTTCCAGGCACAGGAGAATGTCCTGGGACTTACAGAGCTAGGCGGAAGGGAAGGAGTATGTCAAATGTTAAGATGAAATTGCCCATTTCCAAAAGAAATGCAAAACCGTATGAAGAGTGAACTGCTTGTTCTAGAAGTTCCTAATGGCTTAGGACAGGGCTCTTGTCAAAGGGAGAGGCTATCCTCTTTCTTTCTCTCGTCAGAAATTCCCACGTTCCCTGGGAACTTTTTCCTGTGGGAATAGATCTTTGATAATACATTTGGACTAAATGGAAAAAATAAGATTTATTTAGAAAAAAGCTTAGCAATTTGCTTGTTTATTCAGCAAATTGAAGACTTGGTGGGCTACATACCAATGATATAATGCAATTATATACAGTTTCTGATCTGTCATAGGGAGATGAGTATAAACCAAAATAATCACAAACATAAGTCCACAGAAATAAGATATGGGAACTGAGATATTTCTGGTTAAGTTGGAGGTAGGTGGGGTTGTTTTAATTTTGAACTTTTTGTTTGTTTGTTTTTTTTGGCTGGAGATTTGTACCTTTTCATTCCCTTCACCTATTTTTCCCACCCTCCCACCTTCTTCCCCTTGGCAGCCACCAGTTTGTTTTCTGCATTTAAGTGTGTTTTTTTGTTTGTTTGTTTATTCATTTGTTTTGTTGTTTAGATTCTGCAATTAAGTAAAATCAGATGGTGTTTGTCTGACTTATTTTACTTAGCTTAATATCCTCTTGGTCCATCTGTGGACCAAATGGCAAGATCGCATTCCTTTTTATGGCTGAGTAACATTCCAGGGTGTGTGTGCATGTGTGTGTGTGTGTGTGTGTGTGTATGTAGACAAGTACACACCATATATATAATATAGGTACATACTACATATATATATGTCACACATATATATACACACTATATATACACCGTATATACCAAATATATATGTACTAAATATATGTGTATATATACCATATACACCAAACACACACACACACACATGCACACACACACATGCACACACTAATTATATATATATCACATCTTCTTTATTCATTCATCAATCCATGGACACTTAGGTTACTTCCATATCTTGGCTATTGTTAATAATGCTACAATAAACATGGCAGTGCATATATCTTTTTCAAATTAGTATACTCAGTATACCCGGTAGTGGAATTACTAGATCACATAGAATTCCTATTTTTAATTTTTTGAAGAAACTCCATACTGTTTTTCATGATGGTTGCACCAATTTATATTCCCACCAACAGTGCATGAAGAGTTCCCTTTTCTCCACATCCTCACCAATACTTGTTATTTCTTCTCCTTCTGATAATAGCCATTCTGAGTAGTGTGAGGTGATATCACATTTGGGCATTGATCTGCATTTCATGGATGATTAGTGATATTGAACATCTTTTCATGTGTCTATTGGCCATCTGTATGTTTTCTTTGGAAAAATGTCTATTCTAGTTCTCTGCCCATTTTTAAATTGGTTGGTTTGTTTGTTTTGTGTGTGTGTGTGTGTGTGTGTGTGTGTGTGTTGAGTTGTATGAGTTCTTTATATATTTTGGATATTAACCCCTTGTCAAAAATATCATTTGCAAATATCTTCTCCTATTTTAGTAGGTTGCCTTTTTGTTTTGTTGATGGTTTCCTTTGCTGTTTAAAAGTTCTTTATTTTGGTCTAATCCCAATAGTTTATTTTTGCTTTTGTTTCCATTGCCCGAGGACACAGACCCTTAAGTATGTTGCTATGGCTGTTGTTCAAGAGATTACCAGCTATGTTTTCTTTTGAGAGTTTTATGGTTTCAGGACTCATATTTTAGGTCTTTAATCAATTTTGAGTTTATTTTTGTATATGGTGTAAGAAAGTGGTCTGGTTTCATTCTTTTGCACGTAGTTGTCCAGTTTTCCCAGCATCATTTATTGAAGAGATTGTCTTTTCTTTACTGTATATTTGTGCCTCCTTGTCAAGGTGAAGTTATTTTGAATAGATTTCTTCCTACCTTGCTTAAAATTGTAGATGTGGGTATATGATTCTTTTGAAAGAATCTTCTGATGTTAAAATCATGTTTATCTTATCAATTGAAATTCTTCTTTTCCTCATTGAATGTGTCATTTCTTTGAGATCCTTGTTCTAAGGGTTTTTTAGTTTTCTCAACTTTAATTATATTTGTGACCTTTTTAATGTTTATTTATTTATTATGAAAGAGACAGGGGGGAGAGACAGAGAGAGAGAGAGAGAGAGAGAGAGGGCATGTGCCTGAGTGGGGGAGGGGCAGAAAGAGAGGGAGAGAGAGAATCCCAAGCTGGCTCTACGTTCAGTGCAGAGGTGGACGTGGGTTCCATCTCACTATGGCAAGATCATGGCCTGAGCCAACATCAAGATTAGTACATGTAACTGACTAAGCCACCCAGGCACCCCTTGAGAACTTCTTAATGTAATGGGTTTAACATTTCTTTCAGTTTGTATCTTTTCAAAGGCAAGTAGATCTGAAAATATTAATCCTGGTCATTGATACATTTATTCTACATTCTATTGAGTGTCTGCATTGTGGCAGGCACCATGTCAGTTCTGAGGATAGGATAGAAGTCATAGAATCACAGAGCTTTAGGCTTGGGAGGGATTATTTTCAGTGTTGAGATTTTTCTGCTCACAATAATGAAAATTTAAGAGCTTGTTACCGATGATCTTAATAGTGGACTTATTCTTCCTTGACCTTCTTGAGCCAATGAAAGTTGTGTACAGAAGTCCTTTTGCTAACCTTTGTCAGCCATCTCTTTGGACTTTATCTTCACTGTTGAATATATCTCTTTAAAATTAGAGTTAATCAGAAAGCTCCCTCTTCATTTATATAGATTTCTTTACATAACTGTCCTTTCACATTTTTATAGAATTATGTTCTTAGCATAGTTGTCACCAACACTTAAATTATACTGGAAAAATGCACATGGCATAAAAATGTCATACAGAAGGAAAGGTGCCACCATATAGAAAGGAAGCAGAGCTAACAAACACCAACCAACCAAACCAAAAATGTGTAGTTTCTACATGTTTTTGTACTTGGGAAAAGAATAATGCTATTATTTCTACAAATAAGGAAAAAATACTGTAAGAAGTAAAGTATATAAATATTCAAGGGGTCATTTTAAAAAATTTTTTCTTAATGTTTATTATTTTTGAGACAGAGAGAAAGAGACAGAGAAGCAGGGAAGGGGCGGAGAGAGAGGGAGGCACAGAATCGGAAGCAGGCTCCAGGCTCTGAGCTGTCAGCACAGAGCCTGATGCGGGGCTCGAACTCACGAACAGCGAGATCATGACCTGAGCCAGAGTCGGCCGCCCAACTGACTGAGCCACCCAGGTGCTTCAATGGGTCACTTTTTAAAAATGAAGGATCAGATATGATAGCAAATACCACAAATGCTTAGAAGCTTGTGAAGACACAGAACCAGGCCTATGAGGCTGAAACCTAGCAGAGAGCAGGCATAAATAAGAGCCCATGTGAGGCATTAAGGGGGACGGGCTGCACAGGTTCTCGTGTGGAACTTTCTACCTCCTCAAAAAAGGAGGAAAAGGAGCTAACGTGTTTTGATAGAAATATTTTCTTGTTTTCTTGACCAAGGAAAGTAACTCGTGCTCAAATATGAAACAAGATCATAAAACTGGTAAGATGGCAATGTGAGTGTGCACGTATTTGTGTGTGTGTGTGTGTGTGTGTGTTTGTGTGTCTGTGTGTCTTTGTGAATATTAGGGTTTGGCCTCCGGTTATTCTAAATGCAGAGACCATACCTTTTCCCCTGGACGTCATACCTTCCAGGTAGCTGCATTTGGAGAATTTAGCTATCAGTTCTCCTGTGTGCTACTTCCTGTTTTTGAAGTTACAAACTTGTGGTTCAGGCCTGTGTGTCCCATAGAATTCTTCAATTAGAAGACCAAGTATGATAGCATATGTTCAAAATACTTAGAAGAACATTGTTTGGACATACAGTGTGATAAGTGGTGGTGAAAATGTGATAGCTGTACCTAAGAAAGAAAAAAAAAGGGGGGGGGGGGAAGGAAAAACATCCTTCACTTAAAAAAGGAAATCCTTCAAAAATTTATTTAGGTCTAAGGAAGATGATTATCTTAGCTTATACTCATTTAACTGATTATAGAAAATACAGTTCTGTTTCCATAGTGCAAAGAAGGTTAAGACAACTTGGCATGGAAATCATTGTTGCTAAAATTTCAGAAAAAATATACAGCATTTGCTGCACTACATTTAATTATATATATATACACACATATATACATATGTATGTATGTACGTATATATATATATTTTGCACTTGGAAGGTGAATATTTTAAATGAAAAATCAATGGAGGAGACAACATTTGGCATCATTTCAAGATTTGAAGAAGCAATTTCTTACTCTTTCTGCCAAAAAGTATTTAGGACTGATTCCAGCTCATTTTTTTTAGCCAAACACTTAAATTTTGAATTTTTCAATATTTCAGAGCAAGTATGAAATTACCACCTTGATAACCTGGTACATTTAACTGGAACATCTTTATATTCCACAAACAGATGTGACCCCTGTAGCAGAATGTAATTTTTTCCTGTTTTTTTATTTGCCTATCTTCTCCACAATTTGGAAAGGAAAAAATATCTTGATCAGATTCAGAACCATTATAGAGAGTTTTTTGGTCCACAACTGAATGAAAAACAGACTAAAAATCATAGGCATAAAAATTAAAGATCTAGTTCTTTGACTCCTGTATGGTTACTGTATAGTTCTCCATCTACTAATCCAAATGAAGATTATCATGAGCTTTGGTGCATTTGTGGGTATTTATGGACTTTATCCTAAGAATAAAAAAGGCAGGAATATTCCAGTCTCCTTCCACAGCAATATATCCAAAGTTAGTTATCTAAGGTAAATGAATTAAGTATCTACTAAAATACCTATAGGTATTTTTAGATTTCCAAGAGCATTTTTTACAATGCTGCAATTTGTAAAGCTAAAAATCTTTTCTTATTCTTCAACTTCCAAGTGTTTGGGTGCATTTTCCTCTCGTTTAAACCTCAAGGGCATGTAAGCTTCAGAGATCATAAAAGAAAAAACTTGGAGGGTGTTAAGAGTAAATTGCTTTTAAAAAAAGGAGTAAATTAGTTAACTTATCCAACTGCTTAAAAAAATTTTTTTTAATGTTTATTTTTAAGACACACACACACACACACACACAGTGCAAGCAGGGGAGGTGCAGAGACAGAAGGAGACACAGAATCTGAAGCAGGCTCCAGGCTTTGAGCTGTCAGCACAGAGCCCAATGAGGGGTTCCAATCCATGAACTGTGAGATCATGACCCGAGCTGAAGTCAGACACTTAACAGACTAAGCCACATAGGTGCTCCTATCCAACTAATTTTTTAAAAGATGACCTAGAAAGCCAAGAACATCACCATCCTCTTTACTGCACTAGACTTTATGTCAATAGTTTCTTGGGTGATCATTCTAATGGTGTAGGAATATACTTTATTTTCAAGCCTAAATTAGCCCCCTTCCGCTTGAGCACTATAAAATTTTTTACTTACTTTTTGGTGATGTGGTTGACTCTTTCTTCTTATGGTTGGTCTGAGAACGACTTGTTTTTGCATGAAGCACCACTAAATAATATCTGTTGTCTACAGGGTGCGTCTGCCAGAAGATAACTAACATTGCTGGTCTACATTGCCAGAAGTTTCCATTCCTTATCTCCAAACATAATTTCCCATGAGAACTTTCTGAGTATATCCTCTAAGAACCATCGAATCTTTCGAATTGAATAGTTCCCCGTCTATCTTTTTATTTAAATTCATTTTCCTATAATTTTTGGTAATAGCTTTGATGAGATATAATTTAAATGCCATATAATTTACCATTTTAAAGTGTACAATTCAGGGTTTTTTAGTGTATTCGTTGAGTTGGGCAGCCACTACCACTGTCTGATTCCAGAACATTGCATCACCCCAGCAAGAACTCCATCCGCATAAGTACTTATTCTCAATTCTTCCCTCCCAGGGGTTGGCAACCACTAATCTACTCTCTGTCTCTATGGATTCGCGAATTCTGGATATTTCTTATGAATCGTATCATAGAATATGCGTCTGACTGGTTTCTTTCACTTAACACAATGTTTTTCAGGTTCATCCATGTTGTAGCATTTATCAGTATTTCATTCTTTTTTATGACGAATAATATTCCATGGAATGGATATACCACATTTTGTTTATCCATTCATCAGTCAGTGAACACTTGGGTTGTTTCCACTTTTTGGGTTGGTGTAAATAAAGTTGCAGTGAACATTTGTGTATGAGGTTTTTGGTAGACGTATGTTTTTAATTCTCTTGGTCATATACCTAAGGGTAGAATTTCTGGGTCATATGGTAAGTCTATGCTTAATAATTTGAGGAATTGCCAAACTGTTTTCCAAAGTGGCTGTCCCATTTTCAGTCCCATCAGCAATATATGAGTTTTCAAATTTCTTCATATCCTAGCCAACACATACTATTTTTTGTATTTATATCATTTTTATCTGTGAGGGAGCAGCCCCAAGTTACATTTATTAGATATTTCCTAAAGAAATTCTGCTTTTCCCCATCTTTGCTTCTCTGACTATAGTCCCTTTCAATTTCATCTTTTCCTTGGACAATTACAACAATCTTATCTCCTTCCCCTTGTTGTAGCCTCCTTGACTATATAATATCCACAATGCTTTTTTAGACATAGATGCGGCAAATATAAATGTTATTTCAAAAAGTACACATGCTAGAATTTTTGCTGTGGATACTTCTGTGTCTGCAAAGAACTGTCAGTAAAATCTAAGTTCTTTTCAGGCCTTTTGAATTTTTATATTTTAAAATACATTTATATTTTATGTTTATATTATATTTTATATTTCTTTTCAATACATCTCTGTGTGTTGTTTTAGCACTGATGAAAATCATCATGCTTCACTTGGGTTTTATCTGTAAGATATTTATATTAGAACAGAAGTGAAAGTCAAGGGGCTGTAAGACGATATTAATAATTACCTTTATTGCGTGCCTAATATGTACCAAGCAGTTTTCTTAGTATTTTCCATGTTGACTCATTTATTTATCACAACAAAAATCTTCTTATGAGATCGATGTGATTATTATTAAGCTCATGTTCACCCTGTGCAATAGAGTTGCAGAGAAGTTAAGTAACTTGCCCAAGGTCACACAGCTAGCAGATGGTAGAGCCAGGATTTCAAACGTGGGGTCTGGCATCAGAGCCCACATGTGTAGCCATGAATTCATCGTGCCTGTCTGGCTCACCTATTGTACAAAATCCACAAAATTTAAGATAAAAAGTTCATCATTCTGAGATGTTCAATACAGTAGGTTACATGGGTTCATATTTTTATTCATTCCTGTATGGCATAGTTATACATAGTTAGAAGATTGTAGGTTTAAAGTTTCTTGTTTTTACTAACCAGAGGTTAACAAAATCAGTTCTTCCAAACTTTAAAAAAAATAGTAGCTCGAGCAAAAATTACTGGACTACTTCAAAGATAACTTGTAAAAGGCATTCATAGAAAAATAACATTTCCAGAAATTTTTACCGTAGTCAATGTCCTATTACTGTACTGCCTGCCAGTTTCTGTGCCCCTTCCTCTTCCACCCCACCTCTTTTTGACCATCTAACAGAGCATTTTGTGTTTCTGAACATTTACATTCAATTTGTTAAGTGTCACCGAGGAAAAATAAAACGGAGGGGACACCAGTTAATAATGTACTCTTACATTCCGTCATCCCATGATTCCATGTCTCGCCATGGTGACCTAATTTGCCATGACAGGAATATGGTCCTGGTTTCAGAACATTCCAACTGCAGCAATCACCAAACCTTATGAGGAATTTTTGTCCCCTTAGCAAATTGAACCAGATTGCTTTTCTCAGGACCGTTTCAGATGGGTATCTGTGACAAGCGGGTGGTGCGGTGGAGAGTTGAGGGGTGGCTCTTTTATACATAAAACAGACACTGAAGCATAATGTTAATGGGTATCATTATGGAGTGCCTGAGTTTTACAGTTAAAGTAGGTTTGAGGAGACAAAAAATTTTTAAAGCATATTTTATTAACCTTTTCTAGCCATGTGGCCTTAGAAAAAGCTCTTAGTTTCCTCAACTCCAAAATTGAAACAATAATAATAATAATAATTAGATATAATGGTAAGATCCATATTTCAGACAATTGGATGATTCGCTCTCAGTAGGAGCATTTTGAATAATACTCAGCATTCAAGAAACATTAATTCTTTTTTTTTTTAATTTTTAATTTTTTTTAATTTTTTTTTATATATATGAAATTTATTGACAAATTGGTTTCCATACAACACCCAGTGCTCATCCCAAAAGGTGCCCTCCTCAATACCCATCACCCACCCTCCCCTCCCTCCCACCCCCCATCAACCCTCAGTTTGTTCTCAGTTTTTAACAGTCTCTTATGCTTTGGCTCTCTCCCACTCTAACCTCTTTTTTTTTTTTTTTTTCCTTCCCCTCCCCCATGGGTTCCTGTTAAGTTTCTCAGGATCCACATAAGAGTGAAACCATATGGTATCTGTCTTTCTCTGTATGGCTTATTTCACTTAGCATCACACTCTCCAGTTCCATCCACGTTGCTACAAAAGGCCATATTTCATTTTTTCTCATTGCCACATAGTATTCCATTGTGTATATATACCACAATTTCTTTATCCATTCATCAGTTGATGGACATTTAGGCTCTTTCCATAATTTGGCTATTGTTGAGAGTGCTGCTATGAACATTGGGGTACAAGTGCCCCTATGCATCAGTACTCCTGTATCCCTTGGATAAATTCCTAGCAGTGCTATTGCTGGGTCATAGGGTAGGTCTATTTTTAATTTTCTGAGGAACCTCCACACTGCTTTCCAGAGCGGCTGCACCAATTTGCATTCCCACCAACAGTGCAAGAGGGTTCCCGTTTCTCCACATCCTCGCCAGCATCTATAGTCTCCTGATTTGTTCATTTTGGCCACTCTGACTGGCGTGAGGTGATACCTGAGTGTGGTTTTGATTTGTATTTCCCTGATAAGGAGCGACGCTGAACATCTTTTCATGTGCCTGTTGGCCATCTGGATGTCTTCTTTAGAGAAGTGTCTATTCATGTTTTCTGCCCATTTCTTCACTGGGTTCTTTGTTTTTCAGGTGTGGAGTTTGGTGAGCTCTTTATAGATTTTAGATACTAGCCCTTTGTCCGATATGTCATTTGCAAATATCTTTTCCCATTCCGTTGGTTGCCTTTTAGTTTTGTTGGTTGTTTCCTTTGCTGTGCAGAAGCTTTTTATCTTCATAAGGTCCCAGTAATTCACTTTTGCTTTTAATTCCCTTGCCTTTGGGGATGTGTTGAGTAAGAGATTGCTACGGCTGAGGTCAGAGAGGTCTTTTCCTGTTTTCTCCTCTAAGGTTTTGATGGTTTCCTGTCTCACATTTAGGTCCTTTATCCATTTTGAGTTTATTTTTGTAAATGGTGTGAGAAAGTGGTCTAGTTTCAACCTTCTGCATGTTGCTGTCCAGTTCTCCCAGCACCATTTGTTAAAGAGGCTGTCTTTTTTCCATTGGATGTTCTTTCCTGCTTTGTCAAAGATGAGTTGGCCATATGTTTGTGGGTCTAGTTCTGGGGTAAGAAACATTAATTCTAATTATTATTTTAACTTTAACATGTTTGAAATAAGTATGAATTCTATGTTCATAAGTGATTTCCAATTTTTTGCCTGGCTTAGAAACTACAATTTAGAGATTGTATTACATTCCTAAAACAACTTGTGGTGGATCAGTACTTGATCATAGGTATGTAACCTTACTTATGTCCCAGGCTTCACCAGCCCACAGGGAGAAGTGTCTTTTATCAAGAATAATAGTTGACTTTTGAGGGGTGCCTGGGTGGCTCAGTCAGTTGAGCGACCGACTTCAGCTCAGGTCATGATCTCATGGCTGGTGAGTTCGAGCCCCGCATTGACTGCTGACAGCCCAGAGCCTGGAGCCTGCTTCAGATTCTGTGTCTCCGTCTCTTTCTATCCCCTCCCAACTCATGCACCTTCTCTCTCCAAAATAAACATTAAAAAAAAAAAAAAGAGTAATAGTTGACTTCTGTGTCTGGATCTCACATGTTTGACCCAAGCTGTCAGCTCTCACTCTTTAGCATTTCTTCTGAGAGCCCCAAGTGTCAGGAAGATTTGGTCATGTTCTACTATTTGGGCTTCTTCGTCAAGAGGTTCCACTAAAGCCCCAGTCTGGGAGCCCTAGGGAGCTGTCCCCAGTTGTGCCCCTGGGAGTGTTCCTAAAGCAAGAATGTCTGCTCCCCAACTCTCGGTCACTCTTTGTCGTTGGGACCCCCGATGGGACACTACCGGAGCCCAGAATCCTGGTTATTGTCTTCCCAAAGAGTATCATAGGAAGCACCTTGCACGAGTCCAACTGGCACTTTTAAAGTCTTCCCTTTGAAACACGTTGTTGCCAACATTTCAATATTTCACCTTCAGGTGTGAACCACGGGCTTATTGCTCAGGGATGGAAAATCCTGATGTTGCCTGGAGACAGAATTTATATTAACTTCGTTTTGTTTTTGTTTTTGTTTTTGTTTTTTTTTTGAGCTCCTCACGAGGCTGCAGCTTTGCAGAAGAGACTAGAGGAGCAGGACTCAAATTTTTGGTCTCAAGATACCTTTTCACCCTTAAAGGATAATTGATGCGGTGCCTGGGTAGCTCAGTGGGTTAAGCGTCTGGCTCTTGATATCAGCTCAGGTCATGATCTCATGGTGCATGGGATTGAGCCCCACTTTGGGTCTGTGCTGAAATCATGGAGCCTGCTTGGGATTCTCTCTCTCCCTCTGTGTCTGCCCCCCTCCTTGTTGCTCTCTCTTTGTCTCAAAATAAATACTAAAAAATTTTAAAAAAGAATAATTAAGGATGTTTGAGAGCTTTCAATTATGTGAATTATTGAAATTTACTTATTAGAGCTTAAAACAGAAATTTTAAAGATATTTCTTTAAATATTCAATTTAACATGTCAATAACAAACCCCTTAGATGTTAACATGCATAACATATCTTCATTAAAAAACGATATTATCCCAAGCCAGAAAAAAAGTAGTGAGAAGAATGGGAGTGCTTAACATTGTTGCAAATGTCAGGTTTAACAGAAGACAGCTGGAGTCACATATCTGTCTCTGGGTTTCTTCTTTCATGGAATCACACACCACATCACTTCTGGAAAACCCCACTGCATACTTATAAAAGAATGAGAGGGAAAATAGCAAATAACGTGTTAATGTTAGTGTTTTAAAAATGGTTTTGATCTTGCAGACCTGAGCGAGGCTCACTGGATCCCACTGTGTGGATGCCTCAACTACATTTGGCTCTATGGGGATGTCCCAGATAAAATGTAGACAAGAACTGCCTTTGCCAGCCTTGGAGATTATGGGAAGAATAAGGTGAGGAGCAAGAGAGGTAGAGCAGGGATATAGCTGATCTCTTTCTGGGGCCAAGTCTTGACTTTGTGGCTTTGGGAGTTGCCTCTATCCAGTGCTGTCCCTGGGAGAAACCTCACAAGAGGGCCAGCATACCTTGGCGAGGGCAGTGTGAATGCAACTGTCTCGAGCTGTACCTTGTACCCAGGTGGATTGGACTGGATGATGGAGGGGGATGGATGAATGGGAAGCTCCCAGAGGAAATCATGGTGGTGGGATGAAACGGCCTGGTTGCTGTGGGCTGTGGGCACACCTCACCAGACCAGGACCAAGGGGGAAGTCGCGGCCACATCTCAGAGCTACTCAACACCTATAGGGACTAAGTAAGAGCCTGGTCAGCAGGGACAACTGCAGACCTTGGCCAGATGACAGGAGAACTGACTACAGATACTAATGGAGAGGAAGTGGCTGTGAGATTTGTTGCCCGAGGACAGTGAAAAGACCTGTGTGTGATTCCCCTTACCTCTTTCTGTCACAAGCCCCTTAGACTCTACGTTTCCACATGCCTAGTTGCCATCTTGAAGAAAAGCAGACTGTGGTGGAAGAGATCAGACAGGTTGACATTTATGTAAAAAAAAAGGGGGGGGGGGCTAAGGAACCTTTTAAAAAAAAAGGTGAAATCTATAGATTGACAGAAATTAATTAATTAATTAATTAACTACTCAGTGTAGTTGTTTTTTCTCTCCCTGCTACCTAATTCATTGGGCCTTATAAGTGAGCTCAGATAGGCATAGAAAATACAAAAACGCTATATTTCTTTGCATGTTTGAGTTAAGTATGCTTAAATTAGTAAACCCACCACAGCTCAAGACAAGCCCAGGAAGTCTGTAAGAGAGGAAGGAAATGGCACTTCTTTATTACCCTCATATCTCCCTGTGTCTCCATGTCTGAAACTTCTCGCCTCCTTTTAGCCCCGGACAAGATACTCATGCATATTGCCTTTTGTATATAGAGCTTACCAAGGATAAGCAATTGAGATGGGATGTGTCAATTCCCAATCAAAGTTTCTGAGTCTGTGATAACTAGAATACTCTGTCATGTCTATGCGTGCAGAGAAGCAGGAATTCTCTTAGATTCTATTTCTAGAGTTTGTAAGTGCTCAGTTTCTTTTCTCCCACCCTCCCTCCCTTCTTCCTTTCCTTCTAAATATGAGTTTCAACCAGGTAAACTCCATCTCAACATTCTTTTGTAGATTGGCAATAAAAGGGCTTTGAGACAGTTAATGTCATAGAATAGTGTTTGTTTGTTTGTTTGTTTGTTTCCCACTGGAACCCAAATCGAGCTTTCAAGACAGTTCTTTCTTGTTCTGAATAATAGGAATTCAGTGGCTACAATATTTCAAAGGTCAGGCCCAATACATGGTGGAAAGCTGATGCAAATAGCTCTTGACTTAAAGCAGGGTAAAACTGGTGGTGTAGAACAGTAATTGATAAGAATAGGGTTTGGGCTAGGCACATCGTATATTTACGGTCAGTTAAAGGTAGTGAGATCTGCCCAGGAGAATTCTGAATCTGAGTTGGCTCACAGCAAAGAAAGCATCAAATCAAGTTAATCATCCCTTAAATAAAGAGCAAGCATTAGATCTCAGGCTAATATTATAACTGAGACTTTGTAAAAGCTATCTTGAATATTACATGAAGATGGCTGTCAAGATAACTGTGTATTCAATAGCACATCAAGGATTTTCCTATTGACAGGATAAAACACTGGGACTAGAGCACCTGCTAGTGTGATAATGCTGCTTCTTTACATGTGCTTGGAATGAGCCTGCCAAATGCATTCTCATTTGCATTTTATTTCATAAAGGAATTCTTGTTTCTCTTAAGGAGTACAGTAAAAATGTTCTAAATAGGTAACCTTAGTTTGTACTTTCTCTGTGTATAAACGTTGGATATTTAAAATAGGGATCTCATCTATGGGGACTATTTCACTACAAATGATTCAGTCAACCACTAAATTACTAATGGTTGTCTTACTGTGGTTACTGAGGAGTGTACATTAAACCTTGGGCTTCAATTCACATCTCCAATATCAATCTGAAGCATTTGCTTTTATGAAATTTTGATCTGAGCCCAGTACCGAATTTGAGAGAATGCTCTGAATCAGTGAGTCTGAGCCTTCCATGTCCCTCAGATGTTCCTGGTTTTCCCCTTATCAACATCCTACCGATCATTCAAACCAAAGAAAAATGACAATTTCTCAGAAAGCTTTACTGGATCCCTCAAGTCTTAATCAACGGCCCCTTGTGACACGTTTTTAGGGTAAAGTATCACATGTACTTTGACTTAGCCCTTATTTCCTTCTACTTCATAGCAGAGGAACATTAAAAGTAAGCTTCTTCTTTTTTTTTTTTTTTAATGTTTATTCAGTTTTGAGAGACAGAGAGAGACAGAGCATGAGTGGGGTAGGGGCAGAGAGAGAGGGAAACACAGAATCTGAAGCAGGCTCCAGGCTCCGAGCCGATGACACAGAGCCCGATGCGGGGCTCCAACCCACGTACTGTGAGATCATGACCTGAGCCGAAGTTGGACGCTCAACTGAGTGAGCCACCCAGGTACCCCAAAAGTAAACTTCTTCAAGGCAGCTTCTTTCTTACTTTAAAAGAAATCTAGTACCCATACAGTTTCTTGCGCTTAATCAAGATTGTTCAATAAGGGAGTTAGATTTGGTAGGGCGACTATGTTTTTATTAACACACTCCTAAGATCGATGCTCAATGATAAAATGTTCTACACAAGTTACAGATAGATCATAAGGGCATAAAGAGAACAACTGAAAAAAGAAAGATGTTCTTCTCTTGAGCTAACATTAAAAGAGAAAGCTTTGGGGCAAAAATAAAAAGGAATTTCCCATTCTAATTGGAAAAATTTCAATGAGGGTAAGAGGAATTTTGAAGTTGATAGACTGTGTCTATGTGAAGGAAGATTCTTTGAATTACATTTATTTTCAACAGGTTGGGGAACTTGAAATTTGCTAATGGTAATACAGATGAGAAAATTCTGACTAGCAACAGTATCCTTGTTTGAAATCACTCTTTGGTGCACAGTTTTCACGCACAGCATGCAAATGCGTGTCATGTTCATAAATCCAATCACAAATGATGGTTTTACGACCAAACTGTATTTCTTCCAAACAAAGTGGCGGTAATATTTTTAAAAATCTGCAAGCCCTTTGAGAGTCTTCAAAAAGAATTTCATCATCTTTTCTCATTGAAGTGAAGATATTTATAACTGAGAGGATGCTGTATTGCCACTATGGGGAAGAATTGCATTCCCCACCTAAAATATAGCCACCAACAGTGTACATGTTTTGCATTTAGCATTCAAAATATATGAGAAATAAGATCTAAGTAGATGCAGTAGGATCTAGAAATTAGCCTAAGTCAGCTCTGGAGACCAGATTTAGGGAGGACCATAAATCATACCCTTCGAGTAGAACATTACTGTTCAGAATACTCTAAAATGTACCATGGTTCAGAAACCTTTTTTAGCTGTTTGTTTCTTAGGTTTTAGCAGACTTTCTGTGGTTTCATGGAGGTGAGCTCCTCAGATATGAATGCTATCTTAGGATGTTTCTGTAAACATTGAGTCTGATAGATACAAAGTACCTTGAGGGTCTATTATCTGTTTTCATGAAGGGTAAACCTAAAGACTGAAGAATATTCTTTTCCAGGAAGCATCCCTCCATCCTGCTTCCTTGTTGAAGATAAGCTTTTAAAGGGAGTGTTTGGTATTTTTTTTTCAGTCCCATGAAAAACTAGGTTGCACTTTCTCAATGCAACTTCTAGGAGCACTTATGCCATAATTTGGAAGAGCTCACAGCGATTTCAACACTTCAGTGAAGGTCACTGTGAAAGAGCGTTTTGGAAGACGTCTTCATTGATTTATTGACTAGCATCAACTCAACTCTGTCTCCACCAGTAGCCTATAATTTGGGTGAGCCCTGTTATAAATTCAGTAGTGCTGTGGAGCCTTCTCTCTGGATCTGCCCAAATTGCAAAATCATAGTGAAGATCATGGGAGAGTGCTCTGTCATAATGGTCCTGAGATTCACTTTAAGATAAACCTTTCAGGGCGCCTGGGTGGCTCAGTCAGTTGAGCATCTGACTTGGGCTCAGGTCATGATCTCACGGTTCGTGGGTTTGAGCCCCGCCATCGGGCTATGTGCTGACAGCTCAGAGCCTGAAAGCCTGCTTTGGATTCTGTGTCTCCCTCCCTCTCTGCCCCTCCCCCACTCAGGCTCTGTCTGTCTCTCAAAAATAAATAAACACTAAAAAAAAAAAAAAAAGGAAAGATAAACCTTTCTGTCACAGATTCTGTGACCTTCATCCTTGAGTTTACAAGGGAAGCACAAGTGTGCTCTTCACATTCAAGACAGATACTTGAGTGTCTGAACCTACCTACCCATCTCCTGGTGCACTTAGGTTCTGTGTTTAACCGTTACATTGCTGAGGATGTTCCAACGCTCATTTGTTCAAAAGATACTTTCGAAGCATCTATTGCAGGCCAGGCAAGTTCTCATGCTGTGGCTGCTACAGCGAACAAGACAAATCTCTGTCCTCATGGGGCTTGTATCTGGTGGAGAAGGGAGGCAACACACAAGGAAACAAACACCTGATATAATTCTAGAGAATAGTGAGTGTCAGGATGAAAAAGAAACAGGACAAGGGTTTGTTTTTGGTAGGCGGTCAGGGGAGTTGTCTCTGACAATACACAACATCTATGTTATGGTCATATATTTTATTTGAGACAACTTCTTTAATTGAGGGCATGCAGGCAATGCCATCTCAATGCTGAAGTTGCTTTCTTGGACTGTCACACACGCGTGCTTTTGCTTCTGTTGGGAAGTGCCGTTGGAGCACTCTACGTAAACCCCACATACACGCAATTCTACTGCAGCAGTTAGGAGGCTAGTGATGCAGCAGGTAGCATGGGTCGGCAGTGCAAACAGCGATCTCTTCCTTAGGGCTGTCGATCCCATTTGTGAAATGTAAATCTCTGAGCAATGACTCCTGGTATAGGCTAGAAATGTGGTCTCAAGATCTTTGGTGAGAAATATGCCTTTCAAGGAGTCTTGTAAAGGTCCAGGGAGAATCCTTTCTCAGCCAAGTACTTGATTCTTTTACAAGGCAGCGAGACAAAATGGTCAGAATTCAAGGAGGCAGAAATTATCCAAAGGGGTTTTCAAAAACATCCCTTTTGCTTGTTATTCTAAGGGATGTGGGACTAGTATTTGCGTAAGACTTACAGTGTTTCTCAGCTCTCTATCACTGAAGTCTTTTCTTTTGATTAAGTCCTCACCCCTCTTCTTTCTGTTCTAGGGCATGCAGTGGCCATGACCTGATGACTATTTCTGAAGGAACAATCATTTGCAACCTGCACGGGGGTGAGCAAAACATCCAATTACAACAAAGAGGGTATATCCTTATTTTTGGTTAGAAATAGTATTTGTATATTAATGTAAAAGCATGCATTGCATATCCAGACAGAAAACAAGACGCAGGAACTTTGCAGACCGTCTCATGCTTCCTTGTCTTTCCCCTACTACAACTTATTAGATAGTATCTTTTTGGATGGAAAGGTACTTCTGATACCTTCTGCTACCAAGTTCAAAAGTCATTAGTAACAGTTTATAGGGCTCATCTTTTTCCAGATGCAAGTATCCAACCAAGATCTTCCGTCTGCAAGGCACCACGTTTCAGTGTTCTCTAGGATTAAGGCTCACTGAGAGAACTTTTTACTGTGTTTGTTTGGAGTTCATAGAGCTTCAGGGATGCGATCGGATATTATTCTGAACCTTTAATCTTATTTGTGAGCAGAATTTTTCAAGGCATATCAGCATTTGAATTCCCAAAAGTAAAACAGCTGACATTAACTTTTCAGGTTCCTACCAAACGTTATTTAAAGCTCTTTGTAGAGCCAAGTTTTAGAGCAGAGGCTGTAGTCAAGTGCTACTCTCGGTATTGTTGTCAATATCCAACCGTGGCTGTTGACATGCATATTGTTTACTCTCGTCCTGATTTCTTTGCCTTCATTAAAGAAAATTAGTCTGGCTGATTCCATTCTTACTCCATCAGCATCCACGTCGGCTGAGAATAAGGTAAGAGGAAACTATCAGAGAAATTAAACTAGCGGAGCCTCGGGGTATGAAACACTAGAATGCTGCCATGTGATTTCGGCCTCATATTCTCCAGAGACATCTATTGTCTCCGCATTGTACTTCCACAATTTAAATTGTATTACATTGAAAAGCTCTTTATTCATATTACAGCTGAAATACTTGGACTTCATAAGAATTTTCTCAAATTCAGGGAAATTTCCTGAGAAGTAAGTTGGGAAATACAATAGACTCTTACACAACAGTACACAGCATTGCTATTCCTTCCCTTTTTCTTCACAAGTAAGAGAACACTGAAAGAAGCTAAGTATTTTGAGAGGGGGTAATTGCAGACTGCCCTCTTAAGATACGATGCCACAACAAAAATGATATGGTTTGGAAATCCACCTGGCAGCTCTGAAAATGTAATATTTGTGCCTTTTATACAAACATTAATACTCTATGAAAAATAGGAAATCACAATGGCAAACATTTTCATTTGGGGAAGTGGGAAGAGAGATTTTAAAATCTTTCATAATGGTAAATTGGCATAACAGGAAAGCTATATGAGACATGAGTATGACTACCTTGTATTTTCAAGCTAATTTTAAGAAAGAGACTGACATAAATTTATGTGCTTATGGTTTATTTTGAAATAATTTATTTTTTTAAGTTTTTTAAAATCAAAACATTTTTTAATGTTTATTTTTGAGAGAGAGAGAGGGAATGGGGGAGAGGCAGAGAGAGAGGGAGATACAGACTCTGAAGCAGGCTCCAGGCTCAGAGCTGTCAGCACAGAGCCCGACTTAGGGCTTGAACTCACAAACTGTGAGATCATGACCTGAGCTGAATTTGGACACTTAACCAACTGAGTCACCCAGGCCCCCCAGAAATAATTTCTAACTTACAGAAAAGTTGTACAAATTGCAAAAAAAACCTTCTGTATACCTTTTCCCCAGAATCACCAATGTTTAATATTTTGTCACATCTGTTTTATCATTCTGTGTGTGTGTGTGTGTGTGTGCATTTCTAAACTATTTGAGAATTACTTGAAGACATCATGCCATTTTACCCATAAATATTTCTTAAGAGTAATAATAAGAATATAAACACAGCACAATTGTTGAGATCTTGCAATTAAGATTGATACGGTAACATTTTCTAATACACAGATTTTATTCAAATTTCACCAAAAATTTTTTTTCAGGGCAGTTTTTTCCTCTCATTTACCATCTAATTCAGGATCATGCATTGCATTTAGTTTTGCTATCTTTTAATTATGATATATTTTGAAACTTAGAGAAAGACACAAAAATATAAAGAACTCCCATATGTTCTTTACCTAGATTCTCTATTTGTTATCTATAGATATAGATATAGATATACACGATATATATTGTTTAAATAATGCAATATGCATATAAAGCTTACTTACAAATGAACAGGCTTTTGCTGAATAGTGAGGTCAGATGAAATGATCTAGAACTGCATGAGGCAAAATTCAGAGTACACTTAATCATGATGAGCACTCAGTAAATGTATAGAATTTTTGAATCACCATATTACACACCTGAAACTAATATAGCACTATATGGTAATTACTCTGGAATTTTTTTTTTTTTAAATTTTTTTTTTTCAACGTTTATTTATTTTTGGGACAGAGAGAGACAGAGCATGAACGGGGGAGGGGCAGAGAGAGAGGGAGACACAGAATCGGAAACAGGCTCCAGGCTCCGAGCCATCAGCCCAGAGCCCGACGCGGGGCTCGAACTCACGGACCGCGAGATCGTGACCTGGCTGAAGTCGGACGCTTAACCGACTGCGCCACCCAGGCGCCCCTGGAATTTTAAAAAGTTAAAAAAAAAAAGAAAAAGAATAAAAGAAGTACCTCGTAATCTCTGAACGAATTCCCCCTTATTAGAATTTATTCTACATATGATTTTCAATATTCTTTCCCTTCTTTCCTAAAGTTCTTTGAGCCAAGAAAGCTACTTTAAGATGTTGGCAGGGACCCAGGGCTCAGGTTGGGCACTGAAGCCACTGAAGAATCTTGTGACTCAGCCTCTGCCAACTTGTGGTTCCAAATTAGAGGCTGCAGCAAAGGGAAGCCTGAGAACATTAGCATGCAGCATGAAGTCTTTTTGGACTTTTTGGTGTATGAAGACTTCTCCACAGTTAATAAATAGATTCACGAAGTCAGAGAGGACACAGGGCCTTGCTGTGAAGTAGTGGGGCAGAGATTCAAGACTTTTGGGTCTAGTCACAGCCTCAATTAAAGTCCAGGAGCCTTAGTTTAACCAGCCTTCTGGAAGGTCATTTTCTACTTCTGACAATGGACAGGAGTCTGAATACTGAGGATTCAGCAGATACCACATTTGGTATGTGCTAATTTACCGGAACTATGTGATCTGATCTCATCAAGAAACTTTTGGATTTGTCACTACGCTTATTCAGCGAGGCAAACGAGGAAGTCGTTTTTATAAGTAGAGATTCATTTTGGACGGACCTAGTTCTTTGTGCTGAAGGTGAGGACTTGGAAGATGCAATTTCCACTGAACTCAACTTGCTGAAGCAGATGCCAGTGAGACAGTGACTGGCACATAGTAGGAGCTCAGATCAGCATTGTTAAGATTACATTCTGCTGTTGAATCACCTTTGGATCTATTTCCAATTTTTTAGATGCTAATAACAAAAATCTGTGACTATGCTAAGATATTAATTGTCTCTCTGACTGCTTATCTAGTTTACATTTTCACAGCTTGTGAAGTTGAAGAGAAGTAAAAACAGATGAAGCCCCAACCTGCCAATTTTTTATTTGTGAGCAATCTGAATTCATGACTCAATGAGACTTGAGTTTTGAACAGTTGCTTAAAAAATGTCTTGGGTTTATAGGTGCATTGATTTTTGCAGTCTCTGCTCTGTCAATGCCTTGGATAATAGAGAATATATTTTGTTTGTGGTACTCTATTACTTTAATTCAGTTAAAATGTTTTGTGATCTGTGTCATTTTTATTGGCTCGATTTTTTTAAAAGTATCTGTTTATTTCTGCCATTTCTTTTTCTAGACTTTTACTATTTATTTATATTCTACTTTACATAATGAGGCTGTCTATAAAAAGTTAACCATTTGGGGACATAAAAGAAATCATGCAAAAAGAAAATATACTTCTACAGAGCTCAGACTGAATCTTCCGCTCTTTATATCCCTCAAGTATCGCTAAGTGCTTAGTGTGTAGTTGTTAATGAATACATATGTAAATCAGCACGTGCCAACCATAAGAATGACGTGTCATAATACGGGGGTTGTGTCGTGCATAAGAATGGCAGGTCACTAGTGTAGCAACTAAGGGGGTCCTTTCATGATAGACTCACTCTATCGTTTTCTATAGAAAACATATTTAAAGTGGAAGAAAAACATTGGTGCTACGGACTGAGATTTTTTTTTTATCGGGAGCGCTTATCACACTCCGAGCCAAAAAAGATTTCCATCTAATTCTGGATGACAAAGGTGAACTACAGTCACCCTGGGAGGGTTGGGGCTTAAATCTGCCTTTGTTTTCTTCATACATAGTGAATACGGTTACAAATACTTAGCTTTTTAAAATGCCAGATGCCATTCCATTCAGTGTAAAGGTAAATATGGAGTAGTACCTGTCCTCATGTTGGCAATCCTATAAAGGTCTCCTAAATCTCCTAAATCTCCCTGCCTAAAAGCCTTACACTGTTTGAATTCATAGCAGACATCAAGATCTTGCATTACGTAGACTGCATACCAATGACAAGACCTCAAGGTGTAAAGGTATTTCTAAAGTTTAAGCCCTCACATTTCATTATTTTAATAAAAAAAAAATTAAAGAAGTATATCTGAATGATCTTTGACCTTTAAGGAATCACTGTGCAGGTGGACTCTTAAGAGAAGAAATCTCATACTAACCCTGTCTGGTACAAGACTATAACAAAGTTTCAAGCAGCTATTATGAGAATTCTTGGGAAATCTTTGAAGAACTTCTTATCCCATGACAAATGTGTAATTATTACTTGTCACCATGTTAGATGTGGGATAGAAAATGGGAACCAGTGGTATGAAAAATTAAATGAAAAGGCCAGAATGTGTGTATGAAACTGTTTGGAAAGTGCACGAAAGAACTGAGCATTCTAGAAAGCACAGTCCTTTCAAGAATTACTGAATCATGGTTAACCACGAAACAACTACATCAGTAATGCAACTGCGCAGCAATACCACCACCATCATCGTTGCCAAGAAGTCATAATCACCTTGGGGATGTGATGAGGTGTTGAACGTGTGTGTTAAGTTGTTGACAGAACAGACAGATGGAGCCTGAGCTGTGGTTTTCCTGCCTGAATGAATTGTCACATTCTAAACAGTGTTCTGTCCAGCTGACATTAAAAAAAGATAGATAGATAGATAGATAGATAGACAAAGATAGAAAGATAGTCGGCAGACATGTGTTGGCTATTAGTTGTCTAGATCAGGTTCACCTGGCTTCTTTTTGCAATACAATTTTGATCTGTAGAAAAATTGTCCTGTTTATTTCCTTGGGTGGATATTAGAAAAGACTGTGTTTGAATGGTTCCTAGAAGTGAATAAATACTTCCTGCTAAGGGTGTACTTGATTTAGAAAAATCCCCGTATTTGTCCCTCTTACCTTAATAGATACAAATATCATTGAAGAAAAAAAATTTGAGAAAGTTGGAATTATACTAGTTTGCTTTATAAATTGTCTTCATTAATTCGATAATTCTAATTTTATTTTGTCTTGGCAGGTCTGACTTAAGAATCCTGCTTTTTTTTTTTTCAAAAAAGAAAAAAAAATGAAGGAAACAATTTTAGGAACTCAAATGAGAGATAAACTCTTTATTGATAGTGAAAAAATACACTAAGAGAGGGAATGGAAGAAAGACTTTGCTTTCACCAAAATCTATTTCCAAATTATGTTTAGCTGATCTACCTAGACAGAGTGAAGAATTTCCTCCGTGTTCTTGTACTTCATGTTCAGAATGCTTCTTAAACAAGGAATTTGAAATAAAATCACCACTTACAGTTTAAGTTCCTTCTAGAAAGAGTTTTAGTAGTAGGTAAAAATTAGACATAATAGAAAGAGGAACAAAGTAATTATACTTGAAAAAAGCATACAATTGTAATATAAATAAAAAAAGACTTCCTTGTATATATAGAAGGAGAAACAAGCAAGCTTATAAATTTTGGTGCTGTATATGTAGGTTTCCTAACTAACAGTAGTTACAAATGAATTTTTAAATAAAAAGTTGTTTCCTTACCACCAAAACACCTACTAACACTTCTCAGTATAATTATCTGAGATAAATTATCTTTTTTTTTTTTTTTGTCTTTAATTAATAACACAAGATAGAATTGATCTGAGCACACAACAGAATCCACAGTAGTTAGGCCAATATAATAATGAATAATGAAAATAGCAAAATGTGTATAGGTAAAGAAATAGCAGGAAAGTAAGTGACTGACACAGGGTGATAATACCAAGAGACATTTGTTATCTCCTTTTCAGTTAAGACAGGCTTCACAGAAGAACCCAATACTAAGAAATAGCAAATACCCTCCAACAAAGGTGAAATTTAGTAATCAGAGTTTTCTTTTGTTTATATTTTTAAAGATTTGCCTTAGTATAACTTCTTAAAATTATTCTTTTCCATCCCCCTCCCTCATACTTTTAGAAATAAGAATGTGGCTCCTGGAGCACCTGGGTGGCTCAGTTGTTTAAGCATCCGACTTTGGCTTAGGTCATGATCTCACAGTTAGTGAGCTTGAGCTCCACATCAGGCTCTGTGCTGACAGCTCAGGGCCTGGAGCCTGCTTCTGATTCTGTGTCTCCCTCTCTTTCTGCTCTTCCCCCACTCGTGCTCACTCTCACTCTCTCTCTCTCTCTCTCAAAAATAAACATTAACAAAAATAAAAAAAAAAAAAAAAGAAGGGCGCCTGAGTGGCTCAATTGGTTAAGTGTCCAACTCTTGGTTTTGGCTCAGGTCATGATCTCACAGTTCATAGGTTCAAGCCCCGTGTTGGGCTCTGCGCTGACAGTGTGGAGCCTGCTTGGAATTCTCTCTCTCTTGTCTCTGCCCCTCCCCCACTTATTCTGTCTCTCCCTCTCTCCCTCAAAATAAATAAATAAACTTAAAAAAAAGTTAAAAAAAAAAAAGAATGGACCTCCTATTTTAGCCCATTCTCCTTTACCCCTTTAGTTTGGTGTTTCCCCAAGTTGTGCCTAAATGTGCTTGTCACCAATTTTCCATGCTCAATCAAATGCAAAAGTGATAATAACAAAAACATCATCACCAACATACTTGAAATGGTTTTGACTAGCCCTTAAATGATAAAACATTTCTTCATACCCTATTTCACTTGTCTCCCCAAAATTCTGTGATAGGGCTGGTGTTGACATCTCTTTTTTAAAATATAGAATTTAGACTGAGAAAGTTAAATGATGTAGGCCAAGGTTATAGGATTTGCCAATAAAGAGATGAGAGTCGAAGTTCCAAGTGGGTTCTCCAAGGAAAGGATGGATTGGAGACAATGTGGGGTCCAGCTCAGGGCTAGACCTGGAGCAAATACCGAGTCTGAGAAGACTTGAGTCTGCCACCCACACTTTGAGCCATACTTGACTAAAATGTTTGGAGGGCATGGCATTGAGAGAATTCACCAAGACTGAGACTCTGTAATGTAATTTATTATTTTGTCACGTGCCTCCATTTCGTAGACTAGATGTAGGCATTAATTCGGAGAGTATTACTATACGGAGCTGTATTCATTGATTTGTATAAATATATTATGTGAATTAGTAATTCACATTTTTGCCATGTGAATTAGTATTTCTTCTTTTCATAGTATTTCCTGAATTTCAAGAATGCAAAGGCTCACCCCAAAGTATTCTAGATTCATATATTAGTGTGAACTTTGATCCAGCCTCAACAGAAATAAAAATTGTTGTGACTTAAGTGGAGAGTTTAATGTATTAATTGGGACATGACTATACACAGGTAAATGACATCGAGAGCAAAGAAACTCTAAATTTCATCCCTATTTAGTAGGTTGTCTCATACCCAGAAAAAAGTACCTAATACTTTATGTCTCTACTCTTTTATCATTTCAGTTTGTCCATGCATTACGTTATTTTGTACAAACATGTATATATTTACATATACAAATTCTTTCTATGTTATTATTTAAAAACATTGTCCTCAGTGTTCCCTTTTATAATGCTTTTGTTTTGGGGGCACCTGGGTGGCTCAGTCGGTTAAGCGGCTGACTTCGACTCAGGTCATGATCTCGTGGTTCATGAGTTCGAGCACCGTGTCAGGCCTGTGCTGACAGCTCAGAGCCTGGAGCCGGCTTCGGATTCTGTGTCTCCCTCTCTCTGACCCTCCCCTGTTCATGTTCTCTGTCTCCCTGTCTCAAAAATAAAATAAAACGTTAAAAAATTTTTTTTTTTAAATCTAATGCTTTTGTTTTGGTCTCCCTAGCTCTGTCATTAAAAATATTATTTATAAGGGTTGCCTGAGCCGCTCAGTCGTTTGAGTGTCAGACTCTTTTTTTTTTAATTTCTTAAGTTTATTTATTAATTTTGAGAGAGAGAGAGAAAGTGAGAGAGAGAGAGAGAGAGAGAGAGCACAAGCAGGTGAGGGACAGAGAGAAGGAGAGACAGAATCCCAGGAGGCTCCAAGTCATCAGTGCAGAACCCGATGTGGGGCTCAAACTCCTGAACTGTGAGATCATGATCTGAGCAGAGGTCAAGAGCTGGAGGCTTAACTGACTGTGACACCCAGGCACACCCGAGTGTCAGACTCTTGATTTGGGCTCAGGTCATGAACCCGGGGTCGTGGGATCAAGCTCTGAGCTGGGCCCCGTGCTGAGTGTGGAGCCTGCTTGAGATTCTGTGTCTCTCTCTCTGTCTCTCTCTCCCCCTTGGCCCCTCTTCCCTACTTGTGCTCTCTCTCTCTAAAATAAAAAAAAAGATAAAAAAAACTGTTAAAAATACATTATTTATAAATGAAATTTCACTGTCACCTCTTTGACATGGAAGAGTTTGAGGTATTTTTCTTTAATCATTGAGGTACTTGACTCTTCAACATGAGCTGTCATTGAGGATAGTCTTATTTTATATTAATTTCTTGAGTTTTAGTTTATCCTTTTTTCCACCAACCGTTATAAAATATAAACATTTTCCGTAGTTTTAAATGACCTTTCAGTTTAAAGTTTATAACAACAGCATAATGGAATATTCCTTCATCCATTATAGTAGAAATTGTTTCATATTATTCCATTAGAGAAGTAGTTTCCAGTAGGATAAACTCCAAAGTAAGCACTGTTTTCTGCATTCACTTTAAAAAGAATTACTTGGTAAGTACAAAGCAATTAAGCAATACGACATGACAGGCATTGCATTTTGGGGGAATTATTATACATCTCAGATGTCTTGAGAGGTTTGGGCCAAAGGCTGAGTGGCTTCAACCACCCAAGAAGCGTAATAAACCCTCAAGAACTGCACCACCTGTCATACCTTATTGCTATTATGAAATGGAAATCACGAAACCAAAACAGGGGGAAAAGGTTAGATCTGTGCCCTTGCTGGGGATTACTTACATGCCTATGACATCACTGACAGTTCTATCTGTGTCCAGAGAATTCTAAAGCCATTGCATAATTATTGCACAAACAACACAACTCGTTTGAAACTGCTGCTTCAGCATTCTACAATGCTAACTTTGTCATATACCAGTCCCCCAATGCCCTCTTCTTGCAGAAATCATACTGGTGCTCTTAATCCCTAGCTTTCCTCTTTCACCGATCATACAGCTTCAGGGGCAGGGGAGGGTAAGGAAGAGGAGGTGGAGATTGTTATGTAGAAACAATCTTGCCCCCTAGAGGATTGGAGGCATTTGGTTCCTTGTATGCCTTGCAACACCCCAAGGTCATTATCTCATGATAATCACATCTCCTGGAGTTGCCTTATTGCTTAAGTGTAACACTAAATTTTAATTACAATGAAATAGAGCTCTTCTGGTAGTTTATACAACATCTTGTGTTCTCATTGCCAGATGGAAATAATGCAGAGCTTTTACTGTAATCGTATGTGGTGGTCCTGGGCTCCAGTGCAATAAACACATACTGTTGGTTTGTTGAGAAAAGCACTTTGCTTCATGGAACGATCTACTGTCTTTTGGAGTATTTCAAGTCGACCGTTTGTGAAAAGATTTCCTCTTTGTTTAAAAATATTGAAACACAGTAACACTTTTTCCTCCCAAATTTGACTGTAATGGGTGAATTTAATTAAGGAAATCAAAATAGAGTGTTGCCCATTGATAGACGAGACAGATTGTTTTACACGTTGGATTTTATTTGCATGGTTTCTCTTTAATCATTTGTGCCATTTTGACAGTTGATGTGCCTGAATGCACTTTTTTTTTTTTTAAACAACCTTGTATTTCCTCATGGATTTACCACATTTTTTCAAAGGATTACCATGCATATTTTTGTTCCAGCATTTGGTCAGCTTCTTGGGTGTCCCTATCATTCCGGCTGGTGGTAGAGAGACAGTTATTGAAGATGCTTGGTAAAGAGTGGCAAGGCAGCTTTTATTGAAGGGAAGAGCATCGTGATAGGGGTAGCAACCACTGCAACGGGGTCTTATAATGGGAGAGAGATTGGGCTCGAATCTGAACACAACAAGGAAGAGTGGAAACTTACAGCCAAGGAGCAGGGAGGGGGCCAGTGGATGGAAAACGACTCAGAGGAAATATGCGGGGAAGCAGGGATTCTGGCTCGCTGACAGGATACTTGCTGAAGTCAGGTCAGTGTAATCAGACATCACCCGGGGGCGGTGGAGGATGAAGAACCTGAATTGGTATCAAGAGTGCCCGGATCTGCAGGGTGAGAGATTCTGAGTAAACCGTCTTCACAGTACTCTTGCTAAAAGCGGACAATGCGGAGATGACAAAGGAAGACTGAACGTTGAGGACTCGGTGGAAAAAAGGAGCCGGTTAGAGGTTGATCAGGGAAAGCATCTTGGTTGTCTCATGACCAGTATTGGTTTGTCAGATAGATGCACAGTCTTGGAAAGACTGAGCCAGGCCTGAGCATGTCGGGGTCACTGGGGTAGTGGTGATGGAATCACCCTTAAAGAGTGATAATGATGATGACTTTTGAATAAAATGATCTTTAGAGTATGTTCATGTTTGTATTGATTTGCGACCAGAATCTGCGTAAAACATCATGTTTGCTGTCAAAGGGCAAATTCAAACTAAGTCTCGCTACCACCATTCCTTTCTTCTAGGCTGCTGCTTCAGGTTTTTTCCTTTATTCAAATGCTGGGATTCCACTTCACGGGCACCAGGCACCAGAGAGGACGAACTTACCCTCTCCCCTGCTCATGCAGCCACTGTCACTAGAGCCCTTTGCTCTTCTTCCGAAACGCCAGGCCTACCTACCTTCCTCAGGGCCTGGCCTGGAGTGTGCTTCCCTTCAGATGTTTCTCACCAATTTCCAGTCAAGTCTTTGCTTTCAAGTCCCCGTTCGAGGAGTCTCACGTCCGTCATTTTACTTAAATTTGTAACCCGTTCCAAGCTTCACTCCTGGATCTCCCTTATCTTGCTCTGCTTTGTCTTTCTTCCATGGCATTTATCATTTCTAAAGTACCATATAATTTAGTCATTTATTATGGCTAATTTTCAATGTTTGTCTCTTGCGGATAGATAGGACACTTTCTGAAAGCAGGTGCATTTTGTTGTTTTGTTGACTGACGAATATCAAATGTCTAGGATAGTGCTTGGTACATAGTAGGTGCTCAATAAAGAACTTTCGAATGAATCAACAAATGAAGAAAGAGACTAGAGGTGAAATTTCTCAGAGCTTTTGGCAGTCTCTAGGACTTCAAAGTGGATCTTAGGCTGGCCTCCTCTCTGCTGAGGCTGGTCTTCAACAATGTATGGGGAAGGTAAGTACTATTCCAGCTCCTTCCTTCAAAATAGAAAGAGATCAGGGCACCTGGGTGGCTCAGTCGGTTAAGCATCCAACTTCAGCTCAGGTCATGATCCAACTGTTCGTGAGTTCGAGTCCCGCACCGGGCTCTGTGCTGACAGCTCAGAGCTTGGATCCTGCTTCAGATTCTGTGTCTCCCTCTTTTTCTGCCCCTCCCCTGCTTGAGCTCTTTCTGCTCGCAAAAATAAACAAACATTAAAAAAAATAAAAATAAAAAAAAATAAAGCTTTGGCAAGCAGAATCAGAGGGTTAGGACAGGTGAAGTTATTTTAGAAAGAGGTCCAAATCATTATGCCCTTTATATATGCTTGTCACAAAATACTTTAAAATATCAATATCATATCTGTAATACTGTTTTGCATTCAAGTGTTTAAATTATCTTATTTCACCCATTTTTCTGAATGCTCTTTATTTTCTCAGGTCCTCTTGCATAATTAAAAACATACTACCACAAGTCTATCAATTGATGTTTTCATTTATGGTATTCCCGTAAGAATTTCTATAAATTTGTAATAATTCTATTGCAGGCTGGTCTACAACTGAGAGATGTTACTATGTTAAATTATTCATGTTCAATGTTAAAGACAGGTATAGACACCCAAATATTTATTAAGCAGACAGGGGCTGATTCTCCCATTTTATTTTGTGCACTCTGTTTTAGTCATTAATGCTCAGTTGTACCGGCTTTTTCTAAATTTCTGTTTCTAGAATTTTCCAGGTACTTACTGTTTTCTAGCAAGAAACACCTTTCTCCTAGTTTTCAGATAATCAGCCAACCCCTTCTCTTTCTAGGTATTAGCTTAGATATCATCTCCTGAGAGAAACCTGCCCTAACTAATTTGTTTCGTTACAGCATCTGGTTTATTTTATGTATTGCATATGAACAGCCAGTCATTGTTTTATATATAATTTTTGTTCATTGGTTTTTCTTCCATTGTAATATAAGCTTCTTGAAGGTAGGGCCTCTATCTGTCTGGTTAAGCATTGTTTCTCCAACAACTCATATATATATCAGGAATTCAGTGGTTGTTGAATGAATGAATGCTGGATTAAAAGTTGGGGTAGATTGACTAGATATACCCCTATTGCTGTGAAATTTCCTTATATATCACTAACGGTATTTTTTTTTTCCAGGACCATTGTTTGTATTAAAAGCTAGACAAGGACAGGATATCTAATAAATGTCTGTGGGAAATAGAGGTTTAAGATTTGGTAGGATATTATTTTTAGTACTGTCTAACCCCTTCCTGGCAACCTCTTCCTCCTTACCTTCCCTCATTCCATATAGTAGGGTCAAAATTTTGTGCTTTTAAATGCCCTACACTAATTTTACTGACAATCATATTTTGATATGTTTTGCTTTATATAGGGTTTTGTTAATATAGTTAAAGAAAAATAACAGAATTTAAACAGTGTCTTAAGGAATTGTCTCAGCTATTCTTTCAATCAGTGCACAGTAGGATCTATGCAAAGGGATTCTTCAGACACTGTAGTTTCAGTGAGAAATCATTTTGGTGCTTGCCCACCTTAATAGTTCTTAATACTTTCTTTAAAGCTGTCATTTGTACCATGAGAACCCAGATTATCATGCTATCTGACACCATGAAATTTGATCAACTTTGTTTTTCTAATTGGCCATATGAAATAATACAGGGTGTGTAGGATGCCTCAAATTTATTGTTTCATCCTTGGAAGTTCAATATCAACTAAACTCTTAGCATGACCAAGTGAAAACATAAAGAAAACACTCAACCTCATTTAGTAATTGTCTGGAAACAAGAAGCCAAACTATGATCTATAGTGCAGGGCGATCCCATTGTGGAAATTTCACCCTGACTGTAACCTCTTATCTTGTTCTGCTCTTACATGTGGGTCATATTATGCACTGCTTTGTGCTAGTTTGACAAGAACTAATGTGGATGCTTAAATATTTTAAAGGCTGAACGCTTCAGAATGATAAAATACAGAGCTGATCAACCCTTCCTGTTGCGTTTGTGGTTAATGATAAAGTAATTTAATACTTTCTTTTTCTTTTTTCTTTTCTTTTCTTCTTTTTTTTTCTTTCTTCCTTTTTTTTTTTTTTTTTTTTTTTTTTTTCTCTATTAGTAGTTTCAATAACAAACATTAAAGTTCCTTGAAGGAAAAAATCTTCAAATAAGGCCATGCAATGACACTTTTTAACTACAGTTGTTTTTTATTCAGCCATAAAATCTATCTTTCATAAAGAAACCCACTTACATGTCTTACTTCAGTGAAGGTTATTTGTAGACTGAAGGTCTTTTCTTGTCAAGATATGATGAATACCATGTGTGAAGACAGAAGAGCATCAGACCTGTATTAGCTGGAAAACCTACTGATCTGTGAATAACCTAAAAAAGAAAACCTGAAGATTAGCAACGTCGCTTTTAAGAATGATCCATCAAATTCAACAAGCAGATTCACAGAGATGAATCATCTGGTTCCTTTTATACCTACTATACAGTAAAGGTTATTTCCTTTCCCTACAAATAGAAGTTTGAAAATAAAGGGAAGGGAGACTTTTGAACATCCCTTGGTATAAGTCAATAATCTTAAAGTGTTTCTGATTTTTTAGATGTAAATCCTTACTAATGACAATTAAAATGATGTAGTCAAGTATTTCAGTATTGGGTTCAATATTTCAGGAACTTGGTCTCTATTCTTCTGAGACTGTGTTGCAAGGAGGCCAGATTCTCCGTACACACCCTCAGATTTTTTCACACAGGACTTTAATTTTAAGGCAAGTTGGACTATCTGTTTGAATTCTTTTTAGGAATTTCCTACACAACTCGCACGGCCGAGTAGCATTTAGATAAATGAAAATAATTACGTAAGTTATTCTTTTGGTTGTTAAGTCTGTTAGTTAAAAGAATGAAAGATTCAAAGTACGTACAATCATCACATGACCTACAGAGTTGTTAAAAGTAAACCCTTTGTTCTCTAATTTTTTTATATTTCAAAACAGGTAAAAGTACAGGTTTAAAGCACATACTTCACATTCTCAGTATTAAGTAGTATGTTTGTAGTGTTTTCATTTACTTCTTTTCACATTGAACTTGAATGGACAGAATGACTTAAAAATATAAAGCACTTAAGAGGAATCACTAAGGACTTTTCGAATTTCATTCTTATCAGTGTTTCGACAAATAAACAAATCCTAATATAATTAAAAACCAATTATTTTTTTTTTAAGATAGATTGATAGAAAGGGATGCTGACATTGTAATACAGCTACAGAAACTGAATATTTGTGCTTCCTCTTCTAAAGATGATTTCTGGCAAAGTACACCTTAGTAATTCAAATTAGTCCTTGGGTGATTTTTGTTGTTGTTGTTGTTGTTAAGTTAGCAGTAATTTATTTTTTTTTTTTTTATTTATTTTTTTTTTTAAATTTTTTTTTCAACGTTTTTATTTATTTTTGGGACAGAGAGAGACAGAGCATGAACGGGGGAGGGGCAGAGAGAGAGGGAGACACAGAATCGGAAACAGGCTCCAGGCTCTGAGCCATCAGCCCGGAGCCCGACGCGGGGCTCGAACTCACGGACCGCGAGATCGTGACCTGGCTGAAGTCGGACGCTTAACCGACTGCGCCACCCAGGCGCCCCAAGTTAGCAGTAATTTAGATTGCAAATTTATTTTCTTTAAAAACATAGGTCTCATTTTTGGGGGGTATCTTTTGGTAAAATTTTGCTATTTGTTTCCAACATGCCCAACATAATGAAAAATAATTTTTATAGTGAGTGAATGACAAACTTTTACCGTGTTTAAGCAATTAGTAATCATTTAGGCTTTGATATTAAGTACTGTGATAATGTTATTTATAACTATTTTCATTATGTAAATTAAATAGGAAAATAGAAACACCATTCCTTAAAGCGTGAGTTATAGTTTCATGAATGAGAAGTTTGCTGCTAAAAAAATTTTAATGTTTGAAACCGCTTAAAGGCATTTGAAGACTTCATCTCTCATCAGATTATCTTGGAGTAAAGAAGAATTAAGAAAGAGCTAAAAATCTTTATTCAAGGACCTAAGTTGACTTTATTTTATGTGAAATTCGAGGGCCTGTTTTACAGGAGTACATTTTTTTCCCCTTAAAAGTCAGATATTAACCATTTCAGAAAACAGATTAAGCTCTGAGCTTTTAAAAATTCTTTTTTTTAAATGGGTTTCTAAAATTGAGAATGACAGTCTCAGTTCAAAAAGAGTAGGAAACGAAAACTCCTCTGATTATTGGAAGCTTAAACACTGCAGGAGGCCTTGAAGCCTCGTCCCACCTACTAGAACAGCCATAAATCATAGATGAACACAGGAGAAAGAACCGTCAGTGATGTTTAGATATAGGGCCGCTGCAAAGTGCAAAACATGGGGTTTCAGAATTTAGCACCTAGGGCCCAACTAAATATTATTGATTTTAACCTGAGCTGAAATAGTCACCCATTCAGTTTAATAATACTTTTTGTGAATGATAAAACAAACTTTAACTAAATAAAGCATGGCTTTAAAGAGATGTGGCATTTATGACAAAGAGTGAAACAATTTAATTAAGCGATGATGTTCACGGCACTGAAGCAATAAACAACGTACGCAGTTGATTAAATGTAGGAGGGAGTTCAGGGTGAAATCTTCCGTTTGGAAATAGCTGTCCAGAAATCCTCCCCGTCCTCTTTTCTGATGGTGAAAGTGACACGTGGCCTGCAGGAGAACCTCAGCCATTTGCTTTTTTCTCGCATTTCTCTCAGTTGAGCACTGTGGACAAGTCCAACCATTGTCTGAACTTAAGACAGAGTTTTAGACTACAGAATGGTCATTCCTTTTCATTCAAAACTGAAAACCCATCTTCTAGTTTTAAGAAGTCTACTGATTCTCTTATGGGAGCCACTGACTTTAGGTGACATTGTTGGTGGCCACTGGGGGGAATTAATTTTTTTATTCCATAGATGGTTTTAGGGTTTCTACTTATGGGGCTCCAAAAATAAGGGTTAATTTCTGTGTATCAGTTGCTTTCCAAAAAAGGACTTGAGTAATCTGGGACAGGTAGTGTATGGAAGTGTATCAGTAAGGGAGTTCAATTCCAGAAAGAAAACTAGACTATAGTAAATTTAGGAAGGCAAGAAAAGAAACCAGATGAATTTAGCATCAAAGGATTCTGTTTTGATGACTTGGAGAAGGTTAGAGCAATTAGAAAAAACTCTTTTTCTTTTCATAATCTCCATTTAAATTTTGCTTTTGGAAATTTGAAGGTATTGTGTTGGCAGATGAATGTATATTTCAAAAGTCAAATTTTTGTTCAAAAATGTATATGTGCTGGTATGAGTATATGTCTGTATAAGGTCAGGAAAATACACTGGAAAGATTAGAAGGCTATGCACAAAAATCTTAGCCGTAGTAGACACTGGCCAGTTTCCATTTAAATCTTAAATAATGCAAGTGATTAAGTTATGGGTAATTTTTATACATGTGTGTTTTTGTATACATGTTTTCAAATAATAAAATGAATATTTTATTATAAAATACAACAGCGAGAAAAATTCATAAACAAAACCTTTCTTAATTTTGCCACTGCAACCACTAAACAGTATAAAATTTGAATTTTTAATTTAATTTTACTTTTCATAAAAATATACTTACAAAAAGTTAAAATTAAAAAATTAAATGTACTCTATTTATAAACACTTATTTTCTTCTAGCAATTTAAAATTATTGATTATTGAAAGTAAGAATACAAGTTATTCACGAATATCAGTACAAGCATTTAAACAAAGCTGAATCTCAATTTGATATTTTAGAAACAAGAAAAAAGCTGATGAGCATTACTGAGGAACAATACTCCCCATGTAATATTGTATTCATGTTCTTTGAGAAGAAGAATTTAATTTAATTAATATGTCTTCTTTGTAACCTAAGTGCTTCTGGTTACTGCATAACCTACAAAGCTTAGGACACTGTAACACAGTTGTCTTGTTTTAAGGACACTGGGCAAAGAGACACAGAGAAGTATTTCTGTGGGGCCTGAGCTCTATTAGATACACAGCAGATGTTTAACACTAGGAGTCATGCTGTGCCAAAGGTAAGTGATGGATCCTAATGATAAAAGTACCTTTGTGTTTTTAAAAAATATTTAGTTTTGCATGTGCGTTTGTAATATGCAGGGACCCCTAAAGCATGAGGGCTACAGAGGGGAGCAGTCCCTCTTAACCTGAGTCTAATGGAGGGACACTCTACTGTCTATCTCAAGTCTGTAAATATTTAACAGGCACCTGCTATGTCCAAGGTACTGAGCTACAGAGAAAACCTAAGAACATATTTCAAATTGTGTTTCTATTGAACAGATTTTTAACATCTTAGATGTGGTATGAGTGCAGAGGTAAGCACTCATAACTTGCACCAGAAGCAGGCAGACTGGAAAAGGGGCTATATACTGAAGATCCAAAGGCTAATTTTAGTTGGGGATATCCTGGAGTACACTGCATTTACAATAAGCTGTAGAACTGGAAGAATTTAAATAAGAAGAGGGCATTCCAGGAGTAGAATGATAGGAATAGACCGCTGCTTTTGAAAGAGATGAAGGTGGCTAAATCTGGGCTATAGGTTTAGGGGATGGTGGGCTGGACCATCATGTTAGGCTAAAGAATTTCATTCTGTATGTTGTGGAGTATAGTAGGTTTCTGAGCAAACATATAGTTTAATCCCTTGACCAATTACAGTATACGCTTAACTGAAAAGGCTCCCGCTTGTTTAAATAATAACCTACCTAGTAACGGACTTGTCAAAGCACTGAGTATGGATGGATTTTGATGAAGTTAAATATTCAGTGGTCACAAGTCCTTGTCTAACACCATACTGACTTAAGTATAGGCATTTCCCAGAACAAAAGATGGATTATAAAAGCCAGGTATTTTATTCCTTAATTGCTGTGGAAGCTAGTCTCCAGTTACAGCTCTAAGCTTTAGCTGATGTAAGAGTGTTTCAGCAAAAGTTAAATTTAATAGAATGCATTAATTCTTCCCCATAACAACCAGAACCTAGCACAAATTTTAGAATGCATTTACAGCATGTTAAAAGGGCAGACATTTATAAGGATATAACAAACCACCTTGCTAAGTTTTAGCTAGATTATAGGAATATAGGCTACTGTACTATAAAATAATTGACTTCACAGCTCTTTTCAAAAAAATAAATGGCGTGTGCACTTATGAAGTAACCCGTTTTATGGAGAAATTTTCAAAAAGTGTTGGCGATTGCTAATTGAGTCATATTTGGGGTTTTACTCTTTAACCAGTTTTATTTATTTATTTATTTATTTATTTATTTACTTATTTATTTATTTAGAGGCACAGAAGATAGAGTGCTTGCAAGAATTATCTTTTCCTTCTATGAGAGGCATTCAAACTATTAGGTGATAAACACAGAAAAATAACCACAAAGACCTAGATAATACAAACTAACTGGACAAACTTAGAGAAAAGAGCATGAGCTACATTTTTGTTTAGTTTGGTTGTTTTCTTTACATGTTCAAGAAATACTTGGAAAGTCACCAAACATCGCTTGCTCTTCCAGCTTACCTTTTATATTGCAGATCAGCTAGCTAGCTTATTCCTCAGATAAATTGTACCAATCAGAGAGTTCACCAATTCATTTTCAACGTGGTTGGAGACAAGGATTTGTCTCAGATGGGAACAGGAGACGATGAGAGGAAGCAGCTTTGGGGTCTATGCCAGTGGTCCTTCCCCACACCTGCAGGAGTAACTTTGTTGTGCGTTACGAATAAGCTCTTTTCTCTATGTGACAGGGAAAGTTCTCACAGGGAGTGTGGGTCCATGAGTTCAATCTTGTATGTGTATTGAAGAGGACTTAGTAGGGACATCTGTGATAGATCTTGCTAAGCGAATGGGGTAGAAACACATGGCAACAATAAATGTTGTTATACACTGTCTGATTATACTTTAATACGATTTTAGTAATCTGCTTTCCTCATCCAATGTTTGCCATTCTGAGGTGAACTCTCACTGCTCTGCCCTTATTTTCCTTTAAAAAGATTAATTTTCTTAATTGTTTGTTGCTGTGGCATTTAACTCCTTGTCATAGCTCTTTAACTAGAGTATATAAAACTATATTGCATTCAGAACCAGGAAATATTAAATGAGATCCAGACCTCAGCAAATCAGAAAACTAATTAGGAATTTATCTCATTCTATGAAGAAAAACATCTTATTTTTATTGTTCTCATTAAATGAATAATTTATTCTTTAAGAAAGCTTTTTTTTTAAAGCATTCATGAACACAGAAAGAGTGGGACCTTAAGCAAAGTAGTGATCACCATGATTATCTTAAGTTTATCAATTTTTTGTCTAAATAAAAATTCAAAAGATTTATGAATATTCTAGATAAAATAACTTTATCGTGTAAGGAAGACATCTGTGACTACGGGAGTATACTGCTTTATCTTGGGTATATGTGTTACCAAAAAACATACAAAATTTATTTTGTGTCACATAACCTAACTAAAACAAAACCTACATAAAGCATTACGTGAGTGGTTAATATCAAAGTCCTATTTTAATAAGTATTACATTAACAATGAACTCTATTAAGTCCATTGATATAATCACTGGCTATGTCACAAATGATATAAAAACATGTATCCTGGTTCCTCCTGGGTCCTGGTAATTCATGACCATATGCACATGACATTATATATATACACAAATCAGGACAACAGGATGAACTGAGTTTAAACCAGCTTGAAAGAGACCAAGGGCTGATACCCGACAGTGCTGCTATATCATCAGAGATCTTAAAAAGTAATTGAAAACACTCACCTTGTTTTGCTACTTTGGAGGTATACTGGCAGATTATATAGCCATCACTGGAACATTAAACTGAAGTATGAGAGGCCAATGTATCCCTTAGGAGAGAAAGATTTGTTAGAAGGTGTTAATGGTTTAGCATAAAAGCTCAAGGTAAGTCAAGCAAGTCAGCGGCTCTGAAGCATGGCTTTGCTCCCTGTGTTATCCTGCTGTTTTCTTAGTGGTGTCACCAAAATTCTTTATATTGATTGAGAAGGTTCCGTAAAGTTTAAATGTATGAGATCTCCAGGCTTAGGTCACTGATATTCACACTTTTAATTTTAAGGTAAAAAAAAATACCATAAAAAGAGCAAATAAGAGGGAGATCATAGGTAACGTAGGAGAAAAGACTAGCTTCTGAAAAAGTTTATGTAACAAAGTTCCAACATTAATTCGTTGACTGATTTGATTGGTGGTAATAGAGATAGACTGATCGATCAATCAGCATTAGCTGGTCAGTAGCAATGGTGGTTTTCTCTACAGGCACATGATCTTTTTCTCTCTGAGTTTTTATTCATTTTTCTAATACACAAACTGTACAAGTTTTTAATACATCATTCTTTAATGATGTATCTGAAAGATTAGAGCTCTTCTACTTTACAGTATTTGTTTGGTATCCAGGCTATTTTATTGACTGCTATTTGTCTTTTGTAATATGTCTAGTCTTCTGTTTTCATTTCCCTTTCTACACTGTAAACTTCTTAAGGGCAGAAAAAAAAATCCTTTAACACCAGAGAAAGCATTAAATAAATAATTTCATTGCTTTGGATTTCAAGGGAAACTTTCACTATCATCCAATGACTATTTGAGATACGGTTCTGAAAGAATATTTATATCCTTTTCTGGAAAATATATATGATCTTTTCTAATGATTATAGACAAGTATATTCTGTACTATCTTGAAGGCATTTTCAATTGTTTAAAAATTCTATCAGAAAATCATCATAGTTAATAGATATTCATACTTTAACCTGATTTTCCTTCCTTCCTTCCTTCCTTCCTTCCTTCCTTCCTTCCTTCCTTCCTTCTTTCCTTCCTTCTTTCCTTCCTTCCTTCCTTCCCCTCCCCTTCCCTCCCTTCTCCTCCCCTCCCTTATTTCCTGCTTGTTTTCTTTGTAATACATTGAAAAAGTATTGAAGTAATATAGTTTCTTTTTGGATCTAAATGAATGATTCTATTAAAGATAGGCTAAAGAACTATGTAGGGATCTTCAATTTCTCTATTACAGATTTCCCGAGATTTGCAAGAAGTAGGGCAAGGTGCTATAAAAAGTTAATACAGAGTGGTCTGAATGGAAAAAGACGTAAAGTGATTCAATTGTGTCAAATAAGCATCTGAGATTTTCTTAAGGATAAAATGTTAGATTTTTTAAGACTGAAATTAGTTGAAATTCTCCTCTTCCTCCATAATTAAGTAATAATATGTGACAAAGCATGAGTTATTGCATAATAATTCATACCTTTTGCTTTGCTAAGAATGAGGCCATAGGATGAGTGCTTGTTGAAATGCACAAGTTATGAGTTATTGTACCATAATTCACACCTTGAAGTACCATATTGTGATTATAAAATGGCCCTGTGCAAATATTATTAATTTTTAAAGTTCAGAAATAAATTATTAAAAAATAACACATTACGACTTCAAAAGAACCTCTCTAATGTGAATTCATTAAAAATGGAATGAAAAATAAATTAGTGTACATTGAACCAGAATTATATATAACCTTTCTTGATGAACTATTTTCATTGACATAGTGTTGTGAAGCATCTACTCTACAATTTGTAGCTGTTGTGAAGCTGTTTCTTTTTTGTAACATCCCAACAGGTAATGTATTCTTACTTGATTTTTTCTCTCAAGGCCATAATTTAATGGTGGCTGTAAGTCAGACTTTGCGGTCAGTTTTAGTACTATTTATTTTGTTCATCAGGGTTGCTTGTAGAAATCATGAAGGGTAACTCTCTTCAGCGTTTGAGTACTGACCTCCAGTCTTTGAAGCCAGTCCTTCAATGGCTTCTAGGACAATGCCTTTTACTGGTCTCCCTCTCCCTTCTTCTTTTCCATATCTTTCATCAGTTTCTCTTCATTTTTCCCCCACTGGCGACAGGTAGTCTCAAAAATTCTCATCATATTTTATTTTCTTCTCTGTTCAGTCCTACTCCAGCAAGGTATTATCTATTTCAAAGATTCTTTCTATGTAGATAACAACATAATTGAGCACAGTTTCTAGAATTTCACTCATACTTCAAATTACTAATATTTCCTGTTACTATCCCAGTTATTAATCCATATCTTAAAATCCAACAAATCAAGAATGGACCCCTGTCACCTCCTCTCCAAGCCAGCTCCTTTTCCCATTTCTCTCACTACCGCTATCTGCTTTCTGCTCTGAGATTAGAAGTCCTTCCATCACTTTTTATCCTTTTCAAGTATTGAGCACCCATTTTGTGCCAACTACTCAATAAGGAATAATTTAAGGTGAATGTCTTTAAAGAACTTACATTGTAATAAAAGAAGCAATCATGCAAATAAATATATTTAATATGAGAAAGAATGTGATATGCACAATAGGGCAAGTAACCACATTCCACTGTCTCTATATGCTTATCATGAAATATTTCATGGAGAAGTGATTCTGGAGGTGGTCCTGAAGGATAAGTGGAATTTCAAAGAGTATGGGGGTCACTCCAGGGCAATGAAAATCGCACGCAAACACCTGTAGCAGAGAATACAGGAAAATCCTCGCTGCCTTTTAGTGTTAAAATTTCTTTTTCATGAAAACATGGCAATGGTAGGTGTTGCCTTGTTATTTTAATGTTCTTACTTGGCAAAACAAGATTCCACAAAAACTGTGTCAGTCCTGTAAAAATGTTTACATGGTAATAAATTTGAAAGAAAGGAAATCACTGCTCTCTATATAAAAAGTTACCAAGTCCTTATCTGATATGCTGATCTCATATTCCATTTATCTCATCTGTTTCAGACTGATCTCTAAATTCTCCATCTATATGGCTGTAACCCTCATTTAGAAACTCACTATTTCATTCTTAATTACTACAGCTCCTTTTTAGCTGGTCTTATCCAATCTATCCTTTTTTTTCTTTTGGTTATTCTGTGCCACACTCTGTTGCTAGATTAGGCTTCCTGAAAATTCTAATTTCTTTCTTTTTCTCCTCTGATCATGAGATTACAGTATCTTTCTGTTACCTTACTGTTCAAAGCACTGTGCCCAACTATCAGGCTCCTCTGACATCTACCTTACCCCATCTCCAGCCATATTTCCAGCAACTTTCCCAAATGTGACATTAAATAGTGCTGGCCTTCCAGTTCCCTACACAAGTAACCTCTGGCATTCATACTTTTGCAGATCTTGTTTATTATTCCTCAAGTCACTCTGTATAGCCTCTATTCTTCCTTAAATTCCAGCTGAAGTTGGACTTTCTTTATGAAATAATCTTTGATCACTACAACTCCCATCTTTCTACTCCATATTAGTTTCCATACTTCTATCATACCAGGTATGAGTTCAACTTATTACGTCACTCAATAGCGATTATTTAAAAATGCCTACTAAAGCAAAAGAAGGAAAGAAGAAAAGGAGGAGGACAGAAATTATTATTGAGTATTTTTTAGGTGCCAGACACTGCTTGGCATTCTCACGTACGTAAGTTCTGATCCTTAGGGGGCTTTCAGTCTAGGTATGAAGAGTCAATGTGAAAATTTGTTATGTAAAGGAGACTATGCTAACTGTGGGTTATAGGTCAAAGAGTAGTGACGTTGTGGAGAAAGGACACAGTGATTCTTAGTGGTGTGACTAAGAATGGCTTTAGAATAAGGTGGCATGAACTGAGGAGGAAGACTAGACTTTGGGATGTGCAGAAATGGGTGCAAGGCAATCTGGGTACAGGGAATATTGTGTTCAAGTGTAGGGAGGTAGGAAAATGTTGATTGCATTTAGAGAAGAGTGATTAGTCCCATTTGGTATGTCATGGTTTAATCTGTCATTGATCTGTAATTGCTTCATTAGACTGTTTCCTTATAGCTGTGTTCAAAGTTTCTAGAAGCAGGGAATGCCGCATTTTAAAAAAATGTCCTAAGGATGCAGCTCAGGCTAAAGCTATAATATTCACTCAGTAAACACATATTTGATTTATTTAATTTCATTAAGCATAAAAGCTATTCTTAATAATATTTAGCATCTATGCAACAGTTTTATTCTTCAGATCTTTATGTAGTCATTTGCTCATTTGGCTTTGCATAGGGATTGCTGAAGTTGGAAATCTTTTAAATCTACTTTTAAAGAATGTTTAAGTAATTAGCTGAATGAACAATAATTAGGATTTCATGCTTCAAATGAAGACAGCTTTTACAGTGTGTAATTCTCCACTACTCTAACTTTTTAGACTTCTGATACTTTATGGCTACCAAATGTTTCACATTTATTCTTCTTTGTTTAGCAAACAAGTATGTAATGCCTATTTCATGCCAAGTTCTAGATAGAGATTGGAAGATGTAGGGGGAACCAATTTCCATGATGACTAATGTGGAGGACACCTCAGAATGAGGAAATAGCTTGTTCACCAGGTAAGAATGTGCACTGAGAATTTAAGAAGCGTTAGGGAAAACCATTCATTACATGAAACAGGTTTTCCAAAGTCTAGTCCAGTCCTGTTCAATATACATACATTGAAAATCAACTGGGTGCCAACCATTATAATGCGTGAAACATAATTCCTGTCCTCAAGAAATTCAGTCTTGAGAGGACCTACGGTGTGATGTTTGTATAATTTTCTAAATGTAGATTTGAGATTGCTCTTACCAGCTTCAATTCTACTTTTTATTATAAGATGCGAAGCTTCCACATATAAACCATAATGATCTATATTAAATGATTTTCCAGCATCTATACAAGGACAAAAAGTAAACCTCTATAACTCCTGACATATTTTAACTGGGCTTAATGCACAAAAGGCAACCGGCAGCATCATTATTGGAATCAGTTGAGGTTCATCACTATAGTTGGACTCCTGTGCCAACAATCTACAGCGTCCAAAATACACGTCTAATTTTGCGTGCATAAATTAACTGCTTCATTATCAAACTTTGGCTAGATAGCAGATGACAAAGTCAGTCAATGATATGGGAAAAAAAAATCCCTGACTCTTGGAACTGCATTTATGGCTTAGTGAAATGTATCTAGCAAGACTCTTTTTATTTCAGCCACTAAAAGTAGGTCCTTGCTGAATTACTTTTCCTGCCTTTAAACTCTTTTTCTAGATAAGATGATGGAGGAAGGGCAAGAGAAAATCAAAAAACAAACTTAATAACACCATACCTTCGAAGCAGCTTGATTTATAATGAGTTTGTGGGAACATTCTGAACCTATTTCATGTTGAATTACAGTCCACCTTTACAAGTGGCTGCTAAAGGAGTTCATGAACATACTCCTTGTACTACTTCAATCCTCTTCCTGCTCAGCCACTAAAATTTAAAATGCGATACAAACAAAATGCATCTATAAATTTATATAGTAACTACACAAACAAATGCAAACTCATTCTTAGTAACCATAAAATTACCTTCTGTTATCTATCACTTTGTGAATTATAGTTTCATCGCGTGCAACAGCCAACAGCACCGAATTACACTGCTTCTCTTCTTACCCCTGTGTCACTGCAGTTCTCTTTGCTGAAGTGGCAATCAATAGTCTTGTGGATAAACAAATGATTAAAGGCCAAGATGAACTACTGTAAATAGGGATCGTGTTATCTCTTTTTGCACTGAATATAATTAAAAAAAAATCAGTGTCTACTTTTGGGCACCTGGCTTGAATCATAATATAATCAATTTCCTTTTGTTTCTCCGATTTTGCATTCTTTGAATCTTTGGAAAGGACAAGTTTATAAGCATGTAAAAAATAAACAATGAAATAAAGGTAGATTTCAATGGATTTCTTCTTGTAGAGTATAAACTGGATAAACCTAACTACATAATGAAACATCACGGAAATTTTAGCTCCAAAGTTGCTAGAATGTTAAAACCTTTTTAAACTTAATACTAGTTCAATATCCAAACAGTGTCAGTGGATTAGTGAATATGAGATCTGTAAAGTTTTATAAGCCTGATAACTGTATGATAATATAAGTCAAGTGATGTAAAGATTAAAACAATTTTTTTAATGTTTAATTCCTCATAAATATATAAATTGATTTTTCCATAACTAATGGGCTAGGTAATAGTTAGTTATCATGTTTTAGATGAAGAAAATAAATCTGAGAATAGAAACATATTCACAATGTATTTTCTTGATTAAATTTAGATTATAAAGATAAACTATTCTGAGTTTATTTTTACTTCACCAGTCCACCGATGCTTAGTAATAGCAAACTAAAAGTAATCAGTATGGTCGGTGACCATTCTACTTACACTTTACTTGAAATTTGAGAAGTTGTCTTATGCTATATAAAACATTGTAATGTTTTATTACACTCCAATGCTAACATTTATCTAGATTCATTTTTTGATTATTTATTATTTAGTCAACTGGTGGCTCTACATGAAGAGATCTTGGAAATGTAATGTGATTGCAGAAATCAGAATTTTAACACAAGCTTCGACAAAGTCAAAAAAAACAAGAAAACCATGTGAGAAGTAAATTAAAAGGGCAAAGATATTAGATAAGAGATAATATATTTACAAAACCCATGCAGGTAGGCCAATGTCTAATAAATAGCACCATCAAAGATATAGTAAAAGGGGCACCTGGGTGGCTCTGTTGGTTGGATGTCTGATTCTTGATCCTGGCTCAGGTCTTGATCTGGGAGTGATGGGTTTGAGCATCACATTGGGCTCTGCACTGGGCATGGAACCAATTTAAGAAAGAGAAAAAGATGTAATAAAAGACAATTTCCTTAAACAGAAGCATCAATACCTAACATAACATTGTGTGGGGGAGGAAAAGCATAGACCCATAATGGTGAGGTTGTCACAACACCAAGGGTAATGTAATGACTTAAAAAGCTTCTCAAAAAGAAACAGTTCAGTTATAAAACAACAAATAACAGATTAGCATCAACTGCACATCTGCATAATTGGATGCAAGAAATTAATACAACAATGCATTTGAAGGTTTGAGAAATAATGATTCAATCTAGAATTACATACCTAGCTAATCTCTCCATGAAACTTGAAGCTAGGGGAGACATATTTTTATGTCTGAAAGGCACACAGATTGATCTCCTTTTCTTTAGAAGTTCCTGGAAGATAGATTCCAGGCATTTAAACCAGGAAAATGGAAGATGTAGAATCTAGAAGCATGTTGAAGGTTGACTCAAGATTTAGTGGTGCATAGCTCTGGAGAGTGATGAGTTCAGATGGGTATGGGACTGGAGAGAGGTTTCTGGGAAAAAAAGAGAATCCCAGATATTCACCTTTATCTCTATTCAATGTTATCCTTGAAAATATGGAACAATTTAAGGAAGCAATAAAGACAGTCAATATAAGAAAAAAATTTCACATAGAAACTCCAGAAACAAAGCAAAAAAAAAAAAAAACCCAGAAAAACAAAGCAAAATGATAAATCTGTGCAAAAAAGGAAATGCAATCGTAGTACATTATTGGTTATATAGTGCATAATATTTACATAGTCATAACAATAGAGCCATTGATTTTTGTATATACAAAAATTATGCTGAGGGACATAATTATGCTTTACAGTACAGAACATAAATGCCATTACTCTTATTAAAAGAAAAGCCCATATGGCTGAATTTGGAAGTTGAAAGGAGGAAAGGAAAGTTACAGGTAAAGAAAGGAGGTCTGGTATCCTTATTTTTCACTGCAGGGAGTCAGGAAATTGGCCTACTGATGACTCAAGAAGTAAAGCCATTTACATATTATTCAACGTTATAAAAGTAACCAATAAAAGACTAAAAATGACTGCTATGGGGGAAAGAATGTAGAAGTGGTACAAAGGGTTTAAATACCAATCAATTATATAAGAAATAAATATTCTTAATAAATTTTCACTCTATACGTTTTGCTGGCTGAAGGAAGAAAGGAACAAAGGACGGTGACTTGGCAGCAAAATTTGTGGTTGACAAATGATGTTGGCATGCCAGATTCTGTCCACCAGGAACTGAATGGCTACTCTGTGCCATGCACTGTTCTAGCTGCTGAAGCAATATAGATGAATAACTTACTAGAGATAACAGTAAGATGTGAGAGAACAACTTGTTGAATATTGCAATCAAAATTATGAGTAGCACAACAGAAGTATGTATACATTGCTGTGGGCAGAAAGGGTACTAAAGCTTGTGGGAAGTATCAGTTAAGGTTGCCAATAGTTAGTAACCTTTGAGTAGAAGGTCACGTTTTGAACAGCCTTACATTTTATAGTAACAAGCTTGCTGCTCTATCCTAAGTGTAGAGGGGGGGTCATTGAAAAAGCCTAGTCTGAGAAGTAGCATGGTCAATTTTGTTCTGACACCAAGCTCTGACCATAGTGCCAGGAACAGTTTGTGGCCAATCATGGCATGGCAGGCATTTTATTTTATTTTATTTTATTTTGTTTTATTTTGTTTTATTTTAATCTTATTATTTTTAATGTTTATTTATTATTTTTGAGAGAGACAGAGACAGAGCGTGAGCTGGGGTGGGACAGAGAAATGGAGACACAGAATCTGAAGTAAGCTCCAGGCTCTGAGCTGTCAGCACACAGCCCGACCCTTGGCTCGAACCCATGAACTGTGAGATAATGACCTGAGCCAAAGTCAGATGCTTAATTGGCTAAGCCAGCCAGGCACCCCATGGTGGGCATTTTAGAAGTGATTTAAAGAGAATATCTTTAAGTGTTTTTTTTTTTTTCAACGTTTATTTATTTTTGGGACAGAGAGAGACAGAGCATGAACGGGCGAGGGGCAGAGAGAGAGGGAGACACAGAATCGGAAACAGGCTCCAGGCTCTGAGCCATCAGCTCAGAGCCGGACGCGGGGCGCGAACTCACGGACCGCGAGATCGTGACCTGGCTGAAGTCGGAGGCTTAACCCACTGCGCCACCCAGGCACCCCTAAAGAGAGTATCTTTAAATGTTCACCAGGTAATGTTTACATTCTTAAAAGAATGCTTTCATGGAGGATTTTACAACAAACGTTGGAAATTCCAGGAGTGAATGAAAGTAATTTTGGAAGAGGGGGCAAGGAGAAGGATAAGAATAATAAAAACTGTCTATCTTGTAGATACTGGTAACTTAGCACAAAAAGAGACTTGCCATCAGCAGGCACACTGATGGGGCCATGTAAATTAATGTAAGATAATAGTAAGCCAAATGATTTGCATTAGACCAAAGTTTTCCCATAACTCAGTTTCTCAAACATAAAGAGCCCAAGTGTAAGGGCCTCAGGGAAGTTTGCTGAGTCACCTTCAGCATGCAGTTGGTGAAATGGGAAGAGGAAAGAAGAATGTCTTACAGTTCCTAATGTAGAAGTCTTAGATCTTTTTCTTTAAATTTAAACTAAAGGTAGTAGTAAGGAGGTTGAATACATTTTTAAGTCAATTGAGAGTTTTCAAAGTCAAGATCCTAAGGTAAGAAACAATGCAAATCAACTGTTGGTGGGAATGCAAACTGGTGCAGCTGCTGTGGAAAACATTGTGGAGGTTCCTCAAAAAATTAAAAATAGACCTACCCTATGACCCAGAAATAGCACTGCTAGGAATTTACCCAAGGGATACAGGAGTGCTAATGCATAGGGGCACTTGTACCCCAATGTTTATAGCAGCGCTTTCAACAATAGCCAAATTATGGAAAGAGCCTAAATGTCCACCAACTGATGAGTGGATAAAGAAGATGTGGTTTATATCTACAATGGAATACTACTTGGCAATGAGAAAGAATGAAATCTGGCCATTTGCAGCAACATGGATGGAACTGGAGGGTATTATGCTAAGTGAAATAAGTCAGGCAGAGAAAGACAGATACCATACGATTTCACTCATATGTGGATCCTGAGAAACTTAACGGAGGACCATGGGGGAGTAGAAGGGGGGAAAAAGTTACAGAGAGGGAGGGAGGCAAACCATAAGAGACTCTTGAATGCTGAGAACAAACTGAGGGTTGATGGGGAGGGGTTGAGGGAGAGGGGAAAGTGGGTGATGGGCATTGAGGAGGGCACCTGTTGGGATGAGCACTGGGAAACCAATTTGACAGTAAATTATATTTAATATATAAAAAAAGAAACAATGCATATCATTTCAGACTGTTCAAAAATGTTTTTCATGACTGTCCTGTGAATGATGAGCCATTGTCCTATCATAGGGATTTGCATAGTACAACCATTTGCTAATATCACTAATTTTTCTTAGTAACTTACATTCACAGTCAATAAATACTCTATTCAACAACTCTGCCAAGGAAATTGATATTACTACTTCAAAATTGATTATTTTGACTCAAGTCTTCTTAATTTTTTTTTTTTAAAGCTAGGCTATGCTTAAGACACTTTCAGAAAAGAACAGAGGAGAGGAAACATACAAGTCTGTATAAAAAGTATTTTTATTTTTATTATTATTATGAAAATGTTATAATTTCCTAAGGGAGTGGAGTTTAAATGAACATTCTGGAGTCCATTTCCTAGGCCAATCAATAATGACCTCATTTGTAGGAAAAAGAGAGTACCTGTACACTTCAAAGTAAAATTTATGGCACCCATGTAAGTAAAGGGAAAAGAATTTCTAACACTTTGAGACAGCAAACACAGATTTATGTTTAAATATTTAATTCAGCATTTGATAAGCCCTTATATTCCTATACAAATATGTATTTTCACTAAATAAAGCTTGAGATCAATTAGAAATCTAGGTCTCCTATCATTAACATTAGAAAATCATCTGCCCCCAAACTCTCATGATACTCTTCTTATGAGGTCAAATAGCCAATGTCTCATTTGCAGAGAGGAACTAGAATTTGCTGGCTAGGTAGAAATGAAAGTGATTTTAACTGACCCATTAGCAAGTAGCAGAAATGATTTAGCATAAGAACAAAGCAGTTGATAGGACTGCTAAGTACTTTTATTCACAGAGAGGAGTTCTTCAGTTTGGGCAACCGTGTATTGCAAGCACTTCCTTTCTGAATATTTGTGTGTATCATCAAAATAACTCTCTGTTTGTCATTTAACGATGTTCATCTACACAGGTAAAGGCAACTTGCAGAGCACAGACGTCAGTCAGAAGTTAGGCAGAATGGATACTCCCAGTCCTTTTTGGATGGGGTGCCCTTACACGCATTTCTGGTTTGGCTGCACAGCCTCTGCACGGTTATTCACATGCATTATCTACACAATAATGCTTCATTTACATAGCTTTTTATATGCATGCTACAACTGACAACATTTCAGAGTTAAAATAATATTGGAATTAAATATGAACAGAAGAAAAGAAAATTTAATAGTTGAGATGGAAAAAAGATGCTCTCATGTGTGATTAGAAAATGATGGGGATTTGATGAAGTGGAAAGATATGGAAAGCTGTTCTGGATGCCAACTACTTGTATAGGATCTTGCATGGATGACAGTGACGAGTGATGGCAGTCTGCATCAGAAAGAGAGTCCCTTTGCAATCTTGATACGTGTACAAAGTACAAAAGTCAGAATCCATTGATGAACTTAAAAGAAATAATTGATGATAAGAAAGGAAGCAAAGCTATTTATTTGTTCATTTAAAACAGAGATGAGATGTCTATTTTTGCTGCTTACTTTTTTGAGTGAGAGTTGGAAAGGGCTCCCTATGGAAGAGTTAAAAACGAAAGCAAGCTGAAGACTGAAATAAATAACTAGCTGTTTGTTTCTGTGTTTTCTACCATTTCGTTGTAAGCAAAATTCCTTGCTGAATAGTGCTTTTCAAGTTATTTAAATAATAGGAAACGGAAAGGCAATTTCGAGTTTGGGGTGAGTTCTAATTTTATTTTCTTTGGAAATCTCATGTTGATGGAATAAATGTAAATACACATGAAACTGAGGCAAGCCACCTGTCAATTCAGGTTTTATGTGGATTCTATTATGTGGTAGTAATAGTGATCAAGGCAACCTGTTCACAGAGTAGGATCAGGGCAGGTTCAAGAGAGCCTGTTATTTAGAATAAGAAACCACAGCAAAGAAAGGTTTGTGCAACTTTGTGCAAGTAAAGATGGGGGGATGTGGCTTAAAGTTTACTACCAAGTTTTTAAGATGATGAAAGTGAGAGAGAGGTTTCTATTATTAGTAAATGTATCATACATGGAAAAAATAATATATATATATATATAACCCAGTCTACTGTATGGTCAGAAATGGAAGTCTAGTGGTCTCTTTAAATGTGAATTTGGATTTTCTTTGCTGAAGGTTTCAAAGGCAGAGGGACATTACAAAGTATTTATTTGTTTGATATTTTTGTTAATTTTTAAAAATTAAGAAGTATTTATGTTTTATAAAAGTTGGACAATTCAGAAAAGCATAATGAAGAAAAGAAATACATAGTTAGATGAATTCTTAATTTGACTATTTTATAAATTCAAGAGAATGTTTTCAGGTGAAAGATTTTATACTTCATAATTTTCACACCTATCACATTATATTCCAAATGGAATTAATCACAATTCACACTGTGATTATAATTTAAGCTTATGCTGCCTTTATTTCAACTCTGAGTGCTTTTTCTATAATTTCTATTGTATAGAATAGTTGGGACAGATGTTATATGATTTTGCCCAAATATTTAAGACATAGATTGAAAAATTCATGTAAAATGTGTTTGGCAATTTAATATTAATAATGTAATATATGAGGAAATAGATACGCTGAAGCAAAAAGCAAGCAATGCTAGTAAAAATTATTATAGGCATTTCAGAGAGGCTATCTCACAACCAAAATCACTTGCTATTTTTGGAGAACAGTAAAAAATTAAACATACTTTACTTCCTCCTGTAACAAATCTTTACTTAAACATCGTAACGTTTTAATATGAAATGGATTCTGTGCTTGTGGCCCTTTAATAGGACTGTCTTTTCTTTTCTCCAGTTTTCCAAACACAGTCATACCAAAGGGTTCACAAAGTCCTGAGAAAATACTTTACATTGGGGCACCTGGGTGGCTCAGTTGGTGATCCAGGTCATGATCTGGAGGTCCATGAGTTTGAGCCCTGTGCTGACAGCTCAGAGCCTGGAGCCTGCTTCAGATTCTGTGTCTCCCTCTCTCTCTGCCCCTCCTCCTTTTGCTCTCTCTCTCTGTCTCTTTCTCTCTCAGAAATGAATAAACATTAAAAAACACTAAAAAAGAAAAAGAAAATACTTTGCATTGAAAGACTAAGGCAGCAAAGTTGACACTCAAGAGACATTGAGTTTTAAAAATATGATCCGGTTTATGTATTTCTTGCAGAAATGTCTACTTTGTAAGTGAGATCAGTGTGGACTCCTTTATAATATATATCTTGTAAAACCTGAAGGAACTATGGTCAATTTTTTTAGTAAGGGGCACACAATCCTTTTCTATCTGTATGGTTCAGATTTTGCCAGCAGGAACGAATGAGGCCTGGAAGCTGACCACTTCAAGAAGTCGCTGTCCACAGGCATTGCTGAGAGCCTGTCTGGTGATCAGTGGTGTTTATCAACTCAACACGCCCTCCTGTTCTGATGCTCTGGCTGGGAGGCCGCGCGCTATGGTGCAGGGTGCCAGTTATCTGCCTGCACAGCAGTCTCGATTGCTAGGCCATCGGTCCCTCATCTCTGCTCTGAGGGAACTACTCTTCTAACCTGGCTGCACTCCGACCCAGCCGGTAGAGCTACCCGCAGCCTTCGCCTCGTCTCTCCTGGGGCACGAAGCCACACCTGGCTGCGCTCCTCTTTGCAATAACATTTTCAACAATATATAAACTAGGACTAACGTCTATGGACAAACTATTATCTTGATTATCCTCTCTAGTGATTTCTGTGATTTTATGTGCTCTATCTCACGGACTGGAGGGAAAGTCTTGAGAACAAAAGGGAAAATTTGGGGGGGGGATGGTTAAGACAGACGGGGTTCACTGTGAGAAGAAGGGACGTGGCTGGAGACAGGTGGGCGTGGCTGGCCTCGGTAGGAGGAGTCGTTTCTACACTTGCCCCCACTCTTGAGGTGCACCATTCATTTTCCTAAACGGTTTCCTAAAGTAAAGCTTTTGCATTACTAATGCTGCTTGCCTCATAGGGCACCGTTCACTGCTGATTTAAAGATGAGACCTTTAGGCTTTCTGCCTGGGTGTGTGCCAGAAGTTAAGATTGCTCACCGTTTTTTCCTTCCCTGACATCCCAACGAGGCAGGGCCAGGCCTGGTCACAAAGGAGAGAAACGGAGACGCTTTTTGACTGTGGTATAATACACAGGTGCTGGGCAGTATTTGGAAATATCTCCCTTTCTACCCGGCTCTGCTCCCTCCACGTTGGAGGATGGTAATCCTCAAGTCCAGATAATCATTTGAAACAAAAAAAGATCATTTGAAAATGAGAGTCCCAGGAAAGAAAAAGGAACTCTTAACCTTTAAAAAGAAAAAGGTGAGTGATTCAGCCAGCAAAATCAAGTTTGTTCAGGAATAGCAACTGGGGACAGCCACAGGCCAGGCCAGGGAACAAAGGAGGAGAGCCCCCTTTTATAGAGGAAAGGGGGAAATTGGGGAGGATTGTTTTCAACAAAAGTTCTGGGAGGAAAAGGAGAAGTGGAGGTGGTGGTGGCTTCTCATTGGCTGCTGTGGGGGAGGAGGGGGCAACTTGCTCCTGCTGGTTGGAGAGAAACCCTTCCTTCTTCTGGCTGGACTCTGGAAGCTGCAAAGAGTGGTACCAGTGGCGCTCTTGAGAACCCTCCCTTCATGGCTTGCCAAAGCCAAGTTTGAGTTAGGCTTCCTTAACGTATTTTCACAGAACAAATCTCTCTTAGGAGCACCTTGGTGACTCAGTTGGTTAAGTGTCTGGGTCTTGATTTTGGCTCAGGTCATGATCTCACAGTTCCTGAGTTCGAGTCTTGAATCGGGCTCTGCACTGTCAGTGCTTGGGGTTCTGTGTTCCTCTCTGTCTGCCCCTCCCCTGATTACTCTCTCTCTCTCTCTCTCTCTCTCTCTCTCAAAACTAAAAATAAACTTTATTAAAAAAAATCTTTTTAGACTCAAACTAAAATGCTAATTACAAGAATGGGAAACCATATATTATTGTCACTATTCATAATTCTCGGATTAAATGGCAGTAAATGTCAACCTCATACAGGAGTGCCTGGCTGACTCGATCTCGGGGTTGTGAGTTTGAGCCCCATGTTAGGTGTAGAGATTACTCGAATAAATAAAACTTTAAAAAAACCCTCAAGGTCACGCAGGGCAAACATAAGATCTCTTTAAGTGAGAGATATGTTTGGTTTAGCAAGAAATGAGAGAAGTAAAGCAGGTCTGTTCGTGGTGGTAGATAGCAGTTTGATCAGGAAAAAGGATTTTAAACTAGGTGCTTATTAATACAATCTCTTTGGAAGTTAACCAATATTTCAACAGCTTTATACAACTTTGGAAGCAAAAGCAGAAGAAAGACTGGCCAGTAAAAGAAAGGTCAGGGGCACGTGATTGGCTCAGTTGGTTGAGCATCCGACTCCTGATTTCAACTGATCCCAGGGTCATGGAATCAAGCCCTGAGTTGGGCTTTGCACTGAGCGTGGAGCCTGCCTAAGATTGTCTCTCTGTCTCCCTCTACCCCTCCCCCCAACTCAAGCTCTCTCTAAAAAAAAAAAAACACACCAAAAACCAAAAAACAAAAGTCCATAGCAGGACTGGAAGTGCAGACTTAGTACTTACTGGCTGTGAGACTGTGGGCAAGTTACTGAACCTCTTTGTGCTTCTGTTTCTTCATTTGCACGGTGGGAATGATGACGATAGTAGGTGCATAGAGTTACGAAGATTAAAAACATCAGATATGGAAAGCGCTTATCATGTAGAAAGCATCGCAAAGCAATTATGATTGAACTTGCAGTTTTATTAACCAATGAAGTTTAGGTTTGTAAATGGAGTAATCTTATCCATAGGAGTTTGTTTAAAAGGGTAAGAAGTGCAGGGTCATCTTGGGGTATAAATTAAGGGAATTGCCTTTGTATCTTTAATTGTGCTCTATTTCCTAACAGTAGCCCAAGTATTGTACTATTTGCTGTTGTGCCTGCATGGATCACTAATCCAGCAAGCTTGTCAGCGAGAATTTGGGCATTTACCTGCTTATAAAAAAGAGGAAATTTATACATCATTGATGTTGGTGCTTTCTCATTTAGAAATAAGGCATTCAGTCGGTAACCATCTGGCTGACAAAGATTCTTTGAGAACCCTGTAGATAACTGTCCTGAATATTCCCCACATCTGTAACCTTAAAATTTCGAGTATTTATTGAAGCTCATGAAACATAGGTCAGTGTACACAAATCACTTTTAAGATGATGTAAGAACAAGAGAACATAACTCGTTCCATCCAAAATACCACCACCCAATGCAGAAATGTGCGTTACCGCTATTTCAATACTTGACCGAACTACCAAAAAGTTCAGGAATGTCTGAATATTTACATGGCTGAACCTATATTTAGCATTCTGCAGATTCAGTCAAAAATACACGTTTCCCTTCAGGGTGAAATGACAGAGGGTGTACAAAGGGAATATTGTATGAGAAAAACACATTTGGATTTTTGAAGAACACACTTTGTCCCAAATGAAGATTAAGAGGCTTCTAAATGTATTTCATTTATACAATCAGGGTTAAGACTACAAATTACCAAGTCAACTCCCTGAAGAGTACTGAAACTTTCCAGTTTGAGATTGCTTCCTGTGTCGGTTGGGGCCCTGTGGAGGGGTGTGAGGCCATTTTTAATGCATGCTCTAATAGATCTTTTTCATGACTCTAAATCATCTAATATTATCAGTCAAGCTGACTTATTCTCTTGATCTTCAAAGAGAAAATAATTCAAACTCTTACCTTCCCTGAAATTTTCACTCAATATCTTCTATAAATGACTTTTAATGCACTTTTAATATCAGTAACTTTCACAATATCAGATGCAAGTTCACAGTGCATTCAACTTGTGAGTTTTTATTGACCATTAAATCAATAAATACACTGTTTCCCCCCTCATGGGATTATGCGCATGTTAAGAATGAACATTTTTAGGGACTTTAACTCTAAATTTTGTTGGAATGAAACTGAAATGATTTTACACTGGATATCTTTTTTGTTCTTGCTTTTATTGAATAGGAAACCTAGGAAGAAGGCACATTGAGCTGAAAGATAAATGAATGGTGCTCAACATTGACATTGAACAAAGATGAGAAAAGACATCATCCTTTGTCCACCTTCTTTGTTCCTAGTTGAAACCAAAAATGGAATTAAAGCTCTGCTTTATGGTGCATGCAGAACTCTAGATAAATGCTGATTGCTAACATGGATGTCATGCCTGTGTCACTCGGGCACCCTTTCACACCTAAGGACATCTCCTTAAGAACGGGTGTGGTGCTGAGAACTCTGATGAATGCCTGCTCGTGCTATAACAACACTGCTCACTCCTTGAACAATAACCGTCTGCCGAACAAACTCCGAGCACACACCTTCTGATGACAATGTTTGAACCCTGATATACTGTACCGTGGAGGATCAAAGGTCTTTTGGAAGCTGGTGCGTGTCTGTAAGACAGTAAGATAGATGGGTCCTACTCATGAGATTTAGCTGTCAATATTCCAGTAATGTGGTGTAAATTCTATGCCATTTCAGCCAAATATAAACTCAACAGAATTGTAAAGTCCTGGAGAAAACAGTTTATTATTGGGTGACCTTGTTTTTGATGATTTAAATGCACACTAATTTATCAGAAATTTGTCTGCCATGAGAATACAAATTAGAAGCTCTACTATCTGTTATAAAAACTTCCACATGTAAAATGTCTGTAAATCTGCACCCTTTTCCAATAGATTGCTTGTTCTTTACATTAGTTATGACTTAGCTTTCATCTTATGTACATTTCCATTTCCAGACATGGAATGCCCTAAGTAACTCTAATCAGAGGCAATGTGAATAAGCAAGAGATTTTAGTTAGTTTATATTGCTTTTTGGATATTTGAAAAATACATAAAGTCATTTAATTAATTCTTTCAACATTTTATTTCATATGGAAGAGCTCCTAACTTGGTCACCTTGAGCAGCAATTACTTATTTCCTTATTATCTCTCCTCATTCCCAAGGTTTGTCTGCCTTGCACACAAATTAAGGTCACATTTTGTCATCAAGACTGCTTACACAACTTCTTCCTCAGATTTCATGTTGAATAGTGATCATCCATTATATGCTAACTGATTACCTATTGGATTTTCTGGGAGCTGCTGAAAATGGTATACAAATGTTTCAAACATAATTTTATAAGCATAAACTGAGCTAATGCACTGTTTCTCAGTATGGGATTTTAGTGCACCTGACTACTTGTAAAGAATATGTCTGGACAGTGACTCAAAGAACCTTTTTAAAAAAGCATATGAATCATACTCAATGATTTATTCACATATCTATTTAAAAAATTCCATTGGTCATGCTAAAAAAGGTTGCAAGCCCTTTGACTTAAGTATTTCTATAATGGCTGTTAAAATCAATTCTGGCATTAAAGTCTCCAAGAATGAACAATGCATTGAGTGGAAAATTGATTACATGGTCAAAGAACAGTCCTTTGTGGCCTCGTTTGCTTTTTCGATTAGCACAGCTGTCATGGCTGTTGTAGGTGGTCCTCAAAACTTATAGGGAAAAAAAATCTGCCCTTGACACTTAATGTTTGTCTATGGATTTGGGGGAAAAAATTATGTTTTTTCTTGCTTATTAGAACCTACCAATGTAGGTGCCAATGTCAAATTGAGTTTTGCAAAGATAAAGGAGGGATACAGAGGAGACTGGTGTGTGAGGAAAACAAACTGAGTAATGTAGAAAACCACTTCTAGGATTTCTGTCTAGTTTACGGGAAATGCATTTGTTCGTAAGGGCAGTTGCTCTGATTCTCACTACAGCCATACCTGTAGTCAAATATCTTACCTTTGGTGGGAAATCAGCTGATGCATGGACTTGTGGAAGAGAAGAGCGAAAAGTGGGAGATAGTCACTTTTTCATCTTGATTTCTATCTTTGCCGTTTCTGTTCTGCCATCAAAAAGCAGCTTTCCAGCCAAGCCTCCTCCCTGGCACTCAGGGAGGGACTTTCCCACCTGCATTGATCTTGTGCACTTTACCTTGAATCACAGGCCGCGGGTGTTTAATAAGTGCTTATTGAAGTGGGCTATCGATTTATCTTGGATTTATTTATTTATTTATTTACTTACTTATATTTAACTTTCCCTTTCTAATGAGCAGGTTTCAGATCAAATCCTCTTAGAATTCTGGAATGTTGATCTGCTCTGCTTTCTTTGAACCTTCCCTAGAAAAGACTCATCTACCAATCTGTCTGGCGTCCCAGGTTAGCCACCAAAGGAGAATTCCTCCATTTCTTCTTGCATGTTGTATTAGTTTCTTGTGGCTGCTGTTAACAGTTTTCCACAAACGTATTGGCCTAAAACAACACAAGTTTATTATCTTACAGTTCTGAAATGGGTCTCACTGGGCTAAAATGAAGATGTTGGCAAGACTGTGTTCTTCCCACAGACTCTACTAGAGAATCTATTTCCTTACCTCCTCCAGCTTTCTAGGGACCACTGGCATTCCTTAGCTTGTGTCCTTTCCATCTTCAAAGTCAGCAATGGCCAGTTTGAGTCTTTCTCACACTACACCATCCTGACACCGATTTTCTTCCTTCCCTCTTTCACTAATAAAGAGCCTTGAGATTACCTTGGGAACCACCTGGACAATCCAAAATCATCTCCCCATCTCAAGGTCGTCTGACTAGCAATCTTATTTCCATCTGCAACCTTAATTCTCCTTTGCCAATATAAACAGGTTCCAGGGATTTGGGGTGGAAGGGGCATTATTCTGCCTATCATACCTATATTCAGTCAAAGGAAACTTATTGCATCTACACCATTTCTAATAACTACCTTGTCACAGCCAATATTTGATATAGGAAAGATATCACAAGTCTGGAGAACGCCAGTGGCTTTCTCACCAGCCTCCATATGGCTGGCCTTTCCATCTGCAAGAAGAATTTTTAATCTGAAGTTTATAGGCTCCTTTGGGTTTCATACTTGTAGGTCTTTGAATCCCTTGAAATTTCATGTTAAATATTTTGGTAAATGCATCTTTTGTTTTCAGAGGAGTCATGGACAAAGTTATACAGTTATATATAGTTCTATATATCCCTACATTCAATTATTATTCTAAAATTATGGCTTTGGTTCTTTTCTTTCCACCTCAGAATACTAGAGTGGTTTCCAATGGTTTTAAACTTATGGTAAAACTTACAAACATTTGGGGGTGCCTGAGTGGCTCAGTAGGTTAAGCGTCCAACTTTGGCTTAGGTCATGATCTCACAGTTTGTGGTGTCGAGCCCCGGGGCCAGCTTTGTGCTGACAGACCAGAACCTGGAGCCTGCTTTGGATTCTGTGTCTCCCCCTCTCTCTGCACCTCCCCAGCTCGTGCTCTCCAAAATGAATAAGCATTAAAAATAATTAAAAAAAACTTACAAACACTTGATGCAAGATCTATCAGAATCTACTTAGGCTTCTGGAAGGTGAACATGGAGATTTTGATATTTTACTGTATTCTTAGATTTGACTGGGTACCACTGGTGACTAAATTTCCAGTAAACCTTTCATTAGGCTTTCTACTTGTATAACTTGGCTGAAGCTAGAAGAACTAAAGGTTTGAGGGACTGTTTTAGCTTTCCCTGCCAGTCCTGTTTCTCTTTATTCAATTTGATATTTTTTTCCACACAAAACTCTTAATGCCTTTTGCTTTTCATGTCTGAGATAGTATTGAGATATTTTTAATGTCATGGGCGAAATGTAAGAAAGAAGTCTGTTGGATACCAAATTTCTCTCAGAAACTCTCTTCCTTCCCTCATGTCTCATTATCCTTTCACTTGATTATAAATGAAAAGCCCTGTGCTTTCTTAGCTGATAATTAAGACTTAGGCTTTTAGAGTGCTCAGATGTTAAAAGGAACATGGAGATATATGAAGAAACCTCTTAATGTTCCCTCTTCTCCCTCTGTCGTGACTCTAGGTCACCAAAAGACCCGTGAAGCTCTTGGTTTTTGTTCTTGGCATTTTTGTTCTCTTGCTAAGGGACTCTCAAAGCTGTTTCATACTACAGTGGCCTCCGTTGGAGCAGGTGGGTAAATGATCTGGGAGACTCTGCGAAGTTTCCTTCTCCCAAAGGCATTGGCGTGCACCTGACCTTGGGAAGGAGTGGCGGGATGCAGATTTGGCACATCTCTGAAAGATTGCTAAGCCTGGAGACATCCTATGGTCTAGCTACCTATCATGTCTCATCCTTCAGATCACAGCTCATCAATTTAATCAAGTCTTTGCAGGTACCTCTAGGCCTCCAGTATAAGGTTAAGTTTTTACACTCACTTTTTAAGTCAACAAACTTTTATTGAGCACTTACAGAATGCAAGCCACAGTATTGTGTGCCATGCATTAATGTGTCATAACGTGGCAGTTTACTGCATACTTGCTCCCATAAAAGCTTAAAATGTAGTTTCAAAGATGAGAGAGACAGAGAGAGAGAGAGAGAGAGAGAGAGAGGGAGGGAGGAAGAGGGAAAGTCAGGGGGTAGAGGAAGGGGAAGAAAAGAGAGAGAGAGAGATTAAATAATATCAATTAAAGAAATATCACAGGTCATTACATGATTAATTACCAAATGAGTGCTATAAATTTTAAGTGCCTGGCTTCAGAGAAAAGAGAGATCACTGTGAATTGGAGGGTGAACTTGAGATTGTTTTGAAGGGTAGCTAGGTGGAGACTAAAGAGTTGGCAATTTGAATAGGTGGACCCAGCACAGGAGGGAATGACTTGATATAGATGCTTTATAAAAACGATCATTATCTTCTTAGTTTTATTCATATCTTACAAAAAGCTCACTATTTAGTCTTGTTAGATCATCTTGGTACAACTCCACACATTTGGTAGCGTAAGCATAGAAGAAAATGGTTAGGTTACATTGATTACAAATGTAAATATATACTTTTATTCATATATAGACAATAATTATACCTTTGATATTAAAATACATAATTAACCCTGTCAGTAATATTCACAAAGACACATATGGAATTTTTTTAACCCCAGCAATGGAATGCTTTTTATCAAGATAAGTCAAAAACCTTCTTTAGAGTATATTAACTTTTCACAATCAGAAACTTTTTGTGGGTTTCTGTTTGAAGCTTGATTTTTCTTTGATGCTTGTGATTGCCTTACTATATTTACTTGTGATTAAATGGAACCCTTAGCTAGTTGATAATGACTTTTCACTTGTAAAGAGCAATAAAGAATTTAAATCATTTAAAGTATAGCTCCTCTTTGATATCAACTATCCAATATTATTCTACTAAAAGAATGCCTAACATACTTTTAATGAATTTCCTTTTATATAAGATAAAATATTTAGCACGAGAATTTGAGATGCCCATTAGAGCATCTCATTCATAAATGTCCAGGATGTTCATCTTGCAGGACCTGATGATTCAAGGAAAGGTTTATGTGCTGGATAGAATTATGCAGCAAGTGCATTACCTTTGGAGAAGAAACACCAAAAGCCACGCTTACAAAGCCCTCTCTAGGATCATTTATTAAAATTTGACTAAGAAAAATACCTCTTTTTTTCCCCTCTCACAAAGCTCTGTAAAGTGTGAAGCTTGCCCGTTTTTCTTTCTTTTACTCTTTTTTTTTTTCTTTTTTTTTCCATAGGAAGCGCATAGATGGTAGGAATTTTCGGTTGGTTGCTAGTTAGTTAGTGACTTTGAAGGAACTTTTAACAGCTGTTCAAGGCCAAAATAGATTACTTTGTTTTATGCAAAACCTATCAGCATTTTTGCTATTGCGCATTTCTTTATTTCCTTGGAGTTAATTGCTAAATGTCATCCACTCCTGCTGTTCTAGTGAGCTTGAATTTTCTCAAGATGTTTCATAACTTTCTCCTTAGAGATTTCAATCTCTGTCAAATATTCTAATTTTTCTTAAACAGTGCCTTTGAAGCAGGAACATTCCAAATGTCCTTTATAGCAGAGATGAGTAGAAATATCAACCTCCCTTTGTTATCTTTATTCTGGATTAGAAATTTTAAGGATGCTTCTATATATTAGAAAGCCAGGTTGAAATGTAAAATTTCCCTTCATACTCCTTTTGCCTTTTTGTTTCCCAAATTCACTTCCTTTAGAGTAGCTGCATTTTTCTCATTCTTGTATTAGATGACCAAATTATATCCTGTATTTTCCTGCTTCAATCTGAGAAAATGATTTAGCAGTGAGCACATTGTTTCAAAGATGTCTTTCTTTCTGAAAGCAGGACAGGATGTCATTCGCACGCACTTTAGCAGGAGTCTCTTGAGCTCTTTCAAAAATGTCTGAGTTGAAGACATTTGTTTATATTCCTTACCTAAAGGGTACTTTCCTCTCTTCACAATGTAACTAGGTCCTTTAGTCAAAATGTCACACACCGGCCTGTCAACAAATCGTGAAATAGGTAAGTTTCCTCTGAAGGTCATGCATACAATTGCTCATCAAAGAATCATACCAAAGGTCTTGTAGCTTTACCACTTCTGTTTGCTCATTTTGCATTTTTTTTTTCCTTTCCTTTTTTCCTACTATCCTCCTGACGGGTTTTCTTCAACCCCCTTCGTCCTTGCACTACTCTGAAATTCTTATTCTTTTGAATCGTAAAATGTGCTCATCTAATTAACCTCTAGTGCATTCACTATGTTAGATAGATGAATTTAAAAAAAAATCCCTAGGGCCCTGGGTGTCTCTGTTTTCTCCTTGCTTAAGGAGGACCTGGGTGGAGGGGGAATGGGGGGAAGGGAAGGTGGAAAAGGGGAAGGATGCAGGGAACTCTTAAAAAAGAAAACTAAAAACAACTTCAGCAAATGCTAGGGCCTTAAAAAAAAAAGACATGATGAAGCAGCTGTAAATTTTCACTGGTAATCTGGATGGGAAATTTCAGCCACAATTTTATCTCGTTATTCAGGGCAAGGTGTAGGTTGCAGAGGGGCCTATTAAGATATAAATTTTTATAAGGTCTTTTAATGGTATTAACTTCACCTATTATACCTGAATGTAGATTTCTCTCCAATGAAGCCTTCCGTGTAGGCATCCTACATTAAGGCCTTTTTGTCATCCTACCCAAACAGCCTGCCAAGGTGCCTCAGATCCAACTACTGAACAAAGGCATTGCTTCCAGCGTGTCCTTTGTCCCTGGAAGCCAAGTTTAAAATCTCACCAGTTACCTTGGGGTAGTAACATGCTACTTGTCCGCAGTGGCACGAATTCATTAAACAATAAAATATATGGCTAGTTCTGATAGTGCAGGCCTCTGAGTAACTGGGGTTAGAAAATGGATGTAGTCCGAGGAAGTCATGCAAAAATGTCAATGAGATTACTATAATAGATGGTGATAAATTTTGCTTACTTCACAGTTTTTCTGGTCTTGAAGAAATCTCACCCAAATCCAAAGTTCTGAGCATATGTTGTGGATAAAGAGATCAGAAAACTGAAGGAGTTTCCTAGAAAAGGGTAATGCTATTCCATGAACTCCATGTGTTTTTCACTAGCCTTAAATGGACTATTAAGTGAGTCTTTAAGAAAATCTAAAAAAATAGTTACATTGGATCTGTACATTTAAAAAAGATTTTGAAAAAGCATGATGCCTTAAAAAAAAAAAGGAAGGGATTTGTTCCTGGTAGACTCACTACCCTACTTTGTGGTTGTTTTAGTTTGTTTTTCTTCTGTTGTAGGCACTGAAGGTGATGCCCAACCTTTCATAGAGACACCCAGAGTCATCCCAAGGTGACGTTTTCTCAATGCAGAGTTATTTACCTGGCTTTTCCACCAGCTCCTTTGCATTAGTTTTAGATGGCACAATTTTTTTAAATTAATTTATTTATTTTGAGAGAGAGAGAGAGGGGGGGAGAGAGAGAGAGTCAGGGAGAGAGAGAATCCCAAGCTGGCTCCATGCTCAGGGTGGACACAGATTTGGGGCTCGATCTTACGACTGTGAGATCACCACCTGAGCTGATATCAAGAGTCGGTTGCTTAACCCACTGAGCCACCGAGGTGCCCCTTGATGGCATGATTTTAGTCTTTGTTTTTCAGTTGAAAAAGGCTGTATATACTCCATCATTATTTTTTTTTTTAATTTTCAAAATTTTTTATTTGAGAGAGAGAGAGAGAGAGAGAGTACATGTGTGAGTTGGGGAAAGGGGCAGAGGGAGAGAGAGAATCCCATGCTCAGAGCCCTATGTGAGGCTTGATCCCACGATGCTAGGATCATGACCTGAGTCAAAATCAAGAGTTGGACACTCAACCAGCTGATCCATCCATGAGCCCCCCCGCCCCCATCATTATTTTTAATACCTGCATATTATTCCATTGTTTGGAAGCACTATATTTTATTTAATCAATCCCCACGGTTAGATATTTAAGTAGTCACTGATTTTTCAACATTACAACCATCCCTGAGTTAAACATCTTTATTCAAACATATAATAATGTCTCAAATTATTTCTTTAGGAAATATTTCTAGAAGTAGAATTTCTTGGTGAAAGAAAATACATACTTTTAAGTCTTTTGATGCATCAAATGTCCACCAATCATAAATTCACCAGTAGTGTATTAGACTGCCCATTTTCTCATGTCTTCGTAAATACTGGGTATGGGGCGCCTGGGTGGCGCAGTCGGTTAAGCGTCCGACTTCAGCCAGGTCACGATCTCACGGTCCGTGAGTTCGAGCCCCGCGTCGGGCTCTGTGCTGACAGCTCAGAACCTGGAGCCTATTTCGGATTCTGTGTCTCCCTCTCTCTCTGCCCCTCCCCCGTTTATGCTCTGTCTCTCTCTGTCTCAAAAATAAATAAAACGTTAAAAAAAAAATTCTCCTGTAAATACTGGGTATTAAAAAAAATCTTTACCCACTTGATAACTTTCATTTGATTTGCATTTCTCTAATTATTAGTGAGATTAAATTTGTTTTACTTGTTTAGAACATGGACTGCTCTATAAGCAATAGCACACAGGCCAAATCTGGCCCATGGCCCATTTTTTATGCAGACTTTTGTTAAGAATGATTTTTTTACATTTAAAAGAAAAATCTTTATTTATTTCTTTTGTGTGTGAGAGAGAGAAAGCTCAAGCTGGGGAGGGACAGAGAGAGAGGGAGACAGAGAATCCCAAGCAGTGCAGAATCTGACAGTGCAGAGCCTGATGTGGGGCTTGAACCCACAAACCATGAGATCATGACCTGAGCCAAAACCAAGAGCTGGATGCTTAACCAACTGAGTCCCCCAGGCACCCCTGTTTTTTACATTTTTAAAAGGTTGTAAACAAACAAAGAAGAAAGAATTTTATATCTACAAGGAATTATGTAGCCTTAAGGATGGAATATTTATCATTTAGCCCTTTATAGAAAATGTTTAAGACACCTTGGCCAGAGTGAAATAATAATAATACCATCCAACATTATTAATCTCTATGATATAGACACAATGCTGAAGATATTACATGTAGTGTTTATTTAATCTCCACATCAACCCTCAAGGTAGATATTCCTTTATGACTATTTTAAAGCTGAACAAACAAGCTCAGGGAGGTTAAGTAACTTATCCAATATTTCACAGTAAGATGTGGATCTGGAATTCTAACTCAGCTGTCTCCAAAGTCTGTGCATTTAACTATTATGCTAAATCACACATGATTTGGTTACATTTATACATCAATTTTGAGAAACCTGAAATCTCTCCAATATTGAGGCTTTATATTAGATATATGATGTCTCAAGGTATTCACACCTTCTTTTATATTCCTTAGTGAATTTTATATTTTTTTCCATAAAATACTACATATCTTAAATATTTTCCCCTAAGTATTTTATATTTTGGCTTATTTTGTGAATGGAATCATTTTCCATTTCCAGATTCCCAAAGGCTATTATCTAGGAAAGGAATTGAGTTACATAGGTTAATTTTATAACTAGTCATATTTGTGAACTTCCCTACTAGTTGTAGTCAGATTTCATCTGTTTCCTTTTATGTTGTTCAGGTAGACAGTTGTCATGATAGCTTTGCTACCTCATCTCTAATATTCATAATATTTTTCCCAGCTTAACAATTCACTGCTGGTACTTCCAAAATGATGTTGGTAGGCATCCTTGTATTATTCTGCTTCTAATAGGAAAGACTACTGCCTAACATTCAGCAGGATCCTGGATGTTGGTTTGTGGTAGATTTTCACATTTAACTCTCAATCGATTATTCAGTTCATTTACGGTAAGAAACTTGTCATATTCTTATTTTACTAAGGCTTTTGATTCTGGATTTTTGCAGAATTTTATTAAATTTATTAAAATTTACAGAATTTGTGTGCATATATTGACATGATCATATAATTTTTATCCACTGGCATATTAATATGATGAATTCTATTGCTAGATTCCTAAGATCAAACCATCTTTGCATTCTGGAAATAATCCTTACTTGGTCACAGTATTCTAAAATTTTAAAATATTGCTGGATTTGATTTGTTAATTTTTTTAAAGGGTATTCCTAAATGAGTTGGCTTTACCATTTTATTTCCCTGATATTTTCTCCATTGGGTAATCTGTTGAAAAATGTTTTCATATTTTTTCAAAGTGTCTTTTTAAATGCAGGCAGGAATGATTTGTCCCTTGAATGGATAATCAGTTGAACTTATCTATTTAAAAAAAAAGAGCTCAGTGCCATTTTGAGGGGTAGTTCTTTGATAACTATTCTAATTTCTCCCATTCCATGGATCAGGTAGCATTTTGAGCCAGTTCTGGTGATTTAAATTTTCATGATTTATCAAAAAATTGCCTAAAGTTTTTATTTATAATCTTTAAAATATTTTATAAGTGATTGTAACTCCAATGTTGTACTTAATGTTTTACATATGTTATTTGTTTTTAGTATTACCAGAATTTTTCTAATTAAGTCATATTTTCAAAGAGTCAAATCTTGGTGTTATTTAAAACTTTATTGCTTTTCTATGTTCCAATTAATTCCTTTCATGCTGTTATTTTTATAATGTCACATCCTTTCTTTGGCTTCTTTTGTTTTGTTTTCTAGTTTTCTGATTTAATTGCATAGTTCTTTTATTTTCATTCTTGCTTGTTTAATGATAGAAATATTTAAGATTTTGAATTTTCTTCTGATGAGTACTTTGTTAGCCACATCCATGTTTTTACAGGTAGTATTATCATTGGAATTAATTTCCAATTATTTTAATTTTTCTCTGAGAATTCTTTAGAAGACTGTTTCTTATTTTCATGAACTTGTATCCTTGTTTCTTGTATCCTCACATGATGGAAGTGGGGGGCGGGGGTTTGTGGTCTCTCTCAAGCCTCTTTTATAAAGGCACTAATCCCATTCTTGAAGGCTCCATCATTAGTCACTTCCTAAAGGCTTCACCTCTCAATACCATTACTTTGGGAATTAGGACTTCAATATATTAATTTTGGGATGACATAGACCATAGCAATTACAAAGCTAACGCCCCAAATAATAGGTTGCTAACATTACCTAATATCTATTTGCATTCAAATTTCACCAGTTCACCAAAAGAAATCTTTTTACAATTTGTTTGCTTAAATCTGGATCCAAATAAGTGGTACACACAGGGTTTGGCTGATATGTCTCTCCCTATCTCTCTCTTTTTAATCTCTAAGTGTCACTTTGTTCTTTCTCATGCCATTTATTTGTAAAGAAAACCTGGCCATTTACCCTGTAGAGTATCCCACAATTTGCATTTGGCTGGTCGCTTCCTTGTAGTGTCAGTTAGCCTGCTTTTCTATTCCTCTTATTTAAGATGAAGACTTTTTTTTTATATACATACATTTTTTTTAAGATTTTGGGGCACCTGAGTGGCCAGTTAGTGGAGCATTTGACTCTTGGTTTCGGCTCAGGTCATGATTTCATGGTTTGTGAGTTTGAGTAGCCGTGCTGGTGGTGCGGAGCTTGCTTGGGATTCTCTCTCTCGCCCCCTCTCTCTGCACATCTCCCACTCATGCATGCACTCTCTCTTCCTCTCTCAAATAAATAAAATTTTTTAAAAAAAGATTTTATCTTTAAGTAATCTCTGCCCCCAATGTGAGGCTCAAACTCACAACCCCAAGATCAAGAGTTGCCCATTCCACCTGACTGTGCCAGTAAGGCACCCCTAATAAGCAAGGCAATTAAAGCAAGTTTTATACTGGTTTACACATCATGAAACTGTGACTCAGAGAATTTAAGTAACTTATAGTTGGTGGAGCTGGCATTTAAGTACTCATCTGACTAATTTTAACGTTCAGACTCATTCTACTACACAGCGCTACGGAAGTAGAGAAACTTAAGAAGGGAAATGAGGGTGTAGAAAGGAAGAAGATGGAGGTTAGAAGAGGCTGCACATTTTGCTTTCCATCATGCACTTTTCTTCACGGTAGCGTGAAGTGAGGAGAATGTAGAATACCTCAGGAGTCTGCTGTCCATTTGTATTTTTTTTGTTACACATTCATAAATATCCAGAATTCAGAAGCTCTTTAGGTCCCTTGAAAATGATTCCTTGACACTAAAAGAATTGATTGCAATGTAAATTGTGCTGAAGGTGCTGTTATGGAGGCGGCACAAGGTAGAACATTCCCATCCTGTGCTAGGGCTGCCATAACAAGCACCGCGATCTGGGCATCTCAAACTGGAGAAATTTGTTGTCTCCAGTTACAGAAGCCAGAAATCCAAGATCAAAGTGTTAGTAGAGTTGGTTTCCTTGTGAAGACTGTGAGTGAAGGATCTGTAGTTGGCCATCCTCATGTACACACACGGCATTCTCCCTTTATGCATTTTTGTGTCCAAATTTCTCTTTTTTATAAGGATAACAGTAATATTGGATTAGGGTCCACCCTAATGACTTCATTTTAGCTTTATTTCTCCTGTGAAGACCCTACTTCCAAAAAAGGTTACATTGTTATGTATTGGGGTTGAGGAGTTCAATACGAATTTGGGGGTGGGGGCACTGTTCAGCCCATAACAACATATAACACAGCACATAGCTCCACAGAGCTTGCGTATTTCCCCCTGGTCTTTCTAGCCTTGCTGCTACCCTTCCCCATGAAACACCAACTTCTGTTATGAATGCATTTCTCTTCTTGTTCCTGCAAGAAGTTCCACACAGTTTTCTCTGTCCCAGGTACCAGATCCTGTCTCTGACGCGGGCTTTCAAAACATTCAACCTATGAAGAATCCTCCTTGGGTTGATATTCATTTTAGCCTCTGGCTGAGCAAGAAACACCTGACAATACCAGCCTTTAAAAATTCAAATAAATAAAAACATAGATTGAGAACAAGTTCAGGGAATACTTATATTTGAAAGTATTTTATGAGTTGAAAAGAATCCTTCTCAGTTGTTATGAACTGTGGTTTAATCAATGAACTTCCATGAACTACGATTTTATCAGTGTTAGATTTCTTTTTTATTTCTGTAGGTTTTACTTCTTAAATGTAGTTCTTGGCCATATCATTCATGTTCAGGTGCTTCTACTAACTATTTTAATTCTGATCTGTATAAAACTGATGAGTAGAGAAATTTACTGTTCTATTTCAGTAAACCATGACTATAATCCAAACCATACAGTATTAAACTTACACTGTGATACTTCTAAGTGTATCTCAACTCCACACGTAATTCTTTGAAGATGGTAAATAAACATTTAGAACATTGAATCAAAACATTGAAAATAAAGATGGTAAATCACACCCTATGAAAGGAATATACTCACAAATGATCTAATATAATATAAAATATCAAAGTATTTTAGAGTGGGTGATACAACTTTTAAATTAGAATGATTTGCCTTCTTAATTTGGATTTACTTAGGCTGCTATTTCCTGAGTTCATGCTGGTGGATATCCAGGAAAGGGGGTCGATTCAGAAGTGGGTCAGTTTTTAGGTATATACAAGGCAAAAATGAAAATGAATGCTATAAGTGTCCCACAAATTGGATAATCTGCATAAATAATTTAAAGTTGTCTGAAGTTAGAATTAGTGAAATCTAGTGACCTATAGGAAAATTCCACATAATTTGTCAAGGAAAAAAAATCTGTGAACCCAAGGAAATCAACCATTTTTGATCTGTTATTTTCTCTCAGGAAACCTTGCACATCGATGAAGTCCCAGTTAAAAACATCACTCTAGGAATAAAGCTCCTCCATTATCTTGAGCTCTGCCACTATCTTGCATGTCAATACTCAGACCAGAAACCTTTTTCTAAGGTTGATGGATGCACTGTGTCTCAGTGTGTATGTGCCTATAGTTAGATTTTGCTTTTAAAAAGGAGCCATTAACCATGCCTATTTCAAAGTGTTTTTCCCTTTTTTATCAACCCGATCAAGCTAATGTTTAACTATTTCACAACACCTGCTACCATAAAATGTAGCAAAGGTAAATAAACCAGAATTCTCTTTAGCACACGACTTTTATTTTGAGTGGTGTGGAAAGCAACTGTAGTCTGTTCAGACAAGTAAACTATTAGAGAGGGTAATTTTTCGCCAAGTCTGATAACTCAGAGGACTGCAATCTGAGGTCTAGAAAACTGCAGCTGGGGTCTTGAGATTACACATCTCTAAAGCCAGTCAGCTGGACTGTATGAAATTGCAATATTATACCATTTTCTATCTACAAAGACATTTCATATGGATTATAGTAATTTTTATAATTGAAAGAAATCTGTTACTTTGAATGCAAAAAGGAAAATATTAAAAGGCAAATAGAACAAAAAAGTTTATAATAGATTTTTTAAGTTAAAAATAGGTCATACTATTTCTTTGACCTAGGTTTGTAATTTTAAGAAGCACTTCTTAAACAGAGAGCAAACTTTTGCCTGGGTAGTCTAAGTGAAATGTACAGAATTCTATGATGGCAGGGATTTTGTTTTGTTAATAACTAATATATAATGACAGATAATTTGGGGCTTTCCTTAGTGTTATGAAAATTACATAGCATGATATGGTGGGGACTAATTGGGGACCACTGTGGCTCAGGTGGTCTGGAAAGTTCTCTCTGAAAAGATAACAGTACATTCAGGGCTTAGTCATGAGAATGAGACAATGATGTGAAGATATGGAGGAAGACCCTTTTAAGAAGGAACAAGAGTGAAAGCATTCCGAGATGGGGATGAACTTGGACTCTGCAAAGGAGAAAAGAAAGACCAATGTGTCAGTCAACTGGTGCATACTTGGAGGAGGACTCAAGAGAGAAAGGCAGACTCTCAGTAAATGGCTGTTGCTGGGCTCACTGATGCTACGGTCCTGGGCACAGGACTTAATGTTACACTGCCATAGATTACTCATCTATAAATGGCAATAATTGATAACCATCAAAATAGCTCTTTTGGGCAATGATTACATATAAAGGGCACGTGCTGGATACAAAGTAAATCTTCCATAAATGCCAGCTTTCATTATAGGCATGTTATTTTCAGGCAATCAAATTTTTAATGAACACTGTTAGTGCCAAGTGCTAAGCCACGAAGAGAAGTGAATGGGATAATTTTTGCTTAATAATGTTTATAATTTTCTTGGGGGTATAAAATACATTTCCAGGACATATAGTATCAAGCAAAACATAACAAAAGTGCAAAGAAAGCAGGGGGAGGTCAAGACAAGTAGAGATCATCTTGACGCGAGAAAAGAAAATTTATGGAAAACGTATCATTGAACTGGCCTGAAAGACGGAGTAAGACTTCTTCAAAAGGCCTTCCAGGAGGATGTTATGGAACAGGAAGAAGCATAGCGGTGAGACTAGGAATGGCCCCTTCAAGGCGCTATAGGGCAGGGGCTGGGCTGTTCCCATTAGTAGAAGCATGTTACAGAGACTGGGAACAATTGGCCAGATATGTAGCTAGGGAGATCAATGGTGAAAGAAACCAGGAAACTGGAACCTTGAAAGTGAGGAAGCGGAGTCTGAAGTTGAAGCAGTGGAATTTCCCTAGTACCAGGAAGATGTACAAAGAGTAATCAAAAGGAAAGAGATATCCGAGTGGATTGTTTGCTGCTTGATGAGGTAAAAAGGATTTGTTAGGGTAAGAGCCACGAGCCTACAATGGAAGACGTAGGTATGAAAGGTAACGTGAAGTGGTTAACCAACATTTATTTAGGAGCAGAATTTTAATTTTGACATATAGCCACCATGAGCAAAAGGTTACTGTTTCAAGAACTAGACTAACGGCTATACATTTGTCAACTCTATTAATCTAATGACCTAGAGACCATTATTCAGGTTTTACAGATAAACTAAGGGGGGGTTACGGGATTTTCTTTTCTTTCTATCTTTTTTTTTTAATATAATGGTGGGGTTACTTCCCCATTGCTAATAGTTACTTACCTCTAGCTCCTAGAATAGACCAAAATGCTTCTTTGACCTCCAGAATCTTAGATTAAGATGGCTTTTGGGAGATTAAAGATAGGATACAGAAGTCAGAGCCATAACAAGAGTGCTGGGCAATTTTGTAGTAGCCCTGTCCCTGTGGCAATTGATCAGTTTTTCCTTCTGGAGCTCCTCTCTTCTGACTGGTGGCTCTGAGGAAAGAATAGCACTGAGAGGTGGTGTCAAGGGATGCGGCTTGCTGAGCTTTTTTAAATTACTTTTGTTGTTGAGGCTTAAGTACATATATATATATGCATTAAACATTTATTTTTGAGACACGGAGAGAGACAGAACATGAGCAGGGGAGGGGCAGAGAGAGGGAGACACAGAATCCAAAGCAGGCTCCAGGCTCCGAGCTGTCAGCACAGAGCCTGATACGGGGCTCCAACCTACCAACCGTGAGACCATGACCTGAGCCGAAGTGGACACTTAACTAACGTAGTCACCCAGGTGCCCCTGGTGGGATGTGGCTTTAATCAGCTCCTCGAGAAGAGAAACTGAGCAGCCTCCCACCAGGGCCTCAAGAGTAGATCAAGACAACATTAAAAACAAAAACAAAAACAAAAACAAAACTATATTACAACTCGCATACTACACAGTGCAGTTCTCAAGTACATCTGGAACACTTTTTACCCCGGGCCAACGTGAGGGTTCTCTTGCCTTCCAGCTGATTCTCCTTTGAGTAGAATTTCTTTTGGCAGGCATCTAATATGGATATGCTGTGGTGGTCATGGATAATTCTAGGGTATGCATTCTCGCTGGTTTGGCTCTTTTGGCTTGATCCACTCAAAGCAGAGCCTCTGACATTTCCAGAACAAACACTGAGTGATAAATTATGGGGTGTCACTGACAGTAGGGCACTATGCTAGGCACTCTGAAAAAGCAAAGACAGTCCTTAAGAATCTTATACACTTAAACAGCTGAGAATCGTGGCTAGTCAAATTACTCAAAGGGCAAGGAGACACTACTGTGATGTTCATTGCCTAAGACTATCCCTCAAAAGATAATCTGAATCCTATATGTTCCTCATTCTCTTTTTCTTTTTCTGCTCCATTTGCTAGAACCTTTGCCTGTCCTTTTATTATCAGTATTTAACTCCTATCTGCTCTCCATTACAACTTTGTCTAGCCCTGACTCTGTTAGTAAGCTTGTTTCTTAGTACTGAATTTAGGGAGTAAATTTTCTATCTTAGGTATTAATTTTAAACTTGGAGGCAAGTCGAACACATTAAATTTCTTTCAAAGAAAACTTGAATTCAGTTAATTGACAGACCCTCTTTCTGTCCATTGAACTTTGATTAAAAAAATGCTTTCTTATCACTAACATTATTTGAAGTTTAATTTCCAGGTATTTTATCTTTTATTTTCAATTAGTTATGTCTAGTAAACCCAATCATAGACACATAGACATACATAGAAATCCCAGGAGTGTTAAACTAAATTTGTAATTTTTCTGGGCATTCAGCCCAGCTTGATTTAACTTTTTAAAAATTCTCATTGTGTCCTAGATCTTGCTTTAAAATAGGCGATTTATAATTACTAATTAGGCAGAATAAGAAGATAAGAAAGGTGATTAGCCCAGGAAAGCTTTAGTTTTTTTTTTTCAAAGAAAGATTGAAATCCCAGCAATAGATATATGTAATGTAAACACCTTCCTATATAGTTAAAGCTTGTTTCCCCTCCAGTAGTCCAGATTCTTTTCATTATTACAAACGAATTAACCCTGTCAGAAAATCCAATCATCTTATTAGCTTCCTAAATTTTATCTCCCTTTATTTTCTGCTGATCTCTTTTCTTGAGCAGTGAATTAGTTCTAACAGACTTACATCTAATTCATGTTATTTAGCACTTCTATCAGAGTGTTCCCATAAAGTCAGACATGTTTTTCCAGGAGAAAATGGGTATTCCACAAATTTCTTTACTGAAGATAGAGAAGGTATCTCCTGAAACCTAAAAGGATGTTTTTCTCTGAAAACAATTCCTCAAGTCTTGCTTAATTTTAGGCTTAAAGTTCATATAGTTTCTTACAGTAATTAGAAGGAGTGTGCTGTGAAAAGTTTTTACAAAAGCTCTGACTTGTAAAATATGTTGATTTCCATGGTGTAAATACCCCCACCATGCCTAATTTCAAGAAACTAACGTGAAATCACTAAATGCAGAGTGTGAAAGAGATGTGTCACAGCACATCATTACATACTATTTCCACCATACATATATGATGGACGACCTCAAGAGAATTGAAATAGTAAAATCTAGTAAAATTACTAGGAACTGATAAGCTTTGGTTATTTATTAAGATTGCTCTAATTGGGAATGTACGCACTTCAATTTTTCATGATGGCTGTGTTTAACAACCATTCACAAAATGCCTGAAAAATTAACAATCGAATCTGTGAGCTGACATGAGCCAGCTTCAGCACACCATTGAATCAGACTGTTAAAATATTTAAATGATTCCAGATACAGAAATGAAAAATCTGTAATTTATAATAAAACAGGGTCTTTGCAGATGTGATTAAGTGAAGGATTTGGGGTGGGGAGATTCTCCTGTATTATCAAGATGGGTCCTAAAAGCAATTCACATATATCCTTATAGGAAGTAGATAGAGGAAGATTTCAACAGAAGAGGGAAAAGCGATGTGAAGACAGAGGCAGAAATTGGAAATATGCAGCCACAAGCCAAGGGTTGCCAGAAGACACTGGAAGCTGGAAGAGGTAAAGGATGGATTCTCCCCTAGAGCTTCTCTAGAAGAAGCAGACCTCTGTGGACACCTTGATTCCAGCTCAGTGGTACTAATTTAGGACTTGGCCTGGACAACTATAAGAGAATACATTTCTATTGTTTTAAGCAACCAAGTTTTTGGTGATTTGTTACAGCAGCTACAGGAGACTAATACAAGCACGAAGATTAAGAAATGACGGTGGGGGGGCGGTGCCTGGGTGGCTCAGTTGGTTAAGCATCAGACTCTTGATTATGGTTCAGGTCATGGTCTCACAGTTCATGAGACTGAGCCCCACATCAGACTCTGGGCTGACAGTGCAGAGCCTGCTTGGGATTCTGTCTTTCTCTCTGCCCTGTACCTTGCTCGTGTGCTCTCTTTCTCTCTCAACAAATAAATAAACATGAAAAAAAAAAAAAAAAAAGAAATGACTGGGAACCAAGGGCTGATGCCCAGCCTCCATAAGGGTGTGTCCAAAGGAGAGCAACCAGGAAGACACGGGGTATAAAATTTGAAATAATTTATAAATTGAATTCACATAATTGTAAACCATTCTCATGTTTGAAAGGAGAAATAAAAATTACTTAGAATTAGATCAAAAGTCTCCAGCCTCCTAATTTTGCTTAGAAAACACCCCCACCCCTGAGACCTAGGGATATCAAGAGATGAATTTCCAGTTTTGAAGGGACAGGAACACTCAGACCACAGTGGGTGGTCTGGGGTGGTCTCTGAGAAAAAGATATTAGAAGTGAAATCTGAGTGATGAAAGATCCAGGCAAAGATCTAGGAGAATAGTGTTCTAGGGAGAGGAAACACCTTGAGAAGGGATGCTAATAAAGCAGATGGCTGAATGAGCTAATTGCTAAGATCCCTGCAAAGTGAAGAGGTGCTCTGGTTTGGTGTGGTCCTTCTGGAGGTGGAAGTGTGGGAATGTGGTGGGGTGGGGGGGAGAACAAATCCAGGGAGAGCTGGCAGTGAAGGCATGAGGAGGCAAAGCTTCCCAATCATTTCTTTGGTTCTCCTCCTGTTCTTCCTCTATACCCTTCATAGTCACTTCCCAAATATCCCAGATTCTGTCATTACAGTAAAAAACAGCCTTATAATCTTACACTGAAACATAGTACTCTCTGAGAAACCTTCCAATACTTCCACTGATGCCGCTGCCTCCTATTGTAATGAGTTAGCAGAATCAGCACAAAATAAATCTTCTCTAAAGCCCACCACCATACCCACCTCCGAACTGTGTCTATTTGCTCTATGTACCTTCCCGTTACTGTGGATTGACGCTCCATTCTCCTGCAAACACCACGCCCTTTACTTGTTTACTCTCTTCTGCTCAACACATTGATGCAGTGATTCTCCCTTTTTCTTCCATGGCAAGTGCTTCTCCCTTCCTCCTGGACCTCTTCCTTCAGCAGAGAAAAATGCTATCCTTTCTCCCATACTAAAGTGCCTTCTCTTGCTTGTTCTCTTTTGGTTCTTTCTTTTCAAGATACTTCCTATGTCTCTGAACCCTTTTACTACAAACTCCTTAAAAGTGTGTTAATATTCACTGTCTCCAATTCCTCTGTACTCATTCTCCCTTAAACTCCTTCAGTCAGCCTCCCCGCACCTCGCCCCTATCCCAAACACACACGCTGACTCCACTCTTCTTGTGGTCACCAGTGTGGCGCAATCTCAATTGTCAATTTTTTAATTCTTTTCTGACTTGACTTACTGTCAACATTTAACAAAGACCATCACTTCTCTATCCTGAAATCCTTTCTTCATCTGTTTTCCAGCACTCTACATGTTCTTGGTTTCCTCTATCTTCCTGGCCCTAGTCTCATAGCTCTGGGATGACACAGGGGTTAGACTTTGGACTCGATCTTTCCTCTGCCTATGTTTCCCCCTTGATATTCCACTTAAGCACATGGCTTTTAAATACTACCAATATGTGGACAACTTCCATATATATATATATATATATAAACCTAATCTCTCCACTAAAGTCCAATTGTCTTTATAACATCTATACTTCGACATCCAAAAATACTCTTAAACTTGACTTTTTCAGAACTGAACTGATTTTCCTCTGTAGGCTCCACCTACATCTCAATGAAGTCATGCTAGATTTCTTTTTCTCACACCCCACGTTCGATCTAACAGCAAATCCCATGGCACTGCCTTCAAGACACAGTTAGGCTCCGGCCATGTCTGGCACATACTAGGAGCTCAGTAAATATTTGTAGAATGAGTGAATATAGTGTATAGTGTTCTGACAATCAGTAAGAGGGTTATCTATAAATATGAGGTATTATTATTAGCTATCATGCCTTACACTTAGAAATGCCTTGTTTGGGGGACATATTCCTAGATTGGATTTTTTTCTTTTAAAGTTTGAATATTGTACCTTTAGGCTAAGAAAAGAAACACAGAGAAGAGCAATGGACTGCTTCCACAGCATCACTTGCTCACAATCCCAAGTTTTCAATAGTGAATAGGACGAGCAAACTGTTTCGGGTGCAGAGTACTTCAGGGAGTACTGAGGAAGATCAAGTGCAGTGTAGAAAGACTACATGGGGGAGGGCTCACTCTTGGGGAGAACAAGACAGTAAGATTTTAGCAAGATGTTAAGAATGTAGTTATTCAAGGCAGAATAGGACTAAAGAAAATAAGAGTTAATAACTCAATTGACGACTTATTTTATTCATAAATGTCTGCTGTTTTCTCATCCTCACGATGATTACTAATAGATTTATATTGAAAGAGAAAATAGTGGAGCAGAGTAATCACTTGTTATTTTGCCTTGCCAATAGCCATCCTCCCTTATTTACAGCACACACATTTCCTTTTGGCAATGACCTTGTTGTCTCGGCGGTATTGAAACTAGGGTACCATGTCCTCCCTCAGAGCAAGCAACCAGGGTGGAAGGAGGGGCTCCCTGGAAGTCTCTGTAGCCAAATGTTTCTCCTCAGGCTGATATAGGCAAGGACAGGCACCTGACAAAGAGGTAGCCAGGAGGCCCCTTAGGGGCTAAGAACCTTGCGCAGAGGGATGCAAGAAAGGAGACAAGATTGGAATTCTACCATTCCCATGACGTTGGCCGGAAAAGATAAGTGGACCCTGCATCCAGTCTCCCAGAGGAGCCCCTGCTCCTGCCCAGCATCTAAGCTGAGTTCTCCAGTCTCATGTTCTTTCTGTGAGCCACCCAATATTATTCTATTAAATTGCCCTCTTCTAAAAATCTTAAGTTACTCAGTGTTGTTTTCCATGGCGTATAAACAAATCAATTAGATTACAACTGGAACAAAACATGAGAAGAGATGATTTCTGTGGCTCACTCAATGGTCCCAACTGCTTTGGATAGAGTCATAGGTCACTCTCAGCTTGTTCTGTCAACATGTTTTTCTCCCCCAGCATTATGCAGCTGCTGGTGTTATATCGCCCATACACGATTCCTACTTTACATGTTCATGAGACAGATGTTGTTAAAAAATGTTCATTATAAATAGTGTAAAAGGGCAGTATGTTTTGTAGGTGACATTTTCCCAGAAAAGGAAGAAACTGCATAGGGAACATGTAATACAATTCTTCTCTGCTGTATCTCTCCACCAATTGCAAATATATCATTAATCAAAATAGAGAGAGCTCTAGGAATATGGCTTTGTTAATATAAAGAAAAAAATTGATATAGAATAGGAAACAAATATAGGTATAAGAAATGTTTTCCTTATGCCTGTTCTCTAATCTAATTTTTCTCATCTCTCCTCTTTGCCAGTCAGAGTCCCACTATTGTCACATGGAATGTGCTATCCAAAATAGCTTAAACATTAATGTGGGGGCATAAAAGATTAACTTATACCTATCTATTCCTGAAATTAACCAAAATGAATAAAGGAGTAAAAGAGATACAGTTGTATAAGAACAAAGAAAATGTAAATGATAAAATGGTGGAGGTGATACCAACTGCGTGTTGAAGGTGAGAGTTCTAGATAGACAATAACTGTGCCTTTGTATCAGAGAAAAACCAACAAATGAAAATTAATTTCCTCTCAAAAATGCTGAATAGACTCAAAATGAGGGGCACCAGATACTTCTAAAGGTGGGATTCACTGCAAAGAGTTTTTTGTTCACAGTAGGCACCAATAAATATTTTTTATCAGTTGAAATGGCATGGCATTGTTGTAAGCTTTCCCTGATATTTGAAAGATAAAGGGCTCTTCTTAAAAAATTTATTTATTTTTAAATTAAAAAATATTTAAACATTTATTTATTTTTGAGAGAGACAGAGACAGAGCATGAGCTGGGGAGGCACAGAGAGAAAGGGAGACGCAGAATCTGCAGCAGGTTCCAGACTCTGAGCTATCAGCACAGAGCCCGATCCGGGGCTTGAACCCATGAGTCATGAGATCATAACCCGAGTCAAAGTTGTATGCTTAACCTGCTGAGCCACCCAAGCACCCCTAAAGGGCTCTTTTAAGAAAATGTTTATTTATTTTGAGAGAGAAAGAGAGAAGGAGTGCCAGTGGGCAGAGAGAGGGGGAGGGAGAGAATCCCAAGCAGGGTCCTAGTCCGCAGTGCAGAGCCCCACACGGGGCTCGATCTCAGGAAGTGTGAGATCATGACCTGAGCTAAAATCAAGAGTCCGACACTTAACTGACTGAACTACCCAGGCACCCCAATAAAAGGCTCTTTTTTAAACCGAAGAGACGATAACACTTTGTTAAAAGTGCATTGGGGTTTATACAATATGTCTGTGCATATAGATAGTATACAGTGGTGGGAGAAATTGGGAGAGAGGAGAAACGATTGGTAAATCTGTGTGATAGGTACACAGATTCAGTTACTCTTCTTTTCACTTTTTCATATGTTTGGGTTTTCCCATAATAAAAAGAAAAACTTTAAGTACTTAAGGAAAAAGTAAGAAGTTGGCAAAGTCTATTTATTGTTTTGCCTCTTCTCTGAAACTAACCTGCGTTTTGGCCTCAAGTGAGTGGCCCATTTAAGAGAACAGCTAGCTCATTCTGTCTGGTGCTATTGCTTCCCACGAATCAATATTTCTACTGCATTGTTTGAGGTCACGCTTAATATGTCTCACAAGTGGTTTAACACAGAGGCACTTGTGGCTACACCCTAGTGGAGGGTGGTTACGGAGTGATTGAAGGAACAATTGAAACAAGGTGAGTCTAGGCACAGAAGAGAAAAGAACAAAAAAGCGACATCTTCCCTCAAGTGATAGAGTGCTCTTATTAGGGTCCATATGAAGATTACAAATTATCTTTGGACGTGATGTCTGTCCAATTCTGAATAGTGAACGGGCTTTCACTTCTTAAGATATACAGATGTTATTCATCATTACACACCTGACTCTTTAGGGAACTGAAATCTGGTCTTAACACATCAAATTACATTTAATAAGAAGCATAAGCATTTCAGGATTAGGGCATGAATTGCGCTGCTTTACAAAATTATAGAATAAGGGAAACTTAAAGACAAAGGTGGGAATGAGAAAGACAGACATCAAGTAAAAGAGACAAAAGATGGATGGAAGTGAGATGGTGGGAAAGGGAAGGAAATGACATATTTTCCTTTCAAGTCTGTGCCTAGCTCTTATTTGAGTATAGTAATTTGATTCATGCTTATACTCTGTGTCTGATTTATTACTGATTTCATCATGAGTGCCCAGCTCTATTGGCTCTTGCCCATTTGTCTCCAAGGTAGTGAAACCACCATCCACACAATGACTATACCAGTTGACCCTGTTAGCACTTTTAACTCTCAACTTCAACGTCTCCGTTTGCTAGTTATTTTTAGATTTATTGTTGTATGGGATGTGTATGTTGTATAGCAATATGATACCTATGGAATGTTCTGCACTGTGTAAATCAATCACCATAATAGCATCTCTGGGTGAAACCAGGGGCAGAGAGGACAGGATGAAATGGGACAGAGAATGGAATACAGGATATGGGCAACAAAGAGTGACAGAAGGGTGACAATATGGCTGGAAAAGGTACATAGGAATTAGGAACAGAGAGTGATGGGGAGACAAGAAAGTAAAGAAATGACTTCATAATGAGAGCGCAAATTAATAATGAAAATTTAAGTACGAATACAGACAAAAGCGTAATTAGGAGAGAAAATTATTCTGAAGTGTAAGAAGCATCAGAAAACAAATTCAGTTAGTGCATTGGCATATACTGGTACCAGTGCTCTGAAAAAGTGATAGAATATTAAATCTTACCTATTTTTTTTCTCAAATGAAACTCAATAAAGAAGACCTTTGTGATATCCTAAAGACATATATGGAAAATCACAGAAAAATGTATTTGGGGTACTAGAGTTTCTTGGTTCCCCAGGGGCTGGTGAAAATGGGTTGGGATTAAGAATGGGAAAAATGGAATAGTGAGCAAATGTTCTTATGAAGAAAGAGTAATGAGCGGATTTTGAAGCCTTCATCAGGGTAAACAAAATGCAAAAGGAGTCCTCAAACTAAAGTCTTGGATGAAACAGTGCTCTTCTGAATTCTCACTCTCTCACAATTTCTCATTGTTTGTAAGTTATGGGAAAGCTCCTTTAGGTATTTGGTACCTATTTGTGTATTTGGTACGTTGCCTGGGTCATTCTTTATCTCTATTATGTCTCCTATTAAGTCACTAAAGGCAAAAAGTTTTGACCCACCACCAATACCTGGTTGTAGGGTATTGTGTACAGTGATGCACCGCCAAGACCTTTTTGATGATTTATTTCACCCCTTTAGAATAACTTGATTTAAAAGGACCTGTAATTAAAGGTTAGCCTTAATGATGAAAGGATCTTTGCTTTGTCGTTTTCTTCTTGAGACATTCAACAATCCTAAGTGTGTTTGACTACAAAACTTTCATGCTTGGTTTTAAGCAGAATTATAGTAATTGTTTTAGAATTTTTAATTGGATGAATAATAATTGAGGTGAAGGCTCTTTAACTAATTTCCCTAAGAGTTGACTTGCTACTAAATAGGCATGAAAGATACTTTCTGTTTCCATTATATTTTTATATTAATAATCATACCACTTGAAGTTTAAACAGGCATTAAGAGCAGAATGTAACATCTTAACATGAAATCAAAAAGATTTAGCATTTTTCCTTGTCATTAACTTTCTTTATTTAAAATGTATGCCGTACTAATCTCCAAATGAATTACTTTGTTTTCAATCCACATTTGAAAATCAAGTTTTACAGATGTAGTTTTTAGAGCTATGGGTATCTGACAGATATCTGAGATAAAATAACTAGGGTGAGCCACATTGAAGTGTAAGTTAAATAGTGCACTGATAATCCATTGATCTAAGAATGATTAAATTGAATTTTGGTTATGTTTGTCTTTTTCCCTCCAATAGCATGATTCCCTATAGAAGGCAAATAGGATAGAATTGAAACTATATTGTAATGTTTGCAGATTTTCTTTGACCAAAGGTGGAATTGTAAGTTAAATTCACATAGAAGTTGAATTATTACTGTACTTGAAATATCAAGTGATTTTTAAAAACCAAAATTGTTTATACAATAATCTGCTTTTATATTGAAGCCAGATTTTACTGAAAAACTATTGTGGAATGATTGTATTGGTTGAAATACAAATTACAAAAATGAGTCTTGACTTTTTCAAACTTTAGTTGTATTAAACAACTTCCTGTAAGACAAGTTTCAGCAGATCAGCATAAAATTTTCTTAATTTCATTACAGTCTGTAAATTAAAATTAATGAGTCTGACACCCACAATTAACAATGAAAAATGCAGATTGTTATAATTACTTAAGCAATAACATTGCTTTACATAGAAGACTTAAGGTGCTCCACAAATTATTTACAAGTGTTACATAAAACACAAAAAATGACAATTTCAATTTATTTTGTCAATGCAAAAAACCAAAATCCTTACTAAAACCTTTCTCGTTTGGGAATCTCTCGCCATGCATAATTAAGCAAATTTGATTGCAATTAAGCCTGGCTTCTACAGTAGAGTTTTAATTAATGCAAATCTGGCATCTACATCTATAAGATTAATTTTAGTGAATTAAAAGAAAACAACAAAGCACATTTGAAAGTGCAGTTGTATTGTTGAAAGGACAGAATTTAAAAGCTGGTTATTTTTCAGCCTTCCATGTGTATAGCCTTTGACTTAGACTTTAAAGAGTGGATATTTTATTCAGATTTGTCGTTTTGTTTTTAAATGCCTTATTAAACAAGATCATCAAAATCACACAAAGCCACTTCAGAAAGATATCTTAGGAATTCAATATACATTAGAAGCAAGGTCTGATCATAGTTTATTTAGGTATATATATTATGTATGTGGATATATATATTATATATATAATATACATATATAATATATATATGTATAAATGTGTATCCACACATGCACATGCACTCATACACACACAATCCTTGCTATCTTTGCGGAATTAGATGTAAAACTCACTCAAAATTGTCCACAGATTTTATTTCACTTGTTTTAAAAGTATGTTTCATGCTTACATCTGAAATGTCAAAATATTGATGAAGTGCCATTGTTGAGACATATTCTCTTCAATAAAAGTTCTTAAAGTGGAATTTCAGCTAAAGTACAAAGATAACTTATGTTATCATATGTATTTGTCTTTAATACTATTTGGTGTAATTTTGTTTAATTTATAATTGAAATTTTCTCACTTCTCATGTTCCATTTGACAGAAACATAGATATTCTTGAACGCATGTTAAAATGATTAAATATCGTAAAGGAGTACATGATGTGATTTGGAAACAAACACAAAGATTTTGATCTTTCTAAAGTTCCCGATTATTCAAAAATCCCTTGTCCAGAAAAGACATTGCTATTAACAACAGGATGCCCTGATATCCTGTGTTGCATGCTCTTTTTTCACAGAACAAATTGATGCTATAAACATGAAAGTGCACCTCCAAGTTGGCTGGGACCTTAATGCCACGGAGGGCAGGTAAAGTGACACAGGGCAAAACTTGCGAAGGAGGGGGCAGACCACGAATTTAAAAACCTCAGCAAACAGCTACTTTGAACATATGAAAGGGTTAAAGTTAGAAAGTAGAGAGGCTACTAACTTTGTAAAATATTGGAACAGTGTGGCATTTTCCCTCTTTGCCTATCCCCAACAGGGGATAAGGAAGGGCCTCTTCTCCCTTGTCTCCACTTTTGTGGGAGGCAGGGCTTTGTATTTGAGGAGCTTACTAATGATCCTGATGTTTGGGTCTGGTGCTGACCATAATCAGGGCTCAAAGGCAACAGGCTGTGCCAGCCACTTAAGGCAGCAGAGCAGAGAGAGAAAGTGGGCTACACTGAGGGCTAACGACATTCGGCATTTAGCAGAAGACATTGCCCTTGCCAAGACGGCTGTCCACCAGGAAGCTCCCACCATGGGAAACACACAAAGGTGCCCATGAGGAAGACAGTCAGGTTTGCCCATTTGCAAAGCCCTGAGAATGTCGAGTCTAAAAACTCTCCAGTCCTGGAAGAATCCATTGTCTGTTTGCCACGGTGCCAGTCAAGTAGACTTTGTTCCCACTTAATACCTGTGCTGCCTCCCCCACCAACCTAGAAAAATCCTGAAGCATCTTGAGGAGAAAGAAGGGCAAAGGATGTGAGTAGAAGTGTAGTGGAGAGGAAAGAAGTTATCAGTCTTCTGTGTCTGCTGCAGCAGACCCAGTGAGGGGTGGGAGGTGGAGGTGAAGGGAATTTAACACTAAGTGAGACTTGGAATTTTAACTATTACATAGACTGTGCATCTTGACTACTGGGAGGAGGCCACTTTTTTGATTAAAAGTGAAGTTAGGATTTTGTGTGTGTGTGTGTGTGTGTGTGTGTGTGGCACAGAATGGTCATAGGATCAAGGCATAGGGAATGTCTATTAACAACAAGAGGCCTTGAATAGACACCCCATAAATTCTGGTAGCCAGTTACGTGACCAAGATAATTGTGATAGGTCAAGGACCAGTCAATAATATGTAAAATAGCGACTAGTTATTGAGTCCTTATATGTCACGTAGATTTCAGTCTACAATGGTGTCAAACCATACCATCTTTTTAATGGATTTCTGCAGATTTATTCCCCCAAAAAGATTTTGGATTATAAATAAATCAGGACTCACAGGAAGTTGCAAATTATAGTACAGATAGATCCCATGTACCCTTAATTGTATTTTATATTACCTTTTAATATTTCTTCTATCTTCTGTGCTGAAGTGCATGTACCACCCACTCAATTAGACAACTTTTTACTTATGGAATACATATATATTATGCCTTATGTGAATTAGAGTATTGTAGTACATAAGGCATTCACAGTCTAGAAAGGGAGGCAGATTCATAATAAAGAACTGCCATATTTTATCTAATCTAAGGTGCTATCAATTGTAAGATGCACCATTATTTTATGTGACACTAAGAAATAAATTACGCCCAACAATAATATTTTTGCCATTATAAGGCACAATCTGTTTTCAGGGATATTAAAGTGTAAAAAAATGTGCATCTTGAAACTGACAATATATACAATATAGCAAATACTATAATAGCACTGTATATATAATAATGGAATGATTTATTTCCTGGGGTGGGAGGTTGAAGAGCTGAAGGGATGGCTAAGAGAAATGCACAGAGAAAATATAGCATATGAGTAAGAATTGAAAAGACAATAGGTGCTTGCCATATGGACACAGGTGTGAAGGACACTCCAGGCTGGAGAATAGCCCAAGGAGAGTGGTCAGGGCATTCTTCAATCAGATGCAGTGGTTGATGGGGAGTGTGAATGGAGGGACAGACAGGGAGTTGAGAACGAGGCTAGAAAGGATACTGATACCAGCTGGTGAAAAACCACACATGCAACTCTAGAGAGGAAGGGCTTTATTATGTACTCGCTGGGGGCATATCAGCAGGAGAGTGGCTTAATTTACAATTTAGAAAGAAAAATTCTGCAACAACGTAAGGATGAATTACAGAGGGAAAGACTAGAGGAAGGACACACATTACCAATTGGTATCAGGTCTGCAAAATTAATTATCAATAAGAAATCTAGATTAAACATGGAGTTAGTTTAAGGAGAAAAAATGTTTAAATCAAAATTTTAGAATATGTTTTAGAATTAATGCATCACAACCTTATAATGCTAAAATGAAAATCTTCCTTTACCTGACCCCTTTCCCCCATCAGTCACAACTAAAGATGTCTTCCTACTGCGTCCTACAGCATATGATTGAATCATTGGTTTAGCACGTATTTCAGTCTATTGTATTTTACAGTTACTTTTCTTCCACATTCCCCATTGGTTGTAAGCCTCGTGGTGCCAGAAGACCAATAATCCCGGTACCTGCGTATGAGAGAGAAATAGGGCACAGGAAACATGGGTAGGAAGGTGGAGTCATTGCAGTAGAGCAGACAAGGAAAGATGGCCATTTGGTGTAAGTGCTAGCAAACAGATTAGAAAGAATTAGATGTCTAGAGATCCTAGACCTAAGATCCAGAATCCTTGAAGATTAGTGGTCTGTGGTGTGAGGAATAGGCAGGGGTCAAGAAAGATTAGTCCTGGGTCTCTGGCGAAGGCCGCAGAGTGAAAAGCTGCCCCTTATTGAGCCAAGGAGCACTGGAAAGGAGAAGTTTAAGGGAGAAAGTTGATATGGGCACGTAACATTTAACGTTGAGACCAGGACTGGCTATATCATTTGTGGGACCCTAGTTTAGATTTCGGGATGAAAACGGCAGGACATCAGCCAAGCATGTGGCCCCCGTGGCTGCAGAGGTCACATGTCCCAGAAGCTGGTCCTGGTGGAGATCTTCAGCAGGCAGTTGTATATGTGAGTTCGAGTTTAGATAGCCACTCTGAATAACACATTTCTTTCTTTCTTTTTTAAATGTTTATTTATTTTTGAGAGAGGGAGAGGGAGAGAGAGAGAGAGAGATCAAGCACGGGAGGGGCAGAGAGAAAGGAGAGACAGAGAATCCCAAACAGGCTGTGTACTGTTAGTGTGGAGCCCAATGTGGGCTTGTTTTCTCAAAACATTATGAACTCTATTACTGGCAGATGGAAATATATAGAAAATAAAAAAAAATAGTAAAACTAATGTTTACTTAGTACACTGTAATTTAAAACGTTGGAAAATTGGGAATTAGTATTTTCCTTGTAAAAAAATTATCAAGAGTAATTTGGGTATCGCTTGCCTTCATCTCATTGCATAACATGGTATGAAGGAAGTATCTTTTTTATGCTTTGGAGAATTGTCATACTCTTTTCTATGTTTGAACAGCTTTCAACAGTTTATCTTGTACACTTTCCATGTTGTGAAATGATCTTTCAGAGTTCTTTTAATGTGAAGTTTTGCTGGCATCATTTCCTCTGAGGTCTGCATCCTTTTTGACGTACTTTCCCTTTTTACGCCCGTAAGTTCGCCTTCGTTAAGTTTCTTTGGCGTCGTATCCACAGTCTCTCCAACAGTGGCAGCGAAAACATTCCCACGGCCACCTATTTTTTCTGTAATTCTACTTATGTTCAATTTGAATTTCATTTCCAGCCTCGTCTCTTTTCATTTCTTCTCTGCAAGCTTATCTTTGTTTCCTAATTCCCTCCTTTGATTATCCATTTGCGTGTATTAGTATATGGGGTTTTCACTGGGAGACAGGAAGGCAACAAACAAAACTGCACACTTGGCCGTCTGTGTGAAAACTGAGTAACAGACGCGCAGTGACCAATTACAGACAGATTTTGAAAGAAGTGATGTGACTGGTCACTTAGTTATGTATCTGTTATTTACGTAGTGATTTATGGACTGAAAAGCTAGCAGTGAAGTTTGAACTTTATGCAATTACTCATAGTTAACACGCCATGGTAATTGAAATTTGAGCTGTGTTGTTGAGGGACTGGTGTTATTTAACTAAATTGTGGTAACAGTAAAGGGGACTGCCTCTTTCTTTCCCTCCCCACCCCCCTCCTGTACCTCTCTCGTCTTCTCTTTTTCTCCCCCCTCCCTTCCTTCCTCCTGTGGGTATGTGTATGTGTGTGCACCTGTATGGATATATATGAAACTATATCTAACAGAGAACATTTCATTGAGGAAAAAGAAACCCTCAATAATTTCGAAGAATAAATAATAAAATTAAGACTTAATAACAAATACAGAGCTTTTTAAAATCCTGCATTATTCTGTAGTTTTTAAAGAACCAATCACTAAATAATTTTGGGGTTATAAAATTTAGAAACAGAAAATGCTTAAAATTAAGTAACAACCGAAGTGCAACATAATACATTTCTGGGACCTAAACCAAAACAAACAAAACAAACAAAAAAACTTAAAAAAAAAAAAAGAGAGAAAGTTATAGCTTTAAATACATTCATTCAAAAAACAAAAGAGGCAGAAGACAACTGCATCAAGCATTTGCCTTAAGAATTAAGAGGAACGATACATAAAGGGCAAAAAAATAATGAAGAAGAAATGAACAAGTAGAGAATATTTTAAAATTGGAAAGATGTTTCTTCCAAAAGTTTAATAAGACAGGGAATGTTTGGGAAGACAATTAAAGAAAAATGAAAAATAATTCATGCCCAAATAAGCAGAATAAGGTAAAAAGATATAATTTACAGCCTCCATAACATAATGAAAAGAGTATTATTAACAGTTCTATTTTATTAAATGTGATAACATGAATGAAAGAAATATATTTTTTAAAGTGCAAAATGCCAACATTTTGATGAATAGAAAACTGAATTGGTAATCAAAACTTTACAATGCTCTAGGGGCGCCTGGGTGGCTCAGTCGCTTCAGCTTCGGGCTTCAGCTCAGGTCATGGCCTCACAGTTTGTGAGTTCGAGCCCCGCATCAGACTCTGTGCTGACAGCTCAGAGCCTGGAGCCTGCTGCAGATTCTGTGTTTCCCTCTCTCTGTGTCCCTCCCCCACTCACGCTCCATCTCTGTCTCTCAAAAAAATGAATAGACATTAAAAAAATTTTTTTAAATGCTCCAACACACACCAAAAGTCCAGATTCATAAGGTTTTGTGAGAAATTTTCTCCAAAATTGTGAAGCACATTTAATAAATCTATTGATATAAGTAACTTGTAAAAATAGGAAAAAAAGGGGGAATAATATTCTAGTTATTTTATGAAGGTACAAAAACTTGCTACCAAAACAAAATAAAAACAGTAAGGAAAGAAAATTATGGCCCATTGTTCATATAAGTATAAAATCATGAAGAAATATTATTTAATAATACATCATGATCAAATAGGTACATACCAAAAATACAAGATAAAAATAAAGCACTGAATTCAATTATATTTTTAATCTACCAAAACCAAAAAAGTGAATCAAATGTCATTCTTAATAGTCACATTTTAGATGCAGTTTCTTAAAGTTGGGAACAAGACAATGAAGTCTACAGCCGCTGCTCTAATTCAACATACCATTGAAAATCCTGGCCAGAATATACACAAAATGGAAGACAAAGAGGACAGTGATCAGATTTGGAAAGGAAGGGATAAAACTGTCATGATTTACAAATGAGATCATCCCCATATAAAACACAACCAAAGAACAAATTCTTAGAATTAATATGGAAGTTTGGCACGGTTGCTGGATGCAAGACAAATTGAAAAACCCTCCACTTTCTGTTATGTCAATGTCATTTACCTAAAAAATAATAAAAATAAAATACTAATTCCATGAGAAACAGTAATTAGGTTGTATTTAGGAATTAAACTAGGAATATGAGACTCCTATAAAGATGATTTATAAATAGTATTCAAAGGCAAAAGAAGACCTGAAAAGATATAGTTATGTCACTTTCATTGATGGTATTAACTTAGTTTTTAAAGTTACCACTTTTTTTTCCAAATTACTCTACATATTCAGTATGATTTTAATAAATATTTTCACAATACTTTTTCCAGGCACTTGACACACTGATTTTAAACCATACAAAGAAAAACAAGGTCAGGGGCGCCTGGGTGGTGCAGTTGGTTAAGCGTCCGACTTCAGCCAGGTCACGATCTCGCGGTCCGTGAGTTCGAGCCCCGCGTCAGGCTCTGGGCTGATGGCTCAGAGCCTGGAGCCTGTTTCTGATTCTGTGTCTCCCTCTCTCTCTGCCCCTCCCCCCGTTCATGCTCTGTCTCTCTCTGTCTCAAAAATAAACGTTAAAAAAAAAAAATTAAAAAAAAAAAGAAAAACAAGGTCTACAAATAACTAAATATTTTTTTTAAAGAAAAAAGAAGGAATATTTGCCCTATAGTCACTGAGTTATATTAAAAAGCCAAAGTAACAACAAAAGCATGGCACTGGTGTAGAAACAAATATGTCAAAGGATCAGAAGAGAGAATTTGGAAACAAAGAGATATGTGATGGAAATGGCATCAAAATAGTAGGGAAAAGGAGAGAATATTTATTAGATAATGTGAGGAAAACAGTATTGCTTTATGGTGAAAAATAATTGTGTTGTTACATTCTAAAACATTCAAAATATGCAAATAGTACACATTCCAGATGGATTAATTTGAAAGGTAAATTCCAAAGCTTGAGTACTACAGGATTCTTGACACATAATGACTCCATCTGGACCTTTGCACTAGGAAATGACTGAACTCTAGCATGGCTTCTAGAAGCATAAGGCTGTGTCCCTCAGATGATCCCAGCCCCACTCCCCACCCCTTAAAATGCCTACCTGAGAAAGCTTAACACTATCAGGATAATTTACTACTTGTTCGAGCCAATGACTGGTAATAGGCAAATAGATTCCTAGGATAGTTAATTTTACATATCAAATTTAATGGGCTATAGGGTGCCCAGATATTTAGTCAAACATTATTCTGGGTGTATCTGTGAGGGTGTTTTTAGATGAAATTAACATTTGAATTGGTAGACCGAATAAAGCACATTGCTCTTTCTAATGTGGGTGGGCTTTATCCAATGAGTTGAAGGACTGAATAAAGCTAAAAAGCTGACCCTCCCTTGAGTAAGAGAGGACTCCTCCTGCCCTACCAGTTGAGCTAGGGCATTGTTTTATTCTAGCCTTCAGACTCAGAAACATCAGATCTTCTTGGATCTCAAGCCTGTCAGCTTTTGAACTGGAGTTTACATCATCGGCTCCCCTGATTCTCAGGCCTTCAGACTTGGACTGGAGCTACACTTTGGCTTTCCTGAGTTTCCAGCTCACCAACTGCTAATCTTGGGACTCCTCATCCTCCATAATCATGTGGGCTATTTTCTTATAATGAATATCTCTCCGATGATAGATAGATAGATCCTATTGGTTATATTTCTCTGGAAAACCCTAATAAATACAACCCCTGAATCATGTCTTAGAGTTTTAGAAGGCTTACAATTACAAATCCTCTCTTTGCCCTTTGAGATATAAAACTACCACCCCAAACTGTTTCCTCAAGGATCTGAGAGCCATCACAGTGAAATGAGATGATTCTAGCTCTCTCTAATACCCTGTGGTAAGGTAAGTGCCTAATTTGCATAGGTACCTTCCTTCAATTTGTACCACTGCCTCTTGTCATAAAGATAGAAGTCTATTTCTCCTCTGGATAAATGCCAGTTAACAAATCCACATGACCTAGTCACATTTACATGAACTAACTCCCCTTCACATTCCTCAGTACCTCTCCCTTAGCACACCCCAGTCTTTAAAAACTCTACAGCTTTTTGTGTCAGTACAACTGAGTTTAGCTCATGCTGAACCCTCTTCCCTATTACAGTAGTTTTACTGAATAAAACCTTTTCTGACTGCTTTAAATATTGTCTAACTTTGTTTATCTTGGACAAGCTAATGGAAGAGAATGCAGAAGAAATCTTTTGTGACTTTGGTGGTGGGTGGAAAGAGTACTTTTTTTTTTGAAGTATAATTGACATACAATATCCTATTAGTTTCAGGTGTGCATCATTGTGGTTCAATATTTTTGCACATTACAAAATGTCCCCATAGTAAGTCTAGTTATTACCTTTCACCATACAATATTATTGCAGTTTTATTGCCTATATCCCCTGTGATGTACATTGTATTCTCATGACTTATTTATTTTATAACTGAAAATTTGTGCATCTTTTTAAAAAAATTTTTAAATGTTTATTTATTTTGAGAGACAGAGAGAGAAAGTGAGAGAGAGAGAGAGAATGAGCAGAGAAGGGGCAGAGAGAGAGGAAGAGAGAATCTCAAGCAAGTTCCGTGCTATGAGCACAAAGCCCAATGGGGGACCTGAACCCACAACTGTGAGATCATGACCTGAACCAACACCAAGAATCGGACGCCTGACTGAGCCACTCAGGCGCCCCAAAAGTTTGTACATCTTAATCCTCATTTACCTATTTTGCTCAACTCTGAACACCTCCCCACTATGCTAACCAGCAGCTTGTTTTCTGTATCTATGAGTCTGTTTCTGTTTTATTTGTTAACTAGTCTTGTTTTTTAGATTCCACATATAAGTAAAGTCTTATGGTATTTGTCTTTCTCTGTCTGACTTATTTCACCTACCATAATACCCTCTAGGTCCATCCATGTTGCTTGCAAATGGCAAGATTTCGTTCATTTTTATGATTCAGTAATATTCTACTACATATACATACCACATCTTCTTAATATACTCATGAATTGATGGGCACTTGGGTTGCTTCCACATTTTGACTATTGTTTACAATAGTCAAAATGTGGAAGCAACCCAAGTTGCATTGTAAACAATGCTGCAATAAACATAGGGGTACATATGTCTCTTTCAATTGGTATTCTTATTTTCTTTGGATGAATACCAAGAAGTAGAATTCGTAGATTATATGGTAGCTTTATTTTTAATTTTTCGAGAAACCTCCATTATGTTTTCCATAGTGGTTGCATCAATTTACATTTCCACCAACTGTGTATGAAGGTTCCTTTTTTTTTTGAAGTTTATTTAAATTCCAGTTAACATACAGTGTAATACTAGTTTCAGGTGTACAATATAGTGATTCAACACTTCCATACAACATGTGGTGTTCATCACAAGTGCACTCCTCAACCCCCATCACCTATTTAATCCACCCCCCTTCACCTACCTCCCCTCTGCTAACCATCAGTTTGTTCTATAGTTATGAGTCTGCTTATTGGTTTGCCTCTTTCTCTCTCTTCCTTTTTTTTTTTTTGTTCCCTATACTTCTCCTGCATTGTTGGTGGGAATGCAAACTGGTGCACCCACTCTGGAGTACAGTATGAAGATTCCTCAAAACGTTAAAAATAGAACTACCCTACTACCCAGCTACTGCACTACTAGGTATTTACCCAAAGAATACAAAAATACTAATTCAAAAGGATACTTGCACTCCAGTGTGTATAGCAGCATTATCTACAATAGCTAAATTATGGAAATAGTACAAGTGTCCGTCGACTGACAAATGGATAAAGAAGAGGTGATACACACACACACACACACACACACACGCACACACACACAAAAATGGAATATTACTCAGCGATAAAATAAATGAAATCTTGCCATTTGCAATAATGTGGATGGAGCTAGAGTATTATGCTAAATGAAATAAACCAGTTAGAGAAAGACAAATACCATAGTTCACTCATATGTGGAATTTAAAAGCAAAACCAATGAGCAGAAGGTTCTCTTTTATCCACATTTTTGCTAACACTTATTATTCTTTTTTTTTTTTTATAATAGACAATCTGACACGTTAGGTGCTATCGGATTGTGATTTTGATTCACATTTCCCTGATATTTAGCAATGTGGAATATCTTTTCATGTGGCTGTTGGGCATCTGTATGTCTTCTTTGGAAAAGTGTTTATTCAAGTCCTTTGTCCCCTTTATAATTTGGGGTTGTTTTAAAAAAAATTTTTTTACATTTATTTATTTTTGAGAGACAGCACAAGTGAGGGAGGGACAGAGAGAAGGAGACACAGAATCCGAAGTGGGCGCCAGGCTCTGAGCTGTCAGCACAGAGCCCAACGTGGGGCTTGAACTCATGGACTGCGAGATCATGACCTGAGACGAAGTCAGACACTTAACTGACTTAGTCACCCAGGCACCCGAGTTGTTGAGTTTTTTGATATTAAGTTGTGTAAGTTCTTGACATATTTTGGATATTAACTCCTTATTAGATGTGTGATTTGCAAATATCTTCTCACATTCAGTAGGTTGCCCTTTAATTTTGCTGATGGCTTCCTTTGCTGTGCAAAACCTTTTTAGTTTAACGTAATCCCATTTGTTTATTTTGGCTTTGTTGCCCTTGCCTGGAAAGACTGGTCCAAAAGGATATAAAATTAATGTGCAGAAATTGGTTGTGTTTCTATACAATAATAATAAGCTATCAGAAAGAGAAATTAAGAAAACAACCTGATTTACAACTGCATCAAAAAGAATAAAATACCTAGGGATAAATTTAACGGAGGAGGTGAAAGACCTGTATTCTTAAAACTATGAGACATTGATAAAAGAAACTGAAAATGACACAAATAAATGGAAAGATATTCTGGGCTTATTAATTGGAAGAATTAATATCATTAACATGGCCATAGGGCGAGGCTCGAGCTCATGAACCCTGACATCATGACCTGAGCCAAAGTTGGTTGCTTAACTGACTGAACCACCCAGGCACCCCTAAATGAGATTTTAAAAAGGATCTTGTAAGACTTTACAAGTCTTTTAAAGTGGGCCAAGATCTGCGGAAAATGCAGAAATGATTAGATCAACACTAAGCCTGCATTCCAGTTAAAAAAACAAAGGATGTCTGAGTGAGATGGCTATGATTGACTCTTTATTAAGTAGCTTTATGTAGTTCTATGCTTATGTAGCTCCATATTTTGTAGATTTGAGAAAATTTTAGCCTGAAACTAGTAATTTCATGCTTCTAATATATCTAATTATTTTCATGATACTGACAAAGAATCTTAAAATAGTAATGGATAATACTTATTATTTATAATGAAATAGACATTGCTTTCGATAATTCATACACATTATTCCATTTTATTTTTAAATCAGCCTTATAAAGTTAATTCTATTATTGTTTGTGTTTTACAGATAAGGTAACTGGGGCACAGAGTGGTTAAATAGCTTGTCCAAGATTGGCTAATAAGTGATGATGACAATAGTACAACTAGTAGAATCTATGACTCTCTGAGTTTATAGATGATGCAATTAACCAGTACACAAGACTGGTACCTGCCCACCATGACTGTCCAGATTTTATACTGAATGAAATGAAATTAAATAACATGAAAACTAAGCAGGCAATACTCCATTTCATAGGTATTCTTGTTTTTCAAAAAGGTAAAAAATAAGATGAATTCTGTTTCTAAGAGGTGAGCTTTTTTCCTGGCTTCCAGATCATTGTCTTATCAGCTTGTTAAGTATTTCTTCAAAATCTATCATCTCTCCACAACAAATTGTAGGAGTAGATTTCTTTGTCACTTAAGCAACAGAAAAATTTTAGGCACAATTATTCTACTTACTGATGACTTTCACTACTTTTTCTCTGCCTCATTTCTTTGAGAAAACATTTAAGATCAAATTAAAGCTGTTTGGTAGATCCATCCATCTGTCATTATTTGAACACATTGATGAATATTTCCCAAGTGAAGAAATAAGGCTGATAAATTGTGAAATGATAAGATCCTGAGAAACTGAAATTATGGCATGATTTTGTTGGACCTATAAAACAGGAAATCAGGCTAACTTCTTGAAGCACCCTCCCCCCTACCTCAGAAATTTGAAAGAAAAGAAATAGGTGTATTTTTTAAGGTTAGAATGCAATGGAATGAAACAAGAAAGGGCTGGAAAAAAAACACAAAAATAACTTGAGAGAGCTATGGAATCATAATAGTAACAATAGCCATTGTGGTGGTGATGATAGAAGCTAACCCTTATTCTGCTCTGTGTTGAGTTTACATAACTTACCTTTCCCATCAGCAGACCAATCCTGTGGCCCAGCAAGAGAAGTGGAGCTCTGGAACCAGACATTCACCTAGACTTCACTGCTGGTGGGAAAGGGAGACACAGGACCATCTTACTCGGAGTCTGGGAGGTGTGCAGGTGCCAGAGTATCGGGGCACACGGTTCGGGTGCAACTGGAAGGGATGAATCCTCACCAAGATCCCACTGGGCTGGGGATCTCCGCCTTGTTTGTACAAAGGTCTTGGCCCTTTCTGTGCCTTTTTTTCTTCATCCAGCACTCAGCCAAACTGCAATTTCTTACAAGCTGGTGTCTGATGGAAGGACTGGAGCTTGGAACACAGAGTTAGGGCAAAAGAATTGTTTTGTGATCGGAGTCGTAATTTAAAAGGTATTGACAAGATTTATGTTTGAAGAAAACATGAAAAGCAAGGGGATCTTAGCTTTCTTCCAATTGTCGCTGTGGACAGAAAGATAAAACTTCATTTGGAGTGGGAGATGAAAATCTATTCCCTGCATCCTGAGAAGAAAAGATGTAAATTACAGTCTTGGGCATTTAGAGAAAGTGAGGAGATAGCTGTTACTCTAAGAGATACGGATTTGTACCTGACCTGCCTAGAAGTGACATCCTGATTTGAAAACAAGAACACAGGAAAATATCACCAATTCTTAAAGTCAAAAGTGGTCCAGAAGGCAGGATGTGTGAATTGAGAATGTGGGACATTTGGGGCCTTCGGGGAAAGGGTAAATTGCTTTTGATGCAGGCTGCTTCCATCCCGAGGGGAAATCCTACCACATATTTGATTTTTAGTTGCAATGTGTTACTACATATTTATGCCCTTGAATATGTATTTATTACAGTTTTATGCAGCCCATTTTCATGACGTGAATTGTTTGTCTCTCTTAAGGGATATCTATGTTTTCTCCCAAGATCATATCAAATGAGAAAAATATGGAAAATAACTCCATTTGAAGCAGAGGCAATCTTGTTCTCTCGCAAATCAAACCCAAACAATTAAACACGAATAGAAAAAAAATGAGTAAGTTTGTACCTTTGATTTGTGATTAATTTCTTTACAATTTTTTTCAGTTCATTATTGATCATGGTGACAAGCTCCTTTTTATAAATGTCTCCTTTATATACCGAAATAAATCCAAGCTTAAAAATACTTTATAGATACACAAATGCAAATATTGGTAATTTTGAACACTGCAGGGAGACTGACACAGCGTTCATAAAGCTTGCGCTATGGGTGACTTCTGGTCCCAAATAATTTGGATCAACCATGACTCCCGTTTCCTCATTTCTGCTTCTACTCTAATTGCAGCAAGACTGAAATGAGAGAGGATTTTTTTTTTTTGGAGCATCCTGGAGGAAAGGTAAAATTTGGGTGAATTATTTTATCCTTTCCAGAGTCCATCATTTCCTCAGCCAGGCAGGAGGCCCAGCACCACAGATCCAATAGTGATGGCAAGAGTAATGACAAAAAAGCAATAGTCATTACAATTTATGTACTGTTCCAATCAACCCTTCCATTTTCACGGCTGCCATTTGCAACAATCACTATGAGCCATTCAGCACAATTTTCTGACGTTTGTTCTTTAGCTCCAAATGGCCAGAGCCAAGTTCAGGTCAACTATCCCAAAGCCAAAGGTTTCAGATATTTGTGTTCATACATCGTAGAGAAAACAGCAACTGCAATGAGGAGAATTTCAGACGTTTGCTTCAAGAGGCAACAAGAAAGAGGTCCATTTCATTCCTAATAATTTGGGCCCATGATCTGTTCAATTGCTACAATTCTTGCTGTCCTTCAGGTGTTTGTTTCCAGTAGGAATGGAAACCAGCATTGCTCTCTCGTATGTGCGCAGGTGCTAGTATAAACACAGGGAACATACAAGGCACCAGATGGAGAGACACTTGGTGGTGGAATGTGTGTATGGAGTCTTAGGGCGCATCATTACTGAAACCTGTCCACCTCTGAGGGATACAGTGGTCAGCCCGTTCTATGTTAGTGCTCTAAACAGGAAGCAGTCATTGCTCAGCACTGATTTTTCAAGAGCTTCAAGAGACGCTGTCTTTGCTTCCCTTTCCATGAGCAGGAGCTGGGTGCCAGGTATCGGCCCTTAACACTTAGGTTCTGCTGTGGCTCCCCAAGCTTGGGACTACCACTAGTCTCTATGGGTCACCTGCCTCAGGAAAGGAAGTGAAGCTGGGATTTTCTGGTCCAGGCAATTTCCTCTCAGGAAACTTTGCTTTGTGCCACATGGACGTTTGTGAGCTGACTCTTCACCAATGTTCACCTCTTCTGGCCTTGCCTTTTCCCTTCCTCAGACCCAACTTATATTTCTGTTCTGTAGTTACTATCAGCCTCATTTTTTACATTAGAAAAGATCCAGGCTGCTCCTTTCAAAATGGTTTCTTTTTTTTTTAATAATAACTAAATAAAGGTTATTAGACTGTAAATATAACCTTAGGCCACAGGCCTTTCAAGCCTCAGGGGCTTTGACAAAGGAGTCCTGGGTTACAGCTGGTTGATATTCAGGCCCAAGTCAGTCATGTCTGAATCTAAGATGAGAAGCCACACTAGTACTGGACTTGAGACTCTGTCCTTATCCAGAGCCCTCTGATTTCTGGTTATCTTGGAGGACGTAGGACCCGAGGTGTCTGGGCTCTAAGACTCCTAGTGTGGCACAATGCTCCTGCTGATTTCATGATTTACGCGGTTTCTCATGTAGAATTGCCACTTCCTGCCTTACCCACACCAGTGCTGTCTCCCCTTCTAGTGTTTCTGAACTTTCCAACTCCCGACAGTTCATACTTCCAAATTAACATGAGCTTTTGTTGCCAGTAGCTCTAGACCCTCTGAAGCTAGCCCAACAGGATCTGGTGGGGCCAACGGGCATTCCGCCTCAAGAAGCCACGCTCAAAATGTCCTCCCTTAATGACAAAAGTGTTCCCATGATCTACAGACTTCATGTTGAGAAACATTGCAATATAGAACTAGAAGTTGTATGTACAAGCTGTCAAGAGATGTGAAGGGCCTGAGATGCCCAAGTTGATACCTGAACTTGGAAGCTAACAAATTAGTCTGTCCACAGCTTCATGGATCCTGAGAAAAGACACAGGAGTCACGGTCAGAGACCAAGGACATTACTATTCTCTGCAAGTAGAATAAACATCTGAATACTTTTCTGGGTTACCTCCAGTCCAGTTACCAGATGGTGACATGAAGAGGGCTAGATGACACATTGCAAAAGCTGACTTCTTTTTATACTGGAGAATAAACCTGCTGTCCTTTGCTCCAGAGAGAAACAGGATTTCTACCTTCACGCGTGGTAACCAATGCCATGCCCTTTGCTCTGGAGGGAGATACTACCTCTATCCTCTAAGGCTGTTTACTCTATAAACATCCAGAAGAACATAGCTTCACACAAAGAGAAATTATGGCCTCGTTCACAAGATGTGTCGAAATGCGTGAGATCCCCAGAGAATTGCCTATTAACAAAATCTAAAAATGACTAAAAAAAAAAAAAAATTGGAAGAAAGAAAAGCCATCCCACCAAGAAACTGTAGAATAAAAGAAACAACTATCTAAAGAATAAAATACAATGTTAAGAAGTCAGAAGTTGTGAAAAATATGACAGGGCACAAGGTTGCAGTAATGTTGGATTGGTAAGCATGGAGATCTAATCGATAGCATGGTGACTACTGTTGATTACACTGTGTTGAATACTGGAGATTGGCTAAGAAGGTAGATTTCAGATGTATTCACCACACACACACACACACACACACAGAAATGGTAAATGTGTGAGGAGATGGATATGTTAATTAGCATGACTGCAGTAGTCATGTGAATCTTAAATATATATAATTCGTATTTAAAAAATTTAATGTGTATAAAAATTAAAAACTGCAAAACGCAATAAATGTGAAAGGATAAAATTTTATTGCTCACAAGCAGTAAACTAGGATATCAAACATGGTAGAATGAAAAGAATAAATACTCATATGTGATCATTTCAAGAGATACTCCTAAAATATCATGATGCAGGATATTTGAAAATAGTTGCAAAAAGATGTGTTAGGCAAATATAAAATGAGGAAAGCGGGTACAAAAATGGAGCACCAGGAAAAATTCAAATGAAAGTGAGATTTTTGCATTAATGAGAGTTAAAGTTCTACCAAGAATATGTGAGTTAAAATGTGTGTGTTAAAGGATAGCAAGCAACCTTTGACCTCATGACATAGCTTTGAAATATAAAAAGTCAACATTGCTTGAAACCGAAGAGGATCTCATAATTCAAAATCATTGTGAGAGATTTTAGCACTTATCTCATAATTTATGGGTCTAGGTTAAGAAAAAAGGGGATTTGGATAATTTAATTTACATATGGAAATATTTTTCTCAAAAGTGGTGGTACACATGCTTTCAAACATGATGGGACAGTCACAAAAATTCTCCAAATAGACTGTATCACAAAGACAATCTAAATCAATTCTGCAGTTCTGAATCATAAAATTTACATTCTGTGACCACATTGTAATAAAACTATATATTAACAATAAGGCAATAAAACTCTATCTGAGCACATAAAAATTTTAAAATAATCTTCTAAAAAACTCTTGAGATCAAAAAGGAATCAAAATATAAATTATTAAAAAAGGACCCTTATTAAAACCCACAGGATGCAGGGAAAGCAGTATTCAAGAGGGAATTTGTAATCTTAAAATGCATTTCCTAGATCAAAACAGACTGGAAATTTATGACCAAGACTTTCAGTTCAATAAATAAGAAAAAATAAAAAATAATAGAGAAAAATAGAAAGAAACTTGTAAGATAAGTAAAGTAGAATTTTATGAAATAAGAAAGCAAACACAGACTTGAGCAATAAACTTCAAAAGTTGTTCTGCAAAAATACAAATAAATTAGACTCATGTTTGGCAAGACTTTCCGGAAAGAAAAAGAAAAATAATAACATTAGTAAAAAAAAAAAGACAATCTTAAACTATATTTCAATAGCTTTGAAAATCTAGATGAAATGAAATGGTTTCTAGAAATACATAGATTAAAAAGAGTCAAAACATCATATAGGCTAATAATCACAGGGAGAATTGAAAAAAGAGGTAACTTCTAACAAAAGTACAATGCCTAGGTAATTTTGCAAAGAAGTTGTGCCAAATATTCTTCTAATATTTCAACTCTTTCAGAAATAAAGAAAAATTGGGAGCTTCCCAAGGTCAAGTGAGGGCATGCATGGTCCCGATGTCAAAGACATAGTTTGAGGGAAAAATGGGAAATCAAATAGCGATCTAAACTACAAAACCAATGGAAAATTCCTAAGTAAAATATTAACAAATGGAAGCCATCCACATGTTAGAAGACTAATATATTACCAAGTGAAGATAATTTTAGCAATTCAAGGATGTTTCAATATTAATATATTTATTAATATGGATGACCACACTAACATTTTATGGAAGAAAAAAATGAGTATTGCCAAAACAATTTGATAAAATTTGTCACCTATTTGTTTTAATGGAAGTATATTTGACACATAGTGTTAGGTTAGTTTCTGGTGTCCAACATAGTGATTTGACAAGTCTGTACTTTATGCTATGCCCATCACAAGCATAGCTACTATCTGTCACCATACAACACTATTACAATACCATTGGCTATATTCCCTATAGTGTTCCTGTTGTATATTCCCTATGCTGTTCCATCCTTCCACCCTCCTTTCTTTTAGCAACCATCAGTCTGTTCTCTGTATCTATGGGTCTGGTTCTGATTTTGCTTATTTGTTTTGTTTTTTAGATTACAAAAAGAAGTTAAATCATATGATATTTGTCTTTCTCTGACTTATTTCATTTAGCATAATACCCTCTAGGTCTATTTATGTTGTCACAGGTGAAAGGATCTCATTCTTTTTTATGGCTGAGTAATATTCCATTACATCTTCTGTATCTACTCATCTATCTCTATGGACATTTGGAGTGCTTCCATATCTTGGCTATTTTAAGTGGTGGTGCAATGAACATAGCACTGCACATATCTTTTGAGTAAGCCTTTTCATTTTGGGAGGTAATCCCCAGATCCAGTGGAACTGCTGGATCATGAGGTAGTTCTATTTTTAATTTTTTGAGGAACCTCCATACTGTTTTCCATACTGGCTGCACCAATTTACATTCCCACCAACAGTGCATGAGGGTTCCTTTTTCCCCACATCCTTGCCAACACCTGTTATTTCTTGTCTTTTTTATTCTAGTCACCAGACAGGTATAAAGTGACATCTCACTGTGGTTTTAATTTGCATTTCCCTGGTCATTAGTGATATTGAGCATCTTTTCATGTGTCTGATGGCCATCTGTATGTATTCTTTAGAAAAATGTCTGTTCAGGTCCTCTGCTTATTTTTAATAGGATTATTTGTTGGGTGTTTTCCTGCCATCATCCATTTTAATTCAACCAATAAGAAACCACAAAACAGGGGCACCTGAGTGGCTCAGTCGGTTGAGCGTCCGACTTTAGGCTCAGGTCATGATCTCGCAGTTTGTGGGTTCGAGCCCCACATCGGGCTCTGCTGACAGCTCAGAGCCTGGAGCCCGCTTCGGATTCTGTCTCTCTCTCTCTGCCCCTCCCCTGCTCATGTTCTGTCTCTCTGTGTCTCAAAAATAAATATAAACATTTAAAAAAAAATAAAAAAAAAAGAAACCACAAAATAACTTTCTTAGGAATAGAAGGGTATTTCCTGAACCTCATATATGTTTATTTGTTAAACATGCAGAGAAAATATCTTAATAGTGAAATAATAAAAATCTTCTTATAAATAGGACAAGGATGCCTTCTTTTACAACTGCTATTTGATATTGTAGTCATTCTAGTCAGTATCATAAAATAAAAAAGAAATAATAATGAACAATATATGACATTAGAAAAATTATTACTGTTTAATTCAAGTCAATTGTATAAAATTGACTATTCAGAAAACACAAAGAATCAACTAAAATATATTAGAGCTAATGCTAGAATTAGGTAAGGTAGTCAAAATAAAAAAATTAATATTCTATTTTCCAGTAATAATTAATGAGAAAATCAAATAGGGAGGAAACAATTTACACATCAGATAAGCCAATCTGCAAATAACCTGCTAACAAACCTAACAATAGTGTGAAAATTCTCTATAGCGATAACTGTAATAAAATGAATGTACAAAAACCCTTAATGGCAAGGAATATAATTACTAAGATGATTTCATTTAATAAGAATGCCTCTTCCCTAAATAAGGGTACAAAGTGAATGCTTTCCAATCCGAATCCCAAAATAATCCTTGTAACATATTTGACAATCTGATCTTAAAATTTGCTTAGGGGACACCTGGGTGGCTCAGTTAGTTAAGTGTCCAACTTTGGCTCAGGTCATGATCTTGTGGTTCATGAGTTTGAGCCCCATGTCAGACTCTGTGCTGACAACTCAGACCTACAGTCTGCTTTAGATTCTGTGTCTCCCTCTCTCTGCCCCTCCCCCGCTTGTGCCCTGTCTCTCTCTCTCTCTCTCAAAAGTAAATAAACATTAAAAAAATAAAAATAAATAAAATTTGCTTAGAAGATAAAGTTACAAGAAGAAACAATTTTTTGTGTGTGAAGAGAAGTACAAAGTAACTTACTTTTCATGGAGGTATTATTTATACAGAATGAAATTCAGAGATTCTAAATGTACATTTTGACAAGTATTGACAAAAAATCTGTACAGGTGACCTATACCCCGATCAAACTCTAGACTTTTTCCAGGACCCCAGAAGGTTTCCTCAAGACATTTTCCAGGCATCCCTCAGCCTCTCCAGAGGAATCAATATTGTGCTATCATCATAAATTAGGTTTGCCTCTTCTAGAACATCATAAAAAATGGAGTCAAAGAATATCTGCTCTTCTGTGTCTGGGTTCATTGGCTCAACATAACGTTTTTTGTGATTCAGGCTTGTTGATGACACATCGGTAGTTTACTCCTTTTTATTGCTGTGCAGTACTCCACTGCATGAATAGCCAAGGTTTCTCTGCTCTTCTCTTGAAAAACATTTAGGCTGTTCCATGAAAACAGAACTCGCTTCAAATGTAAAAAGGGGGCAGTGGTATCCTGAAAAGTGCAAACAACTAAGAAACCCTATCATATTTTTTTAAAACATGTATTACTTCCCTCTATTCACCAACCACGTATGATAAAAATGATGGCAATCCATAATAAGAATAGGGCAACCCATAATTCCTTTCATTTCAGGCCTTACTTACTCAGCAGTAGGTTGAAGGTAGAGGGTCTTGGAAGAATGTGCATTTATCAGGGAGTAAAATGAAAACAGTGGACTGTTTTTGATACAGCTTTTCCCCTGTTCTGGTAAGAACAAAACATATACAACATATGAAATACAAATTGTGTAATATTAGAGATTCCGCTGTAAATTCTCATATTTGCATGAAAAACCAGCATTGTATAATGTAAAGGAAGAATGGTAAAGTCCATGCTCATAATGTAAAATTTTAATTTCTCCTCACTTAGAATGACATATATAGCACTGTGACAAATTGAGAGACTACAGAAGAAAGGGGGAAACCTATTTTAGTATCCTGAAGGGCATTTTTTTCCTGCTTTTTGAAAAAGGGCCCTGCAAAGGAAATAATCGCCTTGGCCAGGCAATGAACCATACAATGTGAGAAGGGTAGAAAAGAAGAGTATTACTTTCCCTCATGTAGACTCCCTCAGGCATTTTTGAGGTTCTCCCGGAGGGTTGCTGCAGGTAGATAGGAACAAGCTCTCTCCCATTCTTTGGCTTTGATTTGTTTTCTGGAATGGGCTCCTGTCACTGTCTGACCACCAGTACCATTTGTGATCAGACTACTTGGCTGGTACCCACGGGGCCCCACGGTGCTCTGCCGGGGGCCACTCTGAGGCTCTCGGTGATTTGTTATGAATCAGTTTGCCCCCAAACTGTGTAGGTGATGCAGTTTCGCTGACACCAATTTGACAAAATGTAATTTGATTAAAATTCAGCAAGCTGCTCAGCACAATTTGTTTCAAACGATTTGGTTGAAAATGAATAATCTATAGTTTTTGTAATTTCTAATTCGTTTCCAGTGAATAAACAGTGTGAGTAGATTGACTGAAAATGAATTAGAAACAGCAACACGAAAGACAGAGAAGACACTCCCTCAAGTCTGGAAATAAGAGAAGAAAATGAGTAAGATGAATACAAGTGTGACAAAACCACTCTACTGTGCATTAAAATGTCCTAAGTAGTCCTACCCTTCCCCTGGGAAGAGAGAGACAGAGAGACAGAGAGACAGAGACAGAGAGAGAGAGAGAACAACCATGAGTGTGGAACACTGATTTTACTCTCAGTTCAATGATTTTTGTACATATCGTTCTGTCTGATCCTTGTGGTCTACAGTGGAATTCGGAGGATGAACAGCCTCTCCTCTCCCCTCTTCGTGGAGACTGTTACTTCCAGGCACTGAAGCAGTCCTGTGCTTATGCCCAAGAACACCACGATTTTATTGACTGCATTCCTTCCTCCATTAGAGGGAAGCCAGTGTGCAAGCGGAACAGAGTTTTGGATGGCATGCCACACCCCAGTTCTCATCTCTGCTCCCTTTTCCAATGTACAGCCACGTAAGCACATATGAAAAACATCATCTTCTACTCTCTGGTCAAATGCAGCAAATCCCTATGTTATCAGGGCATAATGAACAGAGTGCATGCCCCAGGGATATCTACACACTGACTCCACCGGTTCTATAAATACCAAGTTCAGAAACCAGTTTGGTCTCACTTAAAAGTAGAAATCATCTATGATTAAAACGAACATCCTATGCAAACCTTTACTGAGGACTTTAAATATAGGATAGTGACCTTAGTGGCCCTGCTTGTATTTTTCCCACAACTGATCTGCTTTATATATTATGCCTGTCTCCGCACGTTTGCTCTTTTATAGCCCCAGGGATTTGTTTGGATCATGTTGTGCCATTGCTGATGCATGTATTAGGTGATCTTTTCTCAGAAAGCATTCTACCCAGAGCCAAAATATCAGAAGATGTAGGTCAGGAGGGTAAAATGTTCAAGCGATTTTTTTTCTGAGGCTGCATATGTAAGATATTTCTATGTTCATTTGCTCAATCATCTGAAGGCTATTTACCAAACGCCTCTAGTTGCTAAGGATCCAAGAGTATATGATACACAGACACTTTGTTTAGGCAGCATGTTACTTACTGGGCTAGCCAGATCTATTCATAGCTTTAGGACAGGGAGGTGAGTGCCTTCATTAAGATACAAGCATGTGGCTTTGGAGCCAAGGGCTAGGGCATCCAAATCCCAGCCTGATGAAGGCAGTGGGAGAGCAGTTTCCACTGATAAAATGGAAAGGAGAGCCAGGAGAGTCTCAAAGGATGAGTATGTTTCACTAGAGACAAGATTAAAAAAAAAAAAAACCCAAAAGAACAACCATTTCAGGCAAAAGAAGAGAATTTACAGAGATACGGAGAAGGAAAAAAAATGGCACATTCAGGAACTGGGAGGTGTGTACAGCTGGGATATTACATATGCATGTAGGAGTGGCAGGGCTTACACAGCACAGGGCTTCTGTGCAGTTTGAAGGAACTTGGGCTTGCAAAAATTTTGAGCACAAGATACCCCTGTGGAGGATTACATTGTATAAAGATCACTCAGGCCACAGGGTAGGAGAGGGCAGAAAACCTGTCAGGAGGCAGAGACAGGAATTGGGCCAGAAATGTGGAAGGAAAACAAAGCAGTGACAATAGGAAAGGAGGGGAAGAGATGTTTCCAAAAAATAAAAAGGGATAGGATTTACTGTGCGTCAAAGCTGACGGGGTGCCAGGAGAGAGAGACGGAGGGACCTGTCCACTGCAGACTAGGTGGATTGACGGGGAAGAAGCAAGGTTCAATGAGAAAGAGAAGGGCCTCAGTTTTTGACATGCTGAATATTTATTTATTTATTTATTTATAACATTTATTCATTTTTGAGAGAAAGAGAGAGTGAGCGGGGGAGGGGCAGAGAGAGAAGGAAACACAGAATCAGAAGCAGGCTCCAGACTATGAGCTGCCAGCACAGAACCTGACTCGGGGCTAGAACTCACAAACTGTGAGATCATGACCTGAGCTGAAGTCAGATGCTTAACCAACTGGGCCACCCAGGTGCCCTTAGACATGATGAATATGTAAAGTCAGCTTTGTTGAAATGTAAGTAACACACAGCAAAATTCACTGTTTTTGGTATAGGGCTCTATGAATGTTGACAAAGAGATGTAAACATTCATGTAACCTCAACTGAAATTGACAGGGAGGATATTTCCCTCAGCCCCAAATGTTCCCTCAAGTCCATTTGTAGTCAATACCCACCCCCCGCCCACCCCCAGGAAACAACAAATCTGTTTTCTGTTCCAAACAGTTTTTCATCTTCTAGAATGTCATATAAGTGGAATCATGCAGTATGCAAGATTTTCAAATCTGGCTTCTTTGACTTAGTATAATGCTTTTGAGATTCATGCAGTTACTGCAAGTATCTGTGGTTTGTTAAGCTTATTGATAAGTAGGAGTATACTCTATGGGCACACCAAAATTTATCCACTCACTGGTGGGTGAACATTATATGTTCTTGCCAGTTTTTGGAGATTATGAATAAATCTGTTACAAGCATTTACATACAGGTGTCTGTGTAAACATAAGTTTTTATTTCTTTGGGGTAAATACCTAGCAGTGGTATCATAGAGTCATATGGTAAGTACACATTTAGCTTCATAAGAAATTGCTAAGTGTTTTCCAGCATTATAGTATGAAACATTAGGAAAAAAATTGCTGTTCTAAAGGGTGTGTATTGATACAGCATTGTGACTTTAATTTGAATTTTTGTGATGACTAATGTTCTTTTCCTATGCTTATTTCACACCCATAGATCTTTTTTTGTGAAGTGTCTATCAAGTATTGTGCCTACGTATTTTTATTCAGTTGTTTTCTTGTTTCTTTTTTTATTTTTTTTAATTTTTTTTTTCAATGTTTATTTTTATTTTTGGGACAGAGAGAGACAGAGCATGAACGGGGGAGGAGCAGAGAGAGAGGGAGACACAGAATCGGAAACAGGCTCCAGGCTCTGAGCCATCAGCCCAGAGCCTGACGCGGGGCTCGAACTCCCGGACTGCGAGATCGTGACCTGGCTGAAGTCGGACGCTTAACCGACTGCGCCACCCAGGCACCCCTGTTTTCTTGTTTCTGAGTTTAGATAACTTCTAAATATATTTGGGATTCAAGTCCTTTGTCAGATATAGGGTTTGCAAGTATTTTCTCCCAATCTGTGGCTTACTTTTTCATTTCCTTAACAGTACAGTTGGAGCTGAAGTTTTAAATTTGGATGAAGTATGGGGCGCCTGGGTGGCTCAGTTGGTTGAGCATCTGACTCTTGTTTGTAGCTTGAGTTCTGATCTCATGGTTAGTGAGTTCAAGCCCTGTGTCAGGCTCTGTGCCGACAGTGTGGAGCCTGCTTGGAATTCTCTCTCTCTCCCTCTTTCTATGCCCTCCCCTTGCCCCTTCTTCTCTCTCTCAAAATAAATAAATAAAAACTTCTAAAAATTTTAGATGAAGTACAATTTGTCAACTGTTTCTTTTACGGATTGGGCTTTTGGTGTTTTACCTAAGGAATCTGTGTCTCACACAAGCTTCAAAGGTTTTTTTCCCTTTATTTTTTTTTCTAGGAATGTTATAACTCCTTTTAGGTTTTACATTTAGATCTATGATCCATTTTTATTCATTTTTGTATATGGCTCAAAATATGGGTTGAAGTTTTTTTTTTTTTAATTTGCAAATGGAATTGTTCCAGAACCACTTGTTGAAAAGACTATCTTTTCTCTACTGAACTGCATTTAGACCTTTGTCAAGAATCATTTGACTACGTGTGTGTGGGTATTTATATTCTTATCTCTTCTTCACTATAATAAAATCTTTTCAAGGCCTAGAATATATATTTTTTATATTTATTTTTTCATATTTTCTATCAGTGTTTTTTGTATAAGAGATACTCCAAAAATGTTGGTGGCCGCAGAGAATAGCTTTCAAACAATTAGGAACCGAGTTTGAATCCTATCACTTCTATCCATTAGTATGACTTTAGATCAGTTACGCATCTTCTCTAAATTCAAATTTTCACATTTTTGAGTGTTGTAACATTTAGCTCACAAGATGTTGGGTGGATAAAATGAATACAGAAAGAGAGATTTGGTATTTGAGACTATGAGGCCTAACACGTGGTAGGTGCTTCATAAAGATAGTTGTTTATGTAGCTAAAATCAATTTAAGAAAGATGAATGTGAAAAAACGGATAT